>NC_071481.1:0-675960 GCF_028500815.1 Rissa tridactyla | reverse complement strand
CTCTCCTGCCAGCCAGGCTCCCATCTGAACAACCAGACCTGACAATCTTAAAGGTCTTTTCCAATCCAAAGGATTCTATGATCCCCTGCCGAGGGCCAGCTGCTGCCAGCAGCGACCTGCCACGGCCCTGGGCACCAGCAGCAGCCTCGTGATGGCAACCAGCACCGCCGGGACACGGGGCTGCCCCACCACCTCACCTCTTTGAGAACGGGACCTCCGATGTGACCGTGATCTTGCTCTTGCTCCTCTCGATGGTCACGACGCCCCCACCCAGGTTTCCTGCTTTGCCGTTCACCTTGATCCTTTCCTGCAGGAACTGCTCCTGCAAGAGAGGAATGCCGCTGCTGAGCCAGGGCCACAAGCTCCCACCAGACAAGGCCTCCCCAGCTGGCCTGTGCCCAGCGCTTCGGCTTTTTGTTACAGCTGGGGGAGAGACAGAAGTGCTGTTATGTCCAGGGGAAGCAGAGGAAAGCTGCCTTCCTGCAGGCCAGGAGGCTCTGGGCCTGCCAGCACTTTCCACAACTTATCCGATCAGCAGATAAGTGAGGTTCCCACGGCCAAATGCATCAGATTAACGTGTTAGGGACACGTTTCCTGCTTTCAAGGGGACAGCCAGTGAAGTGACGGCTGGGTTAGGATCCTCCAAGCACACCTCGGCCACAGCCCTGCGCTTCAAACCCGTACTCGAGCAGTTTGAATGAAAACAGGTTCATCTAAGAGCACTCAAATGCAGCACTTCCTGCCCTCGCCATTCCTCACAGCAGAACAGAAAACCCACCCCACGGGGGATGAATGGTAATACCGTTTGACAGGTAGGGAAAATGCTTGCGCTTTAACTACAAAGTGTTTTAAAACAATAAACATCTGGTAGCCTCCAGCACCACCGGGGCTCCCTTTGTCTGCAGGGTGTTTCCCAGCACTGCAGGCTTTTATGCTGCGCGGTGGAGAGGGGCAGAAACAGAGAGCAGGGACGGCGGGGGCTGCCGGGGCTGTGTTTGCCAGCAGGCTGTTGGGAGTGCAGCCAGCAGACCCCCCGGAAAGGCCCGGCAGGACCGCGGGGCCCTCACGGCGGCTCCCGGGGCAGCGGGGAGGCCCCACACTCACAAAGTTGGCGGCGTCCATGATGCCATCCTCCACAGGGTGGGTGCAGTCCAGAGTAAACTTCAGCACCTGCTTCTTTTTTTTGCCACCTTTCGCTGCGGGCTTCTTCTACAGCGGGGAGAGGGGGGGGAAGAGAGAGCCGTAAGGGATCGGCTGCCGGCAACGGGCCCGGGGGCGCTGGGGAGGAGGGAGGGGACCAGACCGAGCGAGGGGCCGGAGCCGAGGGGACCGGGCCGGGCTCCGGGCTGGGGGAGAGGGAACGGAAATGGTCTGGGAGAGGATTCGAACCGGGGGGCAGCGGGAAGAGGAAAGGGCCTCCCACAGCCCTCCACGCCCGGCGCTTGGCGGGCTGGGCCCGGAGGAGGCCCGGGCCCGGAGGAAACCCAGCCTCGGCCCCAGGCGCAGGCCCGAACCGGACCGGGGGAAGAACGGGGCCGAACGGGGCGGAATAGGGCGGCTGGGACCCGGGGCGGGGAGGGCGGAGGGCCGGGCCCAGCCGCCGGCGGAAACTCACCACGGGCGCCATGGCGGCTCCAGCGAAGGGGCAAAAAGGGAGGGCCAGGCGGCGCGCATGCGCGGAAACACCCTGGGGCGGCCAGGGCGCATGCGCGCTCCGCCGCACCGCCTGCGCCCACGCCGTGGGCGCAGGCGGTGCGGCGGAGCGCGCATGCGCCCTGGCCGCCGGGCGTCCCGCGCCGAGCGCAGACCAACCTAGCCCACCGCCGAGAGCGTCGATGGCTTCCGGCCACCCCCTCCCCTTCCCACCCACGCCTCTGCCTGCCCCGAGAGCGCATAGTGCTGCCTGGCGCTGGGCGGTGCATGAGGGCGGGGGTTAGGGCGGTGGGCGGGGCTATGGGGAAGGGGGCGGGGCCAGGGGATCGGGGCAGCGGGGGGAACCGGCATCGGGACCGGGGGATCGGGAGGATGGAGGACAGGGGGCTTCGGGGGATGAGGGCCAGCAGGAGCCGGGGACCGGGGCCAGCAGGAGCCGGGGGATCCAGGGATTGGAGCCAATAGTGCCTGGGGACCCGGGAATCAGGGGACCGGGGGGTTGGAGGACCAGGGGCATCGGGGGATCGGGGCCGGCAGGGACTGGGGGATCCAGGGATTGGGGTCCACACAGCCCGGGGACCGGGGGATCAGGAGGTTGGAAGACTGGGGGCATCAGGGGATCGGGGCCAGCAGGGACCAGGGGGTCCAGGGATCGGGGCCAACACAGCCCAGGGACCAGAGAACGGGAGGCTGGAGGACCAGGAGCATCAGGGCTGGCAGGAACCAGGGACCACGGCCAGCATGAACCAGGGGATGCAAGGATCGAGGCCAACACAGCCTGCAGACCAGGGGATGAGGGGATCAGGAGGTTGGAGGACCAGGGGCCTCAGGGGATCGGGGACGGCAGGGACTGGGGGATGCAGGGATCAGGGCCAACACAGCCCGGGGACCGGGGGATCAGGCAATTGGGAGGATGGAGGACCAGGGACATAGAGGGATTGGGGCCAGCAGGAACTGGGGGATGCAGGGATCGAGGCCAACACAGCCCAGGGACCGGGGGATCAGGGGACTGGGAGGTTGGAGGATCAGGGGATCAGGGCCGGCAGGAAACGGGGGATCCAGGGATTGGGGCCAACACAGCCCGGGGACCAGAGATCAGGAGGTTGGAGGACCAGGAGCATCAGGGCTGGCAGGAACCGGGGACCATGGCCAGCATGAACCAGGGGATGCAGGGATCGAGGCCAACACAGCCCAGGGACTGGGGGATCAGGGGACCGGGATGTTGGAGGACCAGGGGCATTAGGGGATTGGGGATGGCAGGGACTGGGGCCAACACAACCTGGGCACCTGTGGATCAGGAGGGTGGAGGACTGGGGACGCTGGGGGATCTGGGCCAGCAGGGACTGGGGAACCAGGAGATCAGGGGATCAGGAGCTTGGAGGACCAGGGGTATCAGGGGACCAGGACTGTCAGGGACCAGGGGTTGCGGACAGCAGGGATCAGTCTGCTGGAGGCTGAGGGGTTGGGGCTCTCTGGAGCACAGGGTGCACCCCAGGGTGCCTCGCTGCCTGCACATGTCCCTGCACCCTGGTCACTGCCCGCAGGGTGCACCCTCACCCCCTGGGGGCCATCACCAGGCCACAGGGATGCTCGTGTTCCCACAGCCCAAGTGCACCCCAGGGCCACACAGTCCCGTGTCCCCACACCCCGAGGGCCATCCCCACCGCTGGGCGCTGAGGAGCTCACGGGTCTATTTTTGGGCCATGGCGTGGCAGCCGTCCGGCAGTGCCAGGGGGCCCCGCGTCACGGGGGCGGCTGGGCCCGTCCGCCTCGGCATCGCTCTCATTCCAGCCCGCGCACGGGGAGCAGCAGCACGGCTCGGCACAGCACGGCACAGCCGATCCCCCGGCTTACAGACGGGGAGAGGTAAAGCCTTCACCCAGCCACAGCGCCCCACTGTGCCAGGGACGGGGGCTCCTCAGCGTGTGGGGCGAGTGGCTGCCTTTGCTGCCGGGCTGCCATCGTAGGGGACATTCCAGGGTAGGGGACACCCCTTCACGAGGGATGCTCCCTGCTGGGGGACACCAAGGCCTGGAACATCGCCCACCCCTGTTCTGGGGGACGCTCTGCTGCAGGGGATGCTCCTTTGCAGGGGACACCCCATCCCAGGGGATGCTCCTGCTCTGGGGACACCTGCCCTGGGGGACACCCCGCTGCGGGGGCCGTCCCAACCCAGCCCTGCTGCCCCCAGCCCACGCAGCCAGGGGAAGGGGGGTGTTTGGGGCAGCTCGTGCCGCGCTGCTCATAACCTAAAAATAGGCGGCAGCTCTCAGGCCCCAGGGACAGGATTTGTCCTTTCTGCGGTGGCCACAGTGCTCGCGTGAAGCGGGACCCGCTGGGCACAGGGGGTGAAGCGGGGCGTGGAGGGGGCCACTCTCTGCCCTGCAGATGGCCGGCGGCATCTTCTCCCCGCTGGGGAGCTGCTCGGAGCTGGAGAAGGCCAACTGCCACCCGCTGGTCTGCCTGCTCTGCCACGAGCCCTACCAGCACCCCTGCCTGCTCGACTGCTACCACAACTTCTGCGCCAGCTGCCTGCGTGGCCGCGCCAGCGACGGCCGCCTGCGCTGCCCGCTCTGCGGGTAAGGGACAGACCCTGCCCAGGGGACGCTGGGACCAGGGCATGCAGCACATGGCCGGCAGACCCTTGTGGCACTGCTCCCAGTGCCCCCAAATCTGCCCCCACCTGCCCCGGGTGGGTGTCCCCATCCTAATTCCATCCCCCTACCTGTCCCTATCCTGTCTCTGTCCCATCCGCATCCCTTCCATGTCCCCATCCCATCTCTGCCCCATCCCTATCCCTTCCACATCTCCATCCCATCCCATCCCCGCAGGCACCCCTCGGTGGTGAGGGGGGGCACAGGGCTGCCCCCCGTGGACCGGCTCCTGCAGTTCCTGGTGGACAGCTCGGCCGATGGCGAGGAGGACGTGCAGTGCGCCAACTGCGACCGGCGCTGTGCCAAGGCGGTGAGGCAGCGGGGCGTGTGGGCAGGGGACCCCCACCAGGGCCATGCCCACCACCAGCCACCCCCCCTGCCTGCACAGGAGCTGGACACCATGTACTTCTGCAACACCTGTGCGCAGCCCCTCTGCGCCCCATGCCGCGAGGAGACACACCGCGCCAAGATGTTCGCCCGCCATGAGATCGTCTCCCTCTCCAAGCGCACCAAGGACATCCACAAGAAGTGCCGTGAGTGCCATGCTGCGCCAGGCTGAACCGTGCCGTGCTGCACCATGCCGTGCCACGCCACGCCAGGCTGCACCGGGCCCTGCCAGGCTGCCTGACGCCTCCATCCCTTGCAGCGCTGCACGAGGAGCCCTACATCATGTTCTCCACTGAGAAGAAGTCCATGCTCTGCATCATCTGCTTCAGGGACATGCAGGGGTGAGCAGCCCCGTCCCCATCCCTGCCCCATGCCTCGTCCCATCCCGTGCCCTGATGCCCGTGCCCGCAGGGAGAGCCGGGCGCACTGCATCGACATCGAGACAGCATACATGCAGGGCTGCCAGCGGCTGGACCAGGCGGTGATGGTGGGCAGAGGCCGGCGGGTCTCGGGGGCGGGGGGACATGGGGGTGTGGTGCTGCCCGCAGCACTGCAGCCGCCCTGCCGCCCCCCGGCAGGCCGTGAAGGAGCTGCAGACCTCCACGCGTGAGGCCATCGTCCTCCTCAAGGCCATGATCGAGGAGGTGCGCAACAGCGCCAGCGAGGAGGAGGCAGCCATCAACTCTCTCTTCAGCCGCATGCAGGTGTGGGGCAACCGCCCGCACACGGTGCCCTGCGCCCGTGGGCACCTGATGCACGGGCACGGCAGAGCCGGGGTAGTGGGAGGGGACCAGGGTGGCCACGGGACACGTAGCAGCCGCAGGACACAAGGCAGCCATGCTGTTTGCAGGAGCAGCTCTCCGAGAGGAAGAAGACGCTCCTGAAAGCCGTGCAGAGGTGAGGAGCTGCAGACTGAGCCCCCCCGCAAGGGTGTCCCCCCTCCCGGGGCGTGTTGGGGTGCCCTGGGGCCGGATGGCTCCCCGGTGCCCTGTAAGGGCTGTGCCATGCCCCGCTCTGCTGCAGCCAGCACGAGGAGAAGGAGAAGGCGTTCAAGGAGCAGCTCGCCCACCTCGCCTCCCTGCTGCCCACCCTGCAGGTAGGGCCCCGGGTTGGGCAGGGATGCCCTGGCCCAGGAGGCGGGCTGCCCCAGCGCTGAGGGGTGACAGTGACACCCCCCCCACGCACACAGGTCCACCTGGTGACCTGCTCAGCCTTCCTGAGCTCCGCCAACAAAGCCGAGTTCCTGGACCTGGGCTACGTGAGTGGTGCCAGCACTGCGGAATGGCAGGAGCATCCTGCTGCGGTGCTAGGGGCAACTGGTGCACCCCACCGCAGTGCCGTGGGGTGTCCGGTGCACCCTGCAGCGGTGCCAGGCTCCCAGGCAGGGTGCCGGGCACCTCTCACCGCACCTCACCGCTGCCTTTCAGCAACTGATGGAGAGGCTGCAGAGGATCGTCAAGCTGCCGCACCGCCTGCGGCCGGCCCAGACCAGCAAGGTAGAGCCCTGCCGCCCCCCAGGGCCGAGCCCCTGCCCGCAGCACCCCACGGGCAGCCCCGGCTGCCAGCTCTGCCCTGCCTCAGCCGCGCTCGCCCCCGTCTCGCCTTCCAGATCAACAGCGAGTACCGGGCAGAGTTTGCCCGCTGCCTGGAGCCCCTGCTGATGCTCAGCCCCCGCCGCTCCGTGGTGGGCAGCGCCGGCACCATCGGTCCTGGCATCGCCGGCGCAAACATGTGAGGTGCTGGGATCGCACCCGGGGCCGGGGCACGTCCTGCCACGCGTCCCCCTGGGCATCCTGCTGGGGTCCCCCACCGTGCCAAGCCTGCCCCCGCTGCTGCCCTTGAGCCTGTCACCTCAGTGGTGGCGCAGGGACATCGCAGAGCACAGCTGTGCTGACGAACGACAGGCATGGGGGCTTCAAGTGACACTTCTGGGAAGCCGGGCAGGCAGGCAGTGGGCAGCAGGGCTGGCAGCAGGGTGCCCGGGTGAGCCAGCACCCCGCTCCCCAGCCTGGCCCCCCCGCCACGGTCCCCAGAGAGTTCTGTCCCTGCTGCCGTGGGTGCTGCACCGGGGCCAGCTCCTGCTCGCCCACACGCCCACGGCGCCACAGCCTCTTTGCCCGCCACTATTTTTATCAGAATTTCAGGGAATTGCCTGTCCGTTCCTCACCCGGGATATATTTAGGCCCGTTGATGTCACGGCAACGCTGGCCCTGCCAGGCGCTCCCGGCTGGAGAGGACAAACGGGCGCTGCTGCCCCATGGGCACCGCTGCTCGCCCCTGGCTGGGCTCAGCACCGCAGGGCGGCTGAGCTCCTGGGAGCCGCCGGCCCCAGCGCAGGCAGGGGGAGTGCGGCATCACACGGTAGGACCGATGGCGGTGGGGTAGCAGAGCCGGGGCGGTGGGCAGCAGGGGGAGGCTGCGGGATGGGGGGAGATGCAGGGGCAGCGGCGCCTGCCAAGGGGCCAGGAGATGCTGGCGGTGAGAGGGCAAGCCACATCCTTCCCTTTAGAAACCGGAGTATGCCAAGCTCAGCTCCTGCCTTCTCCCTGCCACAGCTGGCCCCAAAGCCATGGGCACTGGGAGAGCAGCCCACAGACACCTGACTTTCGGGGCAGCATAAGGCACCTCTGACCGACCCCATGTGCCAGGGAAGGGATGTGCAGGGCTGGCATGTCCCCAGGCACCCTGGGGGCGAGGGGCAGCGGGGTTGAGGCAGCGGCACGGCCCCTGGCACCTCGCCCCCACCACTGCTCGCCTGCAGCGTGCCGCTGTCGCCCTCTCCGCACAGGCTCCCCGGCAGCCAATGCTCCAAGACCCTCATGGTGCCCGGCTGCCCCTCCGACGGTGATAAAATGTCCACCGGCCCCATGGTGCGGAAGCCGACAATGCACCGGTACATCAGCACCAAGGTCCTGCTGGCCGAGGGACGCGAGACCCCCTTCGCTGAGCACTGCCGCAACTACGAGAACACCTACCGGGTAGGGAGCGCAGGTCCGGCCAGGACGGGGTGGGACGAGAAGGTGCTGCTCATGCGACAGTTGACCCCCGTCCCCCGCAGATGCTGCAGACGGAGATCCAGGGCCTGAAGGACCAGGTGCAGGAGCTGCACCGCGACCTCACCAAGCACCACTCGCTCATCAAGACGGAGATCATGAGCGAGATCCTGCAGAAGTCCCTGCAGATGGACGTGCAGATCGCGGCTCACTATTCCGCCGTGGAGATGATGCGCAGCGTCTTCGAGGAGGTACGGCCGGTCCGGTGTGTCCCGGCAGAGCAGGGTCCCTCCCTGCTGTGCCACAGCACGCTGCCCGGCTCCCTCTCCCCCTTCCAGGTCTGGGAGGAGACGTACCAGCGGGTGGCAAATGAGCAGGAGATCTACGAAGGTACTGGTGACCCTGCTCCCCTGGTCCAGAGCCCCCCGTGTCTGCTCCAGGGGGGCTGCCGTGGCCATAGCCTGCTCCTCTCGCCCCCCAGCCCAGCTCCACGACCTGCTGCAGCTGCGGCAGGAGAACAGCTGCCTGACCACCATCACCAAGCAGATCGCGCCCTATGTCCGCTCCATCGCCAAGGTGAAGGAGCGGTTGGAGCCCAGGTGAGGGGCGCCGGGGGAGTCTTTTGGGGCCGGGGGGGACATGGCTGTGGCTCACGCATGTCCCACCACAGGCTGCAGGAGCCCCGGGAGCCCAAGGAGGAGCAGGAGCAGATGCTGCTTAAGATCTGTGACGACAGCGAAGTGGCACCAAGGTAGGCGATGGCATGCACCCAGGTGCCAAAGTACCCCCCACACCCTTTCCCGGCTGCTGACCCTGCCGAGGTGCCTTCCCTTTCCCAGGGACACCTCACCTGGAGGCAAACAGGGGGCTGTGGCCAGCCCCGGGGAGGGCTGTGAGCCCAACAGTGCCCCCGGAGACCCCTCCCCAAAAAGCAAAGACTACTGCAGGGGCCAGCAGGAAAGCGGGGCCGAGAGCGCTACCCGGAAAGAGCTTGCACCATAGACCCCATCGCCAAGCCAGTGCACGGAGCCGCTCGGTGCTCAAAAGCCGTGCCCCGGTTCTCAACTGGCTCCTCTTGCCTCGTGCCACGAGTGAAGGCAGGAAAACACAGCCCGGGCACACAGTGTCTGCAGCGCATCAAAAGCCTGCCTTAGGGTGACTTTGTTCGTCTGAAAAAATAATTGTCTTTATTCTCTCCCTCTTGTGTGTTGGAAGTGAAATAAAAGGACACAAGTGCACATGTCCGCCTGGTTCTGCAGCTCTGGACAAAGTGGGCCTGCCAGCTTGGGGTATCCAGCTGCTCTTAAAACCACAAAGTTTCCAAACAGGGGGAAAGAAAAACCAAAAAACCCTGGTGTAGGGTAGAGCCAGGAGCTCACTGCAGGGTCTCGGAGCGCCCTGTGACAGGCAGTGAACCCAAAACACCGGCAGGGCACTGGGGCTCTGCTCCCTGTGCACTTGGGCCGTTTGAAATCCTACCGACTGCTGCGGCGCGGGAGGGCAGGGTGTGACAGCCGGCTCCAGCTTGGCACTGGAGTCAGCGCCTTCCCCAGGCCTGGTGAGCTCCCGTCTCCTCACCGAGCTTCCACTCACAGGATTCGGGAAACTGAAAAGGTTAAGAGAGGCTGCTGGTCTCAAAAGCACTGAGAGGGCTCTGAAGATTTTGTCCTAGGTGAAGTTTATCCCTTTCTTTTGGTGCCAGTGCATCCTGCCTTGGGCAGACCCTGCCGCTGCGCAGCTGGAACCGGGGTCAGAGCTAACGCTGGCACGCTCCCGCAAATTAGGACCGAGGTGCATTCACTACAAAGAATAACTTGAGAATAAAGCTTAGTTTCCATCATCATCTCACGTCAAACCCAAGCGACAATTGCTTTTTTTGTTTGTTTCAAAGTGCAGTTGTGCAAGTTCACACCAGAAGTGTCAACGCCTACAAAAAAATTAGTTAAAAATTAACTTGCCTGAGGCACGCTGTCTACAACAGCAGGTCGCAACTTCCATGATGACATGAGTCAGAGGCACAGAAAAGCCTGAGCAGGAGCCCACGAGTGACTATGCAGAGAAATCAGCGCTATCCGGCTGGTGTATTTCACATTTGCTCTTTTCTCCCAAGCTAAAAACACACTCGGTAAATGACAAACGGCCAGCGACGGTGTTAAGCTGATGCTCTGTACAGAACACACCCTGCAGTGCAAAGCAAACCTGGCGGAGGAAAGACTCTGCACGGGTGAAGCGAGCGGAGATGGAGAATTTGCCCTGTCTCGGTGGCTGCGCAGCCCTGTGAGTCACTGCGAGTTGCAGTCGTGCTTCAACGCAACACTGGACTGTACTGAAAACCACTGGGAAGTGTAACAGTAAGGATTCCAGTTTTCATGATGTCACCAGCACCCAAGAGATCGCCAAATAACCACCAGACAGAAGTTGGAAATATTTTTTCTTGTTTTTTATAAAAAAAATCCAAACCAAAACTAAAGCAATTCCCATCAGTGCCCCCTTTCCTGAGCCGTACCACAGCACCTTCACCAAGGAACACCACAAGCCCGAAGCGTGAACTGACAAGCAAATCGTTTCCATTCCAGCTAGGAAGAATAAGGTAAAACTCAAGAAAACAGTGAACCTCTTTGGTATTTAACGACAGAATAAGTTATACCACAAAGCTCGAGTAGGAACCATTTCCAAAATGGTAACGTTTAAAATAGAGTTAGCTAGCCAAACTTTTATCCCCGTCTGGAGAATTTCCCTAGAAGCACCTCCTAGTCGAGCTGAGATCCCAGGTTTTGCCCAAAAGAGCAGACAAGGATCTCGAGTGCTAAAGCCCTCGGCAAGCCTGGCAGCTGCCGTTCTTTCTCAACCCAAAACCCTGGGATCTCTGCAGGACGGAGGCAGCCTGGCAGGATAGGAAGCAGCGCGATTTGGAAGCGAGAAGAGGGAACAGAGGTGGTGGCCGGGAGGCTGGGGAAGGCAGCGGCTGTAACGGTGACTCCTGAATTCACGGCAGCAGCCGAGGGAGGAGGGAGCGGGCTCGCTCTCCTGCTGCATTTCAGAGGCGCTCGCGATCCAGCAGCACGAGGCGAGCAGAAAAGGCTCCCTGTGAACGTTAACACCTGGGGGAGAACCGATCGGTGCCACGCTGCCGGCTCTGCGGCAAGCAGGGGGTAGGCAGCCCCTGCACCTGGAGAGCAGAGAGCTGGAGCCCTGCGCTGCAAGCTGCCCCAGCACCAGCTTGCAAAATCAGGCCTAAAGAGATTAAAGCCGCACTGCCTGGCTCGCAAGGTCAAAAAGCTTTAAAATCGAATTATGCCACAGGAACAATCCGCTGACCAGCGCCTTTCCTGCACGGGGGTGGGAAGGCAGAGCTGTTCTCTTGAAGAATCAGTCCAGAGGCGCCTCAGAACAATTCAGCTGCTGCAGGCAGGAGGGTTCGATTCTCTTTAGGGTCACTACAGGCTAAGTTATCTGGAAGATCCCTGAATGTGCAACGAAGGAATTATCTCAAGGAGGATGAAGGAGCTTCTGATCTGCTAGTGACCCGGCAGGCCACGCAGCTCCGCAGCCCTCCGCCAGCTCCTCCTGGGTGGCCAGGAGATAACAACGGGCCACCCCCAGAACCACACATCGTCCTTCGCCCCGCAGCACCTGGAGCTGGGCGTTCACTCAGCCAGTCCGATTTTTGCCCACGTTAGAGTTCTACTTTGACTCCTTTAATAAAAGGGAGACCCGATGGCACCTTCCTTTTGTACTCCAGGTACTCTTCTCCAAAGAAGTGAATGAGCGTGATCTCCTCCTCCTCGATCCGCTCCCTGAAGAAGCGCCAGGACGCCAGCGCGTAGCCCACCACACAGATGGGATTGCAGAGTAACACCTGCAAACAGACACCGGCGGTTAGTGTCCCCTCACCTCCCCCAGAAAACAAGGCTGCCCCCCACCCCCACGTGCTAATCACCCTTCGTTAAGTCTGCCACGAGGTCTAAACGCTCTCCAAAGACAAGACAAGATCCCAGCACCTTTTGCGGAGTTTCATTCTGGGGAGAAATTAGTGCTTATGAAGAAAGCTCTAGAGAGCCCGTGCGTGGCCACACTGCTCCACGTTCAGTCTTTACGGTGTGTCTCCAGAGAAATAAACCCAAATGCCAACCACAAGAGCACAACTAAGGCAGTGCGGAGTTACAGCTCGACCGCAGCTGCCTTCCAGTTCACCCTCTAGCCAAGGCCCTGGGCATTCTTAAAGGGAGGTTTTTTTGCCAGCCTGGCACAGGACTGGTATTTGGCAGGAGCGAGGTTGAGTCTGACCACTTGTGGAAGGCACTTTGGCCACAGGGATGCAAGAAAACTCTGGACACCAGCTTTAGGCTAGCAGCAGGTCACATCCTGAGCCTACGAGGGCATTCTGGCTCAAGCCCCAGCCCTGCCGCCTCTGCTTATTCCACACAGAAGATTAAGGCGATGGGATCTTCCCAAAAATTGTGCAGGGCAGAGTGCCCGGGGTTTCCTGACCACCCGCGTGCCAGTGGGAGGCAGGAGGTGTCAAAATCTGTGCCCGGGCCACCCCTGCCGGTGACAACAGTTTGCATCCCATTACAGGTGTGGGGCAGCATTAAGAAAGACCCAGGTTATAAGACGGAAGTATCTGAGCGGGTTGTATACAGTACCTGTGTTCCAATACTCCAGTAAAACCATCCCACGTAAGACGGGTGCCGGAACCACCCATACACCCCACTTGTCACCAAAGTATGAGTATCCGATTTCTCATTCTGAACAATATGGTTGAAGTTGGAGCCAGCTGTGAGCATGGCCGCTTTCCTCAGACAATCCCCAAAGATCACCATCAACAACCCTACAGTACTCAGCCAGGTGATCTGCTTCAGCTCTGCAAGTGAATAAGGACGGGTCACAACAGGTTTGCACAGGTCACGCTCGCGGTGCGGGGGTCACGGGGGGTTGGGTCGCTGGGTGGGCTTCCCTCCCCCATCTCAAAGCACAACACGTAAAACACAGCCAGTGTTCCATGCGCTGCCGTCCCGCCACCAAAACAAGTAAAAATAGCATCCCCTGCCACAGCATCTGTACGTCCTCGTGGCGGATTGCCCTAAGGGGAACCCAGCACCGAGGCAGAGCCCAGCTTTACAGCATAGAGTAAAGCCGACATAAAGCACAGCCAAGCGGACACACTTGCCCAGACGCAGGGAGCTCCACAGCCCTCACTGCCGTTACTAAGTGGGGAAAAACATGTCCCCTCTCCCCAAAAAAAAGCAAGAACCCCAGATTGGGCAAACAGCAACAGTTTTTGCCGATTAGATTTTATTCCAGGTCAAAAGA
This sequence comes from Rissa tridactyla, assembly GCF_028500815.1. NCBI lineage: Eukaryota > Metazoa > Chordata > Aves > Charadriiformes > Laridae > Rissa > Rissa tridactyla. Next base: position 662,960 of record NC_071481.1, on the reverse strand, counting down.
AGACGCCCAGATGTAACTGAAGCATCATTCTTTGCACCACCACAGCAGCTTGAAAGATGCGGCCAGAAAAGGGCTGAAGATCAGCTACATGGCCCATACAGCCTGGCATGCCAGAACCAGGGGGTGCTCCCCCCGCCCCTGAAACCGAAACCAAGAGGCTTTGAGCACTGAGAGATTAAGGCTGCGTCAAAGTCCTCCTCCGCTGCCAGCACGGGTCAGCTGAGCTAGGGTCACCAGCACTTTGCTACCAGGCAGGTGGGCCCTGGGCGAGCCACGTGCAGCCGGCACTACCAGGCAGAGCCAGGGGACGGCAGGCAGGAGGGTGGGTGCCAGGGAGGGGCAGGGCGGCCGACCTGGGAAGAGGATCTTCTCCAGCGTGAACTCCACCCAGGAGGAGAGGGCGGCCAGGTTGTACTCGAAGCTGTGGTTGAGCAGAAAGGAGTCCAGCGAGAGGCTGCGCGGGTTGTTAATGGCTGTCACCAGGTACTCCGAGTAGTGGAAGAGGGAGAGGGAGCACATGTACCTGCGGCAGGAGGAGGGGAACGCTTGGCAGGGCCGGGGGACACGGCAGCCGCCCGGCTCCCCCGGCCCTTCCCTTACCATCCGAAGTGGCGCCAGGCGGAGCGGCCGGTGCTGAGCAGCAGCCCGCAGCCAAAGGCGAAGCCCAGGAAGCAGGCCCGGACGGCGATCTGCAAGCAGAGGGAGAGGAGAGAGTGCCGCCGCCGCCTCCCAGGCCCCCCCCGGGCCTGGCGGCCCCCGACCGCCGCCGCCCGGGGCCTCTCCCGCCCCCGTGCCCGCTCCCCCAGAGCCTTCCCCACCCCGCCTCCCCCACCCCGCCGCCCCCTAGGCCCGCTCCCCCAAGGCCTCCCCCGCCCCCTGGGCCCGCTCCCCTGGGGCCTCCCCCCGCACCTTGTAGAGCGGCCGCGGGTAGAGCAGCAGCAGCGCCGCGTTGACGCCCGCCACGTGTAGGGCGAGCGCCAGGCGGCCGCGCAGGCCGGGGGCGACCAGCAAGGCGGAGGGGGAGCCCAGCGCCACCGGCAGCGCCGCCACCGAGGCCCCCAGCAGGAAGGCGGCCAGGCTAGCGCGGGCCTCCCGGCCCAGCCGCCCCCGTCGCGGACCCGCCGCCGCTGCCGCCGCCATCATGGCGGCGCCCGCCCCGCCCGCGTCGCCCGGGAAACGGCCGCGCCGCTCTCGCGAGAGCTCCGCCCCGCGCAGGCGCGGTAGCCCTGGGAGCGCCGCCGCTCTCGCGAGAGTTGCGCCGCGCAGGCGCAGTAGCCCCCGGAGCGGCGCCGCCCGTGGGGACCGGAGAGCTACAGGAACCCGGCCCGGCCCCGCGCCTGGGCCCCGGCCCGGGGGTTGGCGTTCCTGTTGGTTGTTGTTTAACATCGCACACGGGAACGGCCCCTCCCAGGGGGGAAGGCGTCGTTCCCGGGGGCCCCCCTCCCCTTACCACCCGCCGGGTCCGGTGGGGGCCCCGGGCCCAGTCCCGGCCTCGGGGGCCAGCCGCCGTCCCGGGGCAGCCATGGGGGTGGTGGGGTCGCGATCCGCACCGGAGGGTGCCGAACCGCGGGAGCTGTTCTGGGATTCCCAGGGAAAGGGGCAGTCAGTCTTAAAAACCCGGGCGGGGCCCACGGGAGGAAAGGCAGGAGCGGGGGGAAGCAGCGCGATTCTGTGGAATAAAGCTCCTAAGCCGGAATTGCTGCTGCTTGAGACAAAAATACAAAAGCGCCGCCCATTTTATTTCGGTCAACGACAACAGACTTTATTTATGCCACAGGATTCCTGAAATAACTTAGATGTGCACAGAGAAACTACCTAGAGATGTCAACGAAACGGTCCGAGACATTCAGTACGATACCGGGGCGCGTTTCTCGTCACGAGTATCGCACATAAGCTTTGGTGTGCAGTTTTAGGACATACCGGCAAGTTTGTAACACAGCATCACAACGACTCGTGGCCTCGCCCATCCCTCGTGCTGCCACGTGCCTCTGACCCGCTCCAGAACAGGCGGGAGCTTCATTTACGGGATCAAACGGTGAAAACGGGGCTCACGGGGGGTGAATGGCGAGCGACCGGGAAGGCTCCCGGAGGCTTTTGGGGCGCTTAAGCCACCTAAAGCACAAGGTCTACGGTGCTAAACCAACAAGCAGCGAAGCAGCCGCAGCGGCACGGCGGCTCCAGCAGCAGGCGAAGGCGCGAGGCCCGGCGCGGACCGGACATGACACTTAACGGGAACCTGGACGTTTGGCGGGCGAAGGCGGCGAGAGCGGGGCGGGATCAGTGCTGGGCAGCCTGCTGCATCTGCGCCTGCCGCTTGGCTTTCGTCTGGAGGTACCTGCCCTTCCCTTCCTCGAAGCGCCGCTTCTCATCCTCCGTCTCCGTCTGCCGGCGACAGAAACAAAGCGAAGGCACCGGCGTTAGCAGCCCTGGGGCAGCGCAGCTCTCCCACGCTGCGCGCTGTAAGCGTGCGCTGGAGGGAAACGCACCTCCCCTTACAGGAAACGTAAGGGAAACTGCTGCACTCTGTTAAATACGTGTTTTGACAGCTAATGTATAATTAGATGACAAAATACTCGGAAACACAGAAAAGCACAGAGCAGGAGGAGCCCTGCGCGAGATAAACTATTAATCAAGAAACAGCCCCCAGGCTGCAGCGCTGCATCTCGCGTCTGCAAAGCCCTGCTGGGATCAGCAGAGCTAAAAATAGGCAGGAAGGCTGGAGCGGGGATGCAGTGGGGACGGGAGACACGGGGGCATCCCCAGCATGGGCAGGAGGGGAAGCTGCAGAGCCTGCACACAGCCTGTCCTCAACCACAAGAAAGGAAACCCCCCTGCCCAGTCTCCACATTAGCAATTTTCAGAATAAATTGGGGAAAAAAAAAGCCACCCTGAAGCCTGCTCTGTAAAAGCTCATTCATGCTCATATTGGTTTGCTGAATAATTCAAGGGAAGAGGATTTGCTGCACAAAAAAGGGGGCTGGGGTCGGCCTCGGGAGGAGCAGGAGAAGGGCTGGCCTGGCTGGCTCGCAGCCCGGCAGGGAGAGCTCTTACCAGCAGCTGCGGGACAGGCAGGGGCTTCCCCTCCTTGCTCAGGGAGACGTAGGTGAAGAAGGCGCTGACAGCACGGTACCGACCCCGAGACTCGTCCACAAACGGGTCGGCATCCACAAATACTTCAATTTCCATGGATTTATTGCTCGTGAAGGTCATGCGCCCCGAAATGGTGATGACGCTGCCTGCAAAGCGGAGAGGGGCCTGTTAAGCAGACGATCCCCGCAGCTGCTCAGAGGATGGAAGCAAGGGGCCCCGCTTGTTTTATCCTTAAGCCATGTCTTAAGCAGAGCTTCTTGGCACAGGACAAGTCTAACAGGGACTAAATTTCTCTGCCAGTGTGTCCCAAGCGCGCACCCAAGGGAGCCAGAACGTCACACCACGGGAGAGCAAAGCGCCCGCCACCACACCTGGGTACCTTTTTTGATCTTCTCATGGAAGTTGATGGCATCCACCGAGGCAGTGACAATGTTGGTCTTGCAGTGGCGGGCGGCCACAATCCCAGCGACCTCATCCATGAGCTTCATGGTGACACCTGAGGGGGGAGGCAGAGAGTCCTGTCTCAGGGAAGAGGGTAGGATTTGGGAAAAAGCCACACGTAGCTTGTCAAGGCCTTCACACGATCAAAGCTACGCCAAGGAGTTGGACCGGAGACTGAATCCAAACTGCAGGAAACCCCGGTACCAGCACAAAGACTCCTGTCACGAGCACCATCAGGGCGACATCCTTGCAGACCTGAGCTTGAGATTTAGGCCAGCTCTGGCTCTCACAAATTTCTTTGAGCAAACCCTAGCCTTGCAAGGCAAGATCAGTCCCACAAACCTCCTGCTTGGAAAGAGCTCTGAGCCACGTTGTTCGGGTTTTTTGTTTTAAAGGATGCAATTAGATGAAAAGCAACATCCAGCATCGTCCCAGCCCTCGGCAATTGTGTCTCTCCCCGGGCTCACACCGCATGTGTCCGCCCTGCCCTGCCCACCTGGCACAACACAGGTGCTACCAGCCAAAAGGAAATGACTCCAGCAAATTGCAGTCATTGTACGCTGGGTGTTTGTAGTCCAAGATGAGCAATTTAAGAGATGATGACAAAATGGTAGGATTTACAGTCCAAATATGTCAGGTTTTGGGACCTTTTTTAAGCATAAAAAAAGACAAAGCTTTTGTCTCAGCTGAAGCAACGCTGAACCTTACAGATGGTGGAAATGGGCCTGTGCGCCTTCAGAGGCAGAACCTGCCTCCCAAAGACACTGAGACGCCTGAGTCGCTCTCAAACCGCACTTCTGCTCCGGGCAAAAGCCACCCCAGCCGTTGAACAGGGCAGCGCTCACTCACCTCCGTGCACGAAGCCCAGCAGCGTGCAGTCCGAGGGTCCCACCAGGTGGATCAGGCTGGACTGGCTGTAGCCAACGGTGTGCGGCTCTGGTTAGAGAAAGAGAGCAAAGCGGTCAGAGCTGCTCGGCCAGCACATGTATGCCACCGTATGCCCCGGTCTTAAACGGTTTGAAGGAAAAAGACATGGGGCTGGCTTGTGCAAAGCTGAAGTATGCTCAAACCAGCATTTAAATTGGCTCCGAGAAGCCCTGAGAGCAGAGGCTGTTCACCACCTGCCGGGTTGCCGCCTCCCTCTGATGCCCACCCACCAATTTTATTCCAGCTGAGCTCGTTTCCTCTTTTACAGCTTTCAAAGAGCCTGAAAGCAAACGGCAGTGAACTGGACAGATGCATGGCCATAACACTTCTCTTCTCAGACCACCAGATGCAGACGAATCTCCCCAAACCTGCCAGTTAGTGGTATCTCCAAAGGACCACACTTTCCCCTCGGCATGAAGACCTCGGCCCCCACATCCCCCAGCCCTGGCACACGCTGGCGACATCTGACTCGCCACTAAATCCAGGCAACAGAAATCACAGCACCCTCTGACTGCTGACAGAGGAAAATTGCTCTCAGTCGGGGGTGGCTGCATTTTCCATCTAACGAGAGATGCTAAAGGCGCGTAGCGCAGGGAGAAGCCAGCCAAGCCCCTGACCACTTGGCATCACCTCCTCGGGGAGGACACCCGCACGGCAGCGCCCGCAGAGCCTTACCTTTCGTCTGCCTATCTGTGAGCAGGAAGAACAGAGGGGAAAAAAAGCATTTGAGCAACTTTCATCCCACATCAACCCCCCAACGATCCACACACACCACCTCTCTGCCTCTGCCCAAGGACCATGGCTGGTCCTGAAGCCCACCGGCTATTCGCACCTTCAGCTCGCCATCAGCAGCACCACCACATTTCTAGAAGCCAGGGCAATGCTTTCCTTAGAAAATGGCTCCCCAGCAATCATCCAAGGAGAGCGTGACCCCCAGCTCCTCCCCATAGCTTGTCCTCCCCTTCAAACACCGGCTGATGAACTTCTTGCTAAAAAATGACTTCCAGAGAGGGGCTGCAGCTGAAGAGGTCACAAAACCCTCTCCCAATGCTTGCCTTTACCCTATGCTGAGCAAAACTAGCCCCCGCTGCCCTGGAGCGCACAAGGGATGCAAGGAGTGGTGGCAGGAACTGCGTTTCAGCAGAGGGCATCCCACCCACCAGCCCAAGCCGGGGATCACAGGCGCCCACCCAGCTCCCCCTCCACTCACGCACCACAGCTCCAGAATCCCACCCATCCCCAATGCAGCATTTCGGAGTGCATGCTCGCAGCCATGGGTGCCCAGGGACAGAAGGAATTGCCTCGGGGACCAGTTCAGCCTCCCGGCACCACGGAGATGTGTCCATGGGCCTCGTCACACCCACGTTACCTGGGTTGATGATGGGGAAGATCACGTCGCCATTTCTCTGCTTAGTTTCCAGCCGATCCAGCTTCTGCTCCTCATAACGCTTTTTCCCCTCGTCCTCCTGCTCCTTTCTCGCATACTGGAAAGGAAGGCCAGTAAGAACAGGTTTGGTAAAGCCACTGGCACAGCCGGGGGTGCCAATGGGGCCAGGTTAGTGCCATTTCCCAAAGAGGGTGAGCTCTGGTCTGGGGGGATCAAAGCGAGCCATCCTACCTGGATGGGGGGAACCTCGAGGACCTTGTTCACGTTCTTCAGGGACAGCGGGACGTACCACAGCGTTGCCTTGTTCGTCACCTTCTTCGCCCCTGGAGGAGAGAGGGGCAGAGGGTGACCACGCCAACACCAGCAGCGCTTCGCCTGCAGCCGGCATGGCCACGGTGCGGGGCTGGCTGCACGCTGGTGATGCTGCCGGCACAGGGCAGCTCCCTGCCCTCCCGGCTCCTGACGAGCTTTGGCTCCGAGCGGATGTGACAATGCGCTTTTGGGAAGGCATCCAGGCAAGCGGAGCTGGTTGCCACAGCAACAGCAGGAAAAGGGCCTTCTTCAGGCCAAGACAGCCACGGGCAGCAAATTGGAGAGGAGGAGTTAACAGCAGATTTTTCCCTTCTTTGCTAAAAATGATCAATGGAGCCGTAATCCCCAGGGAGGCTGCTTGGCTTCCCTTCCCAGCCCCACCCCTCCCCGCTGCCCCCAGCACTCTCAATAAAGGCAAGATGTCCCCTCTGCCCAACGCTGCCGGCGAGGGTGGGTGGAGGGCAGGGCCACTACCATGAGCTCTCGGCTTGTCACAGTTATTCCTGGAGTTTTGGGACAGAGCCGCTGGCAGCCACCCACCTGTTAAAATGTTTTCGGACATGACGTTGACCTGGACCTCCACGGAGTGCCGGGAGGTGTAGGTGATCTCGGCGCTGACGTTGGCCACCTCGCCGATGCACATCGGGGAGAGGAAGTCCGTCCGCTCCACCCGCGCCAGCGCAGCCACACAGGGCTCCTGGGGAAGTGGGACAGCCAGGGTAGCAGTGGCAGCCGCGCCACGCAGGACCACAGCCGGTGGCTCCCCAGGGCCAGCCCATGCTGCGTTCAGCTCCTGCACTTCTACCCGTGCCTTATCAGCCAGTGGCTGTGCTTCCTTCCCCGCCCATAACCGCCTCTGACTTGCCCTTTGTGGGAGTTATAATGTAAACAGCAGCACAATAATGTTTCTGCTTGTAAAACACAATTTCAGCAGGATGCTTCCGGCTACAGGGCCATGCTCTGGAAGCAGCCGGAGCCACCGGCAGTTTGCTCGCAGGAGCGAGCGCTTCCGGTGTTGGGGGATGACTTGGGAGGCCCCCAGGGATGCCTAGCAATCCTGGGGCCCCTCCTGCTCCCAGCAGACCCCCAAGGCACAGTGGGAGGGTGGGAGAGTCACCGAGCCAGAGCCCAGCAGGCACTCTGGCACCTACTCACCCCAGCCTGGGAGTTGCAGTGGCGGGTGCTGATGATGGCTCCTGCTTCCTCAATCATCTTCAGGATGGTTCCCCCGTGGACATTCCCCGCGATGTTGGCATCATCCGGGCGCATGATCCTGCCGGGGAAGGAACACGAGAGCTCGCACCCCCCTGCCATGCCTCCAGGCCAGGTCCCGGTGCAGCCGCCCAGAGGCACTGCTGTCGCCCTACCGGATGAGCTGCTGGGACATCTCACCACGCTGATGCCGGCAACGTCACCGGCGCTGCCTGCACGCGGCTTCCTGCGAGTGGCAGTGGAAACCGCCCTGAGCTACTGCTGGGAATGGAAGGCAGCATCGCTCCTCTGCCAGGGCAGCCAGTTGCTCAGCCGGCACCTCACATTGCCGCGGCAAGTGAAGATCAACCCGGGCATATGCCACCACTCGACCCAGCTTCCCGGCTTTTGCTGGAGTGGCAAATAATGAGCCGGAGGCGGGAGGGTGAGGCACTGGGGCGAGGGGGCAACGGCTGGGGGCCAGCCCGTAGAGGAGCCCGTTTCCACAAGGCAGCCATGCTGGGGAGCCGCAGCGGGCAAAGGCAGGGAAGCCGGGGTGCGCCCTGCCTGCCCTGCCCGCTCACACGCACGGGAGCAGGGGCGCGGCGCCGCTTCGCCGTGCCCGGTGTCGGCAGCCTCACCGGTGCGGGTAACACCGCCGGTAGCAGCCCGGTTGCAGGCCGGCCCGCTGTGCCCGCCCGCGGTGCCCTCTCCCGCCTGCCCTCCCCCGAGTGCCCCGCACCGGGCGGCGCGGCGGGGCCGTACCTGGAGACCTGGATGGCGGCCGGCCCCGGGCCCGCGGCCCCCGGCTCCGACATGGCGGCACCGGCGCCCCGCCCGCAACGGCGCTGCGGCACCGCCGCGCCTCGCCAGGCCCCGCCCCGCCGCGCGGGACACGCCCACCCCGCGCGCCTCCCCATTGGCGGGTAGCGCCTCGCCACGCCCCCGCGCCGGCAAGGGGGCGGGGCCAGCGCGCCGCCGGGGGGCGCGGCGGGGAGCCGGTGCCCGGGTGCCGGGGGGCGGAGCTCCGGTGTCTGGGGGGCGGAGCTCCGGGGCCGCCCGGGGAGCTGGTGCCCGGACGGGGACGGAGGGGGCGGGCCGACGGGGATGGCGGGAGTGCGGGCTAGACCGGAGGGGCTTGGTGGGCGCCGGGTCTTGAGGCGCCGCGGGGAGACGGGTTGGCCCCGTGGGGACCGGGGTTCTCACCTGGCGCAGCTCGGCGGCGGCAGGAGGGGGGCGCGGGGGTCGGGGGGCCTGCGGCGTGGAGCCTGGAGGGGACATGGTGCTGCGGCGCTCCGGTAGCGGTACCTCCGCCGCCTTTATGGGCCGGGAGGGCAGAGCAGGGCGGGCAGGGCGGGCAGGCAGGGAGGGGAGGGGAGGGCAGGGCAGAGAACGGCATGGCAGGCAAGCAGGAAGGACAGGCAGGGCTGGTAGTGCAGGCAGGGCAGTGTACGCAGGGCGGGGCGGGCAGGGCAGGCAGGGCAGTGCAGGAAGGGTGGGCAGGCAGGCAGGGCAGTGTAGGCAGGGCGCAGTGCAGGCAGGGCAGTGCACGCAGGAAGGGTTGACAGGGCAGGCAGGGCAGGGCAGGCAGGGCAGTGCAGGCAGCGTTGACAGTGCAGGCAGGGTTGACAGTGCCGGCAGGGCATGCAGTGCAGGCAGGGCAGGCAGGGCAGGCAGGGCAGTCAGGGCGGGAAGGGCAGGCAGTGCAGGCAGGGCAGGCAGCGTGGTGCTGTCCGCGGTGCTGATCGCGTTCCGCCGCCGCTCTCCGCGGTGCTGCCGGAGGGGGTGTCCCCGCCCGCCCCGGCCCCGTGTCCGTGCCCGTGCCCGTGGTAACGGCCCACGGCTCCCGCCGTCGGTTCCCGACGTGCCGCCCCTCCCCGCCCGTCCCGGCCCCCCCGCGGCAGCAGGAGGCAGGGCAGCGTGCCCCGCATCCCTCCGCTCTGCCCGTGCTGCCGGCACCGGTAGGGACACGTCGGGGCTGCCGGGGGAGCCCGTCACGGCCGCGCCGCACCGGGCACTGGCCGCTCTCGGGGTCCCCCGGGCTGGCCCGGGTCCCGGCCGCAGCCCGGCAAAGGGGCCGGGAGGGAGCGGGCAGCCGCCGCGCCGTCGGGCGGGGCGGGCGGAGGGGCGGCCCCGGGGGAGGAGGAGGAGGAGCCGGCGGGGCCGAGGGGCGGCGGGGCGGGAGCGCCGCGCAGTGCCAAGCGGCGGCCGGTGCCGCCGGGGCCGGTGCCGCCGCCGGGGCCGGTGCCGGGATGGCGCTGGAGCGGGCGCTGCTGGCGGCGCGGCAGGGGGACGTGGAGGCGTTGCGGGGGCTGCGGGCGGCCGGGCTGCTGCGGCCGGGGCTGCGGGACGCCCTGGGCGCATCCCCCGCACACCACGCCGCCCGCGCCGGCCGCCTCGCCGCGCTCCGGTACCTGGCGGCAGAGACCGCGCTCCGCGGGGACGCGCGGGCGCGCAACGGGGCCACGCCGGCCCACGACGCCGCCGCCACCGGCAACCTGGCCTGTCTCCAGTGGCTGCTCACGCAGGGGGGCTGCGGCGTGCAGGTGCGAGCGGGGGCGCGGGGGGGGAGGGGAGTGGGTGGGCACAGTGCCCCCCGAGGGCGCGGGTGACTAGGGAGCCTTTTGCCGGTTCCGCGGGGAGACGGTGGCACGGGGACCCTCCAGCTCTGCCGCCGGCGTGCCGGGGTCCCGGCCAGCACAGGCAGGACACTGCCGTGCGGAGCCGGGGGGTCCGGGGGAGGGCCCGGCATCCCGGCGGGACTCAGCCCCGAGGGGGGCACAGACCCTCCGGGGCCGTGCCCGGGGCTGCCGGCCCCTCCCGGGGTTATACAACGGCGGGACCGGGGCGGTAAGCGGCTTGCCCCGGGGCCGGCCGAGAGCTAACGACATGTGACGGGCCGGAGGAAGAGGAGGCGGCGGAGGGGCCGGGAGCGGGGATTAAGCAGGAAGGACGGGGTCAGCACGCTGCGGTGCCATCCTGGCCGGGGGCCAGCTCTGCCCGCGTCCCGCTGAGCGTGGAGGGCGGCCGGGCCGGTGGCACCGCGGGGCTCCACGCCGAGACCCTGTGGGCCGGGGTTGCCCGCTGCTGGCAGAACAAGGGGGGCTTTGTGCAGCACTCACTGAGTGCGGATGCAGGCCCCGCCGGAGGGCAGACATGCTTGTCCCACAGTCCTGCCGATGGCCTGTCCCCTCCCTCTGGCCCCGTTCCATGCAGATGGGACCTCCACTGCAGCCAGCCCGCCCTCGCCAGGGCCACCCGCAGTCCACACCCCCACGCACGCTCCCCGATGCCAACAGCCAACCCACTTCCTCCCACAGGACACAGACAACTCTGGTGCCACCATCCTACACCTGGCAGCCCGTTTCGGTCACCATGAGGTGATTGACTGGCTCCTTCGCTTCGGGGGCAGTGACCCCACGGCGGCCACCGACACGGGAGCGCTGCCCGTCCACTACGCTGCGGCCAAAGGGGATTTCCCTTCCCTGCGACTCCTCTTGGGACACTGCCCAAGGTAACGGGCTCCACTCTGGGGCCCACCAGCAGGAGAGGGGCCAGCAGAGGAGCAGGGTGTCCACTGCCACTCCATCCCTCCCTCCAGCCACTGGGCAAGGTGCCCGCAGCCATCTTCGTCCCCTGGCTCCAAGGGCAACACAGCTGTGTTATCAGGCTGGGCAGCCAGCTGCACCTTCTTTATGGCCCAGAGAGAAAGGGCGAGGAGGAGAGCGGTGAGCACTGGCAGAAATATTGCCACTGGCCGCCGGGTTGGTTCCTGGAGCTCCTGGCGCAGGGCGATAACACAGTCGCCTTTGTCTGCTGCCGTTATGTAAATGGATTAGGCTGCCCGCCGAGGAGAGGCCGCTACCCTGCCAGAGGCCACCTTCCCGCCCGCCCGGGGCCGCAGGCACTGCTGGAGGCGGCAGCCCTGCTGGGCTGGCACCACTGCGGCAGCATCCCCGTTTTGCCTCCCAAGTGGTACCGGGGCTGGCCTGGGGTAGGCAGCATGGCAGCCCACCGGGCACACGGAGCCAGGCCTCACCACGGGGCTGCAGCGGGTGATCAGGCAGCCCCTAAGCTGATTTCCTGCAGTGGGCAGAGGCCGCTGTAAATAACCCACAGCCCCGGTTGGATGCGCTGTCTGCCCATGCCAGGGCTGTGGATGTGAGAGGATTTGTGGCTGCCCCACATCCGGGGGGGTCCCGAGGCAGCAGGAGGTGAACCAGGGCTCAGCACCCCTCTGTTCCTGGGTGCCAGACCCCTCCACCACACTTCCCACCAGGCAGGGCCTCCCCAGCCCCAGCCCCATCTCTTTATCCCCTTGCCCCAGGTGTGGCAGCTCAGCCCCAGGAACCTGTGAGGATTAAACCCTGCGTCCCACAGCCCGGCCTGGTGCCCACGGCGTCGGCCCTGGCGTGGTGTGGCGCTGGCGGCAGCCCTCCCAAGTTGGCTTTCACACTAGGGAGCTGGGGTGGCTCCGCTGCTGTCGCCGCCTTCCCTCTGAATTATTTATGGCTGGCCCCGCTCCCGTCCCCGCGCCCGCCCGGAGGCTCCATTACAGCCGCGAAATCCAATCCCCAGGGCTGCTGCGGGATGCTGGTGCTCCTAGCCCACCCTCGCACTGCCCTGCAGGGTCCCCGGCAGCCGGCGGCCCGGTGTGGGGTCACAGCCATCTGGCAAAGCAGTTTACCGGCGCTCATCCAAGTGGCTTAACCCCTTCCCAATTAGTGGGAAACAACAATCAGCGGCTGAATGCGTACCCGTGGCCCCGCCGACCCCGTGCCCCAGCCCAGCCTGCCGCCATGCCAGCCCCTGCTCCAGGAGCGCCCATCGGCACGGCACAGTGGGAAGGCAGTGCTGGCTGCGGCCCGTCTCACTGTTACAGGGATCAATTATTAAGGGCCCGTGATCGTTGTGATAACAGAGCAGAGTATTTATTGCTCTTCCTTTTTTAAATATTCAGCAGGTTTTTTTATGGAGCATTTAATAAAACAGCTTCCTGCATGGTGGGGCTGCAGGATGCGGGGCTGCAGGATGCAGGGCCGCAGGATGCTGAATATGGGGGCTATGGGATTTGGGATGTGGACTGTGGGATTTGGGATGCAGAATGTGGGACATGGGGACGCCAAGGCCCGCTGGGGCAGCGGGGGGATGCCCATGCCCGTCTGCGGGGCTGGCAGGGGGCAGCGGGGCTGGGCAGCGCCATGGTGCAGGTCAGCCTTTCCCTGCCGGCTCCCCCGTGGCCGGCGCTGCCTAAGCTGCTTATTTAAAAATACTGCTAAATTGCAGTGTCCAAAAACAGCCGGAGGAAGGAGCTTAGCCTAAGCAGGCTGATTAACTTAGTGACCTCCCACCGCAGCAGCCACTGCCGTGCGGGGACCCAGCAGGGAGCCGAGGGGTGGGAGCTCCCAGGCCACGCTGCCCGGCCCTGGCGCTGCCCTGCCTGCCCCCAGCCAGCGTGTGCCCCGTACCCTGCGTGTCCCCTGTGCCCCCACATGTCCCCATGTCCCTGCAACCCACGTGCCCACCCGTCCTGGCACACTGCCGGCGGTGGTGGCAGCGGGTGACGGGCGCTGTGCCCCACTTGCAGCACACTGAGTGCCCAGACCAAGACGGGGGCCACCCCGCTGTACCTCGCCTGCCAGGAGGGCCACCTGGAGATCATCCAGTACCTGGTGCAGGACTGCGGGGCTGACCCCCACGCGCGTGCCCACGATGGCATGACCCCGCTGCACGCCGCCGCCCAGATGGGCCACAACACCGTCATCGTCTGGCTGGTAAGCGCTGGCGTGGCGGTGTGGTGGCACGGCATGGCGGCACAGCATGGGGCTGGCAGCACCGGCGCTTAGCCTGCCTGCCCGCGCAGATGAGCTTCACGACGGTGAGCCTGTCAGAGCGGGACGCCGAGGGGGCCACGGCCATGCACTTCGCCGCCAGCCGCGGTCACGCCAAGGTGCTAAGCTGGCTGCTGCTGCACGGCGGGGAGATCACCACCGACGGCTGGGGCGGCACACCGCTGCACGATGCCGCTGAGAACGGCGAGCTGGAGGTGGGTGCTGATGGCTGGTGGGGTGCCAGGGCACAGGGGGGGCACCCTCCAGCCCTGCCACGCTTCTCCCCTCTCCCCAGTGCTGCCAGATCCTGGTGGTGAACGGCGCCGACCTCAGTGTGCGTGACCAGGACGGCTACACAGCGGCCGACCTGGCTGACTACAACGGCCACGGCCACTGCGCCCAGTACCTGCGCACCGTGGAGAACATGGTACGGTGGCGGCCTGGGGAGCACGCGGGGAGCACACGTGTCCCTGCCGCCTGACCGCGCGCTGTGCCGGCAGAGCGTGGAGCATCGCGTGCTGTCGCGAGACCCCTCGGCGGACGGGGAGTGCCGGCAGCCCGACTCGGGCATGTCATCGCCCAACACCACGGCATCAGCGCCCCAGGCGCGCTTCGAGGTGGGCTCCCCTGCCAGCACCCTCTCCAACTACGACTCCTGCCACTCCAGCCAGTCCAGCACCGGGGAGAAGAGGGGCGGCCCCCCGGGGGCCCCCGCCGCCCGTGAGTGCGGGGCCGGGGAGCGCAGGGTGGGGGGCGTGGGGCCGGCCCCCCCTGACCCCCTGCCCTGTGCAGGGGTGCCGGAGCCGGCGCTGGCGGACATGCAGGCCTACATGGACATGCTGGACCCCGAGACACGGCCGCGGGGCCAGGGGCCGGCAGGAGAGGGCCCACCCCCACCACCACCCCCCACCTTCCCCCCACCGCCACCCCCGCCCCCTGTCTCCCGGCCGCCCCCGCCACCCCCCAGCTACCCTGCACCCGCGCCCCCCACCGCCCCCCACACCGCCGACATCTACGTGCGGGCCAAGAACAACCTGCGGCACGTGGAGAGCCAGGCGCTGCGCCAAGAGGTACGGCCCCGTGCACCCTGTGCCCCACGCACGGCTGCTCCTGGCCACGCAGCTCAGGGGACTGGCCACCCAGGGGGGACATGCGACCGGGCACCGATCCCCCGTGGGGAGCTGGTGGCTCTTGACGGCACCGGGAGGGGACAGCTCTGGCGTGAGGCTACCTGCCCGTGATGCTGGCACGCACTGGGGGGCCGGGGTGCAACCGGCCATTGGCGAGGGTGCAAGCAAGCCAGGGCCAGTGATGCTCCAGTGCCTCTGTGGCACGGGCGGCCCTGCTCCACCACCACGCCGGCCAGGGCACCAGGCGGCACCGAGCAGGCCAGCGCACGGCCAGCCATCGCAGCCGCACCCACGTCACCCCAGCGACGCCACCGGCACCACACGGAGCAGGGCGTGGGCGGCTGTGCGGGCTGTAACCCGAGCGGCCGGCTCCGGTGTCGCCGGCGCTGCAGGTGTCGGGTGGCACAGCCGGTGCTGCCAGGAGCTGAGAGGGCTCAGCCGGCTGTGCACAGGTAAGAGGGGCGCAGCCCCCCGGGGCGGGCCGGGGGCGCACAGGGACACGGTGGGCTCAGGGACACCCCAGCCCCCTGCCATGGCTCTCACCACCCCGTTGGGGACGGGATCCTGAGGCGCTGCCACGGCCAGGGCACTGGCAGAGCCCAGCACCGCGGGGGACGGGGGCACATGGGCTGGGGGTCTGGGGGAGCAGTGTGAGCCAGGCCCGTGCAGGGCTCAGGGTTCCATGGTGTTTGTTGTGCATGGCCTGGCTCATTAGCACTTACCTGGGTAATGAGCAGCCCTGCCCGGGGCTACAGATTCGGGCTGCCCTGGGGAGGTGCAGCCGTGTGCCAGCATGTTGCCAGAGCGGTGCGGGCTCCTCATGCCGCGGGGCTGAGCCGCACGGACCCTCGCGCCGGCCCAGGGCTGGGGCTGCCGGGGCGGGAGCCGGGCTTGGCATAGCGCCCGCGGCAGCTGGAGCAGGAAGCGACGAGCTGGCACTTGTTGACTTATCTGGGGCTGGTGGCGGCAGCGAGCACCCGGGATCACCGTGCAAACGCCACGGGCGGAGGTGGCACACGGGGAAATGCAAATAGCGGGGCCCCCGGCACGGGGAGCAGGGACCATGCCGCTGCGGCACCCCAAATCCGGGGAGCAGGCACGGCCCCCTGCAGTGCTGGTGCTCGGCAGCACAACCCGCAAAGCCTCTGCGGAATGTGCCGGGGTGAGCCGAGGCTGCACCGCCTGAGAGCCCCCTTCAGAGTGAGGGCTGGAACCGGGCCCCAGCCCTGCGGGGGATAAGCTCCCGGTAATCCACGGGGCTGGGGCTCAGCACTCCTGTTCCCAGGGGGTTATCCCAGGGGAGGCTCGGCCGGGCTCCTGGGCACAGGCTATGGGGTGACAGTGCCAGGCGCCGAGGGCGCACGCTGCCACCCTGGCATGCAACCCCTGGTGCGGCCCCCCCGAGCGGACCCCTGGGGCGTGCGCCTGCCATCCCCTCAGCCTGGCATCTGCCCCTGGCCACCACTGGCACGGTCCCGCTCCGTCATGGCCCTGCCCCACGGCCACCACAGTCACAGCCGGGCAGGGCCGCGCTGAGCCGCGCTCCCCGTTGCAGCTGGCATCGCGGGAGAGCAGCCCTGAGGGCCTGCGCCGGGCCGACTCCACCCGGCGGTCGAGGAACTTCAGCAAGCAGCCGAGCACCGGCGACTACTACAAGCACCTGGGGCACGGCGCGGCCGAGCAGCCCGGTCCCCGGCGAATGGCGCACAGCGAGGAGGTGAGCCCCCGGCCCCGCGCCGCCAGCCTGCACATGGCACCGGCACCGGGCGACGCCTGCCTGTGCTCTCTTTCAGGCATCGCCCATCTCGGGGGATACCATGCGCAATGGGGAGAGCAAGCCTGGCGCTGAGCTGCCGCCACCGCCACCACCCCCGCCACTGCCCGATGCTGCCTGCCCGCCGCCCCCGCCGCCACCCCCGCCGGCAGAGACCCCCGCCGGCCCCCGCCGCTCCTCCTCTTCCACGGGAAGTAAGTGGCGGGGCACTGGGTGGGCACGGGGAGCGATCCTGGGCATCGTCCCATCGGCTGCACCGCGGCGCCAGCCGCCCCGGCGCATCTCCTCCTGCGGCGCTCCGGCCGCGTGGCTCCTGACGGCCTTTCTGTCCTTCTCTCCTTCGGTGTCGGCGCGGGGGCCCCCACGCCCGCCCGCCCCCTCCTGCTCTCACTGCTGGCCGCTTCTCTTCTCTCTTGTCTCGCGGTGGCCCAATCCTTCCTCTGCCGCGTGCCCTGCGCCACCTCTCTGCTTCTTCCCCTAGGAGGAAAGGCGCTCAGGCAGATGAAGAGTAAGTACCGCAGCCCTGCACTCCTCCCGGCTCGGGGGGTGCCTTACCGCAGGGCTCGGCCACCAGGGCCTGATCCGGGCCATCGAGGGGCACCGGGGCCAGCAGCTGCGCTGCTTCCCACCGAGCCCTCGGGGCCGCGTTGCCGGGCCAGCGTGCCATGCGGGCGGCCAAGTGTTGGCACAGGGCTGCTGAGGCCGCCGGGCAGGGGCCGGGGCCCCACGCCCCCCGCAGCCCCGCCGCCGGCCGGGCGCACAGAGGGGCCTTTGTTTGCGCTCAGCCGGCCAGCGTGACCCCGCCACGTGAGCGCACCGGCCGCTCCCCCGCTGCTGATTGCAGCCGGCGGGCTTGGCCGCCGCTCGGCCCCCGCTTTATTAGTGCGGCTCCCGGGGCCGGGGGGGGGGGTTAGCCGGCACTGGATGGCAGCAGGAGCACCCCACTGGGCCCTCAGCACCCGCAGCCGTCTGGCCCTGAGCGGGGCGAGCTGCGGGCGGCAGGGAAGGGGCTCTGCCTTGGCACGGCACCATGGGCCATTAGGGACCCACACATGGCTGGCACAGACGGTGGGTGCTCACGGGGTGGGCAGCGCGGGCATCACCGGGGACACTGCCGTGCCCTGGTGCCAGTTCCATGCAGCCCCTGGGGCTCAGGGCTGGAAGTGGGGCTGGCTTGGGCTGTTGGTGCATTGCTTTTAGGGGCTGTGGAGAAGTGTAGGGGGTCCAGGGCTCCCGGTGAGGTGGCACGGGCCTGTCCTGCTGTGCCGGGGCTGCTGCCAGCCACAGAGCCATCCCTGCTGTCACAGCACGGTGCCGCAGGGTGGGTGGCACTCAGGGCTGGGGCCACAGGAGCTGGGTGCTGGGGTGCCGGTCCAGCGCAGTCCAATGGACCCAGTAAGCTCGGTGTTGGGCTGCTGGTCCCATGGACCTGGGGAGCTGGGTGCCAGCCTGCTGAGTGCTGGAGTGTTGCTCCGGTGGGGTCCCATGGACCCAGGGAGTAGGGTGCTGCAGTGCTGTTCCTATCGACCTGGTGGGCTGGGTGACGGGGTGCTGGTCTGGCAGGGTACCATGGACCCAGGGGACTGAGTGCCGGGGTGCTGGTCCCATGGACCCAGGGAGCTGGGTGCTGGGATGCTGCTCTGACTGGAGTCCCGGGGGCTTTTGGGTGTGGGGGGAATCAGCCGGCCACCCTGCCACCCCCATGCCCCGTGAGCTGCCGGGGGTGCTGGGGGGCTGCCGCCAGCAGGGCCCTTACTGCCCACCCTGCCTCCCCCCAGGCACCAAGTCCTTCAACATGATGTCCCCCACCGGCGACAACTCGGAGCTGCTGGCTGAGATCAAGGCTGGGAAGAGCCTGAAGCCGACACCGCAGAGCAAAGGCTTCACCACCATCTTCTCCGGCAGCGGCCAGGCAGGGGCCAACGTAGGTGGCGGCGAGGGGACAGGGGGGCCTGTGGCACGGCACGGCGGTCGGTCGCCCACCCTCCCGTCCCTGCCTCCTTCCTCCGCAGGCGGAGTCACCGGCCTCCTCCCCGTCACCCACCAGGACGCCCACCCCGCCGGCCACCCCCGAGGCCGCCGGGCCGCCGCGCTGCCTGGCCGGGGGCTCGCCGGAGCCGGTGCTGAACGGGAGCTCGCCGGTGCCGGCGGCGGGCGCCGGGGCGGCGGCGGAGGCGGAGGCGCTGGTGCCGAGCCACGACGAGCAGGGCCGGCCCATCCCCGAGTGGAAGCGGCAGGTGATGGTGCGCAAGCTGCAGCTCCGCATGCAGGAGGAAGAGGAACAGCGCCGCAAGGTAGGGGGGACCCGGAGGGGTGCGGCGGCGGCGAGCGCGGCGCGGGGACGGGCCAGCGGCTCCAGACCCGGCGAGACGGCGTGCGCGGCATCGCCTGCGGCTCCCGGCTGCGCCGGGGGAACACCCCACCCGTGTGCGGGGGCGTCGCGGCCGCGAGAGCCCCCTTCCAAGAGCCCCTCTCTCCCGCCGCAGCCCGGGAGCCGCTCGCCGCCCCCGTGCCGGCGCGGGGGCACGCCGGGACCCGCCGGGCAGCCGATGCGGGAGGAGGACGTGCGGCACCTGGAGAGGCGGCTGGGGAGCCTGCGGGTGATGCCGGAGGCGCGGCCGGAGGAGGAGCTGCCGCCGCTCCCGCCGCTGCCCGCCGCCTCGGCGCCCCGGCGCCCCGGCGCCCCCCGCCAGGACTCGCCCCCCCCGCGGCAGCCAGCCCCCGGCGCTGTCGCCGGCCACACGGGAGGGCCCCGGGGCGGGGGGGGCGACGGGCGGCCCCGGCGCCCCGCACGACGCCCGGCGGGAGATCCTGGGCTGCGGCGTCTCCGTCCGCAGCCTCAAGGCCAACTACGAGGGGCCGGGGGCAGGCCCCGCGCCCCTCCCCAGGGTCACCAAGCGCAAGCGGGCGCAGCCCCCCGCCAGCGCCCGCCGGCCCGTCCTGGAGGAGGAGTTCGGGGACGGGGCACCGCGGCGGAGCCGGTCGGGACCGGGCGGCCCGCGGGAGCGCTCCGAGGCGCGCAAGGAGCGCGCAGTCCTCCTCTTCCTGCAGCACTGGAAGCAGCGGGCGCTGGCGGCGGCGGCGGCGGGCGGGGAGGAGCGGCCGCGGCGGGCGGGGAGGCGGCGGCCGGCGGCGGGGCGGCTGCTGGCCCGCTGGAGGAGCGTGGCCCGCCGGGTGCCGGGGCGGCAGATCCGGCGGCTGAGCCGCACCACGGGGCTCTACTGGCCCCAGCACTTCTTGCCCCACGTCGGCGGGTCGCCCCTGCCCCACGACAGCCTCCCGCTCGACCTCTTCATGCTGGGCTACTTCCAGCTGCTGGAGATGCCGCTCAGCCCCGAGGAGCGGCGGTTCCGCCACCTCCTCTGCTACGAGATGTTCGACCGCCTGGGCCGCCACAGCTGGCACCGCGTCCGCCGCTTCCACCGCGCCGCGCTGGAGCGGGTGGAAGCCGGCCACCGCCGCTGGCTCGACGGCTTCGAGGACCTGGTGCAGGAGTTTTTCGGGGAGGGCCCCGCCGCGGCGGCGGAGAGCCTGCCGGAGCCCCCCGCGGCGGCGCCGGGAGGGGAGGGGGAGCCGGTGCCGGTGCCGGAGCTGGGCGAGTTCAGCGAGGAGGACGTCTGCCGCTTCATCGACCGCAGCTTCTCCTTCTGGAAGGAGAAGGAGGCGGAGATGTCCGACACCTGAGCCCGGCGGGATTCTGCGGGCGGTGCCGGCGGGGTGGCGCGGGGCTGGCCGGGACCGGGCGCCGGGGGCAGCCGGGGCAGCGGGACTCGGTGTCCGGGTGCGCTCAGCCGCCTCTGCGGCTCTGGCAGTGCCGAGGCCCGGCCGGGCTCGGCGGAGGGCTCGGTGTTAGTTCGCGCAGCCCCGGGCCGAGGTTGCGGTGTGCCGCTTGCCGTGGCTGTGTGTTGTGCGGGGGACGCAGCGCCGGGGCTGCGCTCCCCTCTGGCGTGGCGTTTGCGGTGCCGGGGCGGCGTGGGCCCCCGCGTGTCGGTGCAATAAAGCTGTGGTGTGCTGCGAAGGGCCGTCCGCGCCGCGCACTCCTTCCTCCTCCCCGCGGCGGCGGCGGCGAGCCCCGGTACCGGCGAGCGCTGTGCCGGGAGAGCGGCCCCGCCGGCGGGCCCTGGTGCCGGGGGTGGGCTCCCGGCAGTGCCGGTAACGTGGCTGTCTGTTGCAGGAGAAGGAGGAGGAGGCGCGCCTGGCCAGCATGCCGGCCTGGAGGAGGGACATCCTGCGCAAGAAGCTGGAGGAGGAGAGGTGAGTCGGGGCCGGGGGTCGCCGCACCGACCGCACTCCTTCCCCCGCTCCGCGGCTCCGCTAACCCCGCTCTTCCCTTTGCCTTCGCAGGGAGCAGAAACGGTGAGTGCTGCCAGCCCCTTCCCTGGGCGGGCGGGCGGGCACGGCGGATGCGGCGGCTCCGGTGACCGCGGCGCCCCGTGCCCTCCGCTGCCGAGCAGGAAAGAGCAGGAGAAGCTGAAGCGGGAGGAAGAGGAGAAGGAGAAGGAGCAGTCGGAAAAGCTAAGGACTCTCGGGTACGATGAGACAAAGCTGGCGCCCTGGCAGCGGCAGATCATCCTCAAGAAGGGGGACATAGCCAAGCACTAGCCACGCCACGCCGCGCCCCGGCCTTTCGCGGCGGAAGGAGGCCGGCGGGTCCCACAGCGGACCGGGACGCGCGTCGGCACCCTCCTCCCGCCGCGGACGGCCGCGTAGCCCGACCCGGAGGAGCCCCCGGGCACCCGTAGCCCCCCGTCCCGCTGCCGCCCGCCCGCCGCCCCCCCGTGCTGCCCTTCGCAAAGCGAGCTGTCGCGGCCTGGGGCACCTCGGCTCCGCCGCCGCGGCCGGGCCCGCCGCGCCGACCGGCTCCCCGCGCTCCCCGCTGGCGCCGCTCGCCATCCCGGCCGGCGCGCTCGCCTCCTCTCCTGCCCCTCCCGCCGCCGGAGCCGCTCGATGCCGCTCCCGGCTCGCCTCCGCCCCGGACCGCCTGCCTTTCCAGCGATTAAAACGATAAACCCCGCCAGCAGTGCCCCGCGCCTTCCTGGGGCTGCCCACGCCACCCCCTGCCCGCGCCGCGCCGCGCCCATCGCGGTGTCCCCGGCGCCCACGGCCACCACCAGCCGCACCACCTGCATCACCCCCGTCACCGCCGCCACCCACATCGCCACCTTCACCAGCATCACCCACATCACCCGCATCGCCGGTGGTAGCCCCGATGTCAGCGGTGCCCCGGTGCCCGGCCGGGCCGGCGCAGCCCCGGGAAGAAGGGCCGGGGCCCGGCGGAGGGAGAACACGCCACTTTATTGGGGCGGGGGCAGGCCCGCCCGGCAGCGGGGGGGCCTCGAGAACTATCCCATGGGTTCGCGGCGGGCTCGGCGCCCGCTCGTCCCGCGAGCGGCCGGGCAGCCGGGGCGCGGGGTCCCCCCCGGCCCTGGGAGCAGGGGGACATAAATAGGGGGACGGGCGGGGAGGGGAGGGGACATAAAACTGACATAAAATGTCTACACGGCATAAGTAACAATACTTAGGGGTATGGCTTGGCCGAGCCGGGGGTGGTGCCGGGACCTCCCTCTGCCGGGGCGGCGGCGCCGGGGGGGTCAAGGGCCCGGCGGCAGGGCCCGGCGCAGCGCCTCGGCGCAGCCGGCCAGCTCCATGCGCTCCAGGGCGGCGAAGACGCGGTCTAGCGTGGGGCTGGTCTGCTGGCACCAGCGCTTCAGCATCTCGAACTGCTGGTCGCGGATGTGGGTCACCTCCAGCTCCACCAGCTCGATCTCCGCCTCCCGCAGCTCCAGCACCCGCATGAACTCCTTCCAGCGCCGCACCGGCACCGCGTCGATGACGGCGTAGAGCTGGCTGCCCTGCAGCAGCCCCCCGCGGGGCTCCGGGGGGGCGGAGGGCTCCCCCTCGCCACCCGCCCGGCCCGCGCCGCCGGGCTCCCCCCGCAGCAAGGCCAAGTGCTCGGGGCTCCGCCTCGCCGTGCCGGCGGGACGCTCCGTCACCTGGGGGGAGCACGGCTGGGTCCAGCACGGGCTGTCGCGCACCGGGGCACTGACCTGGTACCACGGCGTGACCGCAGCTCCGGCCGTGGCGGGGGCCGCCCACCCCGCGGGGAGGGTTCCGCCGGCCGGGGAGTCGTGCCGGCGCCGCTTCCTCTTGTGGTAGATGGCGAGGGCGCCCAGAAAGAGGGGTCCGGTGAGCGCCAGCAGCACGTACTCCAGCCCTGAGCCTGCGAGGAGGAGCGGGAGCAGCCCGGTCAGCCGGCCGGCGCGGACCCCGCACCCCGCCGCCCCCGGCCCCGCCGCCCCCGCACCTCCGCCGCCGCACGCCCTCTGGCACTCCTTCCCACACGTCTCCGGGGGGGTCCTGCAAGGAGAAAGGAGCCGTGGGGGGACTGTCCCGCGACCCCGCACATGTCCCCGGTCGGGGCTCAGCGAGGGTCAGCCAGCGCTTACGGGCGGCAGGGCCGGCACTCGCCGCCGTCGGCGTAGAAATCGGGCTTGCAGCCGCCGCAGAGCGTGTCCTGCGCCTCCGAGCCTGCGGAGAGGGCGGGAGTCAGGCCGGGCGGCGGGGCCGGGGGGACACGGCCGGGCCGTCCCGCAGCACTCACAGGGCCGCTGGACGAGCCGCCCGGGGCAGGGCTGGCACGGCAGGCAGGAGAACTCGCTGCAGCCCCCGTCGAGGCAGTGGCGGAAGCGGCCGGGCTCGCAGCCGCAGGCGACGTTGCTGGTGGCCGAGCAGTTGCTCAGCACGCTCTGGAAAGCTGCAGGAGAGAGGCGGTGAGCGGCACGGCGCGGCACGGCACGGCACCGTGAGGCATGGCACGGCACCGTACAGCATGTCACGGCACCGTGCAATATGGCCCGGCACGGCCCGGCGACAGCTCACCGTGGTGGTCGCACTCGTAGCAGGCCTGGCACTTGGGGAAGGTGTTGGGCTGGGCGCGGAAGGTGCCGGCGGTACAGGCAGAGCAGACGCTGTCGTTGCCGTGGCTGGAGCAGGGTTTCTGCAGGAACGTCCCTGGGGGTGACAGCGGGGTGACAGGGAGAACGGCCACCCGCTGTGCCACGCCGTGCCGAGCCGTGCCGTGCTGGCCGGGCGGCTCTC
The DNA here is from genome assembly GCF_028500815.1 of Rissa tridactyla. Taxonomy (NCBI): domain Eukaryota; kingdom Metazoa; phylum Chordata; class Aves; order Charadriiformes; family Laridae; genus Rissa; species Rissa tridactyla. Next base: position 639,779 of record NC_071481.1, on the reverse strand, counting down.
ACCTGCGGGACACTGGGCGCAGCACCGGCGAACCCTCTCGATCCAGTTCATGCCGGCGGGGCAGGTGGGTCTGTCAGCGTGCCTCGGCGGGCGGGGGGACGGCCGCACCGGGTCCCGTTGCCCCCGCGGCACGGCGCCGTCCTGGCGCCCCGGGGGCTGCGATTCACTCGCTGCCAGCCACAGCGCTGCCAGCATCACCTGTGGGCAGGGAGAGGGCAGGGATGGGGGCGGCGTGGGGTGCGGGGGGCAGCCCTCGCACCGTGCTGCCCACCCGGCCGGACGCACACGCCGGGCTACCGGAGTCAGAGCCGAGACCGGTACGGGTGTCCCGGAGCTGCTCGGGTGTGCGGCCCCGCGGCCGGGAATGCCCCGCGGCAGCCCCTGCGCCGTCCTTTCCCCGCCGTACCCCAGCAAGCGGCTTCCTGCCGGTGCCGCGGGGGCCGCCGTGCCCGCTTCCCCCCCTCAACCTCCCCGTGCCCGCCGTCGGGTGCCCCCCGTGCGCTCTGCTAACGGTGCCGCCGGGGTGGCTGGGGAGCGGGGCCGGAGGGCTCGGCCGCCGGCCCCACGCCGTGTCGGCTGGGCCGGTGCTGCTGCCCCGGGACGGCCGGCCCGGGGGGTGCCGGCAGCCGGGCGGGGGAGGGTTAAGGCTGCCGGCGCTGGCTTTCCTGGCGTTTATCTCCCTCGAAGAGGAGGCGATTTCCTCCCCGAGAGGAAGCCGTGCCCGCCTCACGCTCTCCCCGATGCTATCGCGCCTCGTACGTGCATCCCTAACTAGGTCACCGCTTCCCCCGCGGGGCGCGGGGTGCTGTGCCCAGGGGAGCCCCGCTCCCCGGACGGCCCCGGCGGGGCACCCCCCGCCCCGGGGGGAGCAGGGGCCCGAGGGGCCGGGGAGGGCCGCGGCGCCGGCAGCGCGGGCGGGGAGCCAGGGGATTCCTCGCCGGGGGCTGGATTTCCCAGCCGCGATGGCCCCGATTACGGCGGCTGAATCATTTTCTATTAAACCCGCCGTCGGACTGGAAACTGCGCCCGGGCCGCCCCGCTTGCGGGGCGCTGCCGGTACATCGGGGCGGCCGCCTCGGCCCCGGCTGCCAGCGGCAGCTCTGAGTCACCGCCGAGGCACGGCCTTCCCACGGCGGGGCCCTGCCCGACACCGGGCGGCTGCCCCCGGCCTTCCCCGGCACCGGCAGCGGGTGCCCCGCCGGTCCCCGTCCCACCGCCTGCCGGGCGGCGGGCAGAGCCACCGACCGCTTCCTGCCCGTAACGCGGCCCCGGTGCGCCCGTGTACCGGGACGATCCCCGCCCATCCCTGGGATGGCCCCCGGCAGCCGCCACCACCGGTCCCCGGTGGCAGTGTTCTGCCCGCAGCCCCGTGGCTGACCCCACGGTTCCCACAGCTGCGTCGCGGCCGTGCCCGCAGGCTTCGTGGCCGTGCCGTGCCTGGTGGTCCCCGTGGCCGTACCCGCTGTCCCCACGGCAGTGCCCGCTGTCGCCGCGACCGTGCCACGCTGCAGGCGCTTCGGCGATGCAGACCCCAGTCCCAAGCATTCAGCCGCGGGGTGGGAGTGTTTTCAGCACCCTTGGCTCGCCCTCCCCTCCTGCTCCCGGTCTCCCCCTGCGGCCACGGCCCCGGGGCACCCCGGAATCGGTGCCAGGGGGGGCGCGGGACCCCGGCGCCGCCGCACTCACCCAAGCCGCCCCCGGGCAGCAGCGCTTCATCCTTGCGGCCGATGTGGCTGGGTCATGCCGGGGCGGCGAGGGGAGCGGGGCGGCGGGCGCAGTGGGGTGTCGGGGGGGCGGCTCAGCGCCCGGGCAGGGTGCCCCGGCACCCCATCGCCCCGCCGGCAGCGCGGGACGCGTGGTGAGTGAGCGGCAGCCCCCCCCCCGCACAGGCTTTTACACCCGGCGGCCGCGGGAGGAAATGCTTTTTTGGAAATGAGTCCGGGGGGTGCGAAACCCCATGACGGGAGCGCCGGGCGCGGGAGGGACCTGCGCCGCCTCGCCCGGGGCCGCCGCCCTCTCCGGGGACGCGGGGGGCAGCGCTGACCCCCTCCCCGCCCCGAGCCGCCCCGCGGCGTCTGCCCCGACAGGGGTCCCACGGCCGTGTCCCCCCCGCGGCCGAAGGAGAGGCGAGGCGGGCCCGATCCGCACCAGCTGGGTTTATTGCTCGTCCGGGACGCTCCGTCCCCTCCGCGGTTCCTCCGCTCCGGCCCCGGGAGCCGCCGCCCGTCCCGCCCCGGCCAGACCCCGGGGCCACCGCCCGTCCCAGCCCAGCGCCGTCCCCTCCTGCCACCAGCCCCCCCGCCCGCGGCACCGTGCCACCGGCGCCGCGTCCCTCTCAGCACCTTCCCCGCTCACCACCGCCGACGTCGTCACCCCTTCCTCGCCCACCGGAGCCGCCCCACGGCCCCCCGCAGCCTCCCGCGCCCCCGGGGCTACCCTGGCCCGACGCACCTTGCAGTGGCCGGGCCCCCACCGACAACCCTCGTCTCTGCCGACAAGGGTCCCCGCTCCGGGGAGAAGCGGGCAGCCCCTTGCCGAGGGGACTGGTCTGCGCCCCCACCCGCGCCCCCACCGGCGTGGCACCCCCGCGCCCGCTCCGCCGGGCCCCGGCATTACGCGGCGGGTAGAAGCGGGAGCAGCTCCTCGGCGCGTCCGTCCGTCTGTCCGTCCCGGCGGCTCTCACACCTCCCTGCAAGACACGGGGCGGGGAGAGGTGCCCTGAGCGGCGGGGCCCGGCCCCGGGAAGGGCCGGAGCATCCCCCGGGAGCCTGCGGGCAGGAGGGCGCTTACGAGGCGGTGAGCGTGGAGTTGAGCAGCAGCGTGGTCCGGATGCGGTACAGCTGCGCCAGGGTCAGCTTGCGGTGCTGGGCCGCCTGCGGGTCCGAGAGGGTCCGGCGGGCGGCGGGCGGGGGGACGCGGCCCAGCGCCCCGGGCAGGGACGCCGGGCTCTCCGCCGGCTCCTCCGGCTCCGAGAGCTCGGAGGCGGAGCTGCCGCCGCTGCCGGGGGCGGCCGGGGGACCGGGGGCTTGGCTAGTCCGGGGGGGGCCGGCGCAGAGGTCGGAGAGGCTGCGGCTCTGGCTGAGGGGGGCTGGGGGGCCGGGGGGCAGGAGCTGGGGCAGGCTGGCCTCCGACTTGGACTTGAGCACCCTGGCCGGGCAGGGCAGGAGCTGCACGGGCATCCGGCGGCGCAGCCGGGGCGAGGGGGGACGCGGGGTCGGGGGGGGCTCCCGCCCCTCCTCGGCCGCCCCCTCGGGCTGCTGGCCGAAGTCCCGCAGGGAGGTGGGCGAGAGGGTGCCGTAGGCGCTGTCAATGGAGGACGAGCGGCAGCCGTTGGCCGGGGGGGCTGCGCCATGGGGCAGGGGTACAGGCAGGGCGCCCGCCGGCAGCTCCCGGGTGGGGGTCTCGGCGGAGGTGGGGGTGTCAGCAGAGGTGCTGGTGCCAATGGAGGTGCCGGTGCCAACAGAGGAGCCATCCGAGGTCGAGCCGAAGGGCCCCGTGTCCCAGTCCGGGGAGGAGAGCTCATCACTGCCATTCACTGCCACCACGGCGAGGGTCTCAGTAGAGCCGTCGGAGGGGCTGCGGGGGCAGCAGAGTGAGGAGGGGGATGTGCCAGGCCGGGGGATGAGCAGGGCCCCCCTCCCGCTCCCTACCACCGCTGCGAGTCAGGGCTGGCGCTGCCATGGCGCTGGACAGTGGGTGAGCTGGCAGCTGAGGTGCCGCTCTCGCCTTCCTCCTCTTCCTCCTCCTCCTCCTCCTCCAGGCGCCGGCGCTGCCGCAGCTGCTGCAGCAGGTTCTGGGGAGGGGGAGGCATCAGAGAGGCACTGGGTGCCCCCGGAACCCCCACCCACCCCCCACGCCCCTCACCTGGGCGTTGCGCACCGCCTCGACCCAGCTGCGGCACAGCGACTGCCCGCTGGCCTGGAAGGTGTAGGCGGCCACGGCGCTCCCCAGCTCATTCAGGTAGATGAGGAGGAAGGAGCCTGTGGGCAGGGGTTGTCAGCAGCGTCCTGAGACCCCCCCATGGTCCCCATTGCCCCCCGTGCTGCTCACCCGGGTCCCTGAGCTCCCGGCAGACGACCTTGTCCACCAGCAAGGGCTGTCGGATCACCTTGGTGCGCTCAGCCTTCTTGAGGGGCTTGGTGATGAGGAAGAGGTCAGTGAAGAGGAAGCAGTAGACATCCATCTGTGGGCAAGAATGGAGCTGTGGGCACCAGCCGGCGCGGCGGGCAGGGGCACGCAGGCAGGGGCCCGGACATGGCGTCCCCTGTGGTCCTCACCTTGCTGTCTTTACCTTCCCGCATCCGCAGGCTGCCCTCGAGGAGGAGCTGCCGGGTGTCCTCCGGGGAGGTGCCAGGGATGGGGGCCGTTAGGTCCAGCCGCAGGAACTCCTTCAGCAGCTGCAGGGAGACCCTGGCGTCAGTGGTGGGCATGGCATGGCATGGGGTGTCATGGAGTAGCATGGCATGGGGTGGCTTGGTATGGCATTGGGTGGCATGACATGGCATGGGTTGGCTTGGCATGAAATGACAGGGTAGCATAGCACAGTATGGCGTAGGGTGGTGTGACATGGCATGGGGCAGCATTGAGTAGCATGGCATGGCACGGAGTGGCATTGAGTGGCATGGCATGGCATGGGGTGGCAAGACACAGGGTGACATGGCATGGCAGCTCCGCCATGCCCAGCCTACCTTGTCCACCTCATCTGTGCTGCCCTCCACCACCTCGTAGGCATCGATGCGGTCGAGGATGGCAGCCAGGCGCTGCCGCTCCTGCCGCTGGCGCATCCGTGAGTTGACGTGGTTGATGAAGTGCTCCACAGAGCCAATCTGCAGCCAGGGCAGTTGGTGAGGGGGGGGACGACCACCTCACTCCACTCCCCACCGCCCTGTGCCCTCGGCCCCTTACCATGGCAGTGATGGCATCACGGGCACGGGGGTCGTCCGTCTTCTTCAGCACGGACTTGAGGAGCAGCGGGTACTTGGTGAGGCGCTGGTGGGGCTTCACCAGCATGTCGCTCAGCTTCAGGCGGCTGCACTGCTCGTGCTTCTCGGCCCACTGCAGCACACAGGCATCAGCCCTGGCACCAGCCCCGGCCCCGGTCCCAGCCCCTGCCTGCTCCCCTTACCGTCACGTAGGCGCGGAAGAGCTCGCTGTCCCGCAGCAGCGCCCGCATGTACTCCATGCAGCCCTCCTCCTCCATGCAGTACCGCACGTAGGGCTTGAAGAGGGAGCCGAACTGGGGGGGTGCAGGGGGGTCACCATGGGGCACAGCTCAGCACAGCCCCCCGCTGCGGCACAGGTCCCCACTCACCATCTTGAAGCCATTGAGGAAGTCGATGGGGTCGAGCAGTGCCCCGGTCCGGCGTGCCTTGGCCAGCACCGGGGCCATGACGCTACGCCACAGCTCGCGGTGCAGCCGGATGATCTCTCCGATGTTGCCGAAGAGCCGTACAGCGTCCACCTGCGGGGACAAGGCAGGAGCTGCGAGGGGACGGCACCCACATCCTGCCGGTGTGGCCAGACCGGGGTCCCATCCCTGGCCTGGGGGTCCCCGGCCACTGCAGCCCCCCAGTGCTCACCTCGCAGAGCAGCCCCGACTCCTGCAGGTTCAGCAGGCAGCAGAGGAAGAGCTGCGGGGACAGAGCGGGGAGCTGGTGGGGTGCCGCCGGTGGGGTGTGCGGCCACAGCCCCCCACCATGGTGCGGCACAGCATGGCTGCCGCCAGCACTCACGTCGGTGATGACTTTGAGCTTGCGGATGTAGGTGGCCTCGGTGTGCAGCAGCTCCCAGATGGCTTCCTGCTGGTGGCACTGCCGGCGCGACAGGGCCTGCGGGGCCGAGCGTCAGCACCGCGCCGGTGGCTGGGCAGAGCCCCCGCGGTCCCCCGGCCCCCCAGGCCTACCTCCGCGCCCCGGATGATCTGCTGCCAGCTGTCCTCCAGCGCCAGCCCGGCCTCGTCCCCATCCTCCTCCCAGGAGTCGCGGTCGAAGCGGAGCTGGGGCGGCAGCTTGGGCAGCCCGAAGGTGCCGTAGGCGTGCAGCCTGCTCGCCAGCTGCTCCAGCTTCTCGGTCTCCTGGCCAAAAGCCAGGTGCAGAGCGACTGGACAAGGGGCCAGCAGGGACACGCCGCAGACCCCCTCGCCCTGCCCGCAGAGCTGGGGGGGCTCAAGCCCCAGGGGGACACATTCCGGCTCCCCAACATCACCGCAGACAGCTCCCATGCCCCCTCCCTGTGCCCACATCCCACTTACCCGCCCGAAGGAGCCGGTGCTGGTGCCGGAGCCAAAGAACCCACTGAAGCGGCTGGCAGCGCGGTTCTTCCAGGTGTCAGTGCCGTTGGCGGGCAGGGAGCCACCACTGGGCAGGGCTGGCTCGGCGCTGGGGATGCTGGCGTCCCCCAGGAACTCCGTCATGTTCTTCCTCCGCCGGCCCGGAGCCTGCAGCGGGGACAGCCGGTGCCTCCCAGGTCAGGGCCCGGCACTGCGCGCCTGGGCCACCGGGGTGGGGACAGCAGCATGGCACAGCACGATGCTACGGCAGGGCTCACCTCGAGCACCCGTGGGAGAGACAGACACCCAGATGGCACCCCGGGCAGCAGGGTCCCCCCGGCCACACTCCCCTGCCCGCACTGACCTGCCTACCTGCATCCTGGGGGCACGGCGCCCCGGGTGCTGCCTGGCCAAGCCCAGCCGGTCGCAGGCAAGTGGCCCCGGCAGTGTGGGGACTCAGGGCATCCCGCGGGGCACAGCACCCCAGCTCAGCCGCCGGCCCGGCCACTCTCCCAGCCCGGATGGCGGAGCTGGAGCCGGGCAGGCAGTGGCCGGGCTCCTCCGAAACAAAAGGAGGTGGGGCCAGCGCCGAAAACCTAATTTCCCTCCTCGTCAGATAAACTAATCAGAGCTGAACAATTCACCGGCGGAGATCAAAGCCCCCCGGCCGGCCGCGAGGGCTGGGTCACAGCCAAGGGCTCCCACCGGCCTGGGCACCGCTGCACCAGCTGCCTCCCCACATGTTCCCGGGACGCGGCTGCTGCCATCTCCTCACCCCGGCACAAAGGGCAGCAGGGCCAGGGCTCCCTGCCTGCAACCGAGCCATGGGACGTGGCATACTGCCACCACAGCCCCACGCCCCGCCACGTCCCCAGCCCCGGGTGGGGAGAGCCACCGCGGCACCATCCCCGTTACTCACCGTGCTGCTGCCAGCCCCATGGCCCTGGCGCGGCTCCGCTCCCCCCTGCCTCCCGGAAGGCACCAGGGGCCGAGACGCCCGCAGAGGCAGTTGGGAGCCGGCTGGTCCCCCCACCCTGCCAGGGCCCTGCTGGTCCTGCAGCCAGGCATTGTAGTGCTGGACGCGGGCGGCCACCAGCCCCGGCCACACAGCCAGCTTGCCACCTTCAAGGGCTGCCGGCGCGGGGCTGAGCACTGCATCCCCCCCCCCAGCCACTCCCCACAGCGTGGCAGCCTGCTCCCACGGGGAGTGCCGGCCAGCTCGGCCCCACGCCTTATCTGGGGCCAGGGTCCATGGGGCAGGACCGGGCTGTGCTTGGCAGCTGCCAGGTGCCGCAGTGTGAGCAGGGCTGGCGGCCAGGGCGAGCCCCGGGGCCCCCAGGGCTCCTGTTTGCCTTTGCTCTGGTGCCAGCCTGTACATGGCATGGCCACAGGGCTGGTGCCACCAGCTGAGCTGCCACGTCTGGCACAGTCACCGCCACCATGGCGCAGACAGCACAGCCAAGAGCTGAACGAGCTCTCGGGGTTCTGGGAGTGTCTTCAGCCGACACCACACAAGGCCACCCATGAGACACCGTGCTGCTGCCCCATGTCCCCATCTTCTCAGCTAGGATGGCTATTGGGGCATCCCATGCCCCACCCCCCCCCCCCCAGTTCCTGTCCCCAGGGCTAGCACCGGTACTCACCAGGCTGTCGGTGCCCTCCCGGCATCCCAGCACCAGCTCCGGCACCGGCCCAAGGAGTGCAGTGGTCCGGGTTGGGTGCAGGATGGGCAGGCTGGCCGACTTGGCTTCCCATGCCGCCTGCTCCACCTTCAGCTCATCCCCAGGCTTGGCTGTGGGAGCATCAGGCCGTCAGAGTCCCCCGTGAGCCCTGGGGTAGCTGAGCCTCCCGCCGGGCCCCCACCAGACCCCACCGCACCTTTCACCCGCAGGTGGTGCCCCCCGAAGCGGTACGCCTCGAACTGGAGGGAGAGCGGCGTGTGGGACTGGTCCAGGTAGATGTCCACCTTGCCCAGCTCGATCGCCTTCCTCTCGAAGACCGGCAGCAGCACCTCCCTGCGGGGACACGAGCCCCACGTCCATCCCTGCGTCTGTCCCCACATCCATCCCCGCATCCCTCCCTGGCAGACTCACCCCAGGGACTTCTTCTTCGCGGCCGGCACGATCTCTGCCTCAATGTTGACGCTGAGGTCGAACTTCAGGGTGAAGCACTCCTTGCTGGGGTCCTGGGGGGAGGCGGCAGCCGCTCGCCCAGGGCTCCCTTCCACTGGCCAGGGCCACCCCAGGGAGAAGGGCTGGTGCCTTACGTCCGTGTGCCTGCGCCGAGCCTTCTTCTTGGGCAGCTTCAGCGCCGAGCTCCTCTGCTCCCTGCGAGCACAGGGCGGGCAGGGTGACGGGGACGCCGTGGGCTGGGGATGTGCAGGGGACACGGAGGGCCGGGGGCTCACCCTCTGCTGTCCGCAGGTCCCTCCCCATCCTCCTCCACGTCGGAGGCATGGCTGGTGCGTGGGGGACACGAGCGCGTCGACATGTGGCGGGCCAGGACGGAGCCTGCAGATGGGCATCGAGCTGGGCTGTGCCGGCACCCCCAGCGCTGTGCCAGCTCCGGCTGCATCCCACTCCCATCCCTGTCCTGCACCAGCCCCAAGTGCATCCCACTCCCATGGCCGCACCGTGCTGGCCGCAAGCGCATCCCCCCGGGCGCAGCGGTGCCGGCAGCCCCCAGCCCGGCTCACCTTGCGGGGGCAGGTCGAAGCGAATGTGGCTGTCAAAGTGCATGGCGCCATGGAGGCGGCTGTCGCAGAGCTCACACAGGCTGAGCGGGCTGCTGCGGTTCAGCTGCTGGCACTCGGCGTGGTGACATACCTGCGTGGGGACGGGCACACGCATGAGCCGGGCAGCGGCTGCCTGGGAGCTGCCAGCAGGAGGGACGGGCAGCACCGCAGGCAGCAGGGACCCCCCTTCCCATCCCACGCTGCTGCCGCACACCGCTGGTGGGCAACACGGGCCAGAGCGGGCGCGGGGAATGCAGCGTGAGCAGGACATGGCCACGAGACGGGGGGGCTGCACCGCACAGCCCCCTCCCCGCTCCACCGCGCTGAGCCGGGACCCCGGGGAGGCTGCACACGCCTGGGCACAGCGGGGGCGGCCGGGGGACAGCCACCTGCCCCTCGCCGGGTGCTGGGGAGGCCATGCTCCCGTGCCGCAGCCCCTTTGTGCCGGCGGGAGCAGCGTTCCCGGGGCAGGACGGAGGAAGCGAGCGTCTGTGGCCAAACAATGCTCGAAGCCGGCACGTTTCCTCCGATTGTGCGCAGCCCCAGCCCCACCGGGCATTCACAGCGGGTTATTTTTAAATCCCTGGCCGGGCCCCCAGCGCAGCGCACAGCCCATGACCCCCAGCCAGCGCTCGCCTCACTGGGGGCTCCAGCTCGTCCTGCTCCCAGGGACCGCGGTGCTGCCGGCCACTGCCAGCGACCCCACTGCACCGCCAGCACGTCCCCATCCCCTGTGGGACCCCCATCGCTGCCCCGCACATGGAGGGGTGCGAGGGGCTGCCGGGGAGGAGCGAGCCCTGCCTGCAGTGCACCGTGCCGCTGCGGGGAGGAAGCGCCCGTGCAGCCCCAGCCGCCCCCGCTTCCTGCCCTCCTTCCTCCCGGCGATGATGAGGTCAGAGCTGACGCGCTCCCGCCACCCGCACACTCCCCGAGGGGCCGCCAGCCCCTCCATGGCACCCGCCAGTGTCCTCCCCCTGGCCCTGCGGACACGCCAGCCCCTGCCTCCTCCTCTCCCACCACCGTAGCCCCAGCCCAACAACATCATGGCCATCATGGCACCTGGGAGACGGGGAGCATGGCCACAGGCTCCAGGCAACGACAGCAGCCGACGCTTGCGCAGGGCCGCCCGGGACCCTCGGCAGCTGCCCCGCTGGGATACGGGGCTCCCTGTCAACCCTCCCTGCAGGAGGGTCTGGGCGGGATACCCGGACCCCTCGGCCCACCCCAGGGATCAGCTCCCAGCCCCACCGCGCTCCCGGCACACCGCAGCTGCCCCACGAAGCGAGGGAGGACGCGATGCAGCTCCGTGCCACGGCAGGATGAGCCCCAGCCCAGCCAGCACCCCCGCCCTGCTGCCGGTGGGAGAGAAGGGACCCTAAATCCGCTCTAGTGTCATGGTAGCGAGCAGGGGGACAGACGGGCTGGAGCGGATTAGCCAGTCACACCAGCTAGGGGAATCGGGCGAGCTGCCGCGCCATTAAATGCCCGCAGGACCACACCACCAGCAGGGAACGCATGCCCAGCACGGGCCGGGGGGACACGGCTGGGGGGCAGCTGCTGGCCGTGCCAGAGGGACTTCGGGGAGCGGCAGGTCAGGCAGAGCTGCCCGCTGCCTCTTCTCACCCGTGAGCCCGATGGCCAGAAGGCAGCTGCCCGTCACTGCCCACCATCCCACAGCACCCACCTTGGCCGCCCTCCTCTCGCCGCTGCAGTCGGGGTTCTGGCAGCGCAGCACCGTCTCCTCCGGCGGGCACGGCTCGGCTGCGGGAGAAGAGGGAGGTCAGTGACGGGGTGCTGCGGTGAGCCCCCCCAGCCCTGCCTGCACAGGGGGGCTGTGCCGAGGCTCCCGCACTGCAAGCCCTGGGTTTAAGAGCTCGGCAAAGCCCTCGGGCTCAGCCGAGGCTGGGCCTGCCTGCTCCTGCCTGCCCCGCAGCCCATCCAGGGGGACGGAACCCCAAGCCCAAGAGCCAGCACTGCATCCTGCAGCGTCGGCATCCGGCACCTGCCCGGCGCCCCAAGTCACAGGATCAGGACATGGACCTGCCCCAGCAGCGGCACGGACCGGGGCTGCAGCAGGAACGCTAAATCTGCCACTTGCCAGCCCCCAACGGGGCTTAGGAGCCACTTTAAGCTTTGACAGTTAAATCGGCCTTAGGGACAAATCCTATTTTGAAGGCTTTTGTTATGTGTCGCGTCTAATCGTTTAAAAATAACAGAGTCCGGGTGGCTCGCAGCAAACGAGCAGCACGAACACCCTCCTGCGGGCCAGGGATGCTCCAGTGGGAAGCTGCCCTGCCAGACATGGAGCCCGTGCAGGGGACACCGAGAGTGCCGGTGGCACGGCCACACCAGACGGCCACGGTCCCAGCAGCAGGGCGGCTGGCACAGGGGCTTCCCCGCCGCGCCGCTCCGCTCTCCCGCATCCCTCCTGCCAACAAAAACAGCATCCGAGCGGGACCGCGGCCAAGGCTGGGGTTAGACTCCATCTGCGGGAAAAAATGTCTTTTGGGGCAACGCTGACAAAGCTGCTGCTTCTGCCCGGAGAGGGGGAGGAGATCCGGGCCGGTGCCGGCTGCCCCAGCTCCTGGCCAGGCAGCGATCCCGGGCGCAGGCAGGACACCCGGCAGAGCACCGGGAGCCGGGGCTGCCGGCTGCCCCCGCGGCAGGAGCACAATGAGGGCTCTGTCCCCACAGCCCCCACCGAGCTCGGCCGCCCCCCGCTGCCGCCGTTTCACTTGACCTATCGGGAATAATAACGGAAGCAAACAAGAAATTCTTTCACGCACCCGAGGGAAAGTTTTACAAACTCACCAAAGACCCGAGGCCGGAGCAGCCGGTGGTGCCGGGGACCAGCCCCACACCGCAGCCAGTGGCACAGCCAGAGCCGCTCGGCTCTGCCCGAACGCTGGCCCCGGCCGCAGGTCACGCGTGGACCAGAGCCTCAGGTGTCCCGGGCAGGAGCTCTGCAGCAGGGGGTGCGCAGAGGGGACCCCAGTTTCTGGTGGAGGCAGGTCCAGGTCGCCACTGGACACTTGAGGGCTGGAGGAGGGATCCTGGCCCCACCAGCTCCTCTCCCTGGTCGGCCACCTCCTCCTCCTCCTCCTCCTGCCAGCTCTGTTACCGTGCCCGGCTCTGCCGGTGACGGCAAGCGAGTTTGAAACCGGAGGATCCTTATACCAGAGCGCACGGTGGCAGCTCGCTGGGGCCTGTGCCGGGAGGGAGCGGTGCCAGTGGCACGGGGCGGTTCGGTGAGCGCTCCCCAGCTGCACCTGCAGCCTCCCCGCGGCATCCTCCCTACACCATTCCCGTTCCAGCCGGAGTTTCTCCTGGCCCTTCATCCTCCTTGCCAGGGCTGGAGGTTTTTGGCCAAGCACGGCTGCCCACCAGCCCCCGTGCCCCCCCAGCCACCTACCCCCGAGCTCCTCGCTGATGTCCAGGCTGGAGCTCCAGGAGAAGCGCTCCACCGCCCCGTACTCCAGCCCCGCCAGCCCGGTGGGCAAAGCCTCCAGCTCGTAGGCACCCCGCTTCCTCCAGTACAGAAACATCCTGGGGTGGCGGCCGGGGGCCCCCCGGAGCCCTGCCCGCCCCGGCGGTGGGACTAGCCGAGGTAGCCCAGCTCCGGCTTTAAGAGCAGGTCCCGGTCTCCGGACAAGCGGCGCATTGAGGCCGGCGGCGGCGCGGGGTGCCCGGGAGGCCGGCACAAAGGGCCTTTCTTCAGCCTCCCACAGACATTGCACAAATTTCACTTTCCGCCGTCTATGAAAGACATTCGGCCGCGGAGACAAGACGCGCTTGTGATTAAAATAATCGGCATGAAGAGGGGGGCTGTTCAGCGGCTCCGACGTCGGATGGCTTTTGGGGGGCAGGAATGCGCCGCCCCGAGCCCCCGCTGCACCCCCGCAGCCGTGGGCACGCCGGGGCCCCCAGCCCGCGCAGGGAAAGCCGGGGGTCTTTAGGGGGGTTTTCCCGCTGCCAAACCTAAGCAAATGGGAAAGCACCGGATTGGGCTTAAAACCCACAAAGACAGGAAAGGACGGCAGCTCTGTCCTGCCCCACGCAAAACTCTCCCTAAACCAGGGGGAAAAGCCAAAACCCCGCGTGGGGCGATCAGCTGGGCTGAGACCACCCCAGCTCCCAAACTCTTCGGCATCTTCTCCCCAAAGCACCACGTGGCTCCCCATAGTTTTGCTGCTTCTAGGTGCCCTTTGCTAGAAACGGTAGTCAGAAATTTAAAAACAAACAAACAAACAAAAAAAAACAACAAAAAAATTGCTGCAAAGTTAATAGATCCTAGCACATTAAAAAAGCCCAACCATCCGGCTTTATTTAGCACATCCTTGATGCTTTAAGTGCTAAGTAACTGATTTCCTATCGATCACGCTACTGAGTGCCCCCACCCGTGCCGGGGGGTGCCACCCCGAGATTTATGCCCTAAAGCCCCCGGTTGCCCCATACCGCGCTCCCCCCTGGGGCTGTTCGCCCTGCCCAAGGCTGCACTGTCCACCTCTGTCCCCCCCGGAATGATGCCACCCCGGACACTGGAGGCTGGGCGCAGGCACAGGGGGGTCACTCACTCAAGGAGGGGCACCCCCTGCCCAGCCCGGTGGATGCTGGGGGCCGGTGACAGCCCTGAGGGGGATGCTCAGTCCCAGGAGGATGCTCAGTCCCGGCCGTTTCACCCCCGCTGCTCGCCCCTCTCACCTTTCCTGGCGCCTTTTCCGCCCGCTCCCTCACGACTCGAACCCTTGTCTCGGCCGGGATTTTCCCACCGGCTGCACGATGGCCCCCGTATTTATTTTAGCCACTGTTCAGGCCAGGTTGCCAGCCAAGTCCTTCCTGCGCTGCCAGACCCAGCCAGATGGGGATAATTAGGCCTGGATTAAGTTAAAGCTTTAACTCTTTAGAAGGCAGCAACGCCCCACAGCCCCTGGCAGCCCCTCTCCAGCGGCCACCCCCCTTGATTTGTTGGTTTACAGGTACATGCTTGGGGAGCGCTAGGAAATCTCCTCGCAGGCCAGATAAGAGCATTTTTCACAGATTACTCACACCTGCAGCAGCCGCCCACTGAAAAGATCCGGCCCCAAGCAGCGCACCACATCCCTCCCTCCTCCATGGGAGAGACCTTGACACCAGGGATCCAAACGGACACCCACCACGGGGGGCGCGGGCCCCATGGCCAGACTGTCCCCTGCTTTGGGATGGGGCAGAGCCGTGCCACGTTACGAGGAGCTGCCGTTAGCAGCTGGGTTATTTTTGCAGTCATGGATCCATTAAATGCCAGAGGTGCCGGTGTTACCCACTCAGGTTTTCCCGAAAAGGTCCTCAACTCAGCCCGAGACGCTCGCTCACCTCTGCGTGACCCCCACCAGCCTCATCTCTGCTCCGCAGCGAATTGCTGCCCGGACAGAGCTGGAAAAGAAAAAGAACAAAGAGTTCCTCCGGCCTTTCCCCCTGGGGCACAGCCCAGGGAACCACGGCGCAGCCCGGGGTGACGAGTTCCTCCCGGCTCCCGCCCCACAGCAGCCCCTGCCGCAGCACAACCTATTCGGACATCGGGGCCAGACCCAGAGCTCGTCTCAGACAGCGCCAGGGCCTTCAGCTTCTACCCCGGCAAGCCAGGACACAGGAAGAGCCAGCGCGGCGGGATGACGCCGTGTCACCGAGGCGAGCTGTGACAGCGCAGACAGGCGTCGCGCGGGCGACTCCCTCCAGCGGCTGTGCCCGCGGTCGCCCCGGGGGAAAGGATTTTCCAACCTGCTCCTTCCCCCCTCTACTAGGGCCAAACACCCGGAGCTGCGGGGCAGCAGCAGCACCAGGGAGAAACTGCCGGCACCAGCCCTTCCCCAGCCACCAGCAGCCCGGGGTCACAGCTCTCACGCCACCGCGGGTCGTTCTCCGAAATCCCGAGCAAACCGAAGGCTGGGCTCCACATGGAGAAACTGCTGCAACGTGTGGCACAGCACGCTGTCGGGATAACCACCCCTGCTTCCATCAGCCGTGTCCAAGTCAACACAGGCTGAGGAAAAAATTCAAGCCAAACCAATATTTTTAATAGATATTTATTACAAAACACCAAAATACATACTGAAAGTATAAAACATTATAAAATGGGACATGCTGCAGTTATCTACACCCAACACCTGCCCGGGGTCTCAGAGCTTGGTAGCACCAGGGCTTCTGTCACCACACCTGGCTCTCGCAAAACAAATCCCGCAGTCCAAGGTCCCCATGGCTTTAGGCATTATCGCACTTGAACGTGTTATCCCTCCTCTTGAAATGCTTCTTTCTCAGCTTCCCAGCCCCCAAGATGCTGTAGTTATAATCAGATGTGACATAGGGGATCTCTCCCTCAACCCCTTGCTGGAAAGAAGAAAAACAAAACTTTAAGAACTCGTATCTCCAACGGAAGGGGAAGCACGCTCCTCTACAGACTGGCAGAGCTGACTGGTGGAAAGGAGCAAGCTGTCACCAAACCAACCCCGCTCCGGTATCTGAAACATGAGAAGAACGTTCTCCTCTCCCTTGTTTCTACACATTAAGGACAATTTCCTAGAGAGATAACCATCTGCTGATGCCCAGACATCTCTGGGCACGCAGAAGCCTCAGGAATCAGAAAGGAAAACCCGCCAGGCAGCCTGAGCTCAGCCAGCTCCCACCCTCTGCCTGCGCAGCTCCTACCTGCCCCACAAGGACGCAGTTTGGGACCGCAATATTGCCAAGGAGCAGACAGTTCACCAGCCTCAGCTTCTCCGGAGGCACCGGCGTCAGAATGTGGTAAAGCTTCTTCTCCATGTCAACCCCTCGGACAATTCCTGAAACAAATACACGCAAAGTTCAGTCTAACTCGACCCGATCATTTCACACTGTATAACCAGACACAGCTCTTCGAATAAATGGCTCTTCTAGAGCCAAGAGAAGGATTTGGGACACATCTTGAGAACAACCTGCACCGCTGTAACCCGCTTTTCAGTATCTCAGCACACACATGAACGGCTAACTTCCCAAACCGCCTATCCTTGTTCACTGGCACATTCCTACAGAAACTGGGGGAGCTCAGGCTCAAACCCCGAGTCGGAAGCGTAATATTAAAGTGAGTCACAGAAGGAAACTAACAGACAAGTGAAGGAATTTTGCATAAGCCACCTGGCATCTGCTTTGAGATCGTAAATCCAGAAAGGAAGTAAATTGTCAAGTTATGAAAGAGAGCAGCAAGCTACAACAGGCGCCGCTCAGTGACATTCCCCACAGCTGCTACCACAGGTTAGGGAAAACCAATGGAGTCGAAGCACAGCTTGTAGCAGAAGAGAACACACCACCATGCTTTTATCTCATCCCATTTTTTCACTTGTTTTTGAAAGAACAGGCAATTCCGTCACTCCACAACCTAGCTGTCGAAACACAAGAGGCAAGAGCACAGCTTGAGGTTCCCTGGGCTGGCTCACCGAAGCCAAGGCAATCACAGACCGGTGTCTGTGTCAGCAAGACCGGCCCGTCCGTTTGGCATCTGATTTCCTCCGGAATCCTGCAGAGCCCGACCCAGCTGGCGTTCACCGCATACATGATATTGGTAGGAGCAACGTCGGTGTGAATAACCCTGAGCGCGACAGCACTGAAAGGTACCTGAGGGGGTAAAAAAAAAAAAAACAAGAAACAACAAAAAACTCTGCATCAGCTCAACATCAATTGAGTTCAGAGATAAGATACTGCTAAGTACACAAAACCCGAGAGCTCCCAACCCACACCTACAGACAGGCATTATCTCTGCAGCAAACACAAGTTCCGACACTACCAACTGAACACACAGACAACAGGTGCCACACCGACATTAACAAGAACCTCACTTCTAGACACACCGAACAGTCGTTATCTTTTTGCAGATTACAGAGCGTTTTTCCCTCTTCCGAAAAACATTTGCAGTAGAAGCAGAACTGTCAATTACTACGAGCCGGGCTCTCTGCAACATCCCCAAGCCTTTCAAAAACACTCACTTACCTGATATGGCACAAGACTGTGCAGCGGAAGCACCGCCCCGATGTCTGGGGACTGCAGCTGACCCAGGTAACCCAGGATGGCCATGTCCCGCAAGATGCCACTATGCACGCGCCTGGAAAAATAACCCCAGCAAGTCAAGGAGAGGCAGCGCGCCCCCTCACAGCCATTCCAACCGGCCACCCCGAGAGTCCCGAGGACGCCATGCAGTTTTAGCCCCTATTTCACACAAGTTTAGTTTTTAAAACTTCTACTGCAGAAGAAAATTTAGAGCCATGTTTTTACCACTTCTAAGGGATCACAGCATTTAGGGCATTGTTCCAACTCTAAAAAGGCATTAATTAACAAGGATGGTATTAACAAAGTCTGTTATTAGATAATGGCTCCCTTCTCCAACCCTGGTGTCCACACGCCCCCCAGTCAGTCAGTCGCAAAACAGAGTAAAACATTTGTTTTCTTAAACGCATCATTAGTGAAGGCCAAGTCAAAAAAAGCACTTAAAATTGACAAGAATGACACAAGATCCAGGAAAAGAAACATTTCAGAGATGTTCAAAGTATCAGCAAAATTAAGAAATAATGTAATCACCATCTGGGTCTGTAAGAAATGGTTAAGGAACCTCCCAATTAGAAAATAAGAGACATAATATCCAATGACTCCAAGTGGAAGTTGCGCCAGTGTAAAAGTAACTATCAGCAGTCACTGGAAGTAGAGAGGAACAACCCCCTCCCCGCCAACCTAAAAACCCAACCCTACACAAAACTCCCCCCAAACAAAACATCCCAAAAACCCAAACCTAACTCCCTAATACATAAACAAATAGGCTTTGACCAATTTAATGGAGCTCTTGAGGCCGAAGCAAAGCAAGAGCCTTTACCATCAGGACTACCTATGATTTTGTTAGGCCCACTAACCACCGCGCAGTGCTAAACCTTCTACTTACACTTCACCTGCAACCCCTGCTCGAGGGAATTCCGGATGGACGTACAGCAACTTATACTCGGGAGCCAATGCATCTGCCCCCACTTCAGAGGGCTTCCAGTTCTCCGCTCCACTCGTCCCCATCTGCTTGCACTTGGCTTGCTGTTTGCCTTTGGTGTACAGGCCAGGGGTGAGGTGGACGTACTCCGGGGTGAGCGGAGCCATGGCTTTCCAGTCGTACACATCCATCTGAACAATGTGACTGGGCGACAACAGCCGAATGATATCAATCAGAAGCAGCAACCCCTCACCTTTAGAGAGCAGAGAAAACACGATTGCTGCCACTACATAAACAGGCCGGAACACGATTACAGAAGACCAGTACTAGCTCAAGGCGGGTAAGCTGTATTTTTGGGTTCCGGACTCTGGAAAGCGTGGTGGTGCACCACTACCATTGTTATCTTCCTCCTGCACCGCCTCCTGAGAACACACTTATCCTGTTTACCTTTCACCCAGCCCATGGTGTTGACGACTAAAGGCACTTCCTTCTTGTAGGATCTGAACACATACTTCACGACATCAAGGTATCTTTCCGTGTCCTGCTCACAACTTGTCTGTCCGTAATACACCATCTTGCGTGGTGTTTGCTGATGCGTGAACGGTGGACCTGGAAAAGCAAGCAGCAAACCTCTAGTGGTTTCAGTAAGTCTTATCAAACAACTCCCATCCCTGTAGCACCGACATACAATCCCTTCCAAAATAATCTGCCCTCTTTTCACACGCCAACAGTCCTTGTACAGCACGCGCCTACGGAGAAACTTTTCTGTCACTTGCAAGACCCTATGCTAGGAGGCTTCTTTGGGGTTTTGGTGATTTTTTTTTCTTGCTTGTTTTAAATCACTGGTTACACACTCATGAATTTTAAAACAACAGTCTTCTATGACAGACCATCCAAAAACCACACCAGTCTGGCCGTATCCTTTTTAGACAGCGACCCAAATCCACAAGACAACAGATACCAGCAAGTTCTCTGGCTGCAGTTTTTTTTTACGCTGGTAACAACAGCCCCCAGCCTACGTAGATTCCCTTTGTATTTCTCAAGCTAGTTTTACCTACGGATGCTAAACACTGGGAAAGATTTTCCCAAAGACACCTTTCAAATCTGAAAGGCTGAAAATCCACTTGGACATGCCACAGCCTGTTCCACCACCTTGTAAACAACTATCTCCTCTCTTCGGAGACAGAAAACCAGAAAAAAAAACTGGCAGGGAGAACAGCTCCGTGTTATTTAGGGAGATTTTCACATGAAGCTTAGATGCCCCTAGCAAGAAAAACTTTAACAGCCTTTGTTTTATTTTCCATGTGCACCTTTGCCAGATGTGGCAACTTCCCCTGAAGTACAGCCTCTACTCAGAAAGCACCTTCTGGAAATGAAACAGGTTTCTGGCAACTGCAGAAAATGGCAAAACACGTACCAAGAATTGGCTCCGTTATGTGACTTAAAGACACACATCCAGGCGGCGTAAATTCGGTTTGACCTATGTCACATTCCATATATTCAACCGATGGAAGGCTGCAGTGAAAGAAGCCCATATATTAGCATCCACTAGAAACCGAAACAGGACATGACCTGGAACACATCAGAAGCACAATCTGATTTTGTTCCAGGTCATCAAAATTAAATTCTCAAATACAATCAAACCACCACTTGTCTCTCTCCTTCCCTCACTCAAGAGGGTATTAAGCGAGAATGTAAAAGGCTCACCTACAGTTCATTATTATATTACAATAGCTCCCGTGCTAACTGGGCATCCTGAGACCAGCCATTTGAAATTTACAAACTATAATCTTTATTTTAAGCGTGCGTTGGTCAGGAGAATAAGCTTCTACACCTTGCTCTGCCAAGAATCTTCAAACACACTAAGAAATTATAACTTATTCCATGCTTTTAAGCGTTATAACTCCCCATTCCTTACTGAACCCTAACTGCTTGCTGCCCAGTTAGTTCACATGCTCCAAGACAGCAATTTTAGTTTCAATAGAAATACTTCAGTAGTCAGCTGTTCTGAAAGGAATCCAAGATAAGAATGCCTATTTTTCTGAATTTTCGTTTGTTTTTACAAGACATCCACCTTACAGTCATAAGAGCTTTTCTGAGAATCTTGGCAGGCAGTTTTTCCTTCTCCTAAATCCCATGCAGTACTTAAAAACTTGTAGATCGAGAAAAGACTCACCGATTCAGTAACAGATTCACTAGGTATCTGTTAAATGTCGATTTCCCAGTGTTTTTTGGACCACACACCAGAACCACGGGAACACCTTCATCTTCCACTGGAAAAACAAACATACTCCGCAATGGACCAATGCTGTCAGTTATTCTGATCTGCCCTGTTTATGTGAATTTGTTAAAAAAATAGTCCCCAAAACCCTACAAGACTCTGTGGTCTAACGAGGATATGTTTTAATTAAATGGAAAAAAATCCCTTAGAGAGAAGCACGTGAAGTGTATCAGTGCAAGAGGAAAAGGCTCCTGAAATGAGAAGCAAGCCCTAGCGCTACAACCCAGTGTGCATGAACTCCAGTTGCTCATGGTATTTTAGATGTGGCTGGATAAGTAAGGGGGTGTTTTGACATCAGGGAAGTGCTTTCACAGCAGCAAGTCGTCTGTCTGGTGGCAGAGGCAAAAACCCACCGGAGGTGATGCATAAGCTCAAGACTCCCACTCTTTAGGGGAAAACCATGCCCCTCGATCAGTGCCTGTCACAGGGCACGCTCTCCCTAACTTTAACTCATTAAAAACCTCATGAATTTCCTTTCTTCAGACTACTAAAGCCCCCGGCCTCACCCAGCGTACACTCACCACAGCACGCTTGGATCAGCTCCTCCAGGGCCAGGCACATGCTCTCCGACACCAGCAGCCCACGGTCGGGGCTGCACTGCACGATGCCAACAGATGCCAGAACCGCATCTTCTGGCGTGAAGCTGGATTCTTCCTTTTTCTATCGAAGGGGGAAAAACGCTCAGCAAGGTGTGTGGGAGGCCCTGTAGCTGTGCTGCTGGACACTGACAGGCGTGCTAAGCGGGGCGTTCGCCTCTCGCTCTGCGTGAGGCCTGCTCTGGGGAAGGCACGGCATCGGCGCTGCCGCCCAGGGCGGAGTGGCCACCACGACGCCCGCTGGCTCTCACCTGGGGCTCGAAGAGCCGCGACAGCGGCGGGTGGCTCAACAGGAACCGTGTCACCGGCGTGTCCAGGTGCTCCAGCAGCACCAGGGCGCACTCCGGGGAGAACCGTGCCATCACCTTCACCCGCGCCTCTGCAACGGGGGGAGAGCGCCGCCCTCAGACCGCCACCACGGACGGGGGCGGCGCGAAATGGTGGCGCCCCGCACCGCGCGCAAAATGGCGGCCTCCCCGCACCGCACGCGAAATGGCGCCCCCCCCCCCCCCGGCACCGCACGCGAAATGGCGGCCCGCAGCCGGCGGCTCTCCGCATCCCCCCAGGCTGATACTCACCGCGGGGGACGCTGTGGGCCCGCATGGCGGCGCGGGCGGCGACGCGGAGCTGCCGGACGTCGGCGGCGGTGGGTCGGTCGGCGGGCAGCGCCTCTAGGGTGAGCGCGCAGTGGGTGGCCGGCGAGAAGACCGGCAGCCCCGGCTGATGCGAGGCCACGGCGAAGCCCAGCAGGCGGACGGCGCCGTAGAGGCAACGCAGGCGGCACTTGCCGGTGAAGGTCAGCACCTGCGGGGGAGAGGGCGGTGAGTCGGCGGCGGGGCGGTGGGGAGCGGCGGGGCCGGTCGGTGCCCACCTGCCGCGGCGCCAGGAGAAGCACGGCGGCGCCCTCCGCCGCCTCCACGGCCGCCAGGCCCGCCTCGGCCGGCAGCACCATCCCGGCGCGGGCGAAGGAGGCGGCGAACTCCCTCCAGGCCGCCTCGGCCCGTCCCCCGCGGGATGCGGCCCGGCGGGGGCGGCGGGACGGCGGGCCGCGCCGGGCGGGCATGGCGGCCTACGGCCTCCCTCCGCCTCCTCCGGGGCCGCCCCCCGGCCCGGCGCCGCCCGCCGCCGCCCGCCCCCCGTTAAGAGGCGCCGCCCGCCGCCCGGCGCCGCCCCGCCATGCTGCTGCCCGCCCTGCTCTGCCTCTGCGCCGCCGCCGCCGGCGGCACCGGCCGCGGCCACTACCGCCTGGCCGGCCTCTTCCCCATCCACACCTCGCCGCCGCGGGCCGCCGCCCGCCCGCTGGTGCACGGCTGCGACCAGTGAGTACCCCTCACCGCCCAGTTTCCCCCCAGAACCCGCGTTTTTTCCTCCCTGACAACCGCTTTTGCCTTCACGCAGCGCCGACGCCTTCAAGAGCCACGGCTACTGCCTGTCCCAGGCCATGCGCTTCGCCGTGGAGGAGATCAACAACTCCAGCAGCCTCCTCCCCAACATCACCTTGGGCTACGACATCCACGACACTTGCTCGGAGGCCGCCAACCTGCACGCCACGCTGTGCACCCTCATACGGAAAGGCGGCCGGCAGGTCGAGGTGCTCCCCACCTTCCACCGTTACGAGCCCGAGGTGGTGGCCGTCATCGGGCCCGACAGCACCCGGCTGGCCCTCACCACAGCGGCCATCCTCGGTGTCTTCCTCGTCCCAGAGGTAAGCGCAACTCCCCCGGCAGATAGAGAAAAGGGCTCCCGAGGAGTAATGGTTGGAGGGAGGATGGGCTCGGAGCTGAGGAGCCAGGCTGAGCTGGAACTGCAGCCCCTCCCTGCTCTTCCCAGCTGGCAGGCAGGAATTTTGCTGCTTTGCTGTCCTCCAAAAGTTTCTCTGGCAGCAGCACATTTAGCTCTGGGTCTGCTGCCTGCACAGCCCCAAGTCTCTTCAGGAGAAGATGGGCTGCCTGTGCCGGTAGCTCCTGGGGTGCCGCTGCCTGGGAGAGCGCAACCCCCCTTCTCCTGTCTCCCTTTGCAGATTAGCTATGAAGCCACCTTGGAGACACTGAGCCTGAAGCGGTTCTACCCCTCGTTCCTGCGCACCATTCCCAGCGACAGGCAGCAAGTGAAGGCCATCTTCCTGCTGCTGCAGCGGTTTGGGTGGACTTGGGTTGCGCTGCTGGGCAGTGACAACGCCTACGGCAGGGATGGCTTGAACGCCCTCTACAAGCTGCTGACCGCAAGCGACGTGTGCGTTGCCTACCGAGGCATCATCCCCATCAACAAAGATGCCAATAGCCCAGAGCTCCACAACCTGGTCAGAATCCTCAAGGACATCAGGGTCAATGTCACTGTTGTCTTCGCCAACAGACGAAGTGTCCACCCTTTCTTTGAGGTGGTGGTCCAGAGGAACATCACGGGCATGGTGTGGGTGGGCTCCGAAGACTGGTCGTTAGCCCGAACAATCTGGCAGGTGCCTGGCATCCAGAGTATTGGCTCGGTGATTGGGATGTCAGTTGAGAAGATAGAGTCTGCAATGCTGCAGCGCTTTGAGGCTTGGAAGGCAGCAGAGGACAGTGCTGCAGCCGAATGTACTGGCAGGACGGAGGCAGGCGGGGGAATTGGAGGGAACGCCCAGCTGGACTGCACCCAGCGCTGCACTGGCTGCCGCTTGCTTGCCACTGTCCCCGACACGTACGATGCCCAAGCCTCCTTCAACGTGTACTCAGCCGTGTACACTGTGGCCCACGGCCTCCACGACCTGCTGGGCTGCGCCTCGGGGGTGTGCAGCAAAGGCACAGTCTATCCCTGGCAGGTAAGAGCAACAGGAAGAAGGATATTCCTTATGGAAGAGGATACACGAGGATATGTCCTCACGGGGAAGGATTTTCCCCTTGTGCCTAGGGGCTTTCTGTCCCTCTGAAAGGCTTGTGTCCCAGCTGAAGAGCCCTGTGGGCTTCAGCCGCCCGTCACAGGCAAAGCACCCTGGACCTAGACCCAGACCCAGATCCCTGACCTAGATCACTTCTGTCCCTCTACTGCCAGCCCCTCACAGAAACCTGGAAGGGATTTCCTGCAGCTGGGCATATGCTAGCTGTTGGGGGTTGCAAAGAGAAGCCAGAGCAGAGAAGGGGCCCTCCCTATAGCACATCTCCCTCCCGAGACAGGGCACTTGTCAGTGGGAGTTTCATCATCGGGAAGGGCTCTTCTCTTATTCTTGTTTTACAGCTCCTACAAAAAATCAAGCAAGTAAATTTCACCCTGTACAAGAGCCACATATCTTTTGATGCCAACGGGGACATTCGTAAAGGCTACAACATCATCATGTGGAACTGGAGTGGCCCAAGCTGGTCTTTCAATGTGGTAGGGACTTTCAGTGTGAACCCTGACAGCCTGAGCATTGACCAGGGCAAAATCCTGTGGCACACAAAAGATCGCCAGGTACCGTTCTGCATCCACATCTTATTTATTGCTTACTGCTGAGCCAGCTGCATCCCCAACACCACAAGTTCTGGGGTACTTCCCCACAGCAGGACAGAAATGAGGGCAGACAGAGGTGGTATTGGGGAGGGTGTGTGTGTGATCTGTGTTCTGGGGATTAGCTTTCATCCTTCCAAAAAAAAAAAAAAAAAAAAAAAGCAGGAAAGCAGGGCACATGAACCAAACCAGAAAGGCTTTTACCTTTAGACAGTCTCATTTTCCTACCACCTCTGTAAGAACCACAATGTGGTGAGCTCTTGGCTCCTGCCCACGGTCTGTCCTGAAACTCGGCAGCAAGCTGCCCAAACGCTGCCAGGCCTGGGCCTGGCGCTCAGCGAGGTGTCCTGCTGCCCGCCCCGCTCGCCTGCCTGACCCTCATGCACTCCTGACAGGCTCCCACCTCAGTGTGCTCCGAGGCCTGTCAACCTGGGGAGAAGCGGCTGCAGCGGAGCCGCCACCGATGCTGCTTCAGCTGCGTGGCCTGTCCGGCAGGGACCTTCCTGAACAGATCGGGTCAGTACGCCCCGGGGGGCTGCGCCCTCCCCTTCCTTCCCGCTTGGCTCCCCTGCCCGCACCCTGCCTCCTCCTCCCATCAGCTCCTTGCTTCCACCTCACTGTTCCCCCAGCCTCCTCCCTCCCACTCTCTCTTCCTCCCTGTGGTCAGTAAAAACCTCACCTGAACGCAGTCGATCTGACTCCCCCATTTGCCTACCCGTGGGTATGCAAAGCCTATGCCCTGCACTTTCCGGGGAGCGCTGCCCACAGGTGGGCCCTAACAGACAGCGAAGGCAGCGCCAACAGAGCCCCTTCTCCTGTGGCCAGGGGACAAGGGACATCCGGCCCGACAGCGGTTTCCTGCACCGCATCCTCCGGGAGGGAAATTCAACCCGGTGGTTGCCTTTGTGCCCCAGATGGCACTCGAGGCTTCCACACCACACGGTCACCAGCAGCTGGCATATGGAAATGTGGCCTGCCCAAGGCAGGCAGCAGGAATCTCCTGTCTCACAGTCACAATGAAAAACCCCTTGCTGGCAGCTGGTCACTCAGGGCAGTCTTAGCCCACACTTGGGCTGACGGGAGCAGAAACTGCCAGCTCTGGGTAACAGCAGGAGCAGGGAGCCCCCAAACGTTACTGTCCCGTACCCCAGCCTGCAGAAGGGAGGCTGCTGCAGACCCTCCCTGGCCTTCGCAGGTTACTGCTGGAGGCACAAACCTCTTCGCACTCCTAGCCCACACGTCCCTCAGCTTCTGCTCACTCAGCTGAGCTCCTGCCGGTGTCACACCTCTCAACCCAAGCGATGGACTTTTGGGAAGTCTGCTAGGGGGACTCTTGGGAGGGGGTCTTTTGGTAAGAGAGCCCCCTCTGTGCCCCAAGGTTTCGAAGCACCCAGGGGAAGGAGTAGGACGCAAAGAGTGGGCAGCTCTCGCAGAGAGCCCACAGGGCTGTAAGGGCAGGGTGCTGCACCGTGGCAGATCTCTTACCGGGGTCCATGGTGTGCAAGGTACCTCTGTCACCACCTGGGCTTGTGTCCTCCGCAGACCTCTACAACTGCCAGTCCTGCAGGCTAGATGAGTGGGCCCCAATGAGGAGTGAAGCTTGCTTCAACCGGACCATCGAGTTTCTGTCCTGGTCCGACCCCATCTCCTGGGCACTGCTGACCCCCACCATCCTCCTCATGCTGCTCATGGCAGGGCTGGCCGTCCTCTTCGCCCTGAACGCCTCCACGCCAGTGGTCAAGTCTGCGGGTGGGAAGATGTGTTTCCTCATGCTGGGCTCTCTGGCCTGTGCCTGCAGCAGCCTCTTCTGCCACTTTGGGGAGCCCACCTGGCCCACATGCCTGCTGCGGCTCCCCCTCTTAACCATCTGCTTCACCGTCTTCCTCTCCTGTGTGGCAACACGCTCCTTCCAGATCATCTGCATTTTCAAGCTGAACGTGCGCTGGCCGGCCCTCTACGAGGCCTGGCAGCGGCGCAAGGGACCGGTGCTCTTCATCGCCACCAGCACGGCGGCTCAGGCGGTGCTTTGCCTGGCCGCGGAGGCCGCCAGCCCCTCGGTGCCGCGCCGGGACTACGGCGCCTGGGCTGAGCGGGTGGTGCTGGAGTGCGGCCCGATCGCCTCGGCCAGCCAGACCGCCGCCAGCGCCTACACCGTGCTGCTCAGCGCCTGCTGCTTCGCCCTCAGCTACGCGGGCAAAGACCTGCCCGCCAGCTACAACGAGGCCAAGTGCCTGACCTGCAGCCTGCTCCTGCAGCTCGCCTGCTCCGCCACCGTCCTCTGCACGCAGGGCGCCCTGCGCGGCCAGGTGGCGGCGGCGGTCCGGGTGCTGAGCTCCCTCTGCACGCTGGGCGCGCTGCTGGGCGGCTACTTCCTCCCAAAGGCCTTCATCATCCTGCTGCGGCCGCACCTCAACACGCCCGAGCACTTCCAGATGGCGATTCAGCGCTACACGCGGCGCCTGGCCGACGCCTGACCCGCCGGGGACGTGGGGCCCGGCCCTGCCGCCGCCGCCGGGCCCCGAGGCGCCCTCCGTTCCCTCCCGGCCGCCGCGCCCGTGCGTCACTTCCGGCGCGCCGGCAGCCGTCGCGGGCGGACGCCATATCCGGCGCGCTACCAAGATGGCAGCGGGCGGCAGGGTCCGGTAGCGGCGCGGCCATGGCGGCGGCGGCGGCGCACAGCGTCCGCGTCCTGCGGGAGCTGAACCGGCAGCGCGCGGCGGGGCAGTTCTGCGACGCGACGCTGGGCGTGGGCGGGCGGGAGTTCCGCGCCCACTGGCCGGTGCTGGCCAGCTGCTCCCGCTTCTTCCGCGCCCGCGGGCCCGGCGGGCCGGTGGCGCTGCCCGAGGGCCTGGCCGACACCTTCCAGCTCCTCCTCGACTTCTTCTACACCGGCCGCCTGGCGCTCACCGCCCATAACCGCGCCCGCCTCCTGGCCGCCGCCGAGCAGCTGGGCGTGCCCGACGCCGTGGCGCTCTGCCGGGCCTTCCGCCCCGCCGGCCCCCGCCAGCGGCCCCGCCGCGCCGCCGCCGCCCCCAGCCGCCCGGAGGGGGCCGACATCGCGGCCGCGGCGCCCCTACAGCCCGGCGGGCAGGCGGTGCGTGAGGGGGACGGGGCGGGAGCGGGCGGGGTTTGGGGGTGTCGGCTGCCCGGCGGGGGAGGCGCGGTGACGGCCGCCTGTTCCCTCGCAGGCCACCCCCCCGGCCCCGGAGGAGGCGGCGGCGGGCGACGGCGGGCGGGGGGACAGCGACGGCGAGTCCCTTCCCGAGAAAAAGGCCCTCCGGAGCAAAAAGAACTCCTCCCCGGGGAAAGCGCCCGGCAGCGCGGGGGCGGTGGGGACACCGGGGAGCAGAAAAGGTACAGCGGTGCCGGTTGAGTGCCCCACATGTCATAAAACCTTCCTCAGCAAATATTACCTTAAAGTGCACAACAGGTAAACGCTCCGACTTTTCCTTCCCCTTGCATTCGCGTGTCGGGACCCGTGCCGTGCTGCCCCACGGGGCTCGTCCCCCTCCTGCCCGCTCCTCCACGGGGGGTGGGCAAACGTCAGCTCTCACCACCCTGATGCCCCCCGGGACGGAAAGGGAGGTCCCCTCTGCCCCCGGGGCAGGGCTGCTGTGAGATGGGGGGGTTCATGTGTCTCCAGTACCCACAATGACTGTCCTGGGCTTCTGCTCACGGGGGGGGGGGGGTCCAGCCTGGCTCAAAGAGAAGGCGTTGAGGGGCTCCTTCAGGGGACATGCTGGATGCAGATGGATGATGGCAAATCATCCTTCTGGGGTTTCAAAATCAGCATGGGCTGTGGGGGCGTGGGCCTGGGTTGCGGGGAGCGCAGCAGCGTGGCCGGGTGCTGTGCGGGGCTTCGGGGCTGATCACTGAGAGCAAAGCGGGTGCCTGCAGAGAGGGCATGAGCTCCAGCTGCGCTCGTCTGCGCAGGGCGAACCGTAGCCCTGCGAAATGGAGGTTTTGCAGAGCACAGTGGGCACCAACAGCTTGACTGCGCTGCGATGGATCAGCAAAGCTGGCATAAAAGGCAGCTTTTGGGTGACTGAATAATTGGGTTGGGGGCGTGTAAAAGCTGCCTGGTCCTTCCCAGTGTCCTCGCCGGGCCTGTTTGTGCCTCTCTGATGTCAGGCTGGCAGTGATGGATGCTCTCCATTTGTATTCCCCCTAGGAAACACACTGGAGAAAAGCCATTTGAATGTTCCAAATGTGGCAAATGTTATTTTAGAAAAGAGAATCTCCTGGAACATGAAGCCAGAAATTGCATGAACCGATCCGAGCAGGTATGCGGGGGAAGCTGCTACCAGTGGTCTGGAAAGTGGGTGCTTTTTTGCAGGAGCAAAATTAGAGCCTTTTGCCAGCCACAGTCCACGTCACACTTGGCTACCAAAAAACCCCACCCTCATCACCACTGCGCAGCACGTGTACCGCAGCCAGGACCCCCCCCAGGTCTGCTGGGGATTGCAGCAGCTTTTTTCTGATTTACCAGACAATTCTCATTTTGTCTGTTTTCAAGCACAAAGATATTCTTTGTACTGTAAAAGATCCAGATCGCTGTGGGCACGGGTTAAAATTCGTAGGTCCCAGTGCCTGAGTGCCAGGCTCTGGTCTGAGCTGTGGGCTTCGTGTCAGACTCTTGGTCCTGCGGAAGCTGATGCCTCCCCGATCTCTTGCAGGTTTTCACGTGTTCGGTCTGCCAGGAGGTGTTCAAGCGGCGAATGGAGCTGCGGCTGCACATGGTGTCGCACACGGGGGAGATGCCGTACAAGGTCAGCAGCATCCCTACAAACGGCTGCTGGAGGCTGGCGCGGAGGAGGAGGGGTTGAGCCTGGCTGGGCCCCATGGGGGAGCCAAGCGCACCAGCTCCCTTCCCCGGCCTGCGGCAGCCCACTGAGGGAGCATCGTTCCCCATTTCTGAGCCGGAACATGTTCCACGGAGGCACCAAAGCCGGTGCTTTCTGTGGCTTTACCTGTGATTCGTGTTCTGCATCAGAATGGCGCTCCCCAGCCCCTTGTGCTGGCGTGCGCCGGTCCTCTCCTCGCACCGAAATCGCTGTCTGGGGGGGCAGCTGGAAGCTGACCCTGCTCTCCTGCCTTTCAGTGCTCCTCCTGCGCCCAGCAGTTCATGCAGAAGAAGGACCTGCAGAGCCACATGATAAAGCTGCACGGCGCGCCGAAGCCCCACGCAGTAAGGGGAGCGGGCGGGCGGCAGCGGGCTTTTGGGGGGGAATTGTCTTGCGCCCAGGCCTGGCCTAGAGAATGGCACCCATTGTCCTGTCTGTCTCTGTTCAGTGAGGCAGGGAGTTACAGAGCTGCTGGAAACAGGTTTTTTGGATCCGCCGTCATCATTTCTTTGGCTGATAGACCCAAGTACTGACCAGCATTTCGCCTTCGTCGGGCTGCCTCATCCCATTATGCGTCTCGGAGCTGGGGGTCCTGCCACGGGAGGGCTCCAGGGCAGCAGCGGCAGGCGGAGGGATGCATTTTGGGCGGCGAGCGGGTCTGCTGCGGGCGTACGCTGCGAACCACGCCCGGGCGAGCTGCCTAACCCCGCGCTCTCCTGTGGCCTTGCAGTGCTCGACCTGCTCCAAGTGCTTTCTGTCTCGGACAGAGCTGCGCCTGCACGAGGCCTTCAAGCACCGGGGAGAGAAGCTGTTTGTCTGCGAGGAGTGCGGGCACAGGGCCTCGAGTCGCAACGGCCTGCAGATGCACATCAAGGCCAAGCACAGGTATGAGGTGACCCGTGGCCTCCCCTACCTCACCTTGGCTGCACTTCCTTCCCCAGGGGCGCAGCTGGGAGGTGCTGGGGAGAGGAGCTGGCTGGAGGGCAGCAAGCACCCCCTTTCCCAAGGTGCTGGGCTCAAACTTCTGCCAGAATTCTGGTGAGGTGCCAGCCAGCATTCTGCTTTTCTCCGTTCCAAAGGCAGCACAGACTGTTGGCACTTCCTCCGAGTGTGTGACTGTAGTAATACAGGCGATGGCTGAAGCTCATCAGCCTGGCTAATCCATGTCCTTGAAGTGGCAAGCGCGCGCCAGCTCGCCACACTCGTCCTTAGCGTTGTGTTTGCTGGGCTGGTTATAACACCCAAGGGGCGGGAGGCATCAGCTCGGGAGACCGCGCGTGCAGAAAAGCATTTGTGGGCCTCCAAAATACTTCAGTTTGAGATGGGCTGCGGTAGGATTTAATTACAAGGACGTTGGGCGCGGAGCAGCAGCTAACGGAAGGGCCGAGATGAAGGTAACGTTTCCCCTGCCCACAGGAACGAGCGGCCCTACGTGTGCGAGTTCTGCCACCACGCCTTCACGCAGAAAGCCAACCTCAACATGCACCTGCGCACGCACACCGGCGAGAAGCCCTTCCAGTGCCACCTCTGCGGCAAGACCTTCAGGACGCAAGGTATCCCCCGGGGCTGGGAGTGCCGAGCACTGCGCTCCGGCAGCCGGGACCTCCAGAGAGCAGCCGCGCTGCGAAACCTGCCTTCTCCGACCTGCTTCCCCGGGGAGCAAAGCCACGCTCTCACGAGCGCCTGCTAACGCTGAGGAAGGCACATTCCTATCATCACCATTACCTTTGCAGCACAAAAGAGGAAGAAATTGATGAGTTTTCCCCAGAAATGGTTAGCCTGGATGAGCAGGCTGCTGCTTGTGCTGCTTCTAAGCCTTCCTAGCCCTAACCTGCACTGTGCGCGTGGTCTTCACTGCGGCACGGCTCATACCTGCCCCGGGACGGGGGCGCACGCGTGCCGCACCCCTGACCCGCGGCTCTCCCCCTCTCTCCCCTGCGACCGGCAGCGAGCCTCGACAAGCACAACCGGACCCACACCGGGGAGCGGCCCTTCAGCTGTGAGTTCTGCGACCAGCGCTTCACGGAGAAGGGGCCGCTGCTGAGGCACATCGCCAGCCGGCACCAGGAGGGGAGGCCCCACTTCTGCCAGATCTGCGGGAAAACCTTCAAAGGTAACGGCCCGGGCTCGAGCTTTCGCACGGCGCTCTAGAAGGTGCCGTCCTTGCCGGGGCGCGGGTCAGCATCACTGCGAGCGTGTATGACGCCGTGCCGCCGCCAACGGGCTCTGGCTTCCCTTCTCAGCTGTCGAGCAGCTGCGCGTCCACGTCCGCCGGCACAAGGGCGTGAGGAAGTTCGAATGCACCGAGTGCGGCTACAAGTTCACGCGGCAGGTGAGGCCTCCCCCGGCGCCAGGGACCCTGCGCAGCTGCGGCGCCGGCCCTCACCGCGCCACCCGTCCTCCCTCTTCCTTTTGCAGGCTCACTTGAGGCGCCACATGGAGATTCACGACCGGGTGGAGAACTACAACCCCCGGCAGCGGAAGCTGCGGAATCTGATCATCGAGGACGAGAAGGCCGTGGTGGTGGCCCTGCAGCCCCCGGAGCTGGAGGTGGGCTCGGCCGAGGTGATCGTGGAGTCCCTGTCCCGTGGCTCCCTGCCCGAGGAGATCCCCGTGCAGAGACTCTGCTCCAACGAGAACTTCTCTACGGCGGATGTGATCGAGCAATCGCTAATTATAACAACGACAATTCCCGAAGACTGTGAAACATAATGCGACCGCCTGCGCGCGTCCCTCCTACCAAAACACAATAAAGCATTAGGCTGGAGCCACTCTGTGCCACGTTTCTTCTTTCCAGTCGTGCATCCGCCCCTTCCCCACAAAGCTCCCGCCCCAGGCTGCAGGGAAATGAAGTTACAGTCAGGTCTCAAACGAAGAAACAAATGTGAAGCTACTCACAGTGGCAACTTAACAGCTACTTGCTGTTTCTTTGCCACATTAAAGGTGGGTATGACCCGTATCGTCTCACCGTTGAACTAATTTAACCATTACTTAACTTGAAACATATTATCTCAAGGGCTGAACAACGCTCTAAGCTTGTTTTAGGTGTGGGGATTTATATTTGCCTGAAGTAACGCGGCCCAGGGTTGCTGCGATATTGATGCCGTTTCCTGGGTATTCCCGGGGCGGGGGAAGATCACCGAGGGGACCCACGTGCCCCAAAATCGCAGCCGCAGCCGCGCTCGCTCCCCTTCCCCTCTTTTACTCACCGAGAGGCAGAAAGTCCCTGGTTTAAACGTACCGCAGGCCTAGAACGACAAATGTTGTAGTAAAAACGTGCTGCAGGAATGTTCCCCTCAAGGACAGAGAGATTTATGTCACATGTTTTATTGAACTTGACTGCTGCAAGTAAATTTAAAAACAACCTATGAGAATAAAAATACATTATCTGTAAATGTAAAATGCCTTTGTTTCAAAGGATGGTATTTAAACTGTACTCAAGGACTTGGACACAATGAATTTTACAAAAAATAAATACAGATCCATAACTGTTGGGGAGGTTGGGGGTGGCGGGTCCAGCAGCGAGCGCTACAGCATGAGACGGAGTGTGTGTGCTATTTATAGTTCGGCATAAATACTTGGGGCTGCAACGCCAGTTCAGCTGCGTGGCACACGCCGTCTCTGCCCAGGCACGGCACGGCACGGACGGGCTGCTTCAGCCTCGCGCGTCGGTGTGGTGGGACACGGCCGTAGCTCGCGGAAAGGAAGAGGCCGCCCTGAATCGCAGGCCCCCGCGTTCCCTCCCGCCCGCGACAGCGCCAGGGAGGGTTTTCACTTCTGAAGCGAGAGGCTGCGGCGGCCGGGCCAGCCCCTCCGCCCGCGCGCGGCCGGTTCAAGGCACTGTCAAAGTCTGAGACCTGGAGAACAGCCCAGGTTTCACGAGCAGCTCTCCCGAGTTCCACGGCTGAGCAGCGCGGCACAAACCAGCGTTCAAGGCAAACCAGACTTCTTTAAAGCTGTGAAGACGCTGATGTGGAGATGGGGCTCTGACACTACTCAACCCAAGGGCAAGCCAGAAGGCGTGCGATCAAGTATACGGGCATTCCGTCTCTCAAACAAGTTTAAATTCCAATTCTTTTCCTGCTGGTTAAAAACAAAAGATGGAAAAAGCAAATGCATCCAGCCAAGACTTCAGCCCTTGTCACACTTTACAGTGTTCCTGCAGGCGCGACGCTCATTCTTGGGTGCGCCGTGCCGCAGTTTTAGCTCTTTGCTTGTTCAAGAAACGTTCCGTGAGTGAACTGCTCGCAGCTTCTCTTCAGCTACGGTAGAGAGAGGAACCACAGCCCAAGCCAGCTAGGTCACTTGGGCGAGTATAAAGGCAAATCTACAGGCCAAAAAAACCAGCAAACCTCAAACAAAAAGAAGAAAAAAAAAAAAACACCCTAAAATAACTACCTTTCAATCCGCAACACTCTGGCTAATTCCTACACCTTCACTAGAACATCTCAGTGGCCTTTTCCCAAGAGCTGCTGCAAACCGGAGGCGCGACAGGCACGAGACCCCTCCGACGGCCCGGTGGGTTCCTGCACGCGAGGTGACGCATTTGGAAGCGATTCTGCGTCAGGGTATCTAAGCACCGCCAGCAATTCCGCAAGCCTGTGGTGAATCTCCCAAGGAAGCTGTGCTCACCTTTCCCAGTAACAGTTGTTTTTTTTTTTTTTTTTTTTCTAAACTAGTACAACGCCAACTTAGCTCCTTTAAAACAGTGAAGAAATAAAAACCAGCCCTTGCTGCAGGGGGTCGATCTGCCCAACCCAGCGCGCTGGCCGAGAGCTCGGCACAGAACCGACCGCAAACAGCCCTCGCCACACGCAGCAGCTTTTTCTGCCTGGTTCTGCCCCGCCGCAGCGGGAGGCGAGAGCGGCCCCAAGAGTCACCCCTCGGGCCAGCTAAGGGGGGAACTCGCTCCCCCCTTCCCCTTACAGGACGGCACAGCCGGGGTGATCAGAAATGAAAACAATCTAGCTGTGAGAATGGGATTCAAGATAAATAAGGGTGTTTCTTCTTAGAAGGAAAAAGTGCTGTGCTAGGAAGGGCTGTAAAACAAATACCTGCAAACGTTTCAATGCTGCAACTTAAAAAACCCCACCGAAATACAGGAAGAACTGACGTTCAGACAAAGGGAAAGGTGAAGCTTCATAACGCAGCCTCGGGGAGCTCCCTGCTGCAGGACGCCCGTCCCTTCCGAAGGCACGAACGGGAACCGAAGGCCCACGTTCTCGTATGAGCCTCACCCCGAACAGGGCTCCAGCTCTCCTGGGAAGAGCTCTAACCTCTAACCACGCAGAGGAAGACGAGCACAGGACGTCCGTCTTCCTCCCAGGCACTGAACAGAGGTGGGGTCCAGACCTGTCCTACCAGACAGACCCCTCCCGAAAAAGAAACTGAAGGAAGGAGTTTGGTGGCAAACGAAGCATTAGGGGGTGAAGGAGCTCCCAGCAAAAGCTACCTGACCGAAAGCCATAAGCTGCGATGCTGCGGTGACGTTCAAGGCAATCGCTTTCCTCAGAGTTCACCCCTCGGGTCTCCTCTGTGGGCAGCGCGGCGCCTTCTCCCACCCCAGGGAAGGGCCGAGGGACGCCACAGCGGGGGCC
The DNA here is from genome assembly GCF_028500815.1 of Rissa tridactyla. Lineage (NCBI taxonomy): Eukaryota > Metazoa > Chordata > Aves > Charadriiformes > Laridae > Rissa > Rissa tridactyla. The sequence goes on along the minus strand of NC_071481.1, from coordinate 605,032 downwards.
TCGCTCTCTGCCGGCTGCGGTTCCGCAGCAGCACGTCAAACACGCAGTTTTCACTCCCTCTATCATCAGTACGTTTGTGTTTCCAAGCACCGGTTTGCCACTGCCTTCTCTCAAAGCAACACTGGTTCTGGATAACGAACTCGCGTCGAGCCAGGGGTCAGCACTTTCCCCTGCTAACGAAGCTCGTTAAGGTTCTGGTCGTGAAGGTTTTGGCGCTGCCTGTTCAAGTTGATGGTGTTGTCCAGCGTGATGCCGTCGTCCTCCTGTGTGGTTTCCGGCATGAACTGCCGGAATATGCTGACGCTGCCGTGCCAGAAGATGGGCTCGGGCAGTCGGCCCACCACGCTCCACGTGCGCGTCTCAGGGTCGTAGGCCTCCAGGACGTCCGAGAGTTCAAACGTGTTATCGTAGCCACCAGAGACATAGAGCTTCCCGCCGAGCACAGCCACGCTCCCCCCAACGTGAACCTACAATTTAAAAATAAACATACACAGCAATCAGAAAGGAGGTTTCCAACGAGGCACACGATAAAGCTGTCGGGTACCGTCCTGCAACTGCTCCCTTGGACGGGACTCGGCGCCCAGCAGCGGCTGCCTCTGGCTCCGAACCAGCGCTGCCCAAACACCGGGAGGAGACAGAGTTTTCTTCCGTGCTGGGCTGAACACCCGCCCACGCAACCACAGCCCAGGATTTTTCCTTCCAGTGTGATACACTTCAGTGCACTCCATGGGCAAGGGGTTACAACCTAAAGAGCGCCTGGTTTTCTAAAGGGAAATGAAGCCAATTTTTAACACTTGAAAGGCATCCAGTAGGCTGGTAAGCATCCTACCTGAAGCATGGCAGGGATTTTATCCCACTCGTTCTTCACTGGATTGTAAACATCCACTTCAGCCGAGTCATCTCTGTGGGAGATAACACAAAATTACTCTTCTGCGTTTTGAAAACCTCCTGCCTTGTGAAGCCTGAAACATTCAACAGCCTGAAACGCTGCAGTGAGCACTTCTGCTCCAAAGCCACTACATATATCGGAGACCAAAGGGTTCCTGCACAAAGGCGCAGGTCTTGATGCAGACGCCAACGCCAAATCTAGCTGGGCCGGAGGAGCTGAGAGAAGAGCCGGCGAGGGCAGCGTAATCCCCCAAGGCTTCTCCCACCCGCTCCACTCACAAGACGGAGGGCGACAGTGACAGGCGAGGGACGTTTGCGACGCGGAAACGTGCGCTGCTGACACAAGAATGCGAAGAGGACAAGGTCAGGGCAGCCGGAGAAGTGCTGTCAGTCACTCCAAGACAGTCCTGTTACAGACGGATTCAAAAGGCTGCAAGGAATATTTTATTGTCTTTGTATCTATTGTGACATCGCACGCTGCCACGCACTGTGCGAGTGACGAGGGATCGCTACCCATTGCTGACATGAATCCGAGCAGGGGAGGGAGTGAAAATAAAGGAGGAATCTCACCTACAACAGCAGTTGTCTGCTCAGCACGACATTTCGTCAGAAATCTGTCTGAGCCTGCGGCGAAGCCGAGGCGTGTGCCCTGGGACTTTCTGGTCACACTCTGGACACGCTTTAAAACCAGTTTCTTGAGTCTGAGCTACTTTTGCGATGTACCTGGAACTGAACGGCTGTTCACCTGAACAAAACACCTTTTCCGTGGGCACTTGTAAGCAGGCGCTCCAAGCCCCAGGGCGCTGCGCTGATACCCACCTTTCTCCCTCCGAACCCAGAGCTGGTACCTGCCTTGGGACTTAAACGCTGCTGCCAAGCCTGAAAGAACCGCTGCTGCCCACGCTTCCCGTAACCAACAGCAGCAGCGGAAAACGCCTGCGAGTCTGAAGCCGAAGCCCCCGATGGGCTGGAGGGAAACGAGGGGCAGCTCCAGGCACTGGTGACAGCCAGGCCGGCACCTCCGTCCCGTCCCAGGGGCAGCTCTAAGAAGGACGCAGCTGAAGACCAAAGCCTCAGCGCCACGCCGGATTTACAGTTACAAAACTAGGCCCGCTAGAGGGAATCGTCAGTCAGAAGCTTTAGTCTGAGCTATTAAAACTAACCAAAAAATGAGTTTGCAATTTTTATTCATAACCTGCTCCTCTGTCCTCCAACAGTTCTCTTACAGCTTTATACAGAGCAGCAGTCCACGCGCAGCACGTGAAATGAGGGGAGAAACCTGACGCCGAAAATCTCCTCATTAACTCCTGCAGATGCATAAGCAATCAGAAATCCTGAAGCGTCAATCATCAGTATTTTAAAATGGATAAGAAAAAGGAAAAGCTATAGAATCAGCTTGCAACAAGCAGCCAAATAGCTACACCGCCCCTGCCAGTATTTACTGAGAAGCAGGTGCCTCAAAGCGCTACCTGCAAACAGCTGCCAGGGACCACGACACTCGGCTGAACCCAACGGAATCAAATAAAAGGACTTGGGTAGAAGTTGCTGCTTTATGCAACGCCAAGAGGAGATTAAAAAAAGAAAAGTGTCTGGAGGCCATCACAGAAGTCTATGTTTGCTCAAAGTCAACACAATAAGATGAAATGCTGCAGCGCTAGCATGCCTTTCAGTTTATTTTTAATTAAGTGGATAACTGAAGTATTTGCACCACCAGGACAGCTTCAGATGGGTAATTAAGTCCCAATTTGGAAAGGCGCTTAAAAATAGTGACCAATCATTTCATCTTCAGTCCTCTTATCTCTGCTGAGACGGAGGATGTCCTCTCCCGCACTACAGTTTAACATTTTCTTGGAGCTTACTCGCTTATTTATAGCAACAAGGGGGGTTGAACCAGAAGCCAAGAAAACTGAGAAGTCTATTTCCAAGCAGCGCTGCTGACTTCAGCCGGATTTACACCTGGCTATTCCCCAGCCCGTGGGTTTAGATTCAGACATTTTTATGCAATTTTAAGCGTAGTTCTTTGAGGGCTAGCTACAAAAGAAGTAAAGGAGAGAGGTGTGGGGGTTTACAGACCCACCTGCACCAGCAGAGGAAGCACTGCCGTGCTTTCCCAACGCAGTGCTCTCCTACGACCACCTGCAAAATCCGCACACCTTCCCGGGGAAGCCCTGGGCTTGCCCAGAGGGGACGCGGGGAGGGAGGCGATCACCCCCCTAACTCACCTTATGAAATACATGAGGCCGTTGACAGTGACGGTCTTCGGGGCAAAGGACCAGGGGGGCAGGTGGCCGCAGTTCACAAGGGACCAGAGGTCGCTGTCGGGGTCGTAGCACTGCATCACCATGGACTCTTTGCCAGCCAGGGAGCCGATGGCGAACAGCTTGCCGCGGCACGAGGTGGTGGAGCAGTTGTCCATGGGGTACAGCATGGGCTGCAGAGCCTCCCAGCTGTCCACCGAGTGGTCGTAGCGCTCCGTGCTGTCGGAGGCGATCACGTACAGCAGCCCGTCCAGGACCGTGGAGCTGTGGTATTCTCTGGCTTTCAGCATGGGAGACACCTCCGTCCACTCGTTCACGCTGGAATTGTACCTCCAGACGCAGTCGTACAGCCTCGACCCGTCCGATCCTCCTGCAGCACAGCACACCACATTTCACAGTGTGGTTTCACAAAGGGAAGAACTACGGGGCGATGGAGGAGAGGGCTCGGCTCGAGATCTTTGTTGTGTCTTCCAGCTACCCCTCCTTAACACCCACACGCGCTTTTCTGCTTCCCAGGGCTGTACATTATGAAAATTCCCCCACACGCTACTGGGGGACCACAGTGGTGTGCGCTGTGAGGATCTTAACAGAACTGTTGCACTGTTTCTTTCCCAGCAAGCCAGGGAGGATTTCTCCCATGTTGTTCCTAGACTGTACTCAGCCACGACTCAAACTGACTCTCCCAGGTTCGACTACCTCCATCCTTCCAAATAACCGTTTTCTTCCCCATTTTGCAACCCCCACTCTGTCAGTATCCAGAAGCTGCCGTGACGTAGTGGAGACTAACACTCACCAGCGCCTGGCTGCCAAGGCAGCGTTACTGCCGGCAGCATGGAAACCTTCCAACCCCCCCTGCCCGCCCCACGACACTGACACTAAGCAGAACGACCGAAGATCCCCGCCAGCAGCAGCCTCGCCGGAGCAGAGGGCTCTCGGCCGTATCGCTGCCCCCAGACCCGCCTGGGATTGCTCCTGAAAGCTCCCATGGGATGCAAGGGCATCCACACAATCGCGCTGTGTGGTAGCCCGTCATTTTTACAACTCTGCCCTTAAAGCAGAGCTTTGTTTTCTGCTCACTGACTAGAGAATGAACAGTTTTCTGTTCACCTGCATTTGACCTGCCCTTCAAATCTTTGTCAGCACGTCCCGCACACCCAGAGCAAGCTGTTCTGCAGCGCCTGGTTTCCCAGGCCTTGGTGTGTTACGGCTGCCACAGGGCGGCCACTCCAGCTACAGGGACGTAGTTCAAAGGAGGCATCTGCATGCAGATTAACAGCCAAATTTACACATCTGTGTCACCTTGACAGAAGTAATTATAGCCCCAGTGGACTGTGAGGAGGCAGGATTCGTGCTGGGGAAGGTACTGTGACTCACAGGCACCGGCTGGGTGAGGAACCGGGGGCTTTCTGACACACCTCGGCCTCAAGCACACGCTTGGCTTGTGATTCATGGGGCTCTGAACCCAAGCACCTTCTTCACAGCCAGAAATTCAAAACCCTCTCAAGTCACTACTATTCCCAGAGCAAGCGGTTAGAAAGTTCCACCAGTACAAGATCTGTGACTTCTGCCCACGTGCTCGGGAGCATTAGTCATGACAAAATACCTCCTGGACTGAGACCAGCTGCTAAATCCAGCACCGACTCCAGGAGTCCCTATGCCTGTCTTCAGGCTGCAGTTGTACTGACCCGAGCAGAGCTTCAGACTCTCTGCCACCCTGAGAAAAGCCAAGTTTCCCTGCTAGAACCCATGTATTTTCAATGGAAATCTCAACACTAGTGCTTTTGTGCTCCCCACGCCTTACCGGTGACGTAGATGTCGTTGCCCAGGGCAGCGACGCTGTAGCCCCCACCCAGGTGCTCGGGGAACTCGGCCAGGTAGCGCCAGTGGCCAGTGCGTGGGTTGTAGCAGTCAACGGTGACGAGCTCGTCGCAGTCACGGTCGCAGCCACCGACGAGGACAAGGATCTCGGCCAGGCCGGTGGAGGGCCGGGGCCGCATGCGGGCACAGGGCCCCCGGTCGTGGCGGTCGAGGCGGGCGGCCTGGAAGTCGCGTGCCTCACGCAGGAGGCGCAGGCAGGGCGGGCAGCGGGCCACCAGCGGCTCACCCTCCACGTGAGCCAGCAGGTAGAAGCGGCGCACGAAGGGCAGGCGGACGTGGGCCAGGAGCTGCGGCAGCAGCGGGGCACGGGCAGCAGGGTCAGCGCGTACCCAGCGCAGCGCCAGCTGGAAGGCGGCCTCCTCCTTGGGGACGCAGAGCCCGTCGTCCCGCAGGTAGGAGAGGAGGCGCGGCAGTGGCAGCCGCTCCAGCTGGGCGCCCAGCTCACCCACATGCCGCAGGACGAAGCGGTGGGCAGCAGCTGCCAGTGCCGGGCAGGCGAAGGCCTCGGCGAAGTCCTGCATGTCCAGGGCGTTGGCGGGCTCCAGCTGGCGCGCTAGCCAGGCGCCACAGGCCTCCTTGACGGCGGGGAACTGCAGCAGGTCAGCGGCGCGCAGCAGGCGCTCAGCGATGTCGGGGCCCAACCCGCCCACCCGGCCGGTGTAGGCAAAGTCGAGGAGTCGCGCCAGGCACTCGGGCTCCACGCCGTGCAGCCGCACCCGCTCGGCCCGCGCCTCCCGCAGCGCCCCGCCGAACATGGCGCGGAAGTAGCCAGAGGCAGCAGCCAGGACGGCACGGTGCGCCCCGAACTCCCGGCCGCCTGCCACCACCGTCACGTCCAGCAGGCTCCGCTCCGCCCGCAGCGCGCTCAGCCCCCGCAGCAGCGACACCGCGTGCGCTGGCTCCCCCGTCGCCGCTGCCGCCGTCCCACCGCCGCTGCTGCCGGTGCTCGCCGCCATATCGTGCCTGTGGGAGAACACACGCCGTGTCACACCCTGTGCTGAGCCCCTTGGGATTCAGCCCTGAGAGCAGCTTGCAGGACAGAGAGAAAAAAAAAAATAAAAAAAGCAAGAAAAAAACCACAGAAAAAAAACCAGAAAGAAAAAGGTGGGTTAGGTCAGGGAAAAACGTCCTCTGGCTGGGAAGCGGGATAAACTAAACAGCCCTCGAAAACATCCTCCTTCCCCCGTCACAGAGGAGCGTCAGTTGCATAACGTGCTGGCACTGCCAGCAGCCTTCCCTGCTTAGTCTAATTATATTTTTAAGAAGCCCGTGTTGAAGTTTCCCAGGATTAAGGCAGCCTCACAAGAGCCAGGCAGAGCTCTGTAAACCCAATAGCTCTGTGAACGTTGCGCCTAAGCCCCCGGGCGCCGTGTCTCTTGGACAGGGTGCCCAGGGGAGCAGCCCCACCGCTATTTGAGGAGGTCTTTCCTGAAAAGCGAGGTGTGGAGGCGGGTGTTCCCAGCAGCCGCTCTCTCTGAGCCCCCTGGCTCTGCCGTGCTGCCCCTTATCGAAGGCAAGGCTTGGCTAAGTACATCTGAAGACCTCCCGTGCTTGGTCTGGAAGCGTTACGGCTGGTGTCCTGCCAGACCTCCCTGTCCCCGCTCACATCCAGCTTGCTCAGTAACCACTTCCAGTCAAATAAATGCCATAGCAATAAAATTCTTCTGTACTAAACTGGTTGCGTTTTCAGCCCTTCTGGATGCAACGGTCCCACGCAGCCCACGCCATACTCAGCAGAGCGCGTGCGGGTGCGATACGGGACTCCTCCACGGAGAATATGAACCGCGGTTACGGTTGGGGCCCTGCCAGACGGGGAGGCGCGGGAGCGGTGTGAGGGGGGGCCGGTCCCCGGGCCCGAGACTGCCGCTCCGGGCCCCGCTCGGGGGCCCCGGCCGCGGTCGGGCGCAGCCATCGCCCTGCGGGCGTGGCGGTTCCACGTGCCGGTGCGCCGTGTCCCAGCGGAGCGCGGCGAGCTCGGGGCCGGGGCTGGTGAGAGGCGGCCGCCCTGCCCTCCCCGCCACCGCCGGCCGGGCCCTGCCCCGCGGTACACCTCCCCGTCCCCCCAGGGCCCACTACAAGTCTGCGGCAGGACCCGCTCCCCGCCGCCCCGGTGCCCCCGAGCTCACCGCTGCTCCCCGCCGCTCCCCGCTCCGCTCGCCGCCACCCCAGCCTCGCCCTCCAGCGGCCCTGCCCCGACCGCCGCTCCCGGCGGCCCCCGCGCCAGCCACCGCGCAGGCCCGGACTACGGCTCCCAGCGGCCCCCGCGCGGACGGACTACAGCTCCCGGCAGGCCCCGCGAAGGAGGACTACCGCTCCCAGCATCCCCCGCGCGGGCGGCCGCCCCTTCGCCGCCTCCCGCCGGTACCGAGCGGTTCGCGGGTGTCGGCGCTGCCCGGTTGCCGCTGCCGTCTCGACCCCGCCTCCGCCTCCCGCGCCGGGACATGGACTCCGACTCCTGCGCCTCCCCGTTCGCCCCGGAGGTGAGCCGGGGACCTGGGCCGGGGTGGGGGGGCGTCTCCCGCCGCCCGGCCCGGCCCGGCCCGGCCGGCGGTGCCCGCTCCCCGGTGCCGTTTCCCTCCGCCGCCCCCCCCGTGGGGCCGGGGCCATCTTATGCCGCCCAAGCGCGGCGGGCCGGGGTGAGGAATGGCGGCGGCGCGCCCCGCCGTGTCCTGCGGCGGGGGGCGGCCCACCGGCGGGCCCGGTACCGAGACCGGGGGTGCGGTCGGGGGGTGCTTTGGGGTGGGGGGGGGTGAGGGGCGGGGGGGCGGCGCTGCCCGGTACCGCCGCGGGGGGTGGGGGTGGGGCGGCGCGGGGAGCGGCGGCGGGCGGGGCCGGCTGCAGGGAGCGGCGGCGCCTCCCCCCGCCATGCCCGGCCCCGCGGCCGCCGCTGACCCCCCCTTCCCCCGCAGGACTTCTCCCCCGCCGCCCGCCGGCACCGCACCGTGGAAGACTTCAACAAGTTCTGCACCTTCGTCCTGGCCTACGCCGGCTACATCCCCTACCCGCAGGAGGTGAGCGGGCACCGGGCACCCGGCGGCCGCACCGGGGCTTTTGTAAGATCAGCCGCCTCCGCGACGAGTCCCCGAGACAAAAGGGGGAACTCCGGCGGCCGGGGGGGGCTGCGAGCCACGGGGTGGGTGGGTGGCCGCGTTTTGGGCGGGGCGAGGAACGGTGGGGATCCCGGAATCTCTCCCGCCACCTCCCCCGCACCCCGGGCAGCTCCGTCCGCGGCTCTGTGCCGCTGGAGACCCCCCCCCGGCGGCCCGGGGAGAGCGGGAGCCCGGGCGAGATGGGCCCTGCGAGGCAGCGCCTCAGGGGAACGGGCGCAGCGCCTCCGCCCGCACGCGAGTCAGTCCGAATTAATGCTTTTATCCGCTTCCTCGGCGTTTTCCAGGAACCGCCACTGAGGAACAGCCCCAGCCCCCCCAACAGCACCGGAGGCACCATTGACAGCGATAGCTGGGATCCGCGATTCAATGACATCCCCTCTTCCGTTTCCCTGCCCGCCAAGAACAGAAAGAACTTTAGTCAGCTTAAGCGAGCGAAACCCTACAGTTCCCTGTTCCAGCGGGCAAAACCCGGCAACTTCCTGCCAGAGCGAAAGCAAATCGATAAGATCAGGAAGAAGAAAAAGCTGAAGAGGAGGGAAACGGAGGTGTCTGCAGAGGAGGACTACGAGGAGAAGCTACTGGAGCTGGAGGGGGAGGACTCTTATGTAGAGACACCGATGAGCCCTTCGTCTGAGGGCGACCCTCAGTCTGCGGCCGAGCACTGCTCGGTGTGGGACTCTGACACCCCTTCCAGCGTCTCCTACCCTGCCGTGACGGCCGAGCAGACGGTGGAGATCCAGAGCGTGGGCAAGCGAACGGTCATTCGGCAGGGCAAGCAGGTGGTCTTTCGGGATGAGGATGGTACCGGCGATGACGAGGACATCATGGTGGACTCAGGTAGGTGGCCTGGCTGTCCAAGGAGGGTTAGCCAGGTGGACGCGATGGTGCTGTTGCCGATCGCTTTGGTACTTTACTTGTAGCATGAGGATAATGGCAAAGTGTGCTGCCTGGGCAGAATTAACAGCGGTTGGGTTTTTGGGGGGAAGGAGGGGGTTGGTTGGCTGCTTTTGCAATAAACTCAGTGAAAAGCTGTGGCTTTAGAGCAGCAGCTGGTTCTTCTCTCCTGGATTATGGCCTCTCATGTACTGCTGAGAGTCTCTTCCTGTGCAGGAGAGACTAGTTTCACTTAAGATGTGGAAGAATCAGCCAAGTGCCTGCCTTTGAAACCCAGGTACTTAACGTAGTGCAAAAGGAGAGTAAATTCCCGGTGCAGGTGAGAGGCGCTGGCTGTCAAAAACATAGCTTGCTGTTTGGCTTTGCAGATGACGATTCGTGGGACCTAGTCACTTGCTTCTGCATGAAGCCTTTCGCCGGGCGGCCGATGATCGAGTGTAACGAGTGCCACACCTGGATCCACCTCTCCTGCGCCAAAATCCGCAAGTCGAACGTCCCAGAGGTCTACATATGCCAGAAGTGCCGGGACTCCAAGTTTGACATTCGCCGTTCGAACCGTTCCCGGACGGGCTCGCGCAGGCGCTTCCTGGACTAGGGGAGGGGGGCGCGTGCTGGTGCTGCGCGGGCGGGCGGGCGAGCCGGACCCTGGCCGGGAGGCTGGGCACAGCTCCCCCGAACTGCTGCTGCTCAGGCTGAAGGGCTGCCCGGCCGCCTGCCGGAACAGGGACGAGGAATTGCCATGTCAGGGGCAGCCGGGGCTGGAAGAGGCCGACTGGTCAAAACTGCTGCTAGATACCGATTAGCTCAAGGGACAGACTAAGCTCTCTGGGTTCGGTGGGGTTTTGTCCGGTTACGACTATGAATTGGGTGATGTCTGGGGAATGTATAATACCTTTGCCACGTATGTTTTCTCATCCCATCGGGAAACTGCAAACCTTCTCTGTGCTAAGAGACTCCTCCTCCTCCAAAGAGGGAGGAGGGGGGAATCCGTGTGAAGAGTCTGAAAAGTAAATGGCCATGTGTTTTAATTTTAATGTAATATTATACCTGCCCATTTGTCCATATATATCAATCTTAGATACTCTAAGGCTCCGTAGGAGTGAGCGTCAATGCATACCGACCTCTGTGCGACCGGCCTCCTTCAGCGGGCCTGGGCAGTAGGGGAGTTCTGGGATTTAGCATCGTTCACCTGGAAACAGGACTTCTTCCTGCGCCGAGGGACCGGCGCGTTTAAAGAAGGGAGCAGCCCTTTTTCTGGACAGGCAGCGCTGGGGATTAGCAACATCGGATTTCTTCCTAGAAGGTCTCTTTTTCGTGACTTTGTTTTGCATGATTGGCTCAAATGTGTGTATGGGGGGTACTGTTTGCTCCACTTCCCAGCCCTTCGTTAAACTCTAAGGTGCTGTTTTAAGAAGACGCTGACTCTCCCTTTTCTCAGCCCAGAATTCAAACGTGGACTGTAAAAGGAGCCGTAGTAAACTTAGAACCTGGCAGGTCTGGTTTGGGATTTGATCATTTCCATCCGAGTACTACAGCTGAGTTGACTTTTGTTTTCGCTGTTTGTTTTTTGAGAATGGATTTGTAATCAGAATCTTTAACCTATTGGTTGCAAATTATACAGAGAAAAGCAGATGCAGGCTATGCAGCTAGCAAGATGAAGTGCAATGAAGATCCATCCGAGGCAGGGGAGGACAGGAGAGCGCTGAGGCCCCCGCCGATGCTGCGGTCCCTTGACGGGACTTCCTGGGGCCTCAGCCCGAGGGAAATCCATTCAGAAACGTGCCAGGGAGTTGAGGCTCATGAGCATGGCCACCAAGATGGTGGCATTGTTCCTCAGTGACCAAACAGAGTGAGCTGTATGTATCGCACAAATTTGGTTTATGTTTTGAGGTATTTCTCTGCAGTTACACCTGATGAACAACGAGTGCTCTGTCCGGTGGGACCGTGCGGGGAGTCACTGGCCGTACCATGGCTGAGGCAGGACTGGCCACACCGGTAGGAATGTGTCCACGTTAGTCCTGCAGATACACCGCGTTGGACCACCCGCCTTATCCGAGTACTGGCTCATCGGGAGATGCATCCTGGTGATGACCAAAGGTCTTCCCGGTACACAGAGCCAGGTACCCTCCTTCCGATGGCTGACACGGGGCTGACAAAGCTCCAGGCCCAGCACTGGCATGCCTGCGGCTCCGCTGCGGGGGATGCGGGGGTGAGAGAGCTCTGCCGGCACGGGTCAGGACGACGGAGCTGCACCACGTGCAACTGTTCTTCTGTCCTGCTTCTTTATAAAAATCCCGTTCCACCAAGCCGCAGCAACTGACCCTGGGTTCTGAAAACCAGCTCCAGCTTCTGTAAAATCTTAAGACCATGACTGTGGTACGCTGCCTTCCAGAAGCTACGTGGAACCACCAAGGAGTTTGCCAAAGACTTGCCCCTGATGGCTGCCTGACTGTCCCTTGCAGCCAGAAAAATAACCAAAGTTCTCAAATGCTGCCATTTCACTCTGCAAACTTTGGAAGATCCCAGTCGCAAGCTGCGTAAGGGTTGGACCTGCTCTGGAATTTGTATCTCTGAGTTTACAGCGTGTCTGCAATTCAACTGGACCTCCGTGCAACGCGTTCCCTGAAGCTTTTATGGGAGAAATGGCAAACTGCCAAGCGAACTGGCTCTTTTTCACAGAGGTTCGATACTAATCAGCGTGACTGACTCTTGTTCTGTTACCTTTTCAGATTTATCCAAATAGATGGTGTCCGACAAGTCCAGCACGTTACAATATCAGCAGAGAGAGAAAAAAAAAAAAAGTAACATCTCCATTCTTTTAGTTCATCACTTTCAGCCATGTATAATTATAGTTTAATTCAGAACTTTATTTTTTCATTAAAACTGTTTTAATGAAACATGTTTTTTTTCTTAAATGTGAAACAAGTGAACAATGATTTTGTTTTATTCCGAATTCAGGAGTCGGCTGTTATGATTTACTGGTGTGTAAAGCAGTTGTGCCAGGTGGCAGCAAGACTTGATGCTTCACGTGCTCTTCCCTACAGGATGCGCAAAGTCAGGTGCGGATAGAAGTGCTGCAAACGCACCTTCCACGTGCTGGCAGGTATCCCCACCTCTCTTTGCAGCAGTTGCTCCTTGCCCAGCCTCTGCTGTAAGGTAAATTGTGATGGGTCCCGTTCCTGGCGCAGGGACAAGCACGGGGCAGGGGGGAGCGATGTGGGCAGGTGATGCCGGCGGCAGCCGGAGCCCAGAGTGGCCGAAGGCAGATGGGCCGCTGCACCGGGCTCACTGACGGGGACCTGCGGAAAGGTGTGGAGGCTGGCACAGGTCCCAGGGGAGGGCTGGGGTCCTTGGTGGAGAGTGCCTGAAAGGCAGGCTCGGTGTGAAGAGGCCAGGCGCGCGGCAGGGTGAATCACGGCAGGTGAGACTGCCGGCCAAGGTGGCCCCATACCTGTCCCGTTTGCCTGAGAGCCTGATCCCTGCAGGACCGGGCACTGCAGCCTTAGAAACACCTGGCCTGCTCAGCCAGATCCAAAAACCCCCTTTAAACCCTCTGTGAGCTGCACCAAAGGGGAGTTCCTGCCCTCCCACCCCTGGGTGGCACTGAGGACCCCAAACCACCAAAGGGATGCTGGTGCCACCCCTCAGCTCCTGCTCGTGCCATGATCCTGAAGGCGCTGCATTCAAAGCAGAAGCCTTGACACCTCGGCAAACTTAAAAGACAGCTTGCATCTCTGGAAATGGTGCTGGACAATATTAGAAGCTAAGCTCTGGCTGCTTACAGCTTCTATTTTAATTCTGTTCGTAGTTTTGTGTTTTATATAGTGATCAATAGAAGTCCCCGAGGAGTTGTAGCTGTAAAATGGCAGCTTCTCCCAGCGCAGAAATGGTGGTGGTGAAAGCAGCGGTTTTTTAAGTGGGGCTATTCTTACAGTGTCTTTAAAACTTTGCACTGATAGAAAGTAAGGACGAGAGTAGGTATTCAGCAGGAGAGACCAACCCAACACCTGGCTCTGAGGGAGGAGATGACAGGACAGGGAGCAGACTCTACTGTGTGGACACCATTCAGCAACCCTCGACAAGGACAGATGCTGCAGGGAAGCAAAAATGGAGCTGGAGCATTAACTACTGCAGAGAAGAACCTGCTGCAGCAGCCTCACGGATGGGGAAGGGCACTCGCAGCACTTGAAAGGAGAAAAGCAAGAGTCTGAACCTTTGGCGGGCCAATCTGTCAGGAAAAAACAAGCTATATACTTTTTATGATGTTTAGCCAGGGAACGGGGCAAGGCCTGTGTCAGTATTAATCATGAGGGATTTTACTTTAACGAGAGTTGCAAATTCAGATGTTCAAAGTACAAAGTTAATGTTCATCTGCCCCTCGCACAGATTTCTTTGCGGTTAGAGAGAAGGTTAATTCCGAAGTGCTGTGGGGAGACAGCGCAGGGGGGAAGGCAGGAGAACGGAGCCCGATCTCTGAGAACACAGCTGTGACCGGGGAGAGCACCCGCCTGCCGCCAAGCCCTGGCCATGCGGCCGAGCCGTCCTCAGGTACGAACGCGCTGCCCGAGTTGCACGGGACGGGGGTTGGACGGCTTTCACAGCAGAACTGGGGCCTGGAGCTGTGGCTCCTTGTCGCCTTTCACTGGCTGGGCCACCCTGGGACGTGGCTGTCAAAGACGAGAGCACACACAGGAAAACAAGGGAAGACTCCAAAAAGTAAATCCTAAACCTGTATCTCCACCTCAAGAACTTCCAGTTTAAAGGCTCTGGCTGAAAAGACCAGCATGGGTTCCCAGATCCCTATTAAGGTATTTTAAGCATTTGCTGGGTCAATTAGAGACGGACGTGTCACCTCATGTTCCTATGGCATTTTAAAGTTTGCACCCAAAGATGCCACCCCGTTACAGGTTTTAACAGCTGGAGCAGGAACAACGCACTCTGCCTCTCAGAAACGTTATCTGTCAAGTGTAGCAATACCATGGGATATCTTGGAGTACTGAAGCAGTTTTTAGAATCACACTGCTATTTCTCCACATCTTAGCGTAGACAATATGCAAGAAAACACTTTCACGAGAGCAGGAACTGTCTCAGGAAGTTGTCAGAAACGAGGAGAATTGTTTCATTGCACAAACTTTTTTCATTAGATCACTCCTCAGTGTCACTGCCCTGCTAGATATAGGCCTATGGTAAAATTCTGCTTTGTAATTAGCAGTAAACATGTTGTCGCTATTTTGCACTTGCTTATGCAAAACTTAATTCTCCTCCTGGGAGTGTTTTGCCATATCCGAGTCACTACAGACCAGCCCTTACTCCTGACCAGACGCTTCATGCAGTGACAAGGCACGGACAAGGAATTCCTGGTGGAGATTTCTGCCCGGTCCAGCTCGTTGCAGATAACGTGATCCAAAGAGGTCAATAGGCAGGATGTGACAGAGGGTGCAGTTACATTTACAAAACTTGCAGCCCTTGCTTTTCAGGAGTTTATTTTCAAGAGTGTCCTACAGATGCAAAGGGACCATGGGCTATTTTTCAGCTGAATATAATTTATTGCACGTTTTACATTTAATTTCAGATCAACAGAACACAGCAAGTGTTCTGAACATTGAATCTGTTCAATCCCAACAGCAAGTGGAATAAAATCCTGCACCAGGAGCTAACTGGTCACAAATGAAGAGTTTTGTTTTGTTTTTAATAAAAACAAGCGAACACCCCTTCATTGTATCCACTTGTTTTTTAGCGTCGGGGCATCTCTTTCAGACTGGCTCAAATAAGTCTGCTTTTGGAAATCTAATTCTCCTGTTACAAGGACTCGAGCAAAGAGAACCACCGTTGCACAGAAAAAGGGGCCAGGTACGCATCAGGAAATGATTCATGGCAGTTGTCAAAAGCAACACTGCGCTGCCAAGGTACAGTTGGGTTTTCCCCTCTGTCTCTCACGTGTAAGCAATGAAGGCTGTTCTGGGACTCTCCAAGAGCAGAACTGTGACTGAGAAACAGCCACTATTATTCCTTTTCTCTATGAAAAAGATGGGGTAGTGTTGACGTATGCAGTGTGTAGTAGATACTGTAAGGCTGCCGTTTCCATCTGCTGTGTCACTACAACAGGACTGCCCTTTTTCCTGGTAAGTCACTGGCATGGCTTCTTTGCAAGAGTAATCCAATGGATTTATGTCATAATTGATGCTTTTTAGAAAGGGCAGCCGAATTTTACGTTTTCAGCTCTTTACCCACTTGGCATCTGTCCTCACTCTGGTCTGATTTACTTGTATAAACTACATTCCTCTTTTTCCTAGAAATAAATTAGATGGGAAAAGACAGTTGCCTCATCAGAATCAAATGAAACGAACTGCTGTCCTTCTCCCCCATTTGCTTTCCTCTCTCCTTGAAAACCTTGATAGTACACGGTTCTAGGTTGCAGAAGAATTAATAAGACTATTAAACCCCACGTCCTTGTCTGGAATAGCAGTGTCTGAAGTGAGCAGCTGGATGGATTCATTCTGAAGAGGTCCGTGTTACTACAAAAGGCAAAGAACTTAATTCCAAACATACTTGTTCTTAACAAGTACATTTCAAATACAGATTTGAGATGGAAAACAATCTCTGTCCTCTTTCCAACAAAAGGATTTACACAGAGGCCTTCCAGGAGGTGGCCAGAGAACTTAACCTCTCCTCAGGAGCAGGAAAAGGTATGTTACCTACCCCAGGAAGGATGTGGAGAAGTGAGAACAGGTCTTCTTCCCTGCTCCGTGCAAAAAGATACACATGAGACCGCACAAACGGACTGTGGCCAAATGGCAGCAGCAAAGACTGGGCTGCGTGGTGGGTGGTGCTCAGTGCCCGCTCGCACAACCTCAGCAGAAAGCACTGCGCATTCAGAGTCACGTTGCTTTATTGGTTACTGAGCCATAATTCAGAGAAGTATTGCCTTGGAGCCACCTGTAGAAGCAGGTTCTCTCACTTTGTCTCCTAACATAACTGGTAGGACACCACCTGCTATAGAAGAGTAAAAATAAAAACGTCTCTGTTCAAACTTGTAGCGTCCGGGGGAAGGTTTTGTAGTTTCCGTTGACCCAGGTACCGTAACAGAGGTGCAGACTCTCACCAGATTAGCCATCTGCATCGATTCTGTGAGCTGTCGGATGAGAACAAACGGATACATGCCACTTCTGTCGGATGAGACACATCACAGCTTGAACTTACCACCGCACCAGGGACAGAGAGGAACATTTCTGGCTGCTAATTAAACATGATTCATTTACACCTCCAACGTACCTATGGAAACTTTACAAGTTGAATATGCTGCTTAGACTGAGCCAGGGAGCTGGTCTAGAGTGTAAACACGAGGTTTGTGCCTGTTAGCCAACTCCCCAGACCTACACGGGTACCAGTAAAACTTGTCACTAGCGGATTTCACAAAATTATTCTGGCAGAGAAAATGTTCTGGCAGATAGATAAATGCGGATAAGGAATAAATCTGGCTCAGGCCTCCACCTCGCCTTCATACATTCAATTCAGTCCTCAAAGGGCAATCCAATGCTGGGAATTGCCCGGCAGGGACACCAGCAGCTGTAGGAGGCCTCTGCTTCTGCCTCCAGTTAGATACATAAGGTTAGATGGTGTGAACAGCTGCAGCGGTGCTGCTGAGCTCTTTTAGGTCACACTCCAGAGGCATATCATGGTCAGTCCATTTCAGTACCCCCAGTTCTGAACCCCAGAGCCCCAGTTCTGTGCGCTTCATCACGCAGAGCTGAAGCAACCCTTTACTGGTTCCTGCAGGAAGCAGCAGGGCGGTCCTTGCTACTTACATTGCTTTGGTATCCTAAGGGCCTCATTGTCAGCTGACATCACCTGGTGCAGAACTCCTCGGAACTGATAAAGTACTTTCAAACTCTTCTCCTCACCCACGCAGGGGTCGTAGAAACCCGGCAGCCCAGCCTTGAACCAGAGAAGGACAGAATGAGCATCAGGGAATGAACTTTCACAGCTCTTCAACTGACCAAAAATATTTATTAGTGCCAGAACGAGGTGTCATTAAAAAAAGAGGAGTTTTGTTGCCAATGCGATGAGACAAGAAGCTCAGGAATTGCCTCCCCAGTAGCAAGTTCTAAATGCAGAAAAGAGCAAATCAGGGGGGTGGGAACTTTCTGGGTACAGCCCCAGAGCCTCTAACACACAGTCACACGCTGCAAACACACAGACGCTGTTTCTTTGGCACTGGAAATGCCCAGAAAAACACAAGTTCCTGGAGGTTCATAACACTTGGTATGTAAATGGCTTCTGTACATTGATCTGGAGTCACTAGCTTCACGCACGCTGGAGAAGTCCCCCAGTAGGACACCATACGGTTCAATCGAAATTCTGAGTCACTCATTTGAGCTCTCCAGTCGGGGCTTTGACAGAACAGCTACGTACCTTGGATGCCTCTGTAAGGATGAGTTTAGAGTCTTTCACCAAGCACTGCAGGGGCACCGTCACATCTATTACTTTCACCTTCTCATTCTTCCGGCTGTTGTCATTAACAAACTTCCCATACCAGGCGTTCACTACAATCAAACCTGCATTTCACAGGAAATCACAGATGTGATGAAAGGCTTCCCACCGACAGCTGGGCAGACACTGACAAAAAGACCATCCCTGCATTTTCTCTTGCTTTCAGACGGGTGGTGAGAGTGACTTGTGTCTTGTATATTATTTTACCATTATTATTTTCCTTTTCTGTTACTGTTCTATTAAATTGTCTTTATCTCAACCCATGAGTTTTTATGAGGTTCTTTTTTTACCCTTTCCCCTCCTTCTCTCCCCGCTCTTTGGGGGCAGGGGGGACGGTGTGAGTGGGAGGCTGCGTGGTCCCAGTTGCTGGCTGGGGTTAAACCACAACAACGATCCGGGAGCAAGCTGTGTAAGCTAGAGACCAGTGAAACCTAAACTTCAGACTTCAACTTTGGCACATATTTACACACACACCTCTCTTTTGCGAGGAGGTGAATCCAGACTATTATCCTCAGCCTGTTGATCCACCTCACAGCATGTCCCACGATAATATTCAGGGGATCCCTACCAAGCTCAGGCACCACAAGCCAAATCATCATGGAACCTCCCCACTACACACACACCAGCAATTACACTCTGCTTCTTTAGGGGGGGAAATGAAGAAGTGATACCTTGCATTTCTCCCCATCAGCCCCCCAGCCTTTGCATTGTTCCTTCCTCTCTCCAAATTTATGGAGCAAGTAAACGGTGCTTTAATCTTTACCCATTCTGGCTTCCTCCGCTTCAATTATCCTCCGGACAGACTCTTGCATTAACCGGACCTGTCACAATACAAGGGGCAGAGCAAAAATCAAGCAGTGTCAGGTACTGTGTCCTGGTTTGAGGTAAAACAGAACCAATTTTCTGTTTTGTAATTTTACTTTTTAGCTGGGCCTCTTCTAACTGACTAGACTCGGAAATTAACAGCACGTTGTTCAGAAACTGTTCGCTCTCAGAGTGATAAGACCTGATTGTACCAAGGAATGGTATGCACAGAGGCTCTTGCTTAGACTTATTGCTATAACAACCAAGGTCAGCTAACTTCGCTGTTTGCCCCATTAGAGGGTTGGAAGCGGAGAAGCGTAGAGGGGTCCCACCTGTGGGGAGGAGCAGACGGGACAGGTGACACAAAATTGACCCAACAGGGTATTCCATCCCATATGCATCACGCTCGGTATAAAAGCTGAGGGATCAAAAGGCCAACTCTCTCACTTCACTGGCCGACGTCTGAGGAGGACCCTGTCTGTTCGTCTACCTTTGATCCCAATCCGAGCACTCCTGACTCCAGATCCTGAATTCAGCTCCTGTCTGTCGCTTACTCCAGTCTGGGACTTTCCCTGTGCCTGCTGGTGATGCCATTGTCATCCTGGGAGCTGGATATGGTTTTGTATATATTGTATACTTTTTTTTATTTTATTATTATTTATTATTTCCTTATTTATTATTATTTTCATTAAAGTAGTTTAGTTCTTTTTCTAAACTTGTAAATCTCTTTATCTCTTCCTCTCCTCTCTTCGGAGAGAGGGGGAGGGAGGGCCATCTGTCATTCTGACTGGCCAATCCGGCCAAAACCACGACATACTGTGCCCAAAAGAGAAAAGCCCAGAGTGAAAACAGCTTCCTTTAACCAAGGGGGATTAGTTACGGGAAAGACTTACTGCAGCTTCAGCTTCCTGCTTCTTCTGAAGGATGTCGCTGGCTGTATTCTCCCTCTGCTTCTCCAGCTCTCTGGCACAGAGAAGTGAACATCACGTCAGGTCTACGCAGGGGATGGGATGCAGCCACAAAGTGGCAGGTGTCTTCTTACCCACCCCAATTACAGCTGACCCACAACCTCACACAAATGAGCTCAGTTTTAAGGTTTTTCCCCACCTTTCATGGTATTTCAGTAGGCTTCCAGACCTCAGTAGCACGGATGGTACAGTGAACCACGGTGCCTCAGCTGGTGCCTCAGCCTTTGCACCAGGCTCCCAGAAGCACCTCAGTGGGACTTCCCAGCTCTGAATTTAAAACAGTCTTGCCAGCTCACCTCTCCTTTTGTGCCCTGAGGTAGGGTTTGATGATTAGCCTGTGCATGGCAAAGTAGATAACTAGAGGTCCCACGGTGGCATAGAACACGGCACTGGGAAGCAGCTGATCTGTTAGGTGGACAGGGAAGAAGTAGGTCTGGCTAGCCCTATTCAACCTGGAACAAAAAAAGAACAGAGCGACAGGTGAGAGGAAATGCAGAGTTTAATGTGCTTGATTAAGTGCACTTAGCAGCAGTGTACGCTGCTGAACAACTGCTGAACCAAAGGAGAGATGAATGATGAGCTCACAAAGGTGAAAATCTGATAAAATGAAACAAGACAATGGTAAGACGGAGAGCTGACACCACCCACAGCCAGACTTTTATGTAGCAGACATCTCTTGTGAGAGTACCTGACCATTCTAAAGTGGTTTTTTAATCTTAAAAGAATTTATTTGGTCATTAATTTACCCAGGGAAAGGGACCAAAACCATCATAAAGAGAAAAGAAAATGCTTACAGAGAAGGTCTATGTTCACAACATTGGCATGTGCATTCAAGGAAGGAGGACATTAATATTTTTCTGACGCTTATAAAATATTTATTTTAGAAAACATTAGTTTTCTTGGGACAGTGGTCGTCTCTCTGGCACGCCCTCTGCTGGCACCAATTAAAAATGACTCCAGTATATGAACCCTTGAAGAGCTCTGCCCGCTTTGTGAACTGCATCTTATTAACAGTAGAATCACCTGTATTGGTTAACAATAGCTCACTAATTCAATTATATTATTGTGTACAGTGTTATAAAAACAGAATGCAATTAAGTACATTTCTAGTAATAATATTTTCGGAAATCTTGCATCCACTTACCATAATACTGCAAACCTTACTTTAAGCTGTATTTTCAGAGTATTTTGATGCACACCCACACTAGTCCTGAAAGAGGTGGCTCAGGCTCAGAGTAACACCAGCAGAAGGCACACATTGCTTCCGATGGGCACCACGTGCATTAGAGGTGGGGGCAGCTGCAACCTTTCATAGTGATATATCGATATACCTGTACTGCCCTAAGATTGGGACCTTCCCACCTGAATATTGGAAATAGAATAATGCAGGTTATAGCCAGCCTCTGCAATTTAGAGTTGTAATCTTGAACTGACTTGATTTTCAAAGACACTCCTTGGGGAACACCAACACTGATAGTGGCTCCTAAAATGCTGTGTCTGGAAATCTTCCTCTCTGCTCCGTACTCCACAATGGTCCCGAAGAAACCTGCCCTAGAACGACAGAACCAAATACTGGTAAGACAAGGAAGAGTCTTGAATTTCTCTTTACTGAATCCTGTAATTCCCCAACAAATAAAACACGGAAATACATCTGTGTGCAGCAGACGTCGGCTACTGGGAGATTCTACAAGATGAGATTAGGCTTTCCATCTTGTAAAATACTAAACAGGCTACAAGAACTTCTCATTTTCTTATTGGTGATGATATAAAGGTATCACACAGGTAATTTTAAGTCCCACTTATCCAAAGAGGCACACAGAGCTAAGCCTCCACAACATTCATTTCAGTGGTTACTAGACTTAATTAATGAAAAGCAGACTCCCAAAGACCACAGCAGCATTGGATTTGTGTGGAACCTGGAGGCCTAAGACAGCAGATACTAGATTCTCCAGGCCATGAGCAATGTGAATTTTCTCTTGCACACTTACTTGAGAGAACCTTTGACTCTAGTTTGATCTTCGTCCTGAAACTTATGCTGATAACTGACCATCATGAAAGAATGGGGGATTCCCAGCTGAAATACAAGAGGCACAAATGTATGAAAACGTACCCTTGGCCACCACTGAATGTTCCCCCAAATTTCCTTTCCTATCCTTTAAGTGGCACAGAAAACAGCAACGCATGCCACTTACTCGTCACAGCCTGCAATCTCTGCAGGCTGTGCTGTGCATCCTGACCCTAATCTGAGCTGATCCACATTAGATAGCACAATGTTGGGTGAAAAGTGTTGTGCTCTGCCAAAAGCAGCTGGTTACCTACGTTACGTGTTCATATGAGACAGTACCAACTGCTGCATTATTCTCTAGTCCCAAGCCAAAACACCGCTGGGACAGAAAAACCGAGACACTTCTCTCCTATGGGATGGTATCACCGTCTCCTGCGTACAGCAAGAGGACTCTCACCTGTAACGCCACGGTGAAATGGCTGGTTTTTGTATCCCGGACAATACTAGTGTTCATGGCTGACTGGATGCCCCACCGCCACTGTAAGTAGCCCATCGTGTTCTTGTCGAGGTTGCGGGCGAGGACTGTGGTGAGGCCTGGGCGGACCCCACGGGATGAAAACTGCAGGGCACAGTTTGTAGTGATGAAACTAGGAGAAATAAGGAAATCATCAGCGATAAAACACAGGCTCCCAGATGGCCTCAGACTCCTCTTCACACACACTATCCTGCAAAGAGCATGACGTCTGAGGGTTTCAGGAAAAACTCCAAACTAATGTAGACTGTACTGACTACAGCTCTGCCCAGAAGTGCGGGCTCATGTCCTAGGTTATTGGTCTGTGCCATAATGCTGCAGCCAACGCAGCAGGCTGCCCTCCAGCCTTCACCCTTCTCGCCCGTGGCAGATAAAGTCCTGGTCTTCTGGAGAGGCAGAACACTTGGCTGCTAGAAGACAGCCCTGCTATTTAATAATCCTCAAGCATCATCTCCAAAAACCAGCATTAAAGGATTCTACAGGGAACAAGACCCCAGTATAAGCTCTGAGGAATGGTATATTTACTAAGTTAGAAAATATAAAAAGAAGGAAGTCTACACTGGAACCTACGATGCTCTAACATATGTCTTCAATCACAACCCGAGACCTCTATTCATTTGTAAACAGACAGCATGCCAGTGGCAAATTTGGCATTACTTCCCTAAAATATGACATATCATCTCCTCTTTTGCTGTCAGAAACTGTGTCTCACACATGGAAGTCCCAGAAGAGCCGCAGATGCTGAGACTAAAACACCAGGGAGTTTATTTACGTGTTATACTTCACAATGATCAGACAGCACAATCTCTTGAGTTTTCCCTCATCATTAGTTTGCAGAAAGCCACTCACGTCATTCTGAATTGTATGATATTTTACAAACCATTGTGTATTTTATTTAATTATTTATTTAATTTATTTACCATAAATTCAAGCCGTTTCATTCCTTTGTGCAGAATATTAACCATTAGACCATTTTTCTAATATTTACCATCTTGGTGTAAGATTACGGAATATCTTCAGACCGAAGAGAGGTCCCTGAAGGTCTCCTGCTCCAAACTCCAGCTGTTTAAATGCACAATGCCAAATTGTTAGAAGAACACATCTTTTGCAACAGTGACAAAGTACTTCACCAGCATCACTGACATTACAGACATCTTACTCATCTGAGTAACATTCACCATGTATTTCAGCATCCTCTTTTCTGCAGGCTTTGCATTCAGAGTAAGAGGTGTCTCACCGAGTAGGGTCCTCACGAGTAAAACAACCAGTTTCGTAGTTCTACAGGCTGCTGCTCCTACAAGCACCTGCTCTGGCCGCTCCAGTGCAAACGGAGGAAACCCCTCCACTGCGGCAATGCTGCCACCAGCTCTGCTGCTGCACCACCTCAGCGGCTGCGAAACACGCCTGTTGCTTCAGCCACCAGCCCGGGTGACTTCCAGCGCTGCTATTCAGTGTTTATCTGGTGCTGTTCAGTCTCATTAACGGAAGCAGTTCTTAGACCCGACTCTGTTCATGACAAAGCCCGCAAAAGCAGTTCCTACTACATCTGCATCTCCCAAGTTAGTTCATTACGTGGATTTTTTTAAACTTTTTTAGTCAACTGACACATGACAATATCCACAAGCTCCGCATTATCAATATTACAAAATCCTGATGCAAATCAAATGCCTCCAGCGTATGAATTCTCAAATGAGAGGAAAACTCACATTTCTCACAAGCTGAGGAAACAGGTTAGCAGCAGCTAGCATGCAAAAAGGAAGGTGCGGAAAGCAACCACCGGCCAGCTACAGCATCTCAACGCCACCGGTCTAGTGAGGCTACTTAGGTCATAGCTCCTGGGAGCCAAACTATTTTCCCCCAGAACTTCTTCCCTTGTGAACAGAACAGTTTCTGAAGAGAAGGCAAACTACCACGCTGCCCAAGGTGCACGCTCACAGCCTCCGGAAGGCACCTGGGAGGTGTCAGCGAAATTGCAAAGGCCCTGGAGACAACAAATAACAATTCTGCCAGCGTAAGTGAAGTCCAAAATGCACAGCCAAATGGAAAGGGGAAACA
This sequence comes from Rissa tridactyla, assembly GCF_028500815.1. Lineage (NCBI taxonomy): Eukaryota > Metazoa > Chordata > Aves > Charadriiformes > Laridae > Rissa > Rissa tridactyla. The sequence continues at coordinate 581,150 of NC_071481.1, read as the reverse complement.
ACTAAGAAAAAAAAGGTTTGGCATTCTTTTTTTCCAAAATTCCTTTGAGAATTTCTTTTTTTACATTCTACAGAACATACAAAATAAGAGATGAAACAGAGCTGATATTCCCTAAAGAAAATAAACAGTGGGTAACGAATCCAAGCAGCCTGAAATAAAGTGGATATAAAAAATGTGTAACAGCTAGCACTCTTACCTCTCCCCATCCCTTGGCAGATGTCACTCGTCTCAGAGCAAGATTGATCGACCCACCTCCATTCCCGTTCTGGGTGGAAAGGTTACCAGACAGTATCGCTGTGTCTGTGGCAGTCAGTGGTGCCTGAAAAATTAATATATTGTTACCAATTATTCTGATCCCAACTCACACATTTAATGCATATTCTGCAAGGACATAATCACGATTGCAGAGTGTAAGCGCAGAGAGACAGGTAACACTCCAGTTGACTCCTCCCCATCCCCTAAGCCCAGGGGTTTGAACCAGACACTTGCTCTAAATTTTGTAGTCAAAGATCCAGTATGGCAAAAAGTGAGATATTTCTTACAGTACCAGATATTTGTGACATCTTTAATGTACCACCTTGAAGTCCTGACCCTGAGCAGCAAATCCATCTCACGTCTAGGTTAGAATTAGACTGTACACACGCTGTACAGTCAACACGCTGCCCTGCTGGAACTGGGCTTCCTCTTCCCACCCGTGCTGGTAATCGCCTCCTTCCATAAATCAAGACGAGAACCCCCTGAGCAGTGTCTCATTTTGGGTTGCTTTGCGCTGCAGCACCTCATTAGCTCGGGCGCTGCTCCACACCAGCAGCGTCTGCCCTCCTTACCTCAATGGACTGCGATATGTGCATTTTGTTTATCTCAATCTGGGGAAAGCTGCTCCCAGGCACATCTTCGTATTCTTCGTCGTAACGATCAAAGAGGTCAGTGGCATCTATTCCAACACTAATTGTTCCCTAAGGAATGACAAGTGAAAGAAGTACTTAGCATTAACAAACATCCAGCATTTATAGGCCAAATGGCTAAACCGTCCTTGTATACGATTACATTTTTAGAAAGTTTTTTCTTTTTCTGCAATTACCTTTTCCACTCTAAAACGCATTTCTTATGCATTCAAGACAAACAAAAATGAATGATTACAATATTCTAAACCAGCAATATAAATCATAAAATAAACTGGATAAAAGACAGTTTTTCAGCAGGAATGCAACTTGTAAGACTAGTAGGTAATTTTTCTATTGTGACACATTACAGAAGTATGTAGAACACTTTTACAGAGCAGGTTTTTTTCTTCCCCCACAACTGACTCTCCACAACTATTAAAAGTTTTAATAGTATATTCTAGAAATTTATTTTCTTCAATGGAACTTGGCCAGAAATCCTCTAAATGCTTTCTTCTTATGAGTTATCTGAAACAACTTAGTTTTGAGGCGCATCATGCATTTGCAACTGACCTCGTTGGTCAAAAACTTTGTTTTCTTTTTCTTAGTTTCTATTTTGTAATCAGAGGAAAAGCTTGACAAAGATAGACTTTTAGTCAGTGGTAAATATTTCCCTTCTCAGACTATAGAAAAACTTATTCCTACAAAAAACTAGGCCACAGCTAAATAGTCTGGGTACCTGCTGCTGTGCTCACTCAGACGGACTGCAAGAGTGGGTTTATTTGAAAAGGGCACAATTAGATCCTTGTCTGGGTCATATAACTTCCAGAGGCTTTGGAAACCTCCCCTATAGACCTATTAAGCAGTATTCCAGCTCACATAAAATGTACCAGTGGCAATAAAAAACCCTCCTCTGTGCACCAGCACAGAATGAACTCTGAGCAATTTGTATAAATAAACTCAATAGCCTGGTAGGTACAAAAACCACTCAGAGTCCAAGTACGGATGGAATAATTTCTTATTTCAATCCGAATGAGCGCTCTTCCTTGCTCACTCCACTCGAATCAAATGCTGAACCACAAACATAGGAAGAATCGCAGAGTTTGTCAGGACTCAAAACTTCTCTCTGGTTTGGCTCCCAACTATTTATTTGCTGTGGAGATTCCCGGCCTCTTCTCAATGTTTATTTTCTGATTCCTTACACGGCAAAAATTGGATAAATATTTTAACACAGGAAGGTGTGATTATTTCCAGGAGCACTCTGGGCCAGGGGCTGTGCCCCAGCTGTTCACAGATGACTCTGGAAGGCTGGAGAATTTCAAAGCGGTCACGCTCATCCTTCTGTTTGTGGCAGCACCAAGGATGAGCTCCTGCCCTTTATGCAGAAGGCTACTTTTCAGGAACCATCTGCAAAGTCACCTTCAAGGGACCTGCTCTCCAGACGTGACAGCTTCTTCGGTTTCAGTCCTCTCCTACGTTGTGCTCTTCCTTGAAACAACGCCAAAATAGGAGTGAAGCGAGGCAAGACCGCCAACCGCCGGGAAGCGGCGCAGCCCTGTGCTGCTCTCCAGCCCTCGGGAGACATGGAGTAGAACAGCCAAAGAGAAACAGAAAATGCCAACTCCACTCAATGAAATTCCAGCAAATGCACTCCAGAGTGGATGATAAAATATGTCTAAATACAGGTGAGCATTTATTTTAACAAGAGAGAGAACTATTTCCATTTTTCCCTGATGCTCTTCAAGGAAGCGTAAAACCCAAGATCCTTCGTAACAGAGACAGGATGGAAAGAAAGGCTTTCCACGTGGAGCGCCACAGTCAGCACAGAACCTTTGCCAGACTGCAACTTTAATTTCCAAGTTAAACATTTTTAAACAAGGGATATCATGCTGAGTAATAAGCGTGCTGAATTTGAATGGCAAGAAGACAGAAAATTGTGTGTTTTCAACTCAGACTGGAATATAAGTGGCAGTAAAGTTTTTTCAAGAATTTGCACTAAAAAAACCACACTAAAAACCATCTTACTGTACTACGGTCATACCACAATGCTCATACTCTTTGTAAAGATGCAACAAGGTCCACACACACTCCTGAAATCTTTCAATCGTACTCAAAATCTTATGACTTTCTTTTTCACATCTACGGATTTTAAAACAAATATCCCTCCCAATAAAAAAAGGAAAACGCCTGAACCTATCCATGAAAATCCACAAGACCCATTACGAGGAAAAGGGCGTCTCTGTCCCTCCCTGGCTCCTCGGCGGATCTTCTATTCAGCGGCCTCTCGCTGAAGGGAGCGGTGGACTCCGCGCGTTTTACCTCCCGCCGAGCAGGTGAAGTCACCCTCAGAGGTCTATAGATCCTGGCAAGGAAACTGGCTCAGGCGCGAACACAGGAAAAGCAGCAGATGGTAAAGTTAAAAATATTCCCAGAGAACGACAGCACCCCCTATGCCACCGGATAATAGAGGGGACCGCGCTGCTCCCCACGCCCCATCAGCCACCTGCTCAGACCCTTGGAAATGAGAAAGCCCTCCCCAAAGAGCAAGCAGCAGGGAAAAGGCTGCGAAGCGAAGCTCTGAAGCCAGCGGCACACGCACGCAACACGTTGCAAAGCACAGGGAACGGCACTGCAGACCATCAGAGTTGTTATCTGGGGTCATCTTTTAAAATCACCTTTATTTGCCATCCTGCAAATACGAACCAGACTTCACTGACAGAATAAAGAGGTGTGCCAGAGAAGAATATACTCCCTCCTCGTTTTTCCTCCTAGCGATTTACCTTCTGGAAGGTGACATATGGAAGCTGTGCAAGACTAAGCCTTCAGGGACCTGCATTTCTTAGATGTTGACCTTCCACAGCAGGAAAATAACAGGATTTAATTTCTCCTAACAGGAAGCTGTTCTTCTCAAATCAAGTAATGAACTTTTCAACCCTTCTGCATGTCTTTGAAAGCAAAAACAAAGCTCTAAAAGCAAATAATAGACTCAATTCGAAACCTGCCAAATTGCCTACATCTGGTTATTGCTCAACATTTCTGGTGAAAATGCTTTATTTTGCTGGAACTGTTTTATAGAACTAACAAAATGTTGGAAATTTTAAAATAACTTGTGTTCGTGTATGAAATGATCACAGCTGCGCTACCTAATTCCACAGGAACACTGCCTGGAGAGACATTTCTATAGGCTGCCAGTCAGCAATTGCTGTAAACACCCAGATGGCTAATTTTATCACAGGACACAGGCTGAGGCTCACAATGCAGCTCTGCTTTTTACTGCTCGCAGCCACGGCGAGGCGCCCAGATAAAATGTCAAATTCCTAAAGTCACAGAGAAGCACGAGGTGGAGATAACCATGCCCTTCTCCGAGAACACCCTTCTGACCCCGGTCACCCTCGTCTCCAGCAGAGACAGTTCCACTTGCCTGTTTTGTGGCATCCAGAAATCCCTCCTGTTGTCAGCTGACACTCGTGCTTATTTACCCTCCCAGTACAAACAAGTTCTGAGTATCTGTGCGCTATCCACAACAGCCTGGTGATCTGATAGATACAGGTAAACTAAAGTACAAATACATTTGGAAAGCGTAGATGCAGCTCTTGGATAACGTTATTCACTGCACAAGAACCACGATTTTTGTGACTCAACAAGCTTTGGAACCTCACTCAGTGCCAATCCGGACAAAACCTGGGTTTGCCTAGCATACTTATCAAGCCAAGAGCCAGCAAGGCCATTCGCCTTCTCAACTACCGGAGTACTCCACTTGCAGCAGGTGACAGAGGAAGCAGCGGTGCATCGTCATTTCCACCTCTCCCTGCCATCCCAACGCTACCACAAAAACATCATCCCCAACACGGTATTCTTGATCAGCTCTGAAGAGCCAAGACTCAGCTGCGAGGTGGGTCGTTTACTGTCAGTTTATGGCTGCTCAAACAGACTGAGAGATGGGAACCGAATACTCGATGATCCTCCTCCTGAGCACGCAATTGAGCTTTCCTACAACAGACACTAACTGTGGAACTGGCAAGACCCCAATCCTGTTCAGGTTGATTTTGCTCGCTGTGCTGCAGCCGGAAGAGTTCTGCTACCCAGCTGGTTTGGTACCTGCCTCACATTTTTCATTGGTTTCGAAGCTGCGTTTGAATATCTCCCCACATTGTTGTGACATTACAGCAGTGTCGAAGGGAAAACCTGTCAGGTAACCGCAGGGAGTTTCATTTTATTTGGAATACTTGGAAAGAGATCATAAACATTTCAGTGTTAGGTCTGTTTCCTTGAAATTGCTGAAAGAGATATTTTGCTCCTACATGTTTCAGCATAAAAAAAGAGAGAACTTTCAACAGAGGATTATTGGTCAAAGAATTAGCAGCTTTCCCTACATCATCCAGACAAACTGCATATTCAAAATAGGAACAGTAACTCATTAAGCGTAAATACCTAAGGGGCTATTTACCATGGCCCTTCATCTAGGCTCATCACACCTTGCGTATTCGTAATAACTTACAGATTCACTCTTGAGACCGGGATGAAGTCTTTGCTTACCTTTGGATTAGTTCGCTGCTGCAGTCTTCTCTCTTCCCTCTCTCTCTGCAAACGCTCAAATTCTTCCCTGATTTCCGCTGGAGTTCTCTTCCTTTCCACAACCTGCTCAAAAAGAAATTAAAACCAAAAGATTACCGGAAAGAGGATGTTCAGGGTATTGCACTGCTGATGGGATGGTGGCCCACTGACCTGGTACGCACTAACACGTTGGCCCTGCTGCTGCTGTAAGCCACGCTGCACGAATTTCTATACTCAAGAGTTTGGACGCAAACACCTGGGCCGGATCAAATGGCAGGCATGAGAGAAAACCCCATGCTTTTAGAGCAGCGAAAATGGTCTTGTTATTTCTATGCCCTTGACAAAACCAGGGCAAGTAGCTCTCAGACCACAAGTACAAGATACTGCAGCAAGAGCTATACATTAACTTCTCTACTAGGCGTAGACACGAAAAGGAAAACAACTGAAAGTGCCTAGCCTGAAGTAAACTGACTAAGCAAGAGTTTTGTGATTTTAGGCTATGCTGATTCCCATCTGTTTACCTTACATGTCTCAGGGAAACAGGCATGGCTCTTGGTATGGATAGAAAGGATTGGGCTTTTCAAAATCAGATCACGTCTGTCACAAGCAGCTCAAAAATGTCTGTTACATGCTGCTACTGCTCCACATTTCTTGCTACTAACTTGGTACTGACCTGACCCAATACAATGTGATTCTCCAGGAAGCAGCATAGTGCAATCAACTAAGACTGGCAGAGGCTAGCAAGGGGACTTAACAGGAAAGCCATGAATGGGCAAGTTCTCTTTGAAAGCCCATAAAAACTGAACAAAGAAAAAAACACCAACCCCAAAAAGCAGAGAAAGGAAAAGTAATTTCAAACTCAGAGGCTAGTTGATGCTGAAAAAAAAGTTTCAGATGAAAAAGATGAGACTAGATGGACAATAACGACGCATTTGTCTCAGACAAAGATGTTGCCTGTCACGGTAATATCCTATTAGGGAACTCTGAATGTCAGGTTTATTGTTCTCTTGTCAAGTAAAAAACCTAAGTATTCTCTGAAAATCCATCATGGTGTTTCAGCAGGGACAAAGAGAGACAGAAATAACTAAACAAGGATGCCTTCAAACAAACAAACAGGCGTTTATTACCATCAAGGTGTCAGTGCAGCTCGATACAACCAGAATGTCAGATAAATGTGGGTTTAGTCAATTCCACAGGCCATAACGCGCTAAATTTCTCTCACCTCCCATCCTTCCATTTCCAGTCCTCTCCTCCCATATATGTCATAGATGGCTCTGGTCTGTGGATCACTAAGCACTGCAAATTGAATCAAAAGAGAGGAGAGAACTCAGTTTTTGGTCTTCTCCTCGCATTTCAGACCAACACACTAGTCTTATTTGGAATTCAAGCCCAGATCCTGGAAACACATTGTTCTACAGTTGCATCCAATTTTTTCATTAACTCCCTTTAACCTTTTCACATGCTGTATTAACCGGACACACCGACTTTCCCCCCCAGCAAATTCCTTTTTTTTTTTTTCTTACTTCTAAAATCAAAAAGTGAAAAGAACAGAAAAGAGGCATGCAGACTAACTGAATATGCAGCAGGATTTTTTAGTATTGCTGTCTTTGACTGAAGGGTGACATAACTCTCTAACCATCAATGGGATTATTAGCAATCCAGCGACAGCAGTCCCTGGAAACCTTCTGAGCAGGAAGGACACCTACCCTTGTCTCTTCGGTGCTTCCCTCCCTGCCCCGGATCCGCCTCACCATCCCCATCCACTGACCCTTTCCCACGCAGTCCAAACTTGTGGGACATTCCAAGCACCAACAAAGCAATTTCTGTGAGGCAGTTCAGGCCTTGCCAAACGTCAACTACAGGGTAATTGCAAAATTGCATGTAGAATTTGAATCTCCCAAAAAGTCACCCAATGCAACGGAGAAAATAGAATACACCAGGAGACTGCAGAACAGTTACTTTGGAAAAAGACTGCACATAGAATTAAGAAGACTCTCTAAAATGTAAGGCATATTTGAATGCATAATCCCTCATACCATACCCTTCCTTAAAAAAAAAATAAAAAATCATCAGTACTTTTCCCACAGGGTTCCAGGACCAGCTTTATCATTATCACGTATTTCTTTTGACTGTGGAGGAACTGATGAGTCTCCAGGGAGCTGGGTGTGTCTATTAAGGCACAAAGAGGCTTACACTGGTAATTGAGCTTTGATCTGAACTACTCGATTATTGAACTTGCTAAATGTCACAAGCAGATACTACTTTTTATAAATTCTGATAAAGTAAATCTTTTGTTGTGTGATATTAAGAGACGGAATAGGAGGGGGAGAAAATAGGCAGGAGGTGGGGTAGCTTATTTTCAAGATGTCAACATTTTTGCTTGCAAAATATTACGCTCACATTCGGTACTAAACGAGCCACAATTTACATATACAATGCAACACAGAGCCAAGCAAAGCCATGGAATTCAAAGGGAAAGCTGACTTTAGTGTAAGACCTACTCACCACATTAAAATGACATTATTGAAGCATCCGGAGTTTTTATTCCCCATGTCATCAATGTAAGACCTTCACTGTTCTCCCCAGCAAAAGCTTCCATATGTCCTAATGCCTAACTAGGGACAACGTAAAAGACACTACCCACACTCAAGTCCAACTGGAAGAAACAAATGCTTATTCAGAAAACATGAGAATGAGAAAAAAAATTTAGCTCATCTTTGAGGTTTAACAGAGGAATATTTATTCATCATTTTGCTTTAGTTTCTCTTTAGGCTACAGGACCAGGTACCCAGTTTGCTGCACCAGTTTTTTTAATGCAGAAGAATCCTAGCAGCTTCCAATCCGTTTGCATTCTAGGTGCCTCTTATCACACTTCCAAAACGCTGCAAGCTAATTCTAACAAATCACTTTCTTGTGCCTCAGCTATGCTATGTATTACCTGTGGTGACACCAGGATTTAGCTAAATGTTGGCTTAATTCAGAATATTTTAAAAGGTCTTCAGCATCCTTGGATGAGAAAAAAAACTCAAACCACTATGAATCCATTGTCTTTATCTCAGTCTTAGCATATGGAAGAACTTGCTGAAAAACAACAGAGACTGCAACCAGGTAATAGAGAACAGAAACTCAGGATGCATCAGTTCAAAAGTAAAATATGAATTTGTCTTTCTGTTTTTCAGTCTTCAGTCTCTTATGGGAGAGTCTTTTCAGAAGTAAGGGAAGTACTGAAAAGATTATTTACAGCATGCAGGAAATAAGACAGAAACTCCACATCTTGATCATTGCAGAATTTATGCTGCATTGCTCCTCTGATTTACAGGACAGAAAGGAAAGAAAGCATCACTAAGTATCGACAAATTTAATTATTACTTTGGAATAATATATATCCTCTTCAAAAGGCAGGAAGAGACAGCTCTCCTCCTAGAAAACCCCTGAAAACAGTTTCTGCAAACTTCAGACTTCTACTGACCTTCATAAGCTTGGTGAACAAGGTTAAAGAGCCGCTCAGCTTGCGTTTTGAGCTCTGGGTCTCTGTGCTTGTCTGGATGGTACAGCATACACAGCCGGCGGTAGGCAGCTTTTAGCTCTTCCTGAGAGGCCTGTGAAAAGCAGTAAAAACAAATTAAAGTACAGCCAATGCTATTTTAAAAAGACCATTCCCAAGATCAGCCCTAAAAGAGATGTCCATCAGCTATTACACTACACTATTTTTACTTACACAAAATCAAGAATGGACTTTTGTTTCATTACAGAAGTTAATAAAGTGTTCAATTATGCACACCGGTATTATCCACGCTATTTATAGGGCAACAAGTGACAGCAACAGCTCATCAGTGTATACCTAGGTATAAAAAGTTAAGTAAAAAACCCCAACAAAACACACACCCAAACAATCTGCGTCCATACATTATTTTTGTTAGGCAACTACCGTCTCCTCAATTCAATGCAGAAAAGCAAGGAAAAATAAAGTCACCTCAGGATAAAAACCACTTAAATCCATCAAATTCTACTTGTATTTCAATCTTAAACTCCCAAGTAAATACTATAACTATCAAAAAGCAGAGACTTGCCACAGGGCTAAAGGTACGTAATGCAAAGCTACAGTTTAACATTCGCCCCTCACTGCCGTGCTCCCCAGCACCCCGCTTCCGCACAGCGAGGGCTCTCTGCTGTGCTGGGAGGCAGGAACACACATCGTCTGCCTGCAAAAACACACTGACCTGCGGCAGCTGGATAACCAGAAGAACAGCGTGTCAATAAATGCATGAAGAAAAAAAAAAATAGCCCTTTTCTTTACCACAACCACTCTGGAACTCTAGACGGCACCTGGCCTTGTTCCAAAAACACGTGGTGGAAACAGATTTGGGATGGCTCTTTCAGAATCAATGGAATAAAAACCCCACTCCTTCCATTACCATCTCTCAGGAGACAACCTCACGGCAATATTATTTTTTGACTCTGGAGAGCCCTGCTAACTTCCCGTTCCTAACCTCATTCCTGCAAGAGTCCTTACACTGCAGCAGCTGCCTACTCCTTGGAGGCCGGTTAACACCTAGTTAGAAGCGCAGTGGCCAAAATCAACCAGACTGTCCCCGAAAGACACAGGGAGCACACAGCGGCGCAGAGCACCAACCGGCCCAGGCAAGAATCGGTTCCCGGGGCGCAGGGAGCAGGATGCCGCCTCTCTGCACCTGGAGAAATATGCAGGGTAAAATAACTGAAACAACACGAGGGAACCTGCTGGCCTCCTCCAAGCAAACGGTGGACCTGTTGTCACAGCCAGGGGTTACAGCGGACAGGAATGCAACACCAGCAAGCGAGAAAGGGGCATCCAGAAAATTACTTTCAATAACAGAATTTAAAGACACAACTGCCGGTTACCCTTAATGCTCTTCAGTGACTGAAACTTCCACAGTTTCCAAGCTTTCGCCATGGAAATAAAGGCCCTGAAAGTTAGTTTCTTAAAGTAACATCTTTTCCCAACTTGTGGTAAGGAAAGTCTGGGTTTTTGTCGAAGAAATGCATTTGTGTACCGCAGCAAGAAAATGGTTCGATTTTGAGGATAGCTTAGAATAAACGTTTTGTCTGCCCACGTGTACTATTCCGTGTAACGTTTCGCAGTGATACAGCAAAAGGGGACCTGCTAAATTTGCTGGCCCCAAGAAGGCAAAGGCAGCTACTGATTAGCTCTTTTGTTTTACTGCCTTGTGCTTTCTCGGACATCGAATTTAAACTCGACTGAGAAGGCAGGGGAACATATAGGTCTAAAATGGCATTCTTTAATCAAATTAATGATAAATGGTTTAATGTGCTATTGATTATATAATAGAAATGAGCAGTTTCATTTTTCATAAATGCCATGTTCAATAAAATGTTAGATTGGGCCTTTCATCATCATTGAATAGCCCGGGTCATTGGTTCAATATTTCATGAGCAATAGCCTCTTAGAAACTGCTAAAGAAATACTGACATCATTTCAAGTTGCAATGAAATACATAAGTCAGTAATAATCATATGTAAGTTACATTTTTATTACCAAAATTCCAGGCAAAATTAAAAGGTGTCCCATCTCCCTTTTTGGGGTTTAAATGGCTTCATTTAACGTCTCACACATGCCACCACATTTTTAATGGATTGAAATCGATAAAAGATTAAACATCTATATACATGCACACACGAAAATCACTGCTCGTCGGGCTGACTCTCCTCATCGGGTCTGCAAAGTCCAGTGGTTAACTATTATTTTAAGCTCAGCTGCCACATCACACGAAGCTGGCTCAGCACGCAGAAATGCGAGTTCACTGCATTCCACTGCTACGCAGGATAGTACTACTGAATTTAATTAGCAAGGCATAATTAACAAAGCAACTACTACTCTCAGTCGGAATTACTCCCTCAAAGACCATTTTAACTCAGTTTCCAGCTCCCTGCTGTATCAAACCTGAATTTCCTGGTCTCCAGTGAAGAACTGAAAGCCTGGCTAAGTTAACTATTAAGCCTTCGCTGTTAATCTCCCAAGCACTCGCAATGTGTGTGCGGTTCCTGCCTCTTTCTTTTAACCTCTTACATCTGCACACCGCTGGCATTCGGGAGGGTGAACTACACAAGCTGTCGAGTGACCTAAAAGCACGGCCCATTGGCTTGCAAGGAGACTCAGGCTTGAGTCGCACAGAAATTTTTCCAAAAAGAGCAAACTTTACTGCATGGCAATAGAGAGTCGTGCAAACAGAGCTACTGTCACACATTTTTCCTCCACAAGTGCAGAAGATTTCCACAAAAGAGACACAGGAGACCGTCATGGAGACCACAGGTGCTGACATCAACTCCAAAGAAAATTTTTTCAAAGCCATCCGGATTGAACTGCATCCAAGCCTTGAGCTCCTGTTATACGCAGTAGTAGGAGCTCAGTAAGGGCTTCTTCAGCTCAAATTGTTAACATGTAGGCCAACGTGCTCAAATAGATAAATCTGTTTATATATATATATGCACATATATATAGTATAGAATCACAAAATCATTTAGGTTGGTAGGTGTGTATATATATTGGTTGATAGATCTATATATATTGCTATTGCATTTGAGGAAACAAACTACAGCACAGCTATACATTCAGATCTTTGTTGATTTGCCTAATTATTACCATAAAAGTAGTCGCCTCCCATTAAGTTCCAAACTGTTCCAGTGTAACAAAACTGCATCAATTAACACCAACCTATTCTTAAAAACGAAATCGAGGACAGAGATGTTTTGCAAAAAAACGTGTGCGTCGCCGATTTGGAAACATTTGGAGAGTCCACGCAGCGCCCATGAGGAGGAGGACGAGCCCGCAGCCGGGGAGACGAGAACGTTACACGCGTGGGTGGGGGTGAGTCTCAGACCGAGCTCCGAGAGCCCCGAGCGGGGAGAATTCCCTCAGACCCCCCCGCCCGGCCCCCGCCGCCCCCTTCCCGCCGCCGAGCCCCCGCTCCCGGGCAGCGCCCGCCTCACCCCGGCCCGAGGACGCTCCCGCCCGCCGGGCCCCGCAGCGCCCGAGGCCCGGCCTGCCCCGCCGGGAACCGGGGTCACGGCCCTCCCGGCCCCGCCGCCCGGCCCCGCCGCCGCCGCCCGGCCCCGCCGCCGCCGCCGCCGCGTGCCCACCTCCCGCCGCACGTTGAGCAGCGCATAGTAGTCCTCGTTGTCCGGCACCTCCTCCCCCAAGGCCGCCGCCATCTTTCCGACCTCTCACCCCGCGCGGCCGGGCGTGCCGGCGCCGCGCCCTCCGCTGCCGCGCCCCCTAGCGGCCCGGCGGGCCGAACCCCCGCGCTGTGCGCGCGCGGCGGGGCCCTCTGCGCAGGCGCGGGCAGGCTCCGCCCCAGGGAGCCGTGAGGAGAGGCGGGCGGCGCGCGCGGGATGCCGCGGTGAGTGCTCGGCTCGGACCGGCTCGCTCCGGTCCGCCTCAGGGGTCTGCGCGGGGCTGCCGGCCCCGGCCCCGCGCCCGGAGGCGTCTCTCCCGCCGCCGCAGTCGCCTCGGCCCGGAGGGGACCGGCTGCGGCAGGGCCGGGCCGGGCCGGGCCGGCCCGGCCTGGCCTGGCCTGGCCCCGCCCCGGGCGGGCAGGGTCCCCGTCCGCCCCGCGCCGGGGTAAGCGGAGGAGAGGAGCCGCCGCCGCTCCGCGGCCGAGCTCGTCCTTCCCGGCGGGCGCGCTCGCAGCGGAGCCCGGCGCCGGGCGGTTCCGGGTTACGGTGAGACTGCGGCCCAGAACTGGCTGTCTCTTACCTGTATTATTTATGGGACCAGTAGTCGCATATGTTGTCCTGACTTCTCTTGCCTGGCATAACAAGAGGATCGTTTCCAAGCCATTCTGTGACTAAAGTGCCTTTATTTCAGGCGTAGCTCCTGGCTCTTACGAGGTTGAGCTGCAGAGGTTACCTGAGAAAGGTTGCAGCCTGTTACAGCGCGGTATCGTGAGGTCAGATCTTCTGACTCGCACAGAGTGCGAAGGCGAGCAAAAGATTATCTCAGCAGCGTCAAACCTGCTGGCACAGAGCAGCTAGCACGGAGCAGACTGTGGCTAAACCTTGTTCTCATTTGTCATCAGTATATATTTGGAGCAGTTTTCTTGAGGTCAATAGAGCTGCTTTGGCTTTTCACCACAGGGCCGACAATATGGCCCTAGAGGAAGTGCCCCAAAGTGTGGGGAGCAGACAGGCTTTCTGGTCTGTGCTTAACCTGTGCCTTGTTGTAAAGCATGCTGGCGGACAGACTGAGTGTCGGTGTTACTGCTGTGATAAAGCGGCCAGGATTAAAGTAAGGCCTTTCCTGCTCATGGTTAGATTTTCCCCAGTGACTGGACCTGATGTTTGTGTAGGGGGTGCTGGAGTGATTTTAAAGGACTGCTGTCCTCAAAGAGGAGCTTTTGAAAGACCGCTCATTGGCACCAGTACAGTCTAGCATGAAGCCAAAACTATGTTTTCCCATTCCAAAGCTAAGCTAATCTGTTTTGGATTTTATCTTCACATAACTTTTTTTTTTTTTTTGTAAACAGGAATGTTTTAATATTTAATAATTTTTTTCTGATCCAAAGGTAGTTAACAAGGAAGTATTGATCGTGTTACAGAAGTTCCTCTGCGCTCGTAGTGAGATGCAATGCTTGGAACAAGAGGTCCACAAAGACTTGCTTTCTGAGAAGCAGAAACGGGTGTGTTGTACAGGGAATTGCCTGGCAGCATGCTTTTCCTGAATGAACCCACCTGCTAGACTCGTGTTTTCCCACGTGGTTTAGGAGTCATTGAGCCTGTGCAAAAATGCAAAGAAGACTTGAGTTCTGAGGATGTCAGTTACTGTGGCAACGCTATTTCTCATGGATTTTGGTCCTGTTGTAATTGTGTTCTTTTTCTAACGTGGTTTGGGAGTTGCGTGGTCCTCGGGGACATTAGTGGCAGAGTTACTGGGAATCCTTTCCTGTACCGGATTGATCTAACACTTTCCTAAAAGACACAGCTGCTCGTTGCCGGCTCTGGCCGCTGTTCTGCATGCATCACAGATGATTCAGGGGAATTTTTTGGGAACAGTCCACAGATGTCACATCTTGGCACGGTCATATAGGAAGAGAGAAATATGGCTTTAGGGAGCTAAATATGAACTGTGCTTTCTAAGCATGTAGAGAAGCTCTTTAAAACCCTAATTTATAACAGAGGAAATGTGACACCTATGGCAAAAAGCAATTTTGGGGGAAAAAAAAGAAAAAAAGGAAAGTACGTGTTCGTGCTTTACTGACTTGCCAATTTTTGGTTCAGAGTGCAGTGTTCCTCTTGCCCACATCACCACTTGCAGATTCCTGACACTGCACAAGAAAGCAGATCAGAAATTAGATCCTGGGTTTAGCCATCCTGTGTGCTGTCAGACAGGTGATGCTCTCTGCTCCAGTGTGTGTAGCGTCCTCCTTTTTTGAACTGTGAGAAGCCTTACTAGTGTCCTCATGCAGCTCCGGTGTTTTCCAGAGGTCACAGCCTACTTGTACTTCTCCTCAGACCTAATTGGTTGGGTTCCTTCTTAGAGTGGACCATTTGATCCATGGAAATACAAGAAACTCTCAGTGTTAGTTGTTTGTTTTTTGTGTTTTTTTTTTTTTTTTCCTAAGCTTTAATATCCTAGATTTTTTATAGAAAGAAAAGAAACTATGTGCTCTGTTTAAAAGACATTGAGCCCACACCCGGAAAGGGAGTTGAGCATAATGATCCTGAACGTCACTGTTCTTAGCGTAAGGTGTTGAGTTCATAAATGCGGGTTAGACGCTTGTTCTGCGCAAGCAGTGGGTAGCGGAATGTGCTTGAAAAGGTTTTCAGGAGGGTCCCTCAGGAGGACTTTGGCGGCCTCTCTGGTCACGTTGAAGGGTGCATCTGAAGTGCCAGCGTTTCCGAGCTTAGGCACCAGTGAGCAGTGCTGCATGGTGAAAAAGGGGCAGCGAACTGTCAATGTCCCTGTCTGGAAAACTGGGTTTGGAGCTAAAAGTTCTTTCTTAAGCCAAGGGAAACATCCGTGCTTGTGTTTCTCTGGGGTGCTAGTGACTCCTCTACAAGGTGCAGAGCTGTTCCAGAATTGATTCACTTCTGCTGCTTTAGAGCCAGAGATTCCTTCTATCTACTGAATCTTTCATCAAAGCTAGCGGGCCGGATGGGGAACCATCTTCCCAAGTCTGGGGAGGGTGGTAAGTGACTGTGAGGAGGCCTTGTTTAGCAGATTTTCTTAGTAACTGGAATCATGTAGTCATCGCTGGAAAATTGCCCCTGCACAAAGTGTTTTTGCTAATATTAACTTTAGTTCCATCTCAGCTCAATGGAGGGAAAAACTAGAAAGTGCCATAAATTCAGCCGAGCTTGTCAAAGCTGTCAAATTACCACCTGATAAAGCTCCTGCCTCCTAATGATTACAGCCATCAGCCGGAGAGGAAATGTATGCCGATGGGGCTTTCCAGCGACAGCGCCAGGGTTCAACATTGTTAGACTTTTAATGTAGTGTCATCTGGGGGCTCTTTGGCTTCAGTGGAGGGTGAAGCTCTGAGCAGAGTTATTTCTTTAAACAAAAAAAAAATTAAAAAATCCAAGGATGTAGACTAGCATACTACCCCTCTCTTATCAGCCAGATTAATGCTGACTACTAAATTTTAGTAAAGGTCTTCTTTGGTCCCATTTGTTAGTATTAGGAGTCCATGGAGATAATGTGTTATCGCGTATAAAAGATGCTATTGATTTTCTGTTACTGTTGTCCTGAAATGTGCACAGTGTGTCTATGGAGTAGTGACAATCCTCCATCACTAGCTTTATGGGAAAAGAATGGTTATTGAATCTCTTCCCATAAAATATAATCTCTTTCTCTCTTCCAGAATTTGCCAGCCCCTGTGGGAGTCCCTTGTGTTATCTCTTTGAGAAAATTGATTTTTTTTGTCTCCGCTTTGTACACTTGTGTTTAGTTTTATTTTTAATTTGGCTCATGTGACATGAAATGAAGGCTTCCCTAACGTTAAGTGTGCTTTCTCAGTGTTGTATTGCTTCTTTTTCATATAGGTTAACACTTTCAGAATGTTCTGAAATAAAATAAAGGTATTTGCTCGGTGCAAGCCTCTCTTGTTGCTGGGAATTTTTTTACTCTGGGTGAGTCATTGCCCTGCTGTTTATTTCCAGGCAGGTCTGAGATACTGACAGCTTTTCAGCTGCTTACAGGTAAATTCAGGGTAAGTTTCTAGAGTCAACACAGGCTGATTGATTTCGGATGGATGACACTGTAGCAGAGAACACAACTTGCAGTACTGTCTGCTCAAGGAGCAATGGTCTTTGAACTTGAGCAGTGGTAAAAATACTCTGTCAAATTTGTCCTTTCCTCTGTGTGGCAAATGACTGACGATGGGACTTTTTCCTTTCAGGGAGGAAACAGCAACATGAATTCCTAGATGATGAGTAGGATGCCAAAGCCAGAGATGACAGTGCTCTTGAAGAAATGCTGGGTAGAACAAAAAGGTAAAAGGAACAGCTAATTGAGTCCATTTTGGAGCCTGTGGGACTTCGTGTGGTACCTTCCCTCATGAGGCGAATGGCGCTCCCCCTCAAACCGTATCTGAGTTTTCTGAATTCCCTCCTCCTCCATTTTGCATGAAGTCCCAGTGATGCCTCTCACTCCTGACCTGCTCTTTCTATGCTTAGGTCTTCCCCAAAGCTGCACTGTTCTGTTCCTAAACCCCCTGTGAGGCTTGTACTTTTGAATGTGTCCTAGCATGCACATGCTTGCAGGTCCAGCAGCCTTCTCCTCCTGACCTGCAGCTCACTGCCACGTTAGTCTAGCAATCATAGCAGGTTGTCTGCTGCCGTGTTTTGTGGTGAGAGCAAAAAGAGAAATAAGAGATGAACTCAACCAGTTAAATTGCAGACAGTGCCGTTCTCCTGAGGTGATGGTTCAGCGCAGCCATTGCCTGCACCGTCTTCTGACTTAAACCCAGGCAGATACACACAGTTAAAATGTTTGAAATGCGTTGCAAACAAGTTGCCTCCATGAGGACTAAATTGCTTTCTGCTACTCTGATGCTTTTTACTGCATTTTGTGTTAATGCTGTTGAGATGCCCAAAGGAATCGCTTCTTATTGGCTCTTTCATTCTGAGAAATTATCTCTGTAACTGAGTCATGATAGTCCACTTGGGGACTTTGGGAAGCAAGAGGCAGATTTAATCACACCTGCAGAGAGCCATGCAGTAGAAAAGCCCTCGTTGTACTCATCCAGTGGCAGCAGAAGTGGCTGAAGCAACTGACAAGAAGCAAGAAAATCTTCATTAGTAACGTAATTCTCCTTGGGCTATTTTCATGCTTGTTTATGGAAGACTGACTTTAATCCCCCCAAAAGTCAAAAGCAAACATCCTCCTTGAAAATGTTCAAGGTTTGTAGTAATTATCTGCGTGTCGCCCCCTGCCTCTCGGCTCTTTCTGGCAGGAGGTGTATGGGACAGAAGGGCATTTCTGTGGCAAGCAGAAGATCTTGACCGTACAAGAAGCAGAATAAGGTGTGAATGTGGATATATATAAATAACAGCTCTATTCTGCTGGAAGCGTCATCTTCAAAACAACAATGAGGGAGGGATTTGCTATAGTTCAGATGTTGGTGCCAGTTCTAATTTTTGTGTGCTGAAACTGTTTCTAATCAAGCCATGGTCTGTCACACAGAGCATTGTGCAGGGCAGAGTTAAGGCTTTTCAATGTGCGAACACCACGGCCTTTCCTGAGGATCATTAGTGCAGTTTTGACAGTGTCAGAAATTATTTCTTCAGGCTGATTCATATTGCTAGGAAATCTTCTGAAAGATCCAGCAATTCTGAATGCACGCTGGGTGTCTGGGAAGGGAGATGCTGGCTTTCTGTTGGCCTTTGGCACATCGTTGTTTCTTACTAAAGTGCAGTTCCTGCAAGAGTATGGCTTAAACCAGCACTCTCGGTGTTTTTGGATCCTTTCAGCCAAGTGCCTGAAGAGCCTGTCTTGGGGACAGAGCTCTGTATTAAGGCATCACTTTCATCTGTCAGAAGCTGTTTTCAGAACACGTAGAGCTTGCCAGAAAGCCAACCAAAGTGTAAACACTTTGAAGATGAGAAACCTATAGGAATTACTTAGACATACCATTTTCCATGGAGAGCCCTCTGGATTTTGTGCAGTGTTGGTGGCTGGAAGTTGGGAACGTGTGTTCTCTACCAGCTGTTCTCTCTCCAAAATTGGCCTCCAACTTGCCTCCAGTAGAAGTCAATGACTTCTCCTGCTATGTCAGTGAGAATATTATTTGGGCTCAATTCTACCGTTTAATTTTGCCTCTATTTAGTAGAATACTTTCCCATTGTTGCCATGATAAGGAGCTGCTCTGGGTGCTACAGGATGTTCTAAAATCCTTGTTATGTTTAGGCCACATGGTGCCACAGGGGAGGAACAACACCAGATTCAACTCTTTTGGTGCAAAAGTAGTAATTTGTCCAATGTCATTTGGAAAATGTGACCATGTTTGAAATACCGTATAAATATATGAAATACAGATTGGTTTTTTTTGAAGTGGTCATAACTTGCATAAGCTATCATATCGTTAAAATATATGATGATATAACTTTGAATTTAATAACCCCAGAGTTAAGAATTCAGGCATACTTAAAACAGTAATTAGCAAATTTCTGTTGTCAATCCATATTTTGGGAGATCTGATAGTTTTGTTCATTCTTTTTCTGCATATGTGTATGTTAAGGCTGTCGCTGTATTCAGTTATTTCTATAAACTCGGCTGGAAATCTGTTATGCTCTTTGAGTTTTGAAATTCTTCACCGTCAATCTGGAAAGCTTTAAGTCTGCTAAAATTGGAGTAGAGTTAGCATTGGCAAGGAGCTGTGTCCTTACGGTTGTGCTGGTTCCCCAGTGCCAGGACTTGTAGCCATGCTCTGTTCTTCCCGCTCGCTGTTGGGGGCCCTGGAGCCCAGCCAGCACGGCTCGGTGGTGGCCCGCGGCACCCTGTGCCTCTGGCATCATGGCAGGCTGGGCGAAACGGACAATGGAAAGTTGGTTTTCGGTATTTACTGCAGTTTTGACAGAGAGCACTACATACACGTTATTTTACTATTCATGCCACTAAAGGTTAGCTCAAGGAAGATGCGTGGTGCTATTACTTTAAGGTGGCTAGTGGCCCCTAGCTGTGCTCAAGATCACCTCTGCCAGCTCTGGCATCATGGCACGTGCTGTCAACTCAGCAGTGGCTGGAAAGCTCAGATAGGACCAGGTTTGGCATCAGCATAATCACTTCTGCAGGCATTGTGCTTTGGATGCTGCCAGCTCCTCGCTGTTTCTTCTTTCTTCCAGCACATGGTATTTTGTATGACCTGAGGATAGACAGTTGCCTACTAGACTACCTTGTGGTTTTTTGTTTTTTTCCCCTCAGTCTTGTCAGCATTCAGGTTTTCAGTTGCAGGGCAGCACTGGGAAATGGGTATTCTGTTTTGCTTGCTGTCCTGCTAATGCTTTAGCTTGCTGGAGTCGGTGAGAGGTGGCAGCAGTGGGAGTTAGTGCTGTTAGTCATTCAGGTGACATGGTCTGATAGACAAAGCTCTCGCACTAGTAACGGAGGATGCTTATCTAAGAGAGAGTCGTATCCAGTTGTTCAGGATTGTGTAGCCTCACCTTACCACTTGCTGCAAATTCTCTTACTCAAACGCAGGTGCAGCTTTTCAAAACACCTAATATTATGTTCGTGTTTAGCCTGTCTTGAAGCATACAAGAAAGGAAGGTGAATCACTGCCTTGTATACTTTGATCTTAAAGTTCAGTTTCATTCCTTATCTGTAAGTGGTTTGTCAGACAAAATTTTGTAGTCATTGTATTTGAAGATCTCACCCTTGATGTCAGAGGCAAGGCAGTCGGAGGAGATGCAGTTAGAAATCCTCCATCTTTGAAGTATTTCATTTGACATAGAATATTTCATGGATCCATCAATCTGAGTAAGCCCGTATCAGGTACTGGTGGCTGGTACTACAGTTGTTGTTACTAGCAGGTAGGGCTCCAAGGTTTTCTTTTGCTTGTGGGGTTTGCTTTGCTTTGGTTTTTTTTTTTTTTCTCCCCAGAAATTGTGGACATTTTTTACTAGTATAGATTAGTTCCTCAGATGAGCCATGGACAACATTGCACTGCAAGTTTGGGTGTTCTAGTCCAGATACTTGCTTTCGACAAGCTTGCTATGAGCCATACAAGCACCTTCTGTGCAGATAAACGTCCGGTATCACTACTGAGAACATAAGTTGGAATTTTGATTGTGTGGAAGTTAATGATGAGTATATCAATAACTGCCACATGATTTGTCTGCTCCCAACCATACTCTTCTTAAGTAAAAATTCGCCCTTTTTGAATAAAAGCTGGCAACTGACTAGCATAAAATAAACAAGCTATTTTTAGAGACAGACAACGTAGCTTTTCCCATAGTAGATGGTGGATACCTGCCACTAAGCACCGCTCGCTTTATGGGATTAGTGTGGTTAATGAGTTGTTTATAATAGTTTAGTAAATAAGGGCTTCTGTAGAGTCAGTGCTTATTTTTCTTGGGTATCCACTCAGGTGACTAATGATACTGGATTTCAAGTTTTCAGATGTGAGAGGTTTAAATCTCAATGTGAGAGGTGTAAAGCATATGTTTGTGTATTGCCGGCATGAAGAACCTTAACATTTTGGCACCTCCCATAATAGAGTGTATCCCATGTGAGGAAGGGAGCGGAACGGAGCTCTGCGGGATTCCACATGCAAGGAGCTTCCCAGCAGTGACGATTCATACTCAGGGACCTTCTGCTTCTTGCATCTTAAATGGTGCAAGAAAGGAAGCAATGTTTTTGGAGCAAGCAAATGGCCAAATGAGGTGGGAAATATTTTGTTTCCAAAATGCTGGGATTATTATAGACAATGATAAGCAATTTGTTAAAAGCAAGCCTTTACGTTCTTTCTGATTTCATACCCGAAACTTTGTGGTTAGCCTGCGTAACTGGAAGTCTCTGTGCTGACACGATTGTGCCACACAACACTGGCCGTTGTAGTGAGCCAGTTCCATTGCTGGCACTTACACCTCTGTGTCCTTCATGCAAAACATAATTATTTGGATTGTGATGGGTGCTTGAGGTAGGGGCATAATTCCATCCCTCAGACTTTAACCTTAACTGTAAGGGCTTAATGCCGAATACACCAGAAGTAAGTGCGGTCCGTTAGATTATACTCCCGATCAGCACTTAAATTCGTAGGCAGACCTTGCAGATCCCTTTCTGAAATGTGCCCTTCAGGCTCGTTCTCCAGGTGACTGGCCACTTCCGTTGATCCCATACTAATTTCTGCAACTAGGACATGTTTACTTTTTATACTTCTAGTTGATTTTGATCAATTGGTAGTCCTACAGAAGAATTAACTTATAGTTTTAATATTATTACAAAGCTACTTAATTTTTTTAAGCAGGAAGAGGTGTTATAAAAATTGACATTGTGCAACACTAGGTCGCAGGTTTTGCTGTTTAATCGTAGATGGAAGTTGAAAAATACCATTGCAAGTATAAAAGCTAATTCCAATATTAATAGTTCTCTTACAGGTAAAGAGAAGTAATTTTATGCAGAATTCTTTTCTTTAGGCATGCTTGCTAATTTTGAATATATCTCCCCCTCTAAGGAGTCAGTGGAAGTTATTTTCAGCAGCATTTTGTGGTTACTCTGGTGAGTTGGTAGTACATGTCTAATCCTTGGGCGGTGCTTTAGTGTTGCTCAGTGTTGCATGGTGGGGCCTTTTCAGCACCCTGAGAATGGCGAGGTTGCAGTCATTTGGAGCAAATTTTAAAATGAGCATGACAGGCTGTTCCTAGACGTAAGCACGGATGTAGAGAAGGTCGTGGACTTCATGTGAATATTCAGATGAGGTTATGCTAACTTGTGTTTTTCAAAGATATTGTGAATTGTTTCCCTGGCAGAAATAGCACTTTAGATAAACGTTAAATATAGACTGATGCTGTCAAAAAAAGAGAATGTGTATCACTTATCACTGAAAGTGACACTTCATAAGGACCTTTTTCAATTTATAGTTCAATAAAAAGGGTAATCTGTGTAGGGATATTCTGTCCTTGCCTACAGTTCTACAGTTCTGACAGGATCACATTCCTGCTTTTACCTTTCTACTGTCCCAGGCTGAAATACTTCATATTTAACACTCTGGGTTCTATAAATAATTGACGTGCCTGTCTTAGCAACTGCAGATCAGCAGCAAATGGTATTGTTGAATAATAGGGTTCTTCTGCATTCTTTACTCCTTTACATCTTAATTTTCACTCTGCTACTGAGAGTGTAGGAACTGATTTACTCCACTTCAGGAAAAAAAGTATTACTCTGCCAGTCCTGCAGGGGAGGAAGTTCAGGGGAAAGTCAAGAACTTGCAAATGAAATCATCTAGTAGACTCTAGCTATTTCTGCACATTTTCGGCATATATTGTTTGTATATATTTCTCATTCCGTGCAACTCTCGTGGGTCATATGGGAGAGAATTGTTTTAATAGTTAGGCAAGGTTTAGGCAAATCTAGAAAGAAAACTCTGCTGTATAGCTAAAACTAATGAGAAATATTAAACCAATCATTTTTGTTTATAAGAACTACTGCGCATCCTTGATGACCGAGAAGGAAGGTTTTGCGTAATAAGGCATCGGTCAGGCACCCAAGAGATAATTTGGGTAGCTGCACTGCCATAGTACCACTGTAAGCAAGTCATGATTGATTCTAGTTTGTGATACTGTAATTATATTTCCATTTGGTTTATCTATTCATAAATAATGATGAAAAAAAGTCAGGGAAGTTCCTTCTCATTGTGAATTTATAGCATGGCAGAACCCAGTCACGGTGGAGTTCTTTAAAAATTTGGCATAATGATTTCAACAATAATGCTTTTTAATTGAAAGCATGAGTGCTCTGTTGTTTGTTAGTGATGTTTCCGTGTTACACATACACAGAATAAATCACAGGAGCGTATGAATAAAGACTTGGTTTGGTAGCTCCAGTCCGGGTTTTTGGGCAGAGGGCAGGGCCTGGGTGGTGCTGTCATCAGAAGGTCCCTGGGAGCAGGCTGACTCAGTTAAATTGGGCTTTGTCTCTGGCTTCCAGTTCCTGAATCTATGTGGCTTTGAACACCTCCTGCCTCTGTTACCGTCATCAATTTCTCTTCCTTCTTTCTCCTTTTGTTCTTCCGTCGTTGTCTTCCATTACTCATTCTTCTGTTTTCAGTGCCTGAGGCTGACATTTTCATACCTTGGTGACTAAAGTTTGGCTCCTAAATCTGTATTTATTCAGTTAATATAGACAGCAGCCCAATTTCAGAAGAGTTAAGATATTTGTTTAAAAGTAGGAACAGAAATTCAGAGCATACCTTTAGGGATCTTAGACTTAAGCATACTTTCCCGTTATTATTTGCTTCAACTATCGCTAGAGATACCAAACTAACCTGAAGATTATGCTATCTTGTACATGTTGAGAGGAAAATAAGAATTATGGAAAATGGCCTTTTCCTCGTGTAATATGGGTTACTCTGTGGGTTTCTGCGAACGCTGTGGGCTGGGATTCAGTGAGCTGGCACTGCCACCTTTGTCAAGCAGCGTTTCCTGGCCGGTCCCGAGCTGGGAACTGCTCATCTGCTGCCCAGAACAGAGCCAGCGGGGGAGCAGCACTGTGCACGATTGCTTTGCATTACTGATTCTGTGTAGGATTTACACTTTCTCCTTGCTTCTTAAGGAATAAGTGCAGCTTTGCATACCAGCAGGGGAGAGGGGTTGGGATGTGGGGGACAAACATTCCCAGAGAGCAGCAGCCAGGCTATACAGCTTGTTACAGGATGATGACAGCTTAAAAAAAAACCAACGTCCTTCCATGTACCTTATTGAAGACTGCACTGAAGCTATAACTGAGGCTACCATGGATGACAGTCATATTACCTCCTTAAACTAACTTGATTGTCTTCTTGTAACAGAAAGCAAAGAGAAATGTCCTGAATATACTGTAGGAAATTGTCTTTACTAAATCTAGCCCAGCATTTATGAGCGTTGTATGTATTATTTGATTTTTCCAGAATTACATAAATGGGGGGAAAAGACTGTTAATGTAAGTTGACTACCAGAGTAAATCACAGCCTGATTATTTTTTTTTTCTGGCTAAAATTAGAATTTGATGTAATGGTCAATAGACATTTGCTTTAATTTTTGAGACATAATTTCTAATAGCTAATTCAAACAAATTGGACAAAGTTGCTGCAGAATTGAAAAAATAAATTATCTGAGTTTTATGGTGACTTAGTGGTAAATACCCTTAGTTGGAAGCTTTAATTTACCTCATATTTCAATTTTTTTCTCCTCTAACTGGCTTGTGGGTGTATATTAGAGCAAAATAATTGTTATTTTCTTAGTGCCACCAAGGGGCTTTGGAGCATGAACCAAAGTGAAGACAGAACCTGCCCAGTTCTCGCGGAGAAGTAAAGGACTAAGGACCGCAAAGGGAGGAACAACGGGGCTTGTGGCAGAGGCAGCATGCCGCAGCACACGGCATGGCAGGCATTCTTCCCTGGCATTGCTGACACAGCAAAATGCAGGAGGTTGGCACCCACGTAAGTCAGTTCTGAAGCTGTTTGACATTTAACCAGAACAAATTGGGCCCCAGCTTTTCAACCCCCCCAGGCTGCCACGTGTTTCCCTTCTGTGGTCGGTGCCAGTGTGGAGTAACAAAGCATTTTTGCCCTTGTTCTTGGTTAAACAAGTAAATACTGCATTTAGTGTTGAGGCTACTGGCTTAAATATCTACAAAAACTTCACGAGGCTTTGCACAGCACAAACATCTTTCCTCCAGGGTCTGTTAAAATGGTTTAGGCTCTGGAGTTATGCTTCAGTTTAGTCTGGTGTGAATTCCCTAGAGCCAACAGAGTTTTACTAGAGATTATTTGAATGTAGTGTTTGTATTTCTAAGGGAAATAAATGGGCTCAGAACTGCAGAAGGAACGGGGAGAAGAATGTATCCAAACCCCAGCCTATGGAGGATGACAGAGTTCAGCCTCCTGCTGGGGTAGTATGCAGTTTCATCCATTCTGAGTGTAACCAGTATCTCTGGTTCCTAGTAATGTATATTCTTCAACTTCCACACATTATTTTGGGCAAGTTATTTGGATGGCACAGCCCTAAACAGAGCATGTTTCTCTGAGAACCTTTCTGAAGAAATGCATGTGTTTTGGGATATTTATCTGGTTTTGATGAACTTGGGAATTGGCAGTTATACTTCACAAAAGCAGTAAAGTGTTGTGAAGTAACAGTGGATTTGTACCTACACATTGACTTGGCTAAGTCTTGGGTTTGTGCCTAGAAGAAACTGCTTTTGATTCTGTAAGTGGAGAGAGGAAAGGGCAAAACCATTTCATTTCTATCAGTGAGGTGGTTTTTTTTTTTAAGCATCTCTTCACACTTTTAAGAGTATTTTTGTAAAAACACTTGGCATTCCTTGCTTTTAAATCATGGAGTAACTCTGTGCAAACAATTCAAAAGAAATGGGGTTCCAACATTGTCATTATAGCTATTAAAACTGAATTGTTTTGCTTTTTGATGCTTGCCATAGCAACGGTGGATGTATAATTTGCTGAATATCCATAACAGGATATTTGAATGTATTCTTTACAGTTTTACTTCTGCATATAAGTAACATGCCAAATCATCACATTAACCCAATTAACCAAGCCAGACCCACATCTGCCATGGAATGACAATGAAGAATTTTTTTTTTTTTGAAGAACCTCATATTTCACCTGCCTCTTAACAACAAAACCCAAACACCGTACATCAGAGTAGCAGCAGCTTTTATCAGTACACTGTTAAAAATTATTCATGATTCAGATGGCAAAAAAGCCTGGCACATCTACTTCCTCGCCGCTTATCAGCTGGAGGTAGCTCTGTGTTTGTGCCCCTGGAAAGGTAAGACTGAGGCAGTTTATCCTGTTCCATACATGCACAGTTCAGTACCTCTGTGCCTTAATAGCGATTAGACCTCTGATTTTTAAACAGTGGGGAGCTGGGAAACTTGAAAGATACCAGCAGCACTTCAATTCAAATGGCTTTTTTCTTATCATTTTATTGCACAAGAAATTAAATGAAAATATTTGTGACTTTGCTGGCATGTTTGATGAAAAGTCCATGTTCAAATAGCATCCATAATATTACATAGATCACATTGCTGTAATAACCTATAGGCTACTGTTAAAATTATGTATGGTTTCAGGTATATAAGATTCAGTTTATTAGGGTTTTTTTCCTCCTGGTAGAAAAGCTTATATTGAGGAAGAGAATAAGTTCATTAGCCATATGTAGCAGTGTTCATACAGTACTTTGATAACCCCTTAAAAATGCCTTACTCGTCCTCATCCACACAAATTCTCATCATCTTTGCAGACCAGGAAGGATCTAGAAAGCCAGACAGTGCCCCAAAGACACTCTGCAGAGCAGGCTGCACGCTCCTGTAGGGCGAAGGTGGGTTGTGTGCGTTCTGGAAGTGGAGCTGTTTCCTCCTTCCCCAGACTGTAATGGCTGAGAGAAGGCAGCTGGCGTCCTGAACAACCTTGTCAATCAGAGCACATGGACCTCATTACTCTAATGAGCCATAGAGGCACATAAGGAACTACTTGAGCTTTGGAGAGAAGAGAGAGATGGACACTCTTGTGTACACATGTAGCTGATTTTGCATTTAATTATGTTTCTGGGTGATCTCAAGGTCTAACCCCATGTGGAGTACCTTATGGTTATTTGTTCTCAAGAGTATGTAAGTGAACAATGCAGCGAAGGCACTGTGGGCTCTGCTTCTGGGCTAATCCTGGTGCCTGTTTCTTGCTGGAGAAGCGATGGCGAGGCAGATCTCTGTCCGTAGGGGGTGGACACTGGCACCTGCTGCTCCCTAGGGAGCACTGGGAATGGGTTCCACGCGGGCTGGCCCTCCGCGTTTAGTGAGATGTCACCTAAACATCCGGTACTTGCATGAGAAAATGGTCTTCCCTCTCTTAACAGCATAGGGATACCTGGTTTAATCTAGAATTCCTTTTTTGCCATAATACAAACTGTGAGGAGCACCAGCTGTATGGCTGCCTCATGTCTCTGCTCAAAGTGTACGGATCATCTCGGAAGAATATTCAAGGAGAGACATAAATTCCCTAGAACTCATTAAGAAAATGATAGCTCTTTCCCAGCATGGCAACTAGAAAAGTTTCCAGTGTATCTTGAACAGCTGAAGGAAACAATTATCATAGCAGATCCTGTAGCTGCATTAATATTTGTGTGTATTCATAGGCCAGAGTATACTAGACGAGCTTTGTGGCCGTCGGGAGTGAGCCTGTCATTCTAGAGCCTCTTCCTCAATGTGCCTTTCACGCTCCATGAGATTAGCAGCCACTGAAAATAGGAAAAAGGAATTTTCCTTTCTTCTGTCTTAGAAGAGACCCATCACAACGTACTCCTCTTTCGTCTTGGCTCGGGGATGGCTTTGGTCCTTAGCAAAACCAGAGGGCCAACAGGTCTTTTAAAGGAGTTCCACTCTCATGAGGATCTAAGGGAAAATATCCTTTTTGCGTGTTTAGTCACACACATCAAAGGAAACAACCGTTTCCATCTTCATTTGCATTGTGCCGGCATTAGATGTGGTCCAGTTACACGGAGCTCTGCTTGAGGAGGCAGAAGTGCCAGGACTTTTCAAGCTTTGACGGAGATGGGGAGAAAACTTGGCCAGGCAAAGAATCCATCGCTCTTCCAAGGCGCTTTCTGTTTTGAAAAGGACAGAGTGATTTACTTGGTTCCCTGGGGGACTTTGCAGCTGAAGCTGCCGAGGCCCTGGCTGGGGGTGGCACAGCCGCAGTTGGGTGCTGCTCAGGCTCAGGGCCCCCTTGGACGTTGCCCATCGCCCGGCCAGCGCAGACCCGGGTTCCGCAGAGCGCGGATCTCCCCTCGTCCTGCCCGGAGCTGCCGCTTCTGCCTTGGCGTTGCCCAGCCCAGCCCGTCGCTCCGCCAGGGGAGCGGGGGCTCGGCCTTCGCACAGGGTGGGGAAACGGGGGGATCCCCGGTTCAGCCCCGGGGCCGGTTACACAGGGCTCTGCGGGGCCGGGGAGTCCGCCCGGCTCCGAGCGGGGCGCGGGCTCAGCGCCGGCGTTACCGGGGGATGGGGGAATCGCGGGCTTTCAGATCGGCCTTTGTAAAAACGGTTCCTGAGCCTCTCCCAGCTGCGGCGGCGTTTCCCCACTCGAGAACACACCGCAGCTCCGGCCTTTCCGCTCCAACGCGGCGGCTCGAGAGCGCTCCGCCGGCCGGCGGGGCCCCTCCGCCACCGGTGTCGCCGCCCTCCCGGCGGGCCGCGGAGGAGGCTGCCACCGCCGGCGCGTTATCTGCGTACGGGCGGACCGGGAGCCCCCCGACGCGGCACAGGGTCAGCGGGCTCTCGCTGCGCCGCGGAAGGGGCGGCCGGGCGGGACCGGCGCCGCTGCCCCCGCTACCTGCGGGACCGGGCCGGGCCGCGGGGCTGCCCCCGCCGGGCGGGCGGGGAGGGGCGGGGCGTGCCGCCCGCCGCGCCAATCGGCGGCTTTGTTTAGGGTTACAGGGCGCGGAGGGGGCGTGCGCCCGCCGGGGCCGCCCGCAGCCAATGGACAGGGCGGGGGGCGGGGGCGCCGGCGGCCGCCCGGCTCGCCCGCCCCATTGGTCCCGCGCGCCGTCACTCTGGCGGGGAGCACTGGTTATTGGCTGCCGGCGCCGGCGGCCCCGTGCGTCAATCGGCGCGTCCCGTTTCCTCCGCGGCGCGGTTGGCTCTGGCGGCCGTCAGTAAAGCGGCGCCGCTTCCCGAGTGGCCTCTGCAGCCGTCAGTCAAGCGCCTCGTCCCGCCCTCCTCGTCTTCCCGGCGCCGCCGCTGAATGGCTGCGGCGGGTGTCAGTGAAGCGCTGCCGCGCTCCCATTGGCGGGGCGGGCTGTCCGTCGCGCCCATCCCCTCCGGGCGCCCGCCCTCCGCCCGCCGCGATTGGCCGCGGCGGGTGTCAGTGCGGCGGCTCCCCCAATGGGCGGCGCGGGGTGTGCGCCGTGCGCGCGGGGTGGCCGGCCCGGCGGCGGCGGCGGCGGCAGCGGGAGGAGGCGGCGCGCGCCTGGGTCCCGGTCGCGAGGAGGCGGAGGAGGATGTGGCGCGCGGAGGGGAAATGGCTGCCGAAAACAAGCCGGAAGGTGAGAGCGCGGCCGGGCCGCCCCCCGCCGGGCCGCGCCGGGCCCGCCCGCCGCCGCCGCCGGGCTGTCGGCGCGCCGGGCCTCCCGCGCCGCCCCCCGCCCCTGCCCCCGCCGCGGGGCGGCGGCGGAGGAGGCCGGGCCGGGCCGCGCGGCGCGAAGTTTGGCGGCGGCGGGCGCCCCCGCGGGGCCGGGCCGGGGCGGCGGGCAGGCCATGTGCGGCGGGCAGGCCGCGTGGCGCCGGGGCCGCGGCGGCCGGGCCGGGCCGGGCTGGGCCGGACCGGGGCACGGGCACGCCTCCCGCCGCCCGCCGGCACGTGCCCGCCCGCCGCCAACATGGAGGCTGCGGCGGCGGGGCCGGCGCAGGGCGCGGCGCGGGGCTCCGGGCCGCCGCTCGCCGCTGATGGCCTGGGCCCGCCGCCGCCCGGGGTCACGCCGCGCCGGGCCGGGCCTGGCCGCGCCGCCCCCGTCGCCCTCCTCCCCGCTCCCCTCCCCCCCCCTCCGGCGGCGGCGGCGGCGGCGCACGTGCCTCGCGGGCGCGCGCCCGTCACGAGCGGGGCGGCCTCGTCCGCGGCCCCGCCGCACCGGGGCCTCCGCGCTGGCGGGTAGCGGGCGGGCCGGGGGCGGGCGCTACCGGGGCGGGCGGAGCGGCGGGCCTGGGGGAGAGCGAGCCGAGGGGAGGGCCCGGCCCGGCCCGGCCCGCCCCACTCGCCCCTGCCGGCCGCGGGAAGGGGGGGACCGGGGCGCCCAACTCCGGGCCGAAGTTGCCGTCGCGGCGGGGAGCCGGGCGCGGCGTGTCCGCAAGGGGGAAGCGCTGCTCCGCCCGCCGCCCCCCCGCCCCCCCGCCGGCGGGAGCGCGGCGCCGGGCCCGGGGGGGAGCGGGGCGGTTTCCCGGGGCCCGCTCGCCCCGTAGTTAGTATTTTCTGTTATTTAACTGAAGTTTGTCCGAGCAGGCCGGCGGGAAGCGCTCGCGGCGGCTCCGGGCCCCGCCGCCGGGACCGGGATGGCGCCCTGGGACGGGACGGGCATCGCCCCGGGCGGTGCTTGAGGCAGCCGGGGCTGGTGCGGCCGGTACCGGTGTCAGGGCCTCCATTTTACCGGGGAGGGGGGATGGTTGGTATCCCGCACTAACCCCTTGCGTAACTGAAACCGGGTACGTTTCACTGGTGCCTCAGGAATCGCTCTGGGTGTAGTTGGGCGCCTCAAATATCTGTATTTAATTGGGCTAGTCTTTTTTTCTTTTCTTTATTTGCTATAACAAGCGCATTTCCTCCCTCTTCCTCACTTGCACTCTTTACTGGGAAACCCCTCAGGATTCCGGGGTTGTTTTCCCACCTCTTCGTCTGGATTTTTGCTCAAAGTGCTTTGGGACTGTCTCTTTTTTTTTTTTTTTTTTTTGGTTTCTTTTAATTTAGCAGCCGTAGAACCTATGGTAGGCACGGCTACCTTTGGTTTGCTGTTTCCCTGCACCTTGTCCAGCATCATGAACACTGAGTGCCCTGCAAAAATGTAAATTTTAAGTAGTAGTGGTGATTATGAGTGTTGTCAGCTTCATCTTTTATTAATCTCTTTGATGCTTCCAAATTCATTAGTTCCATCTTCCCTGTGCTCTGGAAAACGCTGGGCTTCATTCTTCTCTCATTTACATTGAAGTAAATGATTAATTCCACTGGAGTGGTAAAATGCCAACTGGTGAACAGGGGTGTAAGTGAGAAGAGAATTAGTGTCTACCTGGAGTTGCAGCTCAAACTGTGAAGTTTTGGTTCTTCAGCGGATGAAAGCGCTGTCACCAAACGCACTCGGGCTTCACTCTGTTTTGGGGCTTCCTGTGCTAAGGCACAATGACGTTTTTTCTGCGTAAAGCACAGCTTTCAGTATGCTCGTTGCTCTGAGGCCGTGGCTTTGCAGGGCCGTGCAGGTCAGTGCTCCTTGACTTGGAAGGTAATTTGGCCTTTCTGCTTGTTATCTAATGCAACTTTTGTCATGTTTCGTATTGGAAACTGGTTTTTGTGGGCCATTGAGGTGTGTTCTTCTGAGGTGATGGCTCGGCAGCAGTGTTTGCTGTTGTAACGTAGCTGGAGCATCAGCTTCTGTGCCCAGTGCTGAAACGTGTCACCGGCCGGTCACTGCTCCGCACCATGCGTGGCACCGGCGGCACGGCTGCAGTGGGAGCCGGGCGTCCTCGGCTTGGCACCGGCGGCTGGGTTGTTCTCGTAGTAATCGCGGAGCAGCTCCCTGCGCTGACCTAGTTCTGTGGTATATTTTCAGGGAGGCAAGATATAAACCATTCATTCCTTAAACTTAAACTCCGCCTGTCAGAAACTTAAATGGGAATCGTTTTAAAGCGTGATTCAAGACAAGTGTTTCACCAGTAGTACAGATGCTGGAGGAGAGAATGCAAGTAGCTTTAGGTTTTTGGTACTTTAAAAACCAAAGTTAAATGGCAGCTCGCAGTTAGTTGCGTGGAGAAGCACTGCTTTACTGGGGACCAATCTGGTCCATCCACCCGATGTGGCACAGGAGAATTGAGCCCCGTGGACATCCACAAGCGGCTCTGCAGACCCACCTGGGCTCGGAGCTGCCCCGCCAGGCGTCGGTGGGGGCTGCTGGTGCCCAGCTGGCAGCGGAGCAGCCTCGGTGGTAGGTGGGGGTTGAAACGTGGCTGGTGTCTCTGCTCCCCGCCTGCAGGAGAGGCTTCCACGTCCTGGAGAACCTGGGTGAGTTCCCTCTTTTCTGGTTTCCTTAGGCAGGATGAAGCTGGGCTCCGTGGCCGAACAGCTCTGACCATTCCTGCAGCACAGGTTTTGTGGCTCTTGTAGTTTCTCACCCGTTTTTTGTGTCTGGAGTGAAATGGCAGCACTGCCCCTTGGAGGTGCCACCTTGGCAGCTGTGATGGGCTGTGAACTTGATCGGGGTGGGGGCTCGTCGTTAAATTAAAAAAAGAAAGTTTTTAAAAAGTTCAAAATAGAATGAGCATAGAGAACCTTTATTTGTGTTTCTGTGTATTCTCATGGACAGGTATCTGAAACCAATGGCTTTAGAGCAATGCCCGTGTATTTAAATGGTGCGGCTGGCGCAGGAGCTGGGCACTTCATTTGTGTTCCCCGCTAAGGTCGGTCGGAGGCGGTCGTCAAATGTTGTGCCCGTGAATGCAGGTGGGGCCAAGGGGTGGGAAAGGGGAGGTGGAACTTCTCCCCGTAATGCCCAGGTGAGCCGGGGACGGTGGGGGGGATTCTGGCAGCATTTCTGGGTTTGCCGTTGATACTGACCGGGAAGGAAGTGAGAGCTTCAGAGATTACTGAATGCCAGAGGCTGTTCTGGTAACATACCTTTTAAAAACAAAACATTCTTGATTTGGTTGTTAAACAGCAAATATTTACTTCCCTCTGCGGAAGTGTTGCATAACATTTTATTACTTAAACAAACCTGAGCTTATTGTGAGCGTGATGGATTGGATTTTGTGCTGCGCCCTCGGTACTGCTGTCCGTCTTGGCACAGTTGGACTGTCAGGGTGGAGAGGCAGGGTTTGACACCTGGAATTTTTGCTGAATTTCAGCAGTTGGGATTTTACCAAAATTTCTGTTGTCAGAGACTGTAGCAAACTGCTTTTACTGACGTTTCTGGACCCACTCAGAGGGCTGTGAGCCAGCAGGATGGTTTCAGAGAGCAGACCTGATGTGCTCTTGTCCAAACTACACGTGTGTGAGAGATCATTTTTTTTGGAGTCCTTTTGGTATTCTAACCGTTTTACGCACAAGACTCCTGGTGTAAGGCATGGGGCTTGTTCAAAGCTCGGGTTTTTTAATCCAATTCCCCATCTCTTGTTAATGGTTTTCCCAAACACTTTGGCTCAAAGGGTTTTGGTTTACTTGTGTGGGTTTTTAAAGCTACTTCTGTGGGAGGCTTTCCTACAGATGTTGTAACTCAGGTTTCATTTCACGTGTCGGGAAGCAGTGGAAGGATTATGTATGAGTAAGGTTAAAAGAAGTGTTTTTAAAATTCAATCTTTCAAGACTTGTTGCTAACTTTACTAACGTTTTTAAACGGTTCTTCTCGAACATGCAGTTTTTTAAAGCCCTGCTTAGAAAGATGTATGTCAGCGGCGGAAGGGGCGATGGCTGTCCTACCTCTCTGTCCAGGCAGCCTTCAGAAAGCAGGAGCTGGAATGTGACCTTCCTTTTTTAGTGTCCCTTCTGTCTCTGCTTCAATAAACCAAATATATCTGCAGGGAAAGAAAAAAAAAAAACAAAAAAAAACAAACCCAAACCTTTCCATGGAGCGAAATGAGGCTGGTGGAGTGTGTTGTGGAATACAGTGCCGGTTAATTAAAATGCAGTGCTTCCAGCAGCTTCTTGCGTCTTCAGTGCTCCTGGCTTCCTCTTCCACACCTTGCTGAGGTTTTCCTTTTCAGTTTTTTCCCCTCACTTTGTGTCCTGTTTTCACCGCCTGTGGCTTCCTGTGTCCCTTCAGCCCTGTGTTGTGTTCACCCTGTTTTAAACACAGGTTTTGAAGGATGAGCACGCCTGTGGGTGCTGGCTTTTGTCTTGACCCCAGTGTTTTGGGGTGCAGCACCCTCTTCCTGGGGCGATGCTGTCGGTGTGGCTCCGTACCAAGGAGCAGTGATGGCACTGGGTGAGCAAGAGCAAACTCCCGTTATCACTGGGAACGGAGGGCTCAGTGTCCTTCTCCTGCTCTTGTCTCTTCAAGGGGTTGTGGGGTTCTTGCCCTGCTCTTCAGTTTAAGGGTTTTTGGGGTATTTTCCTGCCAGCTCTCCAGGTAGGTTTCCAAACTCGAACCGTTCATAGTTTAAAAAAAAAAAAAAGTAAAAATCTCGGTGGCTGGTGGCTGCCAGAGTGTAGGCTCAGGGTAAGCAATTTCACTAACCTTAGCCAACACTTTGTGACTCCTGGAAAATTTGTTGTAGCGTTGAGAACTTTTATAGTATTGAAAACTGTATAAATGGGTGGTTTATTTTTGCTTGGCTTGGCTAATAATATGCATCTCTCCTTAGTTTCATTGCAGTTGAATTTGATGATGTATTTTTAGTGAAAACCAAGGGACGAGGGAACTGATGACAGGTCTAAAACAAATGAATTGTTGGCGACCATGAGCAATGGTCTAATCATTCTGTTGCACTCGTCATACTTAAATGCAAGACGGTGAAAATCACGCACGAGCACGCTTAGGAGCTGCAGGAGAGAGTTGAAGCGACTGCACTGTTTTAGCGCTCCTGAAGATTGCGTTTAAAATAGTTACTTTTGTGCACCTTCTGAATTTGACCAAATCCTGCTGTCTTGTATGGTTAGCAGGTGCTTTCAGCCGCCTGCGAAGCGGGGAGAGAGGAAGGGGCCTGGGAAATAGAGGAGCCCGTTTTGTTGGCTGGGGGAAGCAGCCTCCTAAGTGCTGAGCCCAGTGATAAATGTACAGCATAAGAAATAAATAGCTAATTGTGTAAACCAGACCTTTGCAACCAGCACTTGGGCTTTCATTAAGAAGAATTGTGCTATCAACTCTTCCCCTAAACGCACCATTTGCAGTTTTACGTAAGTGTGTTGTTTAGTTGGATTCAGTTATGGAATGTGAAGAAAGTTTCTGCTGTGTGAAGAGGACACAGTAACTTCCAAGTAGAGCGTTGTTGGTTGAGAACCCGGAGGATAATACGCAGCACCAGAGTTTTAGCTGCATTTGTATTTCTTACAGTTTTAGAATGGTTTGTAGAGCTTGTCGTAGCAACAAAGTGTTTATCACAAATATTCCAAGCAACTAGGCTAGATTCAGTAAATGACTAGAGGAAAATTACTTCCTTGGTCATCCTTGATATTACTACCATTCCTAGAACTTCCCCATCCTTCCTAGGTTTCCTCGCTCCTCCTGTTTCCCTGCAGGCAGCAGCTCTGCGTGTGCTGGTTTGTGTCTCATCCCCTCTTGCTCCGATATCATGTTTTTTGCCATTGCTCAAACGTTTACCCTTTTCCTGCATCCCCCCTCGGCCCCCGGGTGGCTCCTGGGGCTGCCCGTGTCCTTCCCGGCGCAGGATGGCGACACCTTTCCTTGGCCAGCGGCTGAGCCGGGTGCTGGGACGGGAGCGCCGAGAGCTGGACCTGGTTATCTTATCTCAGCCGCCCTCTATTGATATTTAGAAATCTGCTTTTGTTGCCAAGAGATTTACAACTGTAATCGTCCAAATATTTCTAGAAAACAGAGCAAAAGCTGTTGGTTTTGCTTATATTGCTACTTGTTTACTGATTGAAAATGCCAGGAACGAAGTTTAACTATGAGAAATAGCATGCCAGTCCTTCAGATATTTGTATCAGGGATAATTCTTTGCACTTCATTCTGCCAGATTGAATTTATCGGTTTTGTCTGTGTCCAGAGGTCAGCAAGTGGAAGAATGTAGGACATCAAGGGGACTTCATACCCCTGCCCACAGCCTGGGACCCAGCAGAGCCAAATCAATATGTGGGAAACACAAATATGTTAAA
Source organism: Rissa tridactyla (assembly GCF_028500815.1). Taxonomy (NCBI): domain Eukaryota; kingdom Metazoa; phylum Chordata; class Aves; order Charadriiformes; family Laridae; genus Rissa; species Rissa tridactyla. The sequence continues at coordinate 544,990 of NC_071481.1, read as the reverse complement.
AAAAAAAAAAAAATTTTCTTTTGAGTAAATCTAGATACCTTGACTTTCATTTTTGTCTAAGTCTTTGTGTATCATCTTTAGAAAAGCGAGTTATTGGGAGAGTAGCTTTTTTTGCAAAGGGGAAGAGTTTCAGAAAAGCCAAATGGGTTGAGAACCACAAGTCCGAAGGAAGGACAGCGGAGCTGCTGCTTTGGGTATTGACGTACTCACTACTGAGCTCTCTCAAATAAGGCACGGGGTCATTATTTGCCCTGTGAGGGGGCCTGGCGCGTGGGTTCCTGCTGCGTTACGCCAGGGAGCGGGTGACTTTGGGTAGCCCAGGTTTGGGCATGCGGTGGGTGCTGTGTCTGAACTGTGGGTCCTCGGTTCCACCGCTCGGGCCGCAGCGTGGTCAGTGCCATCGTGGTTAACGTGACGCCCTCCAGTCCTATTTAAGTAGCTAATAATTACGTTGTGATTTTAGCTGTTTGTTTTATATGAAAGCACCTATTTGTAACGTTTAAACACCTTTTACGTCTCTGGTGAGGTAGTTAAGAAGATGGCCAACCCTAAGTTATTACTTCATAATAATGGGTTTATAAAACTTGTGTTTGTGATTTTATAGGCTTATTCTTTATATTTATTTCCTGTATAGAACTGTCTGCAAATCAGCAGTTGATCAACACCCATTCAGCCATTTCTATATTCTCCAATTATACGTTATATTGATAAAGTGTGGTAGTTAAATGGTCTACAGATCTAAATTCACCTCCTGGATCACAGAAGATTTAAGAACCAGTTAAAGAAAGAAGAAAAAAGGAGAGGAGGGGGGTTGTTTGGAGAGTGGGGGTAGAGCACAGGCTCACTGTGTGATTTGCTGTTGTGCGCTTTAAAGTTTTATGGCCCATGTTGCATCCCTTGGGAGGATAAAGTGCAAGGAGCATGAAGAAACCCATAAAATTACGAAGGGTTTATGTGGTATAATTAATATGGAACTTTCCATGAACTTTATAATAGTTGTACTTTCTTAATTTTACATGAGTTTCTGGTTTTCTAATAAGTAATCTTGAAGATTGCCAACGGAACCTAAATTTTGGAATTTCATACTGAAATATAGCAAGATGCGTTGTAGGCTGCTGTATTTTAGTATGTAGCTTCCTTATTGTAGTTTCAGAATTGGCTGTGCATGCCTCGGGAAGCGTTTTTGAGCTGTGGCCAGCTTTGCACTAAAAAAAACCCCATGTCGATAGAGCTTTACTGGCAAATCCTCCTTGTGCAAGTGCAGCTTTGCTTGCAAAAGCACTTTTTATTGACACTGGATGGGTTTGCAGATCACAATGTCATAAGTCGCACCCATAGCAAAAATAATACGGGCAAGAAAGTTCAAGTACAGATCTGGCCTGGATTAGCACAGTGAAATCAAATAAGCATTGTGAAATTGCAGCTCCTTTTTTTAACAACAGAGGAAATTTTATTTCTAAATAAATGTAAAATATCTCCTCTGGAACGTGCTGGTTGCTCTGTAAGTTGGGCGCGGGTGCCGAGCAGTTGGTTCTCGCTCCTCTGACTTCAGCAGGAGACATTCTGGTGAGTGGTTATGGTGGGCTGACTAGAAATGAGGGATTTGATTCAAACCGAAGGATTTGCTCCACCTCCCTAAAGCGTTTGAGTTGGAAAGATTGTGATTGTTGGTGAGGAATGTGAGCAGCAGAGCCATAGCCGATTCGCAGGGACGTGTGCGGTGGGTCACCAGCCTGTAGGTGGGATGGCAGGTCCCGGGTGGTGGCGAGGGCGTTCCGAAGGAGCCTGATCCCGGAGGAGGTCCCAGGTGACTGAGATCTGCAGCACCCTTAGAGCAGCCGGGAGAGCAGTCCTCCTCTTCCTCCTCCTCCTCTGTGCCCGGCTTCCCCCTCATCCATGTTGGCTTCCCTCCGTTGGGGAATATGTCGTGAGTGATTCCCGCGGGCGGAGAAGCAAGTTCTAAAGCAAGCATCGTTTGGGTACAGGCGCTTTCTTGTTCTTAATCCTCAGAGCTGGTTGGCCCGCTTCGTCCTTTCCCAAGGTCAAACTGTTTTAGAGGTCACTGAATTCGGGATTCGCTTCGCATAACGTAATTATTGTGTGTCATTCTGACCCTGCAGGTAGAGGATTCTTTAACGAAAAGATTGAGGCAGGTGGCAGTTGTTGTTTTCCATGTTGGGGATCTTTTGGAATGAAGAAATGTCGTTGCTAAAGGCAGAGAAGGGAAGCATTACGCGAGATGTAGTCACATTACAGGATGATGAAAATGACCTTCCGTGGCTACAATAACACAAAGGTATGAGATGCTAACAACAGGATTTGGAAGGTTTAGAGTCAGCAAGTTCTGAGAACTTCTACCAAAACATTTTTAAGGGATCTATTATCCATCGGCACTTTTTGGATTAATAATACTGATAATTGATGACAGTGGAAGAAAGTTAATAAAACGAGCTGAATAATTAGAGGTCTGCCAGCCCCGCAAAATAATGGAATGAATGATAGAGGACTTGACTGATACGGAGGTAAGGGGAAGTAATACAATTAATGTCAATTAAAATGTGCCCATGGAAAATAAGCTGATGAGATGTAACTGGGGATGTAGTTTGGCTGATAAAAGCAATAATGTGTGCTGTAAAATACTTTGCCGCCTTAATGAATTGAATGTAGTGCAATGCAATATTTTGAATGAGAAATGAAAACGGTATAAAATTAAATGTAGGGAATGTTAAGGAGGTACCAGCTAAATTGGGTGGCAGGTCTGAAAGCGCCCGTGGGGATGTCTGGGGGCCGCTGGCACAGTGGGGCCCTGCCCGGCCCCCGTCGGGTTGGTGTCCTTATGGATAACCCCCCGTGTCACGACATGCGTGTTTGGGAAGCGTTGAGTGGCCAGAGGTGGGGGCGAATAACAAAGGTGACAGCCACACGTGGAGAATATTGACTGGGAAAAGGATGTGGCCAAAAAGCCCCGTAGAGTAGCGGTCTGAGACCCTCGATGGCAAGGGAGAAATCCTGGAATGGCATGCAAAATATTAATTGAGAGCGCCTGCTTCCTGGTTTCTTTATCCGTTCAGCAGAGATCAATGCTGCCGGAGCGCTCCCTCGGTCGGGAAGAGGTAGGAAGCTGGCAGCCCTGTTGATTTAGTCCAAGGCAGCCGTACAGCAAAGTTCCCAATAACTCAGGGAGCACACAGGACTCATAAATTATAGAGCAGCTCACGATTATCATACACATCGCTGCTTATCTTGTAAACTCATCTGCTGTGCTTGCACGAGTAGTTGATTTAACAGCGTGTATATTGTTGAACTTGACACATCCAAGAGTATAATCAAGCTTTAAAAATACTAGGGATGTCTGGCTGCTGGTTTGTGCTCTTCACCCGCCTTCTCCAGTGATTGCGGGACAGTTCTCTCTGCTTTGCTGCAGGTCACGGGAAATTTCTGTATCCTCTGTAATCGCTGAGGAGTTTTATCATGATGCTGGCATCTGTTTAATGACATAAAATGATTAGATGTGTAAAAGGAAAAAAGTTAATATCCTTTTTCTGTACACTTCCAAATGGGAAATGACTATAAATTAATTTTGTAGGGTAAAATGCCGATGAGTAAGTGTACTTCTCCTATACCGCCGCCCAGCATCTGTCACGCGGAGCGCGACAACAGCGGAAGACGGCAGAGAAGGGGCTTTTGGAAGGAGAACCCGCAGAACTCCTGTGCCGTAGCTGGGATCTCTGATCCTGCTGCTCCGCTTCCCTCTTCTGTGGGGACTGATCTGGTCCATAAACAGGCGGTTCGTGGATGCTCTGGTTCTTCAGGTGATGGTAGAGATGTAACCAGCTTAATGGTTTTGGGACTTCTGCAGTCTGTTGTTGGACTTGAGGGTTTTTTGGGTCTCGCTTTTGTTTTTTTTTTAAGGGGAATCAATGCACCTTCTACGTTTTTAGCAACAAAAAAGAGTAATTTTGTATTCTGCAGTATTTCTGCTTTTGAGACCCCCCCGGGGAAGGTGAGATAGGAAGGTTTCCATCCCTCTGCCTCACTCATGTTGAGGAACTACATTCACTTTCTGAGCTGTCCGTGGAAAGAACAGTAACCTGGTTTTAATCGGTACAGCGGATTTTAGTTTTAAATGAACTAATAGACCTGGAGTTGCATTTCTGCTGCAGCTTGACAAAATTATAGCAGGTACTGGGGTTCTGTGTCTATTTACTAGCAAATCCTGTTGAGCGTGAACTTCATTTACGACTTTGCTGGCAGGTCGTACCGCTGTGGGTGCAGCTTCCATAACGTTTTGTCGCTATTGCTTGTAAAATTTGTTACTGAGGGAAATAATAAGCTAAAATAGGCACAGGTAAGCACCCACACGGGCTCCTCGTGCACAAATCCATCAAAGCTCTTCTCAAACTTTGCAACCACAAGGAATTAAACTGTATTTATATTTCTGAAATAAAGATGCCATTTCAACAGAAAGCCGTGTTCTTTGCAGTGAGAAATTACCTGCTCTTTGACAAGGGAACTGGGGGGTTTCCAAGCTCTCTGGTAGCTGGGGTCTCCTCGTGGAAACCGCCTGTTCCCCGGTGTGTACATCGTGTCTCTCTCTTCTTTCTAGATGATCATGGGAACAGCAATGGCAGTCATGTAAAAATCTTTTTACCGAAGAAGCTGCTTGAATGTCTACCAAAATGTTCAAGTTTACCGAAAGAGAGGCACCGCTGGAACACTAATGAGGTAGTTAAATCTCTTACTTGTTCCTAAACGTACCAGTTTACTTGATGCTTATGGATTATTTTTTGAGAGAATGTCATGTAAGTTACAGAATATGAATGCCCTGGCTCTGAAACCTGTTTTTAAAGTAATAAAATCCTATTACAAGTTTAAAGTGAGCTTTAAACTAGGCTTGAAGGCGAATGTGGAAGCTGACTACTAGTCTAGCAGAAGTCTATGGCTTGCGTGTGTGTATGTCACTTGTCTCAGAGTCAAATCTTGTATCATCTCACTGACGTGTGTCAAAATTGTTTAAAATTAGATAGGTGTTTTGGTACCGTTTTAAACAAAATGTTATCTTACTGTGTGTAAAGACTTATGAACAAAAAACCAATGCATGTTCTTTCCTGCCAAACAGGGTCCTGAGAAATAATTAGCTGACTCCTGGCTGAGAAATCTTGTTAAGGACAGGGGACACAAAGAATTGGGCATTTTATACTGGAATCCAGTTACTCTGAAAGTGCTGGTTTGCATGTCTCCTGTTAACGCGTCATGGTTGGGTTCATTGAAATGAAGGAGAGGTATTTCAAAGTCAGGTGTCTGGTGGGTCCGGGGGAAGGCGAAGAACAATCCCAATAGGTCTGCGATCCCTTGCCTTTATTCCCCCGGGGCAGCATGGCTGGAAGTTACGCGGCAATACCCACAGGATAGTTTTGGGTTTTAGTAGCACTGTCTTACAGTACCCTTGCCATATTTATGGGAATCATTTAATAATAGAAGCAATCAACTTTGAGAAATTCCTGTAAAACTCCAGTTAGTATCTCCCTGCTGCAAGCTAATGGTTCTTGTCCCTCTGATCGGTCGTTTGCGACATCTAAACCTGTTAACAAAAACTGTGCTCAGGAGTTTAACGACTGCACGTGGCAAGCTGAGCGCCGAAGCAACTGTGAATTGGTTCATGTGTGTATTTGCTGAGCGCAGAATCAAATATGGGTCGCTTCATGTGTGTATTTTTCAAAGTTGGGTCCTTTAGAACTCCCCCTCCTTTTGTCTGAAAGTTAAAGCCAAGTATCCTTTTTAACATACTAATTACTGTGGCAGAATTAATCGGGTCTTTTGGGGAGTTGCTGGCACTGGCTCTTTTGCGTAGATGTTTTTGTCTTGGGTCATTGGAATTGAAATGTAAATTGTAGAAGCTGTGGGTTGCAGTTTATTCTGTGCAAGCGTTTTTTATACTAATGGGAATGGGGCATGGAGTAATAGCAGTTCCAGTGCCTCGGAAAGGTGACGTTTTGACAAAGACAGTTGAGAAAGCTAGCTCTCTGCCCAGGTTTGTGGCAGAACGATGCTCCTCCTTGTTACTGGAAGCAGCTTGTTGGTTTTCAGTTCTGTTCTGTTGTGTTTGTTGTCGCTAGAGCCTTGTGTGTACATTTACACACACAGGCTTTCGCTTTTCCTTTTGAACAGCGTTTGGTGTTTGCAGCCTCCCAGGGTACAGAATGTGGCGAATTAAGTTAATCATAGAGCTGAAAGTCTGTGTTATCCATAAGCACGATGCAAAGGGGAAGGTGTAGGTGCTCGCGAGGTGTATGAGGCCAGAAGAAGAACTTGGGAGCATCGCCGTCGCTCTGGGGAGGGAGCAGTGGATGGCTTTGACAGTGTTTGCCGGCGTGTTGTGGTGTGCGTTTGTCTCGTACCTTAATTCTAGAGGGACTGTTCGCTAATAATCACGAATCATCAGGTAGTATGTTTAAAAAAACGCAAACCAACCCACTTCTGGCTTTTTGAATGTCAAGTTTGTCACACTCATTTCTGTCTGTCTTTCCTGCAAGCCCTGTCACCGTGGCTGCCGCGCAGCGGGACCGGGAGCCGGTTCTGTCCGTGGGTTACTGCTGGCGCTGTCTCTGCTGGCATACGTGGTGTGTCGGTTCCAGTCTCCCTGTTGCATTATTTAAAAGGAAGAGCTTTTCTCGTGGCCTGAGATTTTTGGCCTCGCTAGCTCAGAAGGAAGAAAAAAAAGAAAAAAAAAAAAAAAAAGGCAGAATCTTTTTTGCCTAGATGAAGTCTTGGAAAATTTGTGTTAATTACGGGGGAGGAGGGAGCTTAGCTTACAGATTTTATTTCCCTCCCCACCCCCAACCTGCAAGTTTAATTTTGTTCACTGTTATAAAACTTGAATTTTTCTTAGGGTATAATTGAATAATAATGTTGGACTACATTTCAGAGTCATTCTTAAGGGAATATATTTTTTTCATCTGAGTACACAGGTGTTCTGTCTATGCTGGTGAAAGCAGGAGTTGTAAAATATAGGAGAAAAAGATGTATTTTATACAGTGGTACTTCCAGAATCTTTGTGTTAATTTCAAAATCCCTGGTACTCTTTGCAAGGTCTCTCACCGATAGGGAGGTTTATCAAAAGATATAAAAGAAATTAAAATGCATGAAGTAACTTAAAGATCTGAATATGTCTATGACATTGCTGTCCTCCCTCAAACTCGTATGTCTTTGGATGAACTCAGGGGTGTCTGGTCTCGCCGTAGACTTCTCCGGAGTGTGGGATGTGGTGCGGGATGCATCCCAAGGGGTGGCCGGAGTCGACCCTCCTAACCCAGCTATGACTTTTCGAACCCCTTAAGCGTTGCTTTTTCTGCTCCTTTGCATGGGGTTATTTCAAGGAAACTTAAACATGGCCCTTGTAGGCATCTGTGGGTCCTTGAAATAAAGCACAAGGGCATTTTTCTGCTCCGGGGCTGGAGCTGCCGAAGGGTCCCTGGCATCCGCCAACGAGCCACTGCCGGGGCTGAACGCGGGGGTCAGGGAGCAGCGGGGGTTTGGTCTTCCCTCTGCCAGGGCATCGCCATGGCAACGCCGCAAATAACTTTGGGCGCTTTCGTCTGCAGATGCAGGCTAATGGTCATGTGTTGCTCTGGATCGGGTAATTGGGATGGAGAAACAATATCCTTTGAGAGCTGAGTAGGTTGAGGTTGACTTTACACTTAGTAAAATAATGCGATGAGCAGCAAGAGAAATGGAGCATTTAAAAATGCTTAGAACACGTTATCGAGATGTTTGCTTTCCGTCAGATTATGCAGTTTTAACTGAAATGTTTGATGGAAATATATTTCCATATCAAGATGTCATCTCGTCTTAAATCAAGTTTATAGTGGTTTTATATTTCCTAGTGAAGGAAGTGTTCCTTCTAATTCTTTTTTTTTTTTTTAACAGAAGTGCAAAATCCTAAGTTTAGCCAAGCAATTTAATTACAGATTTACATTTTTTGAGATGCCTGTGAAAGTGTGCGTGTGCTTATTTCTCTTGCTCTGGGGGAGGATAGAAAGGGGATTTTCATGCGATTGCTCACGTTAGGCCAAATCAGTTAATTGCCAGAAAATTCCGCCACGCTGTGCGTGTGAGGGAGTTCCTTGCTCTTGGGTGCTAGTTGTCGTTCGTTTTGAACTGGTTTAGCGTTGGTGTGGTGCGGGTCTGGTTTGGTTTCAGTGAGGGGCCGGAGCAGAGGCTCCTCCTTGCTGTGCTTGCGGTGCGTGCCCAGCCTGCATCCAGGAGCGCCGACTCGGTGCTGCCCTGACGGAGGTGGTCAAGGTGGCCGGCTCGTTAGCCGCTGATCACTGTGGGCAGCAGGAGAGACGTGTCCTGCCCCGTTCCGTCAGTGACCAGGCTGTCTGGGAAGCGGGAGCTTTGCTCCCCGGAGCGGAGGGCGCAGGGCTCAAGGGTGTCGGAGTAACCTTGTCTGCGCTCGGCGCTTGCCAAAAGCGGGATTGCAGCTTTGAGCAGAGATGCCTCTCGTTAATGGAGTTGGCAGCCGCAGTCATTAATCATCCTTGTAAACACTTAATGACACAGTACGAGAAAGAAGAAAAAGTTAAACATTGGAAATGTAAAATGCTACCTAGGGCTTTTGTTTCTGACAGTATTCTGTATTTACGTTCTCTGTTGGGAGAAGCACAGAATTTCCACGGTAGAAAAAGCCAGTCGTAATTGCTTCGTGTGCTTAGACTTTCCTTGAGGGGCAGGGCAGGAATGCCCTGTTCTCCAGTGGGATATCTAGCATCAGCTTTGTACAGGTTTCAGGCGTAGGTATTGCTTGGTAGTATGCAAACGGACGCAATTACCAAACTCTCTATTGGAGCGTTATTTAGCATAGGAAGAAGTTCTTAGCGATGCTGCGTTGGGGACCGAGAGTCGCGCGCTCGCTGACGTCTCTGTGGTCTGGCGGTTTTGCTTTGCTTGCACGACGGTGACATTCTCCTGTCCCGCTTGACATCAGGTTATTTCCCGTCTTTTCTCTGACGCGCGGAGAAGATCTCAAAGGTTTGGAGAATTGCCTGAGGGACGTGAGGGACACGGAGCGTGTTGGGAAGCGAGTGGGGAGTGTCGGGGCTGGGGGGAGTAGGTGGAGCGGTGCCTGTCTGCCCCCCGGCAGGGACGCGTTGGGCAGCCGGGTACTGGCACGGTCCTGTCATCGCCCATTTGTTCATCAAAGCACCGCTCTGGGTGAAGACCCAGCAGTACGACATGCTGCTACTTTTTCTTGGGTTTTTTTAAATGTTTTTAAGTGCCTTTTAGAATTACCTCTTGTGACTGAAAACTTAAAACACCTATTAGTTTTAAGGCTGCCCTGGATAGTACGGTCTATTGTAACACGTCACTGTGTTACCGTACCGGTTCATACCTTATTTACCGAAGTAGCTGAATGTGGTGTTAATTCACGGGGTTGAGCCAACGCGTGGATCAGCTTTTGTCATCACCACAGTCAGAGCGAGGAAGGGGGGTCTGTCCCGGTCACAGCGTCCCCTCTGCCATCAAGGTGGCAAAACTCTCTGGAAAAGCGACTGCTTGTTACGGTTTCCTGAGGACCGTAAAGTTGTTCAGTGCGTCTTGTTTAAAGCTTTCCATTAAGCTGAGGTCAATTCAGATGCGTTCTGGTTAAGCGCGGTTTCCCGGAGCCAGAGCCTGGCCGTTGTGAGAGCTCTGCGGCTGCGGAGCACCTACAAAGCTGGCACACCCTCGTGTCTGTGTCCGCTCCGATCGCGCAGGAGCAGTGAGAATATTTAATTTTGACCAATTGCCTGCTGCCCGTGTGATCACGGAGCATAAAATATTTTGGCGGTATTGGCAAATGCTGTTACTAGAAGTTTTGTTGCTCTGTGTCTCGACCGATGACCCTCTGCTGGGGCAGTGGTGGGGAAGTGGTCACCGCCCGCCGTGCATCCTTCCCCCTTCCTACGTGGCGTCTCCTCCTGCCGCTGCTGGTCTGGCACACGGGGCTGTCCTTCGGTTTGCGCTGAGCTGGGGGCTGAAACCAGATAACGTAGGGTTTTCTGAATGAAAGGGAGCGCCAGTTGAGGGCAAAACGTTTGCCAAGTGCCGGAGCAGCCAGAGCACCTGTAAAGCCAAGCACGTCGGTGTTGATTACATCCCGTGTTTCTGTGGTGGCCTCTGCTAGCCATCACGGCCGGGAAAGGCACGGCCACCCCAGCGTGTCACTGGCTTGTCGGTCCCTTGCTGCTCTCCCAGCCGTCAGTACTGTGCTTGCCATCCCCTCGGCCCACAACAGAAGTGTGAGAAAGCCACTGTTTTTAAAGGAGAGGAAAGGCTGCGAAGGTGAAACGGGAAGGAGAGGAGGTTTCCCCCGAGCGGGGCGCAGGGGGGTGAGCGGTGGCCGTCGCGTGGCTGCGGTGGGGGCTGAGCAGGGAGCGGGGTGGAAACTTCTCTGTAACAGAAGCACTTCATTATGGGTTTATTCTGTGAAATTAATGACATTCTGCGCTTTGGTTAATGTACAAAGCAGAAAATCTGCTGCTGGCTTTGCTTGTGCAGTTTCTCAGTCATGTTTGCGTAATTAGCGAATGTTGTGAGTGGGCTCGGTGATGGAGCAGAACTGAAAGGTTACTGCTCCTGGCAGTGCTAACCGCACGCAGCAATACCTGCTCTGCGCTTCGGGCTCCAGCAGAAAGAGATCCCTCGTCTTCCTCCTAGGGAAATCTAACTTTTCCTTCCCGTTTGTTACTGTCAGGACCGACGTTGTAGTTGTATAATGATAAGTCTTTAAAAATGGCTGATCTTGCAGTTCTGTGCAGTTCATGTGTCCGAGGCCTGGGACCAGAGTGAGTCCTGTGAAGCACAGCAAGCAGATGAGATGGATTGTTTTGGATAATGCGCTGCCCTCCTGGTTTTTTTCCCCAGCAAATTTGATTGAATGAATTAAATTAACTTTTTTTTTTTTTACACTTAATGATAGCTAAAGAAAAAAATTACTTCATAATTAGTTTTAGCAAATTGTACACAAAGTATAAAATGCTGTTAGTATTTAACTCACTGGCTTTTTGATACTAGTAACCTATGAAAATACCTCTGAATATTTGTATCGTGGTAGGTACCGCTGCATCGCGTGTTGGGGTCTCTGGCTGGCCCAGCACGGAGGGAAATACTCACTTGCTGTGTTGCGCGAGTTGTACTTTGTACCGCATTTTACAAGGAAAATGTTACAACAAAGTCAATTTACAAAGTCAATTTAAGTGTCTCTCTGCCAGGGACTGGCATATATAAACACAAATGAATTGGTTCACTTGTCAAATGAATGGAAACTGAGGATATTACATTTTGTAAGTGATTGAAATCCTGTCTTCTCGGTCTCATGTTCGCTGCTTCCAAGGGGGGCTGTTTCATTTTGAAGGGAAAAATCAGGGGATTTAGATGAAAAAGAAAAACTAGATATGAAGGAAAAATTAGTGCCAATAAAAACAAAGATTTTATGCAGGGGTAGTACTTAAGAAAAAGGACGAAGAGTGAAACCAATTATTTTTCTGCAAAAGAAGTGATCATTGGGGCATCAGGGGCGACAAAGTGTACCTGGGGGAGAGGGGAGAAATGTGTTTTGAGAGGGGAGAAATTTAAAGGAAAAAAAAAAAAAAGTCTTTGTGTTCATTCCTTCGGAATTGGCGGGTTGTTGACAATTGGCGGGTTGTTGACAACCATGAAAACAGGAGCGGGGGCTGTTGGCTGGAGGGGGGCGAGAAAACGCAGGTGAGGTGGTGGGCGCTGGGCTCAGCTGCGGTCCCGCAGGTACAGTGTTCTTGGAGTTATTAAAAACTGATCTTTGTGCAAATTTTGTGTTCCCCGAGCAGCTGGGGGGCCCAGGCCAGTGTTGGGGGATGCGGTGCCTGCGGCATGGACCCGCACCGGGGGGACCATGTTCCCTTCCCCAGCGCCCGCCTTTGAGGAGCTCCGGAGGTGCGGGGTCCTCCTGGTGGCAGGACTCTCGGTCCGGCCTTCCAGGCTTAATTAGTGCTGAGTCACTGCAAATCTCTGCCTTTGTTGTTGAATTATTTCTAAGTCGCTTGGTTTCCAAACCGTTTCCCTCCAAAATGAGATCGTCTTGGAAATCTGTAGCGTATGTCGTGGTTAAGGGACCTAGCCTCAGCACAGGGGTGAAACGACAGCGGAAAAGCAGACTTTCGGGTTTGGTTCACAAAAATTGGAATTGATAAATGTTGGAAATAATGGCAAGAACTTGGCTTTAACTCCAACATGTGGCCACAGCTTTAGCAGAGAGTTTGCCAGACACTGCTGCCAAGGGGGATGTGGAAGACAGAGACCGTCCTGCCTTCTCCGGCGGGTTCTTGACAGTGTTACGCGTAAAGCTGGAGCCGCGCGGGAAGGTGCCATGTGTCTTCTGGAAAAACGTACAGGCGCGTTGGCTCGTTGTGCTGCACCTCAGCTTTGGCGATGGTGATTGTCTGCCGCTGGTGGCTTCGCTGCCTTAGGAGGGCACGGTTCTGTGGGGTGGGTTTGTTTCTTGGCTCGCACATGAAGCTGTTTGGGTCCCGCTGAAAGACTCCCAGAGCCTTGCCCCGGGGGGGGAGGCACTGGAACAAAAAGGGATGTAATGCCCTTGGTGGGTGTCTTTCTCCTAAAGTTATCTGATGTAAATATTACGCTCTCTGCATAAATTTAGTATAGATAATTGACTGCATCTTGCTTGGAAATGGGTACCAAAGGTTTTTTTATAGCTTCTGTGTAATTGAAATTCCAGGAGGAGAGGCCTTTGTCTGGGTAACCACATTTGAATTACTTTTTTATTGTAGCGTTAAACCAGTACGTTACGATGTTAGGAGTTCAGTGTGCGTGTGTGTCAATAATTACTATATTTCCACAGTTACAATGAACAAAGCAAACTCTTGAAAAGAGCGTGTAGTCCTTGCCCTGAAAGCAGATGATCCTACAAGTTGCCAGCCCGTGGTGTTCTCGCCCAGGCAGCGGTGTCCCCGAGGAGGGGACCGCGTGCTTTCTGCATCCCCGCTCGAGCCCCGGAGCCGGGCTGCCTGTACCCCAGCTCTGGAGACACGTTTTGTATAATGAGAAACCAGTGCACCAGCGTGGAAACGGAAAGGCTTGTAGAAGCCATTCTAAAGAGAGATTTAAAAAAAAAAAAACAACCCAAAATAATAAAAAGAGCTGCTAGGAGACGGAGTGGAGCTCCGTGCCGGGGTGGCGGTGGCCGCAGGAGGGACAGTGGCCGCAGCGTGTGCTGTGTGAGAGTTGCGAGAGCTTTGATGTGATGCCGTGGAAGGTATTAGTTGTACTCACTGAAGCTCCTTTGTTTTGCAGAGATCTTGATGCAGACGCCCTTTTGGATTTCTTTTTAATAATGTGTGACCCTTCACCTTTGATCCCTTGACCTGCATTACTTTGGTAACCATTTCATTTTTTTAATTTCATTTCATTTTTAATTTTGGTGTGCAAGCTGTAACATTTCATCGTTTTAAACTGTAGCGTTCTTTGACCTCCCCAATTGTCTTTTTATTTTTTTCTATGAAGATATGTAATGTTGGCTTTTCTTGAATAAAAATTATTTCAGTTATTTAAAAAAAATAAAGTATGTCATTTTCATTGGTTTTTGCTTAAGTTTAACTGTGTGTATGTTTCTCGTATAGTACATTACTTTTTTTGACCTATGTTCTCCCAGTAGTTAATCTAATTTATTTTGATATTTCTGTACATCTTTGATTTTAATTTGCATTTCTCTACAGTTCTTTCGGCCAGTAAAACATACGCTGTTTCCCATCCCACCCCCCAGTCATGTTTTGGTAGCCCAAAGTAATCATGGGAGCATTTAAGATACTCTTATGAATAAGAAACATTCTTTATTGTTAAAATTTTGTTCCCTGTCCTGAAGATAACTTTTCCTAACCATCAGTTTAAAACTGATAGCTATTTTAATAAAAGATTAGGCATTAGACCAAAATGAAAATCCCAATCGAAACTCAATTTACATTTATTTTTACATTATCATTGAAGCCAAAAGGAAAGTTATCAATGCTTTGAGATGTGCTTAAAGAAGCAGTGTTGTGTGTACGGGGGATAGTAAAGCCCTCAGAGTTTAGTAGCCGTTTCTTTCCATTTTTCCATTGCCAGGGCACCGGTGTATAAGACAGATTTTGGCCAGATTCTATTTTTGTCTTGTAAATGATCATATGAAATCTACTGAGCACGGCCCACTGAAGCACAGATTATTTTTTAAGTGTCTCATTATTTTATTCTCTAACATTTAATGCTGAAGTTTTAATTGCACACAGATGAAGCTGCTAAATGAGCACTGAAATGGATTTAGGTCTTCTCTGAGCCTTGTTGATGCTTATAAAACTTCATATCGTTCATTAGGGCTACAGACTAAAATGGGAGCGAGCCGTTCACATCCTACCAGCCGGCTCCGCCGACCTCCCCTGGGCTCTGCCCGCGTCTGGCCTCGCTGGGGCAGCCCACAGCCCCGCTGCAGACCCCGCTGCTGGTGTTTCCCTGGAAAACACAGCAAAGCTCCGCTGGGTGTTTACGGGGTGCTGCTGGCCCCCGAGCTGCCCCAGCTACCCGCCAGCCCTCGGCAGGGCGGAGGGTTGAGCCCCGGAGCCGTGGGGATGCACCGTCATCACCAGACGCTGTTTCAGGAAGCGGCTTCTATTTTTAATCGGCATCCACGCCTGGGAAAATGGTATTTCCAGCACTAATCTTTGCGCTTAAACAGCAAGAGCTCTGTTTTTAAACTGCCCTTCATTGTGTTTGCAGAGTCACCTGTTAAATAACGTGGCAGGCAAAACAGTACTCAGAGAATTCTGCTGAGCAGTGTCTCCTCCGTGTTGATGTACCCAGTGGTTAGAGCCGAGATGGACGATCGCAGCCTACGTCAGTGTTTGAAGCGTTCAGGTGGTTTTTGCTTTTCCCCTCCTGTTCCAAATTTTAGCTGTAATAGTTTTTGTAGGCCTGGAGTCATCAATTCTGCTCTACAAGGCTGCCGCTCCTACAGCGAGCGTCTTTTGGATAGCTGGGATTTGGCTTTTACTCTGGCTTTAATGCTGCCTGTCAGCCTGAGAAGTGTGATCCTGCAGAATCATCCCGAGCTATTTCTCCAGCCTTCAGAACAGGGTTTTTAAAACTCGTTGGAAAAAATATTTATTTTGCCCAAGAAAACTCCTTGAAGACTATTTTTCTCCTCCTTGTAACACATATTTTATATAGGCAGCAGTTAGATGTGAATGCCTTGACTTTCTAGGAAAGCAATTTTTAAAAAACCCTTTATTTAGACATCTGGAAACCAAAGGGAATCTCCCTCCTCTGCGCAGAGGGCTGGCTTTCAGCTGCCTCCTGGTAGAACAAATAGCGAGGGGGGAAAAAGGAAAGTAAAGGAACAAAAATGTCTCATGTTGGGAATTGAAGTCAATAATATAAAAACACATAGGTTAAAAGATGGCTAGAATTTCTTGTTTCAGGAGATACTTTGTCATGTCCATCCTGTCTCCTTTTCGTAAGGTAAGCGCTCCGAGCGATGGAAGAGTTGGGTTTATCTCGCAAGACGTTCGGGTGGCACAGGAGGATGCATGCTTTCTTTTTCACGATCATTCTGAGTGTTCTGTTAGATGCAGATGGTTATTCCCAGAAATCAGCGTAATGAATATGGATTATGCCTGTTCACTATGGCACGGGCTTCCAGGATGCTCGGGCTGCTGAGGAAGGAGGAGGCAGAGCCCTTGGAAAAGGAGGCCAGGAATTGTTCTGTTTCCTCTATAAACAACAGTAAATATTAGTCAGAAAAGCTGCTTCGTTAACACAGCGGTAGCATTACCATTTACCCTTAAGAGCTTAAAGTCTTTCGTGTGTCTGCTGCAGCGTTACTGGATGACAGTAGGTAACGTCAGCAACAATTGTCCGTTTTATGGCAAGAGATGACAGAACTTAATTCATTTTACTGAGCTTGTTTTTTACTGAGCAGGAACTAAAATACATGTTTTCTTCAAACACTTAATCAAAGAACTACACCGATGCTGCAAAACGTTGGCAAAGCAGAACATTTGTCTATTTAAATATTAAGAGAATAGTCTGTTGAGAGATCTCTTCCTGCTTAGGAGGTTTTTCTGTTATTCAAAGCCAGAATATTGATAACATCCACTCCTGAAACAAGTCTTAATTTTGAAATTTATGCAATATCTGCTACTGCTGGATGCTTTTATATGCTAACCTTAACATAAGGCTAAATGGCTGGAATGAAATACTTGGCACATTTACTGGATTTAGAACATTGCATGTCTTGCAGTTCAGGTAATGCAGCTGGGATCGGATTAACCTAATCTGCTTTATTCAACCTAATAGCCACACTTGCGTATCAATCATCCGCATGTGCTGTTCATGTGATGGAATGTACATAGGCAACAGACAAATGGCTCACTTCGGTCTGGACTATGAAAAACAGATGTATCAGTCAACACAAGCAAACGTCGGGGTTTTTTTCTATTAATAATAAAACCCATCCAAACATGCAGGATAAAAAAGTGTACAGGACAGATTATTCCCCCCCCATGTCTGTATCTGTGAAAACACAGAACCCCAGATTTCTGTACAGACTCTGCACACATAAGCTTAACAAATGGGCAGCTGTCCCCTACGGATGTGCTTTAGGGCTGGCGGCTCCTGGGCGAGAATCCCGCTGCCCTCGTGCGTGGAGGGAAGGGGGTTTTCCGGGGGGAGCCCGAGTGCTGCCCTGGCAGTCGGCTTCTGGGGGAGCTGCTCCTCTGGGCTGGGGGGAACGTCCCAGGCTTCCCACCCCGCTTGCTGCTCTGTGCATATATTGTTTTGCAAAGTCCTTACATAATTTAATTATGGCCATTGCTTTAATCTTTACGTTCTCAAAAAGCATTAAGGTCTCCGATGGCTGGAGGGGTGAGCCGGCGCCGGCGGGCGGCCTTCCCGACTCAGCCCTGAGCTCCTGCTTTGGCTCCGCTTGCAGAAGTAGAACTCCTGTAGCAGCCGAAACCCCGCGTTTGGCTTCCTGGGGGTGCTAGAGCTGGGGTCTCTCTCTGTCCTTCGCTCCTAGCTGCAGACCTCGGGTGAGAAAACGTTTGGTGATAAAAATGTGTTTTTATTTCTCCCTCAGGTTTGGCTTGTCTGCTTTTCAGCTCTTCTAGACATTGGAAATTCCAGTTTGTGTTTATTTTCTCTGGATTCCTTCCCACAAGACAGAAGTGAATTCAGCATG
Source organism: Rissa tridactyla (assembly GCF_028500815.1). Taxonomy (NCBI): domain Eukaryota; kingdom Metazoa; phylum Chordata; class Aves; order Charadriiformes; family Laridae; genus Rissa; species Rissa tridactyla. Next base: position 527,748 of record NC_071481.1, on the reverse strand, counting down.
GATTATTGGGGAGAACCTTGGCTGGGAATAAGGATAATTGCAGTCTCTGGCTGTGCCACAGATTTACTGATGATTTCTTTTAAGTTATTCACCTGCACTGTATCTGTTTCCTCAGCTGTAAAATGTGGGTAATTACCTCCATTGTAAAATGTTATGGGGTCTGCTGGTAATTATATGAATGAAGTACTAATTACAGTGATTATTACTTGGACCGAGTCTAGATCTGGGTGATGCTCCTGTTGTGATGAACGTGTGAAACACACGCTACGACTTGCCTTTCTCCATTCTTTGCGAGGGACCTGGCAGGGAAGGTGCCGCAGCATTGGGATGTACGTTCCTGATGAGAAGCGCTACTTTTTCATGCAAGTCAGTCTGTTAACTTCCCGTCTCCCTCATCCTCACGCGATAGCAGGCAGGAGGCTGATGGGAGGCTAAGAAATGACTAATTCGGTAGTTGGATCCACGTGTAATTCAATAGTAAGGGTTCGTGCTTTGGCATTCGCTGTTCCTCTTGGAGATGCGCAGAAGCAGCAGACTGGGAGTGTGGTCTCCGAGAGGCTGGTTGGGTTGGGGACAGTCCGTGTGCCACCTTGTGGCCTCGGTGCCTTTGGAAGATCTGACCTTGATGCGGGAAAAGGTGTCCTTCCAGCTGGGAGGTTATTGCCCTCCTGTAAAAGACGACCGCTTGCAAGACTTCTTATCAAGCGTTTTATTTGCCTTTCTCTTCTCGATTTATTTAGGACACATTTTCTTTGTAGCTGGGAACAGCTCTGCTATCTGCTGAGCAAGGCTGGTCAGGGAGGAAGAATTGATATTCTTTAAGGTAGAAATGGAGAGTTCTCATCCAGGAAATACTGCTGCTGCTGCCCGGATGATGCTGTAGTTCCTGACGGTAGTAATGATGAGTAATGACTTGCATCCGTTAACGACGAGAGGCTCCTACTCGACACCAGCCTTCTCTGGACACACGTTTCGTGGCACAGTAGCAACAAAAACCGTGTTCTTGGTTCGTCTTGCTGCAGTTCCTGCCTGCTCTGCTGTGCCACGTCTGCTGGCTGGATTTCAGCCCTCGCCTCCGCACTCCCACTTGCCATCAGCCTCGGCCGTTCTTTGCCCTGGAAGAGCAGCCAGAGATCTCGGTAATGGCATCAGGATTTGGTAGCAAGCTAGAGGTGACAGGCTGGGCAGCTCTTCCTTTCTCAGAGTTTCATGGTTGCAGTGAATTTTTAACTTTTAAGAGGAGGGTTTAGTTCTTGTCCAGTATCATAATATGAAAAGGCTTTCCAGCAATGGAAAGGCAATTTTTAATTGCAGTTTTGCACTTGAATTTCCCAAACTAGATGCTCACCTCTAACAGCTTATTTCTGATTGATGCTACATGTTGAAATCAATCTGGAGTATATCACGTCCTCGCAATATGTCAGTGGTTGGCAATGCAAAGTCCATCTTACGCAGCTCAGTGGATCATTATTCTGTTTGCGGGTAACTTAAGGGAGACAAATGGTTCCAAGTACAGGTTTTTTCCAAGGCTTCTAGGTTTAAAACTTTAAAAGCCGTAACTGAAAATCCACCAAATACAAATACGGGTGCCTGCCCGTGGTGAGCCCAGCGGCCGGCGTTTGTGCCGCTTGTGGCTTTGCCGGCCCCGTGGCTGCAGGGCCCGTCTCCCGCCCTGCTGCGGGGCCGGGAGCAGCCCCTCGGCGCTCGGGGGCATCCGTCCTCCACCGCCTGCCTCTGGGCAGCCTCAGCCTCCCCAGACGGGAGTTCTGCTCTTGGCTTCTTGAACCACCCGTTTTTGTCGTGACGGAGTGCTCGGGTGCCCCATGACGGGTGCCAGTGTGTGGTGCCAGACAAGTGAAAACAGTCGTTGCCGAGCAGTAAGTGTATGGAAAGACCTCACCTGGCCAGGGGGAGGAAGACGGAAATGAGGGATCATCCCTCCCGCCATCACTCTTACCTCGCTTCAGAGCATCTAAAATACCAGACGGTTGTACGCCCGTCTGTGCGCTTCTCCTAATAATCGTATGTTGGATTTTAAAAACAAAAATCCTGTTGATTTGGGAAGCCAAAAACTTGGTTCATTCCCAGAAGCATCGTCTATTAAGATCCTACAGAAGCATCTTCTATTAAGATTGATTAATTTGGTGAGAGATGCTTCAGCGGCGAATAATGCCGTATGAATGTTCTTATTGCACGTTGCACCAGAGAATGGAGCTGTGTGCGCTCTGCAAGTCCTGTGTGGTGAGGCACAGCGAGTTACTGCCTGATCGGAAGGACAGTCAATAATTCGGATTCGAGATTTATTCAGCTATAATTTTATAGCATTCTTGCAACAAATGGGAACGTGTGTTATCTATGAGATTTCTGTATCTCAATATCACTGTCCTGTAAATCAACATACTAACATATGACCTTTTTTTTTTTAAACTAACATGTTTAGTAACGTAATAATTATAAAGTCTCTAAGGTCTTCCTCCTCTTAGAAATTAGTGAACTGTCTGTGTTTTATCCTGGTGGCAAAGTGTTGCATAAAACCACCGTAGCTTATAAAAATGCTTTCAAGTAGCTGAATTAAAGTGTAGCACCACCACGAAAACAAAAGTATTAAAGCGGAAGTGATTCCAGAATAACTTGCTGCTAAATCGAGATTTCTCTACTGTGAGAGCAGGTTTTTAAAGATTAAATACCCCGGTTGGGTGACGATTGCAAACCCCAGTGCAACAGTTGAGGTGGCATTTTTATTTGTCAGCGGTTACCACAGGAAAATTTGCTTTAACCTTTTTTTTTCTTTTTTTAAAATCGCCTGTCCCTCCTTGGCTTTGTGACTGGCAGGTGAATGCATGGGATGGTTTCAGGCCGTTCCCCATGTTCCCGTCCTCGCGGGCTGTGCTGGCCGGTGGCCGCGGTGCCGCCGGCGTCACCTCGTGTCCCCAGCCCCGCGCAGCAGCCGGGGACGCGGCACGTGCCGGACGGTCCCGGCGCGAGGGAGCTCCCGTCCCTGCCGGCCTCACCGCTGGAGGAGGAGGATGATGATTTCCTTCCTTCGCCCCATTTCTAGCTGCCCCCGTCTCTGTACGGACGCGGAATCCCCACAGGAGGGTGCTGTGAAGGCATTTAATGTGCAGATTTTGCTGGGAAGATCGGAGTTTTGAGGAAACGGCGATTCTCGGGAAGGCGAAGCTGCGTTGTCGCGGCAGGGCCGGTGCGTGCCCCGGCGCGGGAGGGATGCGGGAGAGGCCCGCGCTGGTGCCGCCGTGCTGCCCGCGGCCCTGCCGCCGGACGGTGCCGGGGTGGCCGGGGGTGACCACAAGGAAGGCGACGCGCTCGGGCACCGGGAAAGCATCCCGGGGTGTTATCGCTTACGGCGGGTACCGGGACCCTTCCCCACGAGTCTCATCCACGGCCCACGGGTCGCCTGGCTTCTCGCCGACGAGCCTTGGAGCCGCTCGTCTACTTTCCTGTCTGTACATAGAATATTTAATCTGCATAAACTACAAAATCCATTTGGTTGCAAGTAGAAGCTCTAGCTCCTGTCCTAAAATACTTTGTAAGTTAGGCCGTTCTGTTCAGCGTGATCAGAAAGACAAATGAAAAATAAGGGAGAAAGCTTTCCTTAGTTCTTAGCTGTAAAACTTCTCTTTCAAATATTTTAAATAAAATAGGTTATTCCTTTTGTATAGTATATACTTGTGCCAAAATACTTTTATGCGACAAGGCAAGTTAAATAGCATTTCCCACATGCGGCTTTTGTCAGCTGGGGACTGCTTCAAATAGAAATTAAATACGATCATTTAAAAGAAAACAGAAAACCCCAGCCCAGGGGAGCTGCGGGCTGTTCTTCCCCTCGCGCTCCCGCTCTGCCCCCACCCTGCCGCCTCCTCAGGCTTTTCAGGGGGTTTTTAATAAACTTTTTAAAGTGAGGATTATAACTAAAATAGAGACTTATCTTTGGGACGACCTCTAAAACACGTGGGGGGATTAAACCTAATTCTGTTATAGAGAATATGGTTGCTCCGATTCTTTTAATGGCAGTGAGATAAGCTGATAGAGCTGTATTATTGGTTTTTTTTTAAAGTCTCCTAGTCATTAAATAAGAGTACATCGCTCTTAACCCTGGTGAGCGGGATCCGTGTGTGTCCGGTGCGAGTCCCAGCGGGGTTTCGCCACTGCCCGTGCGTGGCCTGTGCCGGGCGGTGGGGCTGGGACGTTTGGATGGAAACCGTTCGGCAGAGACGGTGCCTGGTGTTATCCTGCATTTTTGGCATTCGTCTTAACTCACACCACCTAAACCTTTTGCTGGGATGGATCACCACGAACGAGGCTTACCTGACGAACTCGGTGGAAGGACGGTGCCTGGCAGCAGCACTGGAGCCGTGCCCCGTTATCAGCGCGGTGGAACCGAGCCGTTCTCGTGTCTGAACGCGCGTTAAATTGGCCACAGGTCATTGAAATAGACTCGGATTTAGGCTTTGTAAAGCGAGACTTTCCGCTCTCCGGAGGAGCTTTGGCTTAGCGGTAACCAGCCACAGCCATGGTAGTTTTTGGTTACCAAGCAGAGCCTGTTTGGATGTTAGGAAATCGGAGCATAAATTCTGACACAGTCGGCTGTGTCATGCGCGTCGCCTCCGTGACTCTGTGACCTCCAGCTGCTGTTACTTCAAACACTTGCCATTAGACGCAGTCGGTAACACCCTTATGAGTTCTATAGGAGCTTTTCCTCCTGCCATCTCAAATGAAAAATAAACAAAAGAGCTTAAGCATGCAACGTGCTAAATAGACTAATAAGCTGTGAAAATATTTTACGGGGAAATCTGGGGCAAGAGCTGTCTGCTGAAGCAAGCCTATTAGACTTGGCAGCAGCAGGGCTTTGGGAGGCGTTCTTTGGGAGAGATAATTGAAAGATTTTTTCATATGTATGTGTATTATTTTTTTTCCCCCTTTCTGAGTAGTTTTAAGAAATCCCTCCCTCCTTAAATTGATTACCTCTCAGCAGCAGAACGCCTTGGCTTTAAGTACCCGCTAAGCTGCTCCTGTGCTGATTTGACTCTGCCTTTCTGTTAAATGTAAAACAGGTTTTAATCTTCTCATTTAGCTGTTTTAATAGAAAGTAAATGTTTAACTTGCTTGGCTGTGGCACCCACATCTTTAATCCACGGGAACGCTTGTAATGAAAGGAGATGGTGTTTTGTTTGAGGCCGGCGGTGCCAGCCATGGCGGCCGTTCCCGGGGGGCATCCTGCCGGAAGGGGCCGGTTTGCCGGACGGCAATTCCTGTTCAAAATGGGATTCCTGGGAATTGCCCGGTGCTCGCCGGCCCCGAGCTGGAGCTGGTGCCGAAATGTCAGGGAAAGCAAATAACCGTCCTTGAGCAGATCGAGGGATGATGGGTTTTCGGAACGTGACGGGATGAGCAGCGAGAACCCTGTCTGGGGACGGGTCCCGACCCTGGGGAACGGGGAAAGGTCTGTAAACGTGCAGTAAATTAAGTGTTTGTGATTACTGCCTGCAAGCTTAATCACAGCTTTTTCCGGAGGTTTACGTTTGGAGATTATTTACGTGTTCTGATGGTGATATAATTGCTGCTCTATAGAAGAGCTGGAGCAGGGCGCTTGCTAGGAGGACTCCCGAGAGCAGCCCGGCTGCACTTGGTGCACTTACACAGAAGGCGGGTTCCAGTCTTCTGTCGCCGCTTGGTTCATCTAGTTACGATGAAATTTAACTTCATTTTTTTAAAAAAGGCATTTCTGACTCGAGGAGACAAATACTACTGGTGAATTAACAGGCCAAATTCCAAATCTATCAAGGGGGGAAGAACGGAGCGAACATGGGTGGAAGCACCTCGGGTGCCGAAGCAGCCGCTCGTGTGGCTTTGCTGCGAGGGCAGGAGCGGCAGCCCCGACCCCCTGGGGTGCGTTACCTGCTGCCGATAGAAATCAGGATTTTTTCAGGCTGGAAGCACAGTACGTTCTGGAAGACCGAGCGCTGCCGAAGCTTTTTCCTCTGCATTTCCCACCGGCCCCTGCTGCCGGGAGGGAGACGCCGTCCGGGGCAGCTGGACTCGGAGGCACCTACACATACTCCGTAAACACGCTTTCTGCCATCTTAAAGATAACTGCATTAGTATAGGTTTGGCTGGATAAATAAAGTGCTCTAATTTCAGGCTCGCGTTGTAAGTTGACAAGCTGTAATTATCTAAGTGCTGGCGTTACAAACAGCAGGGTGCATCTGGCAAGCCCCATCGTCGGCATGTGGAGTTACCCCGCGCTCGGCACCGGAATCCGGGAGGACGGTTCTTCCCCCGTGTCCTGGCGTGTGCTCTCACGCGCCGTGCTCTCGCCGGCCCCGGCTCCTTGTGGATGGTCCCCGTCCCCGCAGAGCCCAGTGCCCGCCTGGCGATGCTTCCCGGGACAGAAAAGGAGCGTAAAGGGAAAAAACTCATGGGTTGAGATAAAGAGAATTTAATAGAACAGTAACAGAAGAGAATAACAACAATAATAATGGGAAAAGAATACAAAGGAAAGCGGTACACCACCAGTCGCTCTCACCACCCGGTGATGGGTTGCCCAGCCCGTCCTGAGCAGTGATGGGGGGGGATCCCGTCCCCCGGCCAACCCCCATTTCTACACCGAGGTGTGTCTGTGGTGTGGAATGTCCCGTTGGCGGCTTGTCCTGTGGGTGTTCCCTCTCAGCCCCTGGGGGGAGCTGAAAAAGTTCAGGACTTAATATAAGCATTACTTAGCAACAACTAAAACAATGTATGTCACAGAATCACACACTGGTTCGGGTTGGAAGGGACCTTAAAGCCCACCCAGTGCCACCCCCTGCCCTGGGCAGGGACACCTCCCACCAGCCCAGGTTGCTCCAAGCCCCGTCCAACTTGGCCTTGAACCCCCCCAGGGATGGGGCAGCCACAGCTGCTCTGGGCATTCTCATACTAAATCCAACACGCAGGAAGAAAATTAACTCTATCCCAGCTGAAACCAGGACAGCAACAGAGACCTGAAAAGTTTCATTTTTCAGAATCGGTAGGAAATGGCAGCATTTCAAGGAAATCCCTTCTGCTGGGCAAAGGCGGCTGCCCCGTCCGGCTCTGCTTGCTGCTCCGTGGCCCTGGCAGGGCTGGACGTGCCGTATCTCAGTGCCAGCGGGGATTTTGGACGTGGGCAGGCTAACGGGCCGGTGTGGCACCACAGGCAGGTGCCGATGGCAGGTAACGTCAGGCAGGGCGTCCCAGCAGGGTCTCCGGTGAAGAACTTGCTGTTCTCCAGGAGGTGAATTGCGAGCAGTTTGCATCCATCCGCAGGGAAGTGGAGCTGCTCCTTCGCCGGGCGCTGGATTTACGAGTTGGGGTTACAGCATAGTAACGTAAATGTGTAATTTCCTGAGTTGCAGTCGTTCTAATTAAATTCATTTGCAAATTCTGCCTGTTTGCCTTTTTCCCTTGACTTTGTTTCCTCGCGGACCAAAACCCCAACATCCCCAGCGGGTCGCGGGGGCGCTGGGGGGCCCGGGGGGGTGGATGGGAGCGGGGCCATGCCGGGGGGACGGCGGCGCGGCTGGGGATGCCGGTGAAGGGGTTCGCGTTCCCCGTAGGAGCGGGTTGAAACGCTGCATCAGGCGTGTGTATCACCAAAACAATAAAAGCATTGCGAAGGCGACCCGGGATCCGTTCCCCGCTTGGCGTGTTAGCGGCAGCTCCTCCCCCCGCGCAAGGCCAGGCGACTGAATTCATCCCCCGGGATTTGGCGTTAAAACGTGTTTGCTGCCAGCTGACAAAAGAGTCAAGCTCGGATTTATTACACCGGCACCTGCAGTAAAAAATGACAGATGATGAAAATGTATTTAATTATCATTCAGCGCCACATCTCTGTCTGCTCCAGCCGCGGTGCTGCAGCTGTTGGCACACACTTTATTTTAAAGTCAATGTGCTTATCTGGAGAAGAGCCCGAGCGCTGGGTAAATTGGCCGGGGGGGAGCGGGGCCGGCCGCAGCTGAGCAAACGCAGATTTGCGCTGACACGCGCTCGACTTCCTCGCCTCCTCCGCCACACTTCCCGGAAACTTCCCGCTCCCTTGGGAAAGGCGTGTCCCAGCCCAAACCGGTGATTCCCGTGGGCGCTGGGCAGCCCCGGGCAGGGTGGGATGTGCTTCCCTCCCCATCGCCATCACCATCACCATCATCTCCATTGCCATCTCCGCCATCGCCATCTCCATTGCCATCTCCATCTCCATTGCCATCTCCATCTCCATTGCCAATCTCCATCATCGCCACCGCTGTTCAACGGGGCACCGGCCGCAGCGACCGTGGCAGCGCACAAGCAGATGTAATTAAACAACCACACGGCAATAATCGGCTGCGGTTGCTGGCGGGGGGAGACGCGTCTCAAAGGCGGCTGCGGTTTGCAGCAAGGTCAGGGGAGACAGCGCGCGCGTTCCTGCAGCGGAGCGCGGATACGGCCCCCTTCCAAGTGACAGTCCCCCGGTGTTCCCTGTTCCTGCCGTAGCACGAGGCTGCGCACAGCACTGGGGAGCTTCAGCGTGTGCCGAGTGTGCACATTATGAGTTACATCACATTATACTCATATTCTGAGTTACGTATATGAGCCACGTCCATGAGTTACGTATATTTGCACACACGTACACACATCTACAGACACCCAGCTGGCCCACGTGGCTGGAAGTGGCCCAGGTGCGGCTGATCCCCTCCTGTGGCCTCTCCCAGCTGCGGTCAATGGGAGCTGACGAGGGGCAATGGGACAAGCCCAGCCCCTGCCCGGGGCTGAGCTCGCTTTGCCGGAGCGTTCCTGCAGATCAGAGCCTGGGGGGCTCCCTCGGCCCCTGCCGTCACCCCTGTGGCTCCCTGGATGCCGGTGAGTGCTCCTGCTCGGGCCAGCCTGCGGCCGTGGCTGGTCTGGGGCAAAAAAAGGCAGCTGAGGGGGTGAGCTGGGGTGTGTTGGCTGGTTTCGGGGCTGCGGGCTCTGCCGTGGGACGGTGGTGGCTGTCGGAGCCCGTGTCGGCAGTGCTGGCCCGCGCAGACCGGTGCTGTGCTCCGCGACTCCCCGTAATGGCAGTGCCGCATCTGTGGAAATTGCCGAGGTAGAAAAATGTTGTTTTCTGTTACTGGGAGCGTAGGAACGTGTTGCGTACACGGGCAGGTGCATAATTCCCTGCCGTTCTCCACAGTTCTTCCAAAAACCCCCAACAAACCCAGGTTTTAATTGGGGGCTGTGTATGTAAAAGGGAGCTCGAGGGAAGGGATCCCCCCCATCCTCTGGCTCCTTCCCCTTCCATCCCCAGGGCTCGGCAGGGGCAGGGGCTGCTCCCGAGGGCTGCGGGTTTGGGGTCTCTGAGGAGCGGTGCCGTCACACTTTATAGGAGGAGAAGTTGCTCTCAGGGCTTCGTTGTCACTTGTGTCTTGTCCTGTGCTCAGCAAATGGCTCAGGGAAAAAGGTTTTTAGGAGAATTAAAATGTCTGAGCCGTGATGGCTTCTGAATAACAGCTTGGGCTTTTTAGACGTGAACTCCAGGAGCTTTGCACCACGTGGAGGAAACCACGGTCGATGAGTAGAGATGGTCAAAGGAATTGGCCAGAAACTGTCAGAAAAACCTGATTTTTTTTGCAACGCTCAAGAGAAGAAACTGAAATATTTTGATCTTGCCAAAACGCTTTTGCCATTGGAGCATTTTCTTTGCTCCAAAATAATGATTTTTAAAAATATTAAGTTGAAAGCAAAAACTAGAAGCGACCTGGAAGAGGGAGGTTTCTTAAATGGCCTTTCACAGGGTGTCCTCGCTTTTGTGTGCGGAACAGGGAGGTGTTTGCTTTGGGGGGCCGTTTTACGTGGCAGGAGCATCTCGCGCACCAAAACTCGTGCTTTTTCGGTGGATGCAGAGGTTCCCCCCAGGGTTTGGCCGGAGGAGCCGGGCAGGTGCCTGGGCTGTGCCGGTTGGGCGCCGCTCTCCATTCGCCACAGTAACACCCAAACTCAAAAGTGGAGCGAGCGGCTGAAAACTGGGGGCTTTTAAGACGCCTTCAAAGCCGGTGGTGTTGGTGTTCTCCCATGTTCGGGGCCGGGCATCGCTCTCCTGCGGCTCCGGGCCAGGAGCCGGGCGGGGAGAGCCTCGGAGCGGGCAGTGAAACGCCGCGGTTTTTAGTATTCATGAAAAATGCTTGTGACAGCCTTACCCCAAGTAATGAGAAGCCACCTGCAGTTCGGAGCAGTACTTGATAATGCCGTAATTAGATTGGAGATGCAAAAAAGCTCATTAAAATTAAATAACATATTTGTCACTGTTTTAAGAGGCGCAGATTGCCTCGAACCATGCTGGTCTCTTGACCTTGAGTATTTTGGTGGAGTCCTCGCTGTCGAGAGCGTGAAAGTAACGCCGGAGCGTCCCGCCGGCGGTCCCGAGGGGGGGCATTTCGGCACACAGTTGCAGGCGCTCGCCTTCCCCCTCGCGTCCTTCGGCGCCGGCTCGTTTTTGCTGCCCTCGCCAAAGGGGACGGCGCTCCCAGCACCTGGAGGTGGCGCAGGGGGACGGATCAGCCCCATGTTGGGGGATGTGGGAGCAATGGGCGGCCGCTCTCGGGGTCCCTGCCTGGCCCCACACGGGCACGGGTCCACTCTGCCCTCCCCCCCGTATCTTTGGTGGCTTCTCGCCTTGCAGTCAGGATCCGTCTCTCGTTCGGGGAGAAGGCGCCTTCCCATCTTCTCAGTGCCTTTTGCTGTCAAATGCGCAAGGAGCTTCCCTGATTCCATGGGTTTGGGGTGACTTCTCCAGCTGCTGCCTGCTGACGGGCTCGGGCAGGCGATGGATTCCCCTCTCCACTCCCGCGCCCTGTTGGAAGACCGGCTGAGAGCTGCTGGTGGGGCAGAGCCGGCGCTGGAGACCCTGCCGTGGGTCTCCAACTCTCCAGAAATCCCCAGAAATCCCGGCGCGTGATGGGGAGCGATGTCGGACGGCGCTGAAACGCCGTGAGCCGGAGGGGTGGGGAGGCAGCGTGGGAGAATCGCTCAACGTGATGGCTCTCCCCGCTGCGAATTGCAACGGCAGATGCGCTCGGGCTGCGGGTTTGTGCAGTGCGGGAACGCAGCCTTCCGGAGACGTTTGTCTCTATCTCTTCAGGTTTTGATGAAATGCAATAAAATGTGTTTTAAATCCCCTTCCTCCCTGCCTGAAAAGGAATGTGCAAAGCCATAACGGCATCTATTAACAAGACTGTAATTTTCCAAAATTAATTTTTAATGAGTAATTTGTCTTGTTTTCAGATGTTTTATACAACACCCATTGTTTAAACCCCATTTGTTTCTCCACAATGTCACCATGAAGGAGACTGGCGTTGGTTCGGGATCTCCGGCTGGAGCATCCGTCGCCGGGGCGGGGGGGACTGCGCCCGCCGGGGAAGGGGGGCTCTGGGGGAAGGCAGAGGCTGCTCTTGACAGAAGGGATTTCCCTTTTTTCCACCCCAAACAGAGCATTCCCCTCGCTCGGGGGTCCCTCCCTCCCCACCGCTGTGGCCACGTGCTGCCTGTCCTCCAGCCCCACCGGCCGGGCGCTTCCTCGCCAGAGCTTTTGTGCGCGGGGAAGAGAATTAAAAACAAAAAGTGGGGTTTTCTTCCTCCTCCGCTCTCATTGTGAGTAATTACACGTAGGTGTCTTGGCGTGGGAGTGTTTGCAGATACTCCGTGTTTTCGGCGTGCGGGGATTCTCCCTCGGTGGCAGCCGCGTCGTGAGCGGCACCAAAGGCACCGCGTCTGCTCGGCCGGGGCCGGAACCGTCTCTTTAAGTTGGGGGTTGGTTGGTTGGTTTGTTTGTTTGTTTGTTTTCTTGTTTGGGAATGGGGGGGAGGAGGGAAAGGCGAGTGTCCCTGAGTTTCTGAGGAAAGAGCATCCCTGCAGGATCACCGCCCATTGCCGTCTCAGCGTGACTGCTGGTGCCTTACAGACAAACTTCGTTCTTTTTATAATACTTTTGTTCCCCCCTCAGGAATGATGGCCGAAGGGCTAAGCATCGGCCGCCAGCAGCTTGTGCTGCTTCGCAGCTGGGCTCACTGCTTGCTTTTGCTTATTGCCCGTCATGTCAATGTTTTTTTTTTTTTTTTTTCTTCCTGGCACCGAAAGCAAATTTTTTATTTATTTATTAATTTTTTTTCAGAGCTTGTTCTGACTAATCTTGATGAAAGAGCAAAAATTCATTATTAGAGAGAAATAGCTGATGCTAGGCTGGTGTTCCCCGGGAGGGTGAGTAAATACTGGGGGAACTTCTGTAGGGAAATTCCTGCCAAACCCGGCTCGTGCTGGGTGCACCGAGCTGCCAGCCCCCCCACAGCCCGCTCCACGCAGCACCCTGTGCCCGCCACAGCCCGAGGGTCCCCCCCGGCACCCAGCAGCGGTGCAGGGTCCCCAAAACCAGCACGAGACCCCGCGATGGGCAGAGCTGAACCGTGGAAAAATAAGAAAAAACAAGGTGTTCTCACAGGTTGAGGCCGGACCCCCCCCCCCCCCCCTTCCCCTCTCGGGCTGGGATCTTGGTTATTAGCGGAATAACCTCGTCCATCACCCAGGCGAGGGAGGTGGGAGCGAAGGGGTCCCGCCGTCGATGACGAGTGTTTCCGGGTGAAACGGAGAGCGCGGTTCCCGTTGTGCCGTCGCTCCGTCTCGCTTGGGCTCCCGCTCGGAGCCAGGCGGGTCCTTTGAGCAAATCTCCGGCAGCTTCAGAGGGAGAGAAACCACCCCAAAACCCATTTCTCCTCTGTGGTTGTGCTGAGGAATCTGCTGGAAGAGTAAACCCTGGGTAAACATCCTCAATTTGCTGCCTCCTGAAATGGAGCAGCTTTTAGAGTTTCAAGCCACAATTTGTATTCAAATGAAGGTCATTTGAAAGGTGTAACATAGTAAACAGCCATTATTTCATTTTGATAGTGGTACTAAAATTATAGTGTTGGTTGAATTATTTTAGTATAGGACCATTACCATCTCCCTAAAACACTTATAGGGATTTTTATATCAGTGCTGCAGTCCTGAAATTAGAGGAAAATTAAAAATCACACGGCTGTGGTAGGGAAGTAATTTTTTTGCGAGCATGCCTTCGTTTTATTGTGCATTCTCCTTCCCTCGCTTCCCTGCCAAAGGAGAGAGGCACGTCTTCTGTCGGGGGCCGCTGCTGACAGATTGCTGCTGTTGCCGGTCCTTTCCGTCTACTGCCATGAGCCGCTTCGGCTCCAGCTGGGAATTGCTCCGGAGCAGCATCCTCACCTGGCTCCATGCTCCCGGCGCCTTCCTGGGGCTGCGCTGCTCCTGGCTGGAGAGTAACGCGTCTGTCATCAGCGACACCTCAACAGAGATCGGGCTGCACGGGAAAAAGCGTTGTGCAAAAAAAAAATAAAAAAAAAAAAATAAAAAAACCAAACCAGATGGAAAAACGGACGGCAAAATGCTGCAGGGTCGCCCTGGGGAGCTGCTGCAGGAACCTGCCGTGTTTCAAGCCTCCCGCTCCGAGGGTGGAAGCGTCCCTTGCCGGTGCCTCCAACCGCGCGGCGTTTCCCTGGTACCTTCCGCCTCCAGCCCACCTGCGGCGGTGCCCAGCGTGCTCCTGCCGTGGCAGAGGCGGGTCGGTGCTGCCGGCGCTCTCCCGTCACCCGCAGTCGTGCCGAGCCTCCGGCACCGTGGTCCCTGGGACAGACCCTCTCCTGGCTGCGGGGGGCAGGGGCTTCGCCTTCTAGTTGTGTCCAGCCCAAGGTTTGGTGTGACCTCGGCGTCAGCGCTGCCCCAAGGCCGAGCGCGTCGACACACACCGTCACTCTCCAAAATGTACTTATTTACACTAAATTTGAAGTACATACAAGGGAGGAACAGCCCGAGTGACGCACTACGCGCAGTGATAAATCAGCGGCTCTAACGGAGGCAGGGAGCTGGCATCGCCTTGGGTAACCCCCCGAAAATGTCGGTGCCCAGCCGCAGCCGGCAGGGTCCGGCACTTCCACCGTGCCGGGGCTGTGAGTGTGGGAGGTGCTCGGGGGAAGCAGGATGGATCTGTCTCCCGACTCAAATCCCCAAGAACGAATTTCCGTGTGAGAGCAGCCGGGGGGATCGCGCCCCCATAACGATGCGACTGTGCTGCAGTGAGCCCTGATGAATACGCCAGACGCCTCCAGGTGACCAACGACGGGTCGGGATGTTTGGGGGATGGAAGGGCATTGAGATAACCTTGGCGACAAGCTGAAGACCTAAGAAAAACAGCTGCATTTCCAGTGTGGGAGCCGGCCTGCGTGGTTTGACCTCTGTGGCGTGCTGTCTGCGTCGACCGCTGGTTGTCCCCCTTGGTCGGGCACCCAGCGCTCCCCACACCCCGCCGGGCCTTCAGGGCTCACCCTGCGGAACGGAGGGACGACACCAGTTTGCCACGAGTCAGGGCTTTCACGAGCCACCTGTAGAATTTAGTTGCTTTGGTTGGTTGGGTTTTTTTTCCCCCCAATAAAAGAAGGTGCCATGGTATCACCTGACTTCAGCGCTCTTTGCCAGCGTGCTACGTTTAAAAAATACTCATGTAGGGGAGTAGATACACACTTGAAGTCTCTCTGCATTTATTTCCTTTTAGGAATAGATGTAATAAAAGCTCGAGTTAATAGAATGACAGTAATTTCCCCCATCAGGGCCACCGGGTGAGGGCGGCTGGACGGAGCCCGGCCGTTATGGCTGCCATTAGGTGGAAGGGTTGATGCACAACGGGCCGTGCACGAGCAGGGGCTGCCAGACGTGAACGAAATCTTAATCGTGAAATTCCCGTAGATTATTATAGCTGCCTTCATTAACATTTTCACACTCGGCTGGCTAACAAATGAGGAGAAGGGCTTTCGGTACCGCTGGATTTATAAGGCTCTGAATCCGCCCCGTACCTCGGTGTGTGCCAGCGGGCTGCGCCCTCGCCCTGTGCTGCGCTCCTGCTGGAGGAGAAGGGGTCGCCTGCTTTTTATGAAGGGGAAAAATAGCAGGTGTTTTGTGAGTAATTTTAGTGAAAATCTTTATTGGCGATAAGGTGGTTCTCAATAAAATGAAGGAATATCTTGCAAAAAAAAAAAAAAAAATTCCCCTTAATTTATAGTTCCTCCAAGAATTTAAGATGTGAAATTTCTAGTTTCTAGCTGCATCTTTGGCAAAACTCAGATTGATTGGGTTTTGATCTGGTTTTTATGGTGGTTTGATCTGATAGTGCTTAAACTCCGGGGTGTTTTAGTTGCGTGAGGAGGATGCCAGTGTATGTCCACTGGGAAAGAGCATAAACTCTTAAACCTTGGAAGTTTTGCTGCTTTTGCAGTACCAAAGCTGACGGAAATGATGCGCTGGCCATGGAAGGTGTTGGCCATGGAAGGCCATCGCGTCACGTTGCAGGTGAAGGACATGCCTCGCGTCTCTTCCCCAGCCTGGCCGTGCTCCTGCTCACAGCTCTGCTGCTGGAGCACTCCACGCCGACAGCGTGAAGATACGTTTTCATGGTGAAATTGTGGGGCTCTCAAACACAGAGCGATGGCGGGGTGGACGGTCCCCGTCCTTGGGTGAAGGATGCTCTTGTAGAGCCGCTCCTCAAGAGGCTTCAAATGGGGGGGGGAACCTGCAGCGGGGTTGGGATGCCCTCGGAGATGAGCATAGCAACCTGTTCCATATTTATTATGGGCAACAATTTGACTAAGGGAGAATTTAGATTAATAACATTCAGCCTGGAGAAGTAATTTCCTTTGAGAAAGCGATTTACATGCACTCTGCCAAAAAGAGCCGTCACCGCGCGCTCTCGTCGTGTCAGCTCCAATAATGAAGTTGGAAATAACATGGGAGGTTAATAGGTCCTACTTATCTCCTTAGCGCCGGAAAGGAAGATTTACAGTGCGGAGCCTGGTTTGCATATTTCCATTGGAAATGGAAAGGTTTTTCCCAGCCGAGATTGATGAGGGGTTGCGGTTACAGGGTGTCTGCTCTGCCGCTGCTCGCGGCTGAGGCTGCAAACCTGAAACCTCCATCCCGGGGGACGCGCTCCTGCCGGAGGGAGCCGCCTTTCCCGGGTCACTGGCCGGGGACGTATTTAGATGACTGTGCCGCCCTTCTAGCGATAATTATTTTTACCCGTGTCTGTCCCCTCTCAGCCTGGAAGTCCATCCCGACGTGGCTACCAGGCGGTGGCTGGGAGCTGGGCTGCAGCCGGGCGGGTTTTCCCGGGAGCCACCCGTGGCGTGCGAACGGGGAGGTCATCGGGAGATGCGGCGGGAGGCGGCGGCGTTGGGGACCGTGGAGGACGCCTGCGTCGCCTCTCGGGCTGCCGCTTGCGCGAGGCCGTCCCCTGGGCAGGCGTTGGTGTGGTTTGTCCTGTCTCAGCCCCGGGGGGGGACGGACGCCACGGTCCCGGGGCTGGGAGCTGCCGGGCTGTGCTGGTGCCTTAGCCGGGACCTGTTCCCTTAATTAGAAATAGTAATGACCTTGTCATCACTGGCGAGGACGCTGCTGCCTTGGCTTTCGGCGAGGCTGGAAATAGCTGGAGCCGCCCCTGTAATTGCACCTTTCCCCCCCCTTTCCTCCGCGCTTACGTGCGGCGGGAGGGGCGATGCGCGGGCGCCGGAGCCCTGTCACTTCAAATTACTCTTATTAAATTCCCGAAGGACCCGTGGCACGTTATGGGCTATCGCGGGAGCTATTTCGTTTGGAACAGCAGAGCTATCTGTGAGTTACAGGAGTACAGAAACGCTCTCCAGTTCCGCTGCTGCTCTCCTCCCCTCCCTTTGCGCTTCAGAAAATAGCTTTCGAACCGCTCTTCTCTCCCGGCAGGTTTAGGTTTGGGTCCTTGGCAGGTTGTTGGGCTCTTCCTTACTGGGAGTGAAAGAAACTTTAAAAAATAATTCCCTCTTGATAATTTAAGTCACATAGTGCACTGAAGCCTGGTTAAAAGAATAACTCTAAAAGGGATAGAATTTTTAATAAACGTTCTGTCTAGCATAAACCGTAAAATATTCATTTAAAGTCGGTTATTTCGCATAACTAAGTGCAAGAAGAATTAACTTTCTGAACAGCTTAAGGTACAATTCAGTAATAACCTGAGCCATTTAATGAATGAAATATTTAACATAATTTGCATAAGTGATGGGATATGGAGTATAACAAATGTAACTCCGAGTGGGAGAGGAAAACCGGGAGGAACAAACAGAAAGAGTGGTCAGACACTGGAACAGGCTGCCCAGGGAGGTGGTGGAGTCACCATCCCTGGATGTGTTTAAGACTCGTTTAGATGTGGTGTTAAGGGATATGGTGTAAGGGAGAACTTTGTAGAGTGCAGATGATGGTTGGACTCGATGATCCCAAGGGTCTTTTCCAACCTAAATGATTCTATGAATTCCCCAGTGTGGAGGCAGGCGGCCGCCCTGTGCTGCGGGATGGGGATGGAGCTGAGCCTGGGGACCGTCGTGTGGGCAGCGCGGGAGGATGGACCCGTCTGCGAGGGGGGTCTGGACACATCGGCCGGGGCAGCCCCCAGCCGTGGGCGGGCGAGGAGCAGGGACTCCTGTGCCTGACTTCCCCGGGGGGCATTTCCCTGCTGCTGAGTGCTGTGTATCCACAAATAACGCGGCCTCTCCCCATCGGCTCCTCTCGCAGTGCCTGTCTCCAGGGTGGGGGTTGGGGAAGAGGTGCTTTTTCCTCCCCATCTTTGACTTTCCTGCGTGAACCAAGCGAATGGATGCGCCGTCTGCGGACCATGGCGGGAGCAGGCGCAGCCGAGGTTTTCATTCAGGCAGCACAGAGCGGGGCGAGCATCGCTTCTTCGCTTCTGCTGCTTCTGCTCCTGAAAACTCCCAGTGCCACGAAACACTCTTTTTTTTTTTTTTTTTTTAAATTTTTTTTTATTATTATGTTTTTAAATCAAAAGGTATTTTAAGTGACTGCAAGAAGCTGGAACATCTCCATGTGCCGGTGACTCCTCTTGGCATCATGACACCCGTTGTGGTGGCACGAGCCCTCCCGGGCGCTGCTCGGTTCCAGAACGTGCCGGGGGCTGTGACCGCAGCCGGGTCGGTCCCACACAAAGCCCGTCCTTGGGCCAGGGCTCCCTCGGGACCCCCCAGCTGGTCATGGCGGGCATTTGGCCAAGCCGCCCCGGGGGATGCTGAGCGTGCGGGCATCCCTCAGCTGGCACCGCCTCAGCGCGGTCGCAAGGTAAATTGGGGCCAATTAAGGCAGTGAAAAACCCAGGAAAGGAAAATAAGAGGTAAACCTTGATGCTTTCCCCCATAAAAGTAGAGAGCGCTTTAGCAGGCATGAGGTGACCAAGCAATTTGCTCTCAGCAGGTCGCTGCGGGAGGAGGTCGTTGCTAATCTAGGCGTGCCCAGAAATGGCAGTTCACGATCAAAAGAGTGGCAGGGTTGGATTTCTCAATCATGCCCAATTAATATGGGACTTTCAGTTAGTTTTCCCTAACTTAAGGGCATTTTAATGAATTAAACTCGATTTCTCCTTCTCTGCAAGCGGCCATCCTTCTGGAAACTGTATATTTGAAATCGGGCGTCCCGGGGAGCGTGGGTGCGTGTACCCGTCTCTCTCCGTGTCTCCGTCTCGTGGGTGGGCCGGGGTGGCCGCCCGGTGCCTGACCCTGGGGAGCACAGGGACACCGTGCGGCACGTGGTGACCCAGGTGCGGCCGCACCATTGGCTCGCCCAAGGGCTCTATGATCTTTCATTACTTTCTCCCCCCGCTTTTGGACTTCCCTCTCCCCCCGGCACAGAGGTGCCTGTCGTGCTGCGTGCCCCCCTGCTCCCCTGATCTCCAGCCGCCCGGAGGTGATGCCATTAGCGCAGCCCCTCATGAATAGTGCGTCTTTCTCTTCCAATCCCCATTACTTTGCCTTTTCCCCCCCCCTTTTTTTCCAGCCACGCGCTGTGTTTCTGTCGTGTTGGTCACTTGCCCGGTTTGCAGCGCGTTGAGGTCTCTCGGCTGGTTTTCCAGCCTGTCTGATCCGCGCTCGTAAATGCCTTTTGTCATATTCGCATGCTGCCTCCTCACTGCTCACCTTCCGGGTCGGTGGTAAACGTCAGGCAATAAAGGACACGGGCTGAAGCCTAAATATAAAAGGAGATAGACGGGGAATCCCCTTCTAGCTGGGGGTGCAGGGCTCCTTCATGTCAAAGCTGACTCTGGAGAATTTTAAATGCTAAAAGATAGAGAAGAACGGAATAATTCTGGAATGCGTCCCTTTCTTTGTTAAACAATACTATTTATTTAAAAAAGGCATATATTTTTAAATAAGTTAAGAACTGAGCGCACTGTTGGGGGCGTGAAATACAGATGCGGATGAGTACTCGAGGGCCCTGCTCGGCGGCTGGATCTGGACTACCTTAAGAGAGGGAGGGTTGTTTTCATCCCTGCTGTCCATCTGCCTTGACAGCGCCTTAAAGTCAATATTACCCTAAAAACCTTCTGCTTTCATAACAGGCCGTTTTGTTTGTGTTGAAAACGCTTTGTTTGATTTCCGGAGCCATTCATTACAGGATCAAGGCTTCAAATTGGAGCCAATTAGGTCTAAGAGTTGCTTTTAGAAAGCTTTTTTTCCAAACGCCAAGTGCTTGAAGGTTAGGGCTCGGCGCGCTGAGCACCCAGCCCCGCCGCGGTGTCGGGTACCAGCGGCATCCCCGCGCCGGGGCTGCATCCCGGCGGGAGCTGCTGGCTGCAGTCGCGCTGGGTACCGTGGCTCGCCCCTTTTCTATATTTAGTAAGAAATGCATCAGCATCCCTTTTCCTCCCTGAATTCCCTCTGGGGATGCAGCTAGTAAATAGCTGTTGCACTAAAAATAACACCTGCAGCAGCCCCTGGCAGCCTGTTCCCTTCCCTGGCTGAACACGGACCCAAAGGGCTCCCACTCCGGGAGCAGATGTTTGTCTTTAGGATTATTTTTATTTAAAAAAAGAAAAGAAGCAGAAATCAACCACTTAAAAACGTAAAGACCATGAAACTGTCTGTAACACTTAACCTTTGGAAAACATTATTAGTGCTATCAGCCGTCTCCTCTCCGTTGGATGAAGGCGGAGGCAGCCCGGCACCGCCTGCGGTGACTTTACGGCCGGCACTGGCAGCCCAGAGGTGACCCGGGATTTGCGCCGGCAGCGCCCCGGAGCACGCGGCCCCGAAACACGGGCATCGGCCCTGCTCTTACACCAGCCGACTGGTCGGCTCCTTTCCAAGGAGAACGGCAGGAAATCCTGGGCAGTTTGCTGCCCTGGTGCTGCTCAGAATTGCAAACGGCTTTTATTACACAAAAAATGTCCTTTTTTTTTTTTCTCTCCCCCCCCTTTTTTTTTTGTTGTCCTTTTTTTCTTAAATGTTTTCTCAAAAGTGAGGAATGAGTAACATCTCAGAAGTCTGAAAATACCTTGCAAAGAATTTATGGTTGCCTGGTGCCACTCTGGGTTTAGGTGGTTTACTTTGTTCAATATCCCGAATAATTCCGGGTGGGTGGGTGAGTTGCCAGTGGATGGAAACCAGCTGGTGACAGCAGCAACTTCTGGGGGGTCAGAGCTGCTGCCGTGCCCTGGATTAATAGTCGTGTCTAGGCACGTCCCTAGAGCAGGAGCGTTGCCCCTTTCCCGCCCCAGGCAGGAGGGAGGACGGTTCCATGGCAGCCGTCAGTGAGTTGTGCGGGAGCCGATCCCATCCGTTACTGCCTGAGCTGCTTCCAGAAGCTTGACCTGTCGTTCCCATTTCTGCCAAGAATCCACCCATTTACTGAGGGAGATCTGGAGGAAAAACAAACAAACAAACGAAAAGCCCACCAAAACATACAAGGGCTACCAAGATGCTGAGGGGACTGGAACCCCTCTCTGATGAAGAAAGGCTGAGGGATTTGGGTCTCTTCAGTCTGGAAAAAAGACGACTGAGGGGGATCTTATCAACGCTGATAAATACTTCGAGGGTGGGTGTCAGGAGGACGGGGCCAGGCTCTTCTCAGTGGTGCCCGGGGACAGGACAAGAGGTGACGGGCACAAACTGGGACATGGGAAGTTCCATCTCAACACGAGGAGGAACTTCTTTGCTGTGGGGGTGGCAGAGCCCTGGCACAGGCTGCCCAGAGAGGTGGGGGAGTCTCCGTCTCTGGAGACATCCCAACCCCGCCTGGATGCGTTCCTGTGCCACCTGCTCTGGGTGACCCTGCTCTGGCAGGGGGTTGGACAGGATGATCTCCAGAGGGCCCTGCCAACCCCAACCACTCTGGGATTCTGTGAACCAACCAACCCACCATCACGGGCTGGGAACTGGGAATTGCAGCTGGGTTCCAGCACTCATTTTTCATGGTTGTGGTTTTTTTGTTTCTTTTCTTTTTTTTTTCTTTCCAAACCTCAAGTAACAGTTAAAAGGAGGAGGAAGAACTTAACGAGCCATGAACACTTAAAATGAGGAAAGAGCGCCTGGCGCTTAGATTTACAACACAAATGGCTCGGCTCTTAGCTTAGCCTGGGAACACACCTCTACTTTCTACTGTGTTTTGGTTTTTCTTTTTTCCCTTCTTTGGTTTTTCTTTTATCCCGGTGGGAAGGGCCGGGGGATGCTGCATCCCTCCCTCCCGGCGCTGAGGCTCCATCCTGCCCAGTGGAAGGAAGACATATTTCTTAATTGGTCGTTTAATAGGATCATTTATAATGTTTTAGGTAATAATACCAATATTTTCAAAAGGTATTTTTTATCCTGTTGACACCCCAGGTTTTCTTTGAGGTTTATTTGGATTAATTGGGCGGGTGTTTGGGGAAGAGAACAAATACCTGCTGGTGTTTGATTTTGCTCGCACAGCTGTGTGATGAAGAGAAATGGCAGCAGAAGGCCTTAAACTCCACTATATTGCCTCTGGGGAGATCTCTGAGGGGTTGTTGAGTCCTAGAAGCAGAATTTCAGAGCCTTGTCACTGCAGTTGACCGGGGGGGTCTCGGGTCCCAGCATCGGGGTGACCCAATGAGGCTTTAACGAGCAAACGGGCACCGCGTTGCGCATCTCTGAAGGCTGCGTGGCGGGGAGGTCTCGGGCTCTGCTAATAGCTCTGTGGCCTGTGAGTAATGAGTAATTAATTTGTACTAGCATTTGAATAATGCTTTTTCTGGCCACCTCTACTTGTTTACTCCTATATTTGACGTCTGTCCGTTTTACATTTAGAATCCCTTTTATTTTAAGGGCTTAATACAAGATTACGGGCTCTTGCCGCAGACTGGCACCTGGCGATGCCGTGGATGCGCCTCGAGGAGGGAGAGCCGAAGCCATCGGTCTCCCACGGGCCCCCTTCTCTTGGCATCTCGAACGCTTAGTAGAGCTCCGGGGAACTGTGTCAGTGCGCGGCTTCCTTTCAAACGCGCCTCGTGACCTCTCGCCAGCCGCCCCGCGCTCAGTACGGGGCTGGGGCTGCTCTCGGGCTCCAGGCTGGATCGGTGCGATCTTATCTGTTCACTAGCACGAAACGTTAAAAATTGTGATAGGATTGATAATAACGAGTAGTTTTGGCAATTTTTTTTTTTTTGAGATTAGATGCTGTTTGCGCCATGAGACGGGGGTGCCTGTGCGATATTTCCAGAGCACCTCAGAGAGCTGGGAGAGCCTTCAGTGCGAACGATACAGAAGGAATAAAACCATTAACTAGTGACTGAAGGTAAAGCAACGCCTTTATTTAGCTAGATCTGCAGGAGCAGAGAGATCCGGGCGCTTGGAGGGCAGGAGGGGGATACGTGAAGCACGGAAGCAGCGGCATCCAGGACTCCATTTTACGCTCATTAAGATTCGGGGACTGAGTTCGTGGCAGGGCAGCGCCGCTGGAGCCCAGGCAGTAGAATGTACCGGTTACTGCTATTTCCAGATTTCCGGGCTCTGGGTCTGACCAGCATCGTCATTCGAACACAGCTTTTATCATGATTTAATATGTATCTTTTCAGAAGGATTTTAATTCCCTGTTTGAAATAAGAAAACGCCATAAATCAGAGACAGAATCTTTTAACATTTACAGTTTTAAATGAATTCCTGTTGAGAGTCTCTTAAGCCAGATTTATATCTGATTCTGCATTGAACTGTGTCGTTATGTGGGACTGAAAAACTCTTACAAAATTAGGCATAATGCAAAAACATGCTGAAAAGACAGTTCTGCAGGAATGTGGAACGTTATTATGTTAGAGAATATTGGAGTGAGGAATATGCAGAAAGGGACAATTACCGTGGATATTTTCCTTTTAATGAACCTTGCACAGTTCTTTGGTGGAAGGGTTTGCTGCTGTCGCCGTGCAGGAAAAAGCAAATTGAGAAAGCGCCGGTATTTTCACCTCCTCTGGCGTTTCGGTGAAGCGAAGAGCAGGACTCTGTGCCACCGCGCGGTGGGGAGGACGAGCCGGGCTGGAGGGGGAGGCAAAGGCCACCAGCCGGGTTTGAGGGACCGCACCGCAGGCTCGTTAGCGAGGCCACTGTCTTCCCAATCCGCGCGGTGGGTGCCTGGTCTCGTCCGGGACGAGAGCTGGGGCCAGCGGGGTGTTGCTTGGGCGCAGCATCCCGGCGGCGGCATCCTCCGAGCCCGGCGCCGCCGGCTGCGGGTTAAGGTAGAGAATTAAAACTGCAGGTGCCAAGGACAGTACCCTGCTCTAGCTAGGGCTGTGCATTTCGTGTCCCGTTTTACTCTTGAGACCCAAAAGGAGGACATCTCTGTAGGATCCCAGGCAAACCATCCTAGCAGCAGGTTGCAAATAAACAAAACCCAAGGTTTTTCCCCCCAGATGTTTTCCTAAGACCAGCAGGCCAGTCTCTTACAGCTTAAAATCCACCGGGATCCTTCGGCCCCCTTGTTTACCAGGGCTGGAGGTGTTGGGCTTGGCCAGTCTTGATTGGAGTTATGGAATTGCCTTTCACAGAGGAAAAAAAACCCCTATATATAGCATTACAGTGGTATGTTTTATGTAGAGATCCCTTGTGTTTCTCCCCCATGTGTGAAGTTTTGGCTGGGCTCGGTGGGAGGCTGCCAGAAAAAACATGAAGTGGTTCAATGGCAAAATGATTTGGGGCCTTTTCTCTCTCTGTGTTTTTTCTCCAATTTTATAGGTAAAGGGTGCCCTTTGACTCTGCGTTCAGCGGGGCTCGGTGTCTCGCGCTGCCCGCAAAGGGAGGGTCATGGAAGGGGACCTGCCCTGTCCCCCTGTGATGCCCCAAAACACGGTTGGGGTTTGCCGGTCGGTGGAGGAGAGCTGCAGAAAACGAGACGTTCCCCCTCATTTCTGTGGGAGTCGGGAGCAGGGTGGCATCTCCCGGTGGTGCACGGGGACACTCCTCAGCATCTACAAGCCCTGGGACTGTTCAAGTTATGTAAAATAATTGAGGTTTTTATTATTATGCGGTAACTAATGCATCGTAGCTACCTGTGTCTTGCTGAATTGTCTTTGTTTATCCCACTGCGTATTTGAGACTCTCAGGCCACTGAAGCGAAGTCCCGCTGGCGGTACCAAAGCTGATGGCGACAGCAAGACGACGGTTCAGGTGTTCCTTTAAATCACAGGGTTTAGCCCAAGGTCATTTAAAAGAAAGTATAATAATAATAATAAAATAATCATGTAATGATCTGTGGGTATTTTCCAGTAAGTAAAGATTGGGCATTATTTAATATCACTCCGTTTTACTGACTATCCCTCAGTTCGGGACTTAAATGGAAGATAAAATCTATCCTAATCCCATTAGGCCCTGGCTTTGCTAATACTGGCCACTAACGGTACTTCTGAGCCAAGCGGTTCAGGACAGGCATCGCTAAGTGTGTTTGTGCAGAATTATGGTCTGGCTCTTATAAAGACCCGTTGCGTATTTAAGGTTGCTATTTTCCATGTGTATCTGGCAGGTGAAATTGCTGAGCAGATCTCGTTTAACTCCGGTGTCTGTTTCACAGATTGGGGTTTTTTTCTTCTCGCTTTTCATGTGTTTTAGAGAAAATTATTTTTTTGTCTTAATCTAATTTCTTCATAACAGGTTTAGCCTTGAAAAGAAAGCATTTAAGTTGCCCACTTGGTACTTTAGAGAAGTTTAGGAGTGAGAAGGGCTAGCCGCTTTGAGCACTGGCTGATTTGAGTGGGGAGAGGAGCCGGGGTGCAACTGGGCTGAGCCGTACAGACCCGTACAGCTCCAGCCGCGATTTCCTTCTAGTAACAAACCGTCTCCAGCAACTTCTCAAATTAAGATTTTAATGAAAAGCATAGTAGAGCGGGCTGAAGGCTTACGTGTGCTGGAAGAAGATCTATGAATGCTGTCTAAATGGGATCGTGTAAAATAATCATTAATTATTAATTAGCCGCAGAGAGAGTCTGAATTTGCTGGGATGTAGGAAAGTGGTTGTTAAGCGGGGATGCTGCAGGGCACCTTTGACTGCAGAGATCAAGCTTTCCATTTCCATGAAGTCTCCCTGGAAGCGTTTAGGCTTGGCTGTGGGCGATGTTGGCCACCCCTCTGTTGGCCACCCCCTTCCCGCTGGTTGCTTTCCCGTTGGTTGGTTGGTTTCCCGTCGGTTGCTCTTTGTCCTTTTGCACTCTTGTCTCTTTCCAGAAGTTTTCTTTGGGAACGCGTCTGGGCTCGTTTGAAGCGGTGTTTTCCGTTGTGCTGAGGCTGCCGTTGGTTTTGCTCTTTTACCCGTTTAACTTTGGGAGTTAAACCGAGCCCCCAGGTGCTGGGACTCAGGGGCCGCCCCTTTCGGCGGTGCCCCGGGTGCGCTCTGCCCCGGCGCCGCTGCGAGATGCCTTCACAGCCGGGCGACTCGAGCCGCTATCGGAGCTCCAGATTCCTAAATGTCATCCTATAATGTCTAATTAAGGTTGCAGTTTGAAGACATCATGTACTTTAATTGAAAACTGTAAGAGTAATCTATTCCATTTTTTTCCGTTAAATTAATAGCGTGGACCTTTAGCAGATGGTTAGCGAGACGCTGTTATTAACCAAAACATCCCAGCGCCTGCAACCCAGCCGCTTGTCACCGTGCACAACGCGGAGGAACAAGACGTACATCTCCCCGACCAAATGCACTTTCCACTCGGTGCCTTTATTCTCCTGCGGTGCCAATTAGCGGTCCCTGGGCTGCCGTTGCGCCTCTTTTGCAAGATTTAAACTCTGCAGAGGAGTTTTCTGCCGGGAGGCGGGGGAAGGGGCTGGCAGCAGCCAGCGGGCTGCGGGTCATCTTTGTTCCCTGGCACAGCAAGAGATACTTTGGGCCCCCAAAACTGTGGATTTTTTCATCTGTCAGGGTAATAGAGCAAGCGGTCTGGCTGAAGCCATTTACAGATGTTTTCACGGCTATAAATAATGCCTGTGCTGTGTGTGAGTGTGCGCTGCGTTCATGGGGGTGAGCTCTGCCCCTCCGTCCCCTCCGTCCCCCTGGGGGAGCGTCTCTGGGTCGTGTTCGCCCGTCCCGGGGTCTGGTAACCAGCCTGTCGTTCCCCCCTTTCTGTTTCCTCTCTCCCTCTCCCCCTCCTATTGCTCCGCTGCTTCCCGAGGGACGAGCAGCGGCAGCAGAGGCTGGGGAAAGCCGGAATATTTATCACTCTCTCCTACGCAGAGGCTCTAAAACAGCTTCTGCAAAATAAATCTCCTTTAAGACCCTTCCAGAGCGGGGTTTGGCTTAGTGCTCCAGGAATAAAGAAAAGCCTTTTCTCCCCCAGGCGACTGGCTGGGACCCCCAGCGGTGATGGCTCGGGAGGCACCACGTCCTGGCGACCGGCGGGTTTTCCTTCTGCCGGAAAACGGGCATTTAAACCCCAGCCGTTTGCTGGGGAGCTGTGGTGGTGGTGGTGGAGCACGGGGCGAAGCAGCGCATCCTTGCGTAGGTGCCATCAGGCGCCTGATGAAGGGCGTCCCCCCGGGCGAGAGCGTCGCTGCGGGATGGAGGATGCTCGGGGAGGAGTGCCAGGGATGCAGGGGTCCGTGTTTCCCGACAGCGCCTCGTCTTTGCGGAGGAGGAATTTGCATGGGCTCCAAGGAGACGAAGTTTGAGTCCCGATGAGGCCGGGACCCCGTTACAAAGCGGGTCCCCCCCGAGGGGACTGATGCCGGTTTGGGGGCAGGGACGGCGGCGCAGCGGAGGCTCTGTGCACGGCAGCCCCTCGGCGCAGCGGGGACTGTAAATGATTCAATTAGTTAGCTGCAGATATTGATAATAAAACCCAGCTTCCATCTAATTAGATAGAACATTAGTTGGTGTACCCTTACTCAATTAGAAAAATACATTTTAAATGAAGTTTTAATTTATTTTGGTCTTTGCCTCTTCCATCACGATGGAATTAGTGTAGTAAGTGGAAGGTTTGCTTTCGGGTTCCCTGCATCAGACCCCGAACGAGGTGACACCCCACTCCTCCCCCCTGCGTTTTTGGGGACAATCGGAGCAAGTCCCGCCAAAGCGCCACTGCTGCTGCAAGGCTGGGCGGGTTTTGGGGAGAAAATTCACGGCACTTTGGAAAACCAAAACCACACAAGTGCAGCCTGACGCCCTGCTCCGGCTTGTGCTGGTGACCAGGGAACCTCCATCCCCTCGGCCTCCAGCTCGCGCCGCTGGTGCTGGTTGCCACTAACACCGTAGTAAAATAGTAAAATTTGGGTTTATTCCCCCTCTCGGCTTCAGAGTGTGCAGAGCAAGGCTTTTGCTTTAGAAAGTTGCAGGTAGGTAACGCTTCAAGGCCAAAAATAAAAGCACTACCTGCAAAAGTAAACAAAACGTTTTGTTTAAAAGTTGTTTGGTTTTTTTTTTTATTGTTGACAGGCGTTTGCCAACCCGACAGCAGCCCGAGTTGCCTTTCTTCTGCGTGCTCAGAAGCTTTGTTTGCTTTTCTCTTGCTTCTCATTTCTCCCCAGCCCACCCAGCCACATCCCTTTTGATGCCGAGTTCCTCTTTTAGGCCAAACAACCGGACAAATGAAATGGTATTGCAATTTTTTTCTTCCAGTGATGCTAAACAAGGTAGTGAGACCTTGCTCTGTGTGGTTTTCGGCTTGGTCTGTAGTTGTAATATTCAGAATATTAATGGCCTTGAGAGCGGGGACAGCTAGAAAATGAAAACGGCTTGATCCCAGCTGAGAAGATGCTACATAATCAACATGAATTTGTATTTTCATTTCAGAGTGGAAGGACGATAAGGAAGCGATGGGCTGGAATTTGTCTTTATAGCAGCGAGGACGTGGAGATTTCCTAAGAGAATAAATGTGCTTGCTTAAGAGATCGCAACTTTATTAGCTCTGTGGTATAAATTCAGAGATGTGTACAAACTCCCCTGCTTTCTCTTAAAACATGCATATATTTCAAGCTTATTAATTTGGATGCGTATAACTCATGCGAAGTAAGAACTTGAAATTCAGACTTTTTTTTTTTTTAAAAAACCAACTAATGATTTATTACTTTGAGACAAGATAGGTGGCCTAAGCTACCTGGCACAGGGAATCCTGTTTCGGTTCCAATTTCTCTTTTTCTTTCGAGAGCTCAGGTGGGAATCGCTGGTCCCCTCGAACGGTGCAGAGATGACCCGCGGGGGGTCGAGCCGGGAGAGAGCCGCTGCCCTCGGCCGTCTCTGGGACAGCGATAATCCCGATTAGCCACAGCTGCATCCTAAACGCCTGCGTCCCATGCCAGAGCCTTCCCTTGCACCTCCTCCAGGCCGAAATTTGGATTTGGAGACTGGCTTCTGCCAGGCAGGGGTATTCGTTGCGAATTTCAGAGCTTTTTATAACTTTTTCTTCCAAACAATGTGAGCGTGCAAAATAAAAATACGTGTTCATTTATATAAAATGCTTTCAGCCTGAGCAACAGAGTGTGAATCAAACCACTGAATTACATGGCCGAGTTCAGGATAAAACATAACTCATGTGATTTTAGTGTTAAATTATCCAATTGCTGTACGGGGCGTTTCCATTAGCGAATCAAATTAAGCCTTTTTTCCTCACCAGCGTCCTGCGAGCGATGACCACAGGGCTCCGTCCTGCAGGCTTTCATTTAGGGGGAAAGCCATGTGCTGAGCGTCGCCGTGAAATCGTCGGGCACGGTCAGGAACGGGTCTGGGTCTGTGCGACTTTCAGTCTCTCGGCCTCTCCCGGCGACGGGGGCTCGCTTTTGCCGCTGACGCTGTTTCCACGGCCGGGCTCCGGCGGGATGCGGGGCTGGTGGGACGTCCCGGCCATGGGCTGCCGGCCCTCGCCCACGGAGATGCTCTCGGGTGGCCTCGGGGTCCCCCAGCGCCGCGCACCCTGGCAGCGCTGGGGGAGTCGCCAGCCGCGATGAGGTGGGCGTTCGTGGCACGCGTCCTTTCATTGCCTTCGCTCGCTTCATAATTAAACAGCGAGGCTGAGGGGGGAGAGCCGAGGGTTTCAAAGCCGGGCTTTGTCTCGTCTGACCTTGCTGGTGCCACGCTGCCTTTTGTTTGTAATCTCGGGCCAGAGGCAGCCCGGAAAGGGTTTGATAGGAGACAAAAGCAAACAATAGCCTCGCTCCAAAGATACGATGAATGGGATGTAATTGAATTTTTTGGTGAAGACATTGATTTGACCCTGGAAGACACACAGAGCGAATCATTAGGGGAATTAACGCGCATTAAAATGCAGGTTTTTTTTTTTATCAGAGGTCTTTTATTGTGCCTGTAGTTTTGTTTTTAATTATTTAATGACTTTGTGTCTTCTAGTGATAAATCTATTTCTTCCCTCCGTTCCTGAAGGAAGGGCGGTGTTGCAGTGACGAGGGGGTACCTGCCCCGGCAGCTGACGGGCACCCACCGCCTCGTCGTTAGTGGCCCTGTGTGTGCCCCAAAGCAGACGCACGCGCTTTCACAGAGCGTCCCTTGCAAACCGCTGGTCAAACATCAGCGTTAGTCTGACCGCTTTCTTCTGGGCCTTTCGGATTTGTTTTTTTCCAACCTGTGTATAGCAAAAACTCCGTAGGAATTAATTTATTGCAAGAACCTGTGTGGGACGTGGTGTTCAGGAGGGAAACTTCCAAACTGGGGCTGCTCGGGATGGGTGTTGATAGTGGGTTTTCGGCGTGCCGACGGCTCCCAGCTGCAGCCCCCTCTGCGCTGCCTGTGGCTGCGGGACTTCTCACAAACTTCAGCCTTGTGTTTGTGTCTCGCAGGTGGTGCTTTCCTCACCATGCTGACGGATTTTAAAAAAAACAACGTGTTTTTTTTTTTTTATGGCTTGAGCTGCTGGGGCTCGCCCTTGTCTTGTTTTGGGCTTTGCTGGGGGAGCTGTGGGTCTGTGCGTGCTGCCGGCTCGGCTCCTCAGGAGGAGCATCTCCTTTGGCTCCAGCACCGGAGCAGCTGTGGCGGCGTGTGGGACCCGGCTGTGGCTGCCAGCCCCGGGGTCTGCCATTTGCTGGGACTGTCCTGGGCGATGGACACGAAGTCGTGACGTTACAGAAAGCAGAAGGTTCAAAGAAGAGGATTTAAAGGGGTTTTGCTGCCAACAGCAGCGGAGCCGTCCCTGGCACGTCCCCTCCCTGGGATGGGTGTTCTCCATCCCGGCCGCGGGCGCTGCCCGGGGCCTCTCGCTGCTGAGCTCCTCTGCTGCCGGTGCCCGTGCTCCCGAACTCCTCCGGTGTCCTTTACGAAATGAGCATTGTGCTGTGCAGCGCCAATTCAGGGCTCGCCCTGGTGCCTTTCACTGGAAACTCGCCTTTTTGCCTGGTTTTGTGTGCGTGTGTGAGTGTTCGCCGCGAGCATCACTGAGTCACCCGCGTCTCGCGGTTCCGCTCCAGTTGGAGGTGGCAGACGGGAGATTGTTCTCCCAGTCTCGGTGCTGATGTAGTGACAGAAGTTGGCACATGGGTGTCAAACCGTAAACGGGGAGTTCTGCTTGTTTCTCCCCTGCGTGGGGCGGGTTGTGGGGCTGGGATGGCGCTCAGCCGCCGCGGCAGCAGCTCTCCTGGCACCGGACCCAGTTCGGACTCCGCCTGCCCGGTTCAGCTCCCCCCCAACCCCGACGGAGGGGCCGAGAGCGCGGTGGCTCGCGGTGCTGGGGATGCCGAGGCGTCCTGGTGGGGGATGCGGTGCTCGGGGCGACGGGGCTGCAGGCGGGCACAGGCAGGGTAAGCAGACGAGCAGGTGTTCTTTCGTTTGGCTTTTATTTTTGGGGTGGAGTGTTTTTGGTGGGTTTTTTTTTTTTTTGCCCCATTTGCATGCCACTCCTGGTAATTCTGAGTACTCAGGGCACAGAAGGCAGCGTGGAGGATTCGCTGTCTCTCTGCTGTACGTGTTAATTTATAGCGTTGCCGTGAGCTAGATTTTCCTTGTTATCCAAGGTATTTCCTCTGGAGGAGGGAAATCAGGCTGTAATATATCATTAAGCAGAAAGCCTGGGGGAGCTCCTATCCTCGTTGATGCGGGTTCCTTCTTTTATCCTGTTAGAAGAATTGAATGAGATGT
Organism: Rissa tridactyla; assembly: GCF_028500815.1. NCBI lineage: Eukaryota > Metazoa > Chordata > Aves > Charadriiformes > Laridae > Rissa > Rissa tridactyla. The sequence continues at coordinate 496,344 of NC_071481.1, read as the reverse complement.
TTTTGAGTTGTCTGAAGATCCAGCTTGGAGCCCGGTTGGAGCTCTGGCGTTGCCTGCGGCGGGGGCAGGTCCCTCACCGTCCCGGTGAGACACCCCCGTGTTTCGGTGGGTGCCCGCGTTCCTGTGGCATCGACGGCAGCTTGTTCTCTGGGCTGCCCACGTTCCCCAGGCAGGCCCGGCCCAGCAGCGTGGAAACAAACGTTCTGCCCCAAAACGGGAGCATCTCATTGCCACGGCTCCTCCATCAGTGGCCATTTGGGAGGAAGGGTCCGAGGGTACAGGATATGGGCCGGCTGGAAGGAACGAAGTGAGGAAGCCGCGGGTAAGAGTCGTGTTTGTTTACCTGAAATACTTCGGATTTCTGTGCTGCAGCAATGTGTTTATTCAGACACAAAAGTTGAAAATTGCTTTATTCTCCTTACAGCAAGTTGATTTTTAGTAGGAATAGGGAAAATCCTATGCTAATCTTAACCCTCCCCCTTCCCAACCTGCCTATTTTTGCAGGATTTTGAGGGTGAATCTGCCAGCTCCACCTCTGCATCGAAGGGATTTGCTTCTGTAAATACATCCAGACCAGCCGGCAGGAGCGTCCGGGGGACTTGTGTGTCAGGGGGGATGCACAGCATGCTCCCTCCCCGGTGCTCGTCTCGCTGCGCGGCGCGGGGGGACGCGGGTTTGGGACGCAGCGACTCAAGGACGTAACGCGGGACGGGCTGGGAATAAAATTCTGCAGAGCGCAGCACATTTGGTGGAAATACTGTACTGGCTTTAAAAAAAAAAAAAGCTGAGATCTTTTTTCATAATTTTATGAAGAATTTTAGTTGCAGAGTATTTTATTTTTTTATATATATATATATATATGCGTGTAAAATCAGCGGTTGGCTCCTACAGCTTGCACCCTGCGTCGAAGCCGTGAGCCGGTGCATGGGAGCGATGGGCGATGGCTCTCGGGAGCCTGGTGGAGTCCTGGGTCAGACCCCTCTGAGGTTTAGCACTTGCGCCGCGTTCAGCTGTGGCTCCTGTAGACACACAGGGTTCGTGTTCTCCGGGAAGGTCGCGCGTGGGGATGCTGTGTCATGGCCCATGTCTTGGTGGAGGGCTGTGATGGGTTATTGCGACATTGAATTTTGTGCAGCAATTAGCCAGAAATTACGAAGAGGTGTTTTCAGAGCTCGGTGTCGCCGCTCCTCCTCCTGGCTCACATAGAAGCAGTTCTGCTCCTTCCTCTGCTGCTGCCGGCATCGTTAAAAAAGGCCGAGTTGGGCTTGGGAAACAAGGGGTGCGGCGGTGGATTCTGGGAGAATTTATTTGCAGTGTAAACATGTTGGTTAGGAGTCATTAATATGACATTCACACAACTCTAATAAAGTACATAACACGGAGATCTGGCACCGCTGCAATACCCGGAGGACATTAAGTATGAGTCTTAAAACCAAGAGTATTGGAAACAAGATATTTTTACGTCTCGTTTGGGAGTAATATAATTGCATTTTGTGGCTCTAGCAGATGCTTGGGCCAGCTGGTTGGAGAGCTTTGTGGATTTTTTTAGCTTTGGTACTATACAGCTACAACCCTTATATAGAACTATCTTTAAAAAAAAAAAAAAGAAGATCACCTCCTGGTCGAAAGGCCCGTTTCTCGCGCGTGCGGTACCTTGGCGATGGCGCAGCCTACGGACACGTCTGGTGCAGCAGCTCCGGAGGCGAAACTGCAGGCGGGTTTGGGGTCGGATTGGAGGCAATTGAACATTCAAGGCGGCTTCGCTGACCTTTCTGCTGAGCTTTTGCCGTTGCAGGCCTTGCTGAGAAGGGAGACTCTGGACCCAGCTGGGAGGCAATTTTTGGAAGAGAACCATCAAAAAACCCTATGTATTTCTGAGTATATCTCAGAAATAAAAAAAGCTTGTTTCCAGCAGGAAACAAGGGGAAAAAAAGCTTGTTTCTAGGGGGGGAAAAAAAGCGTGTTTCCAGCGGCCTGTGGGCTGCCGCCCCAGGGTCCTTGGCCATCCCCAGGTGTCGGGACGTTGCTGGGGTGGTGACAGCAGCCGTCGTGGTTAGGGGTGGCCACTGGCCGCGGATGGCCCCAGCGCTGCCGAGGATGCTCGGCCCGTCCGTGGCCCCGCAGCCATGCGGGCGCTGCCGCGGGGATGGATGGGCGGCCGTCCCGCGGCCGTCAGGCCTGTGAACAAGCACCGGCGTGAATTATCTCGCTGGCACCGATAATTTCCTGTGAACAAATCGGTTCTGATCTGGAAGTAATCGCCCGTATCATTCCTGCAAGTGGGAACGATGACTTATGTTGATGTCACCCGCTGGCTTTTTATGGCAACGATTAATAATTCAGTAATTCTCTCTGCAGTGATGCTGTTCTATTTATAAATATTTAATTTAGCTTGCCGTGTCCGTGTTGTCACTGCCCTCCCCTTTGCCTCCTGACGTAACGCCAGGCTCTCGGCGATGCTGCGGTCACCAAAGTTACCAGCAAACTGTCTGTGCTGGAAAATGCTAATGCCTTTCCTCATTTGCATCTCTTCGTTAGGTTATTCAAGTCTGCCTCTGGGGGCACGAATACAAACGTTGACCGAGCGCACTATTTCAGTCAGAGCCTGATTTAAGCTGAGATCTAACCTGGGGCTGGCGGCTCCTTGTCTCTTATAAAACTTCTCGGTTATAAAAGTTTCCCGTTTCCAACAGAGCCATGCAAATAACTCTTTTTTTCTTTCTGCGTTTCTCTTTCAGGAAATTGCAGCTTATTTAATAACGTTTGAAAAGCATGAAGAATGGCTAACAACTTCCCCTAAAACAAGGTAACGTTGCTCGTGCTTCAGCGCATTGACTCATTCTGCTGATGACTTGGCTCGCTAATCAATGCCTTGGCCACCGAGTGAAAACTCCCAGTCATGCCTGATGGCTTGTGACACCAAACTCTCATTAATTGACTTAATGAGCATTTTATTGAATGAAATCAGATTGATTAAAAATGGAACAGCTGCAGTCTTGACAGGTTAAAGTTTTAACCCGATTGTTCAGGATTTAATTGTATGCCTTCGGATGGGCGGGTTTGAGAGCCTCTGAGCGAGGTCACGGGCTATTTGTCTTGATGGTGCTCCCTGCAGCCTCCAACTTTAAATAAATTAAAAGACGCAAAGCCCTCCCCAGTGCTCTGCCCGTTTTAATGTGCAGGTGCGGGGATTGTTTGCGTTTTGGTGTTTTTCTTGCTGTGGTTAAGTGTTTGATGGCGAGGAGATCCCAAAAAGCCGCATTAACAGACATGTTTGCAGTTTATTATTCAGTAAATGTCACGTCTTCTTCACGCTGCCATAAATGTTTAACTCCTCTTCTTCCCTGGGAACTGACATGTGAAGTTTTGGCTGCGGATGTTTTCCTGCGGTTTGGGCTCGCAAGTTTCCATACGTCTCGCTAACACAAAGCACTCCTGTTTTCTAATGTTGCTTTTTAGCATCCCGTGTCCCGTCGGCGTGCAGGGCCGTGCGGGGGGCTCCAGGCAGAGGCATTGCTGGGGCTGGCATCGCCTCCCGCTGCAATTAGCAGGGGGAGAAATTGCAGTGAGACGCAAGGAGTGGTGTTGAGCCTAAGGAATAGTGCCGGTGGATTCTCCGAGGAGAGGGCGGGGGAGGAGGAGGAGGAGGGCAGGGCAGCAGGACCTGCTCTTCATGAAATACAGGGAAACGAGAGCTTTGTCAGTTTAGGATTTGTTTGTTTCCCCAGACGCTTCTGTAGGTTTTGTGGCATCTTTAAGTAACGCGATTCCTTGTTGCATTAAATGATCGGTAATACCTGGGAAGGGAAATGTTTGAAGCCGGTTGCTTTCTCAAACGGCTCTCTGGAGCCAGAGCTGCTGTGGTGGCTGAAGGGCCCTTGGATGGACCCTTCCCGCTGACGGCAGCCGAGAGTCTCTCCTTGGCGAGCGCATAAATGCTTTGTCTCATCCCCTTCTTGGCTGCAGGACAGCAAGTAATACGATAATATTAGAGAAGGCTTTTTTCTGACCTGGTAATCCAAGTTCCAGAATTAATGCGAAATAATTTCTTGCTGAACCTTTGCCCGATAAGCCTATTAAGTGGTCAGAAAACTTAATAACTAGCCTGGGTATACATGGCATCATTAAAGATATGAGATTATAAATGTTTTTGTAGTGGTGTCTTTATGATTTTAAGAGTTCGGTTTGCTACAGGCAATACATGAAAATAAGTTTGTGATTAATACTACAATACCTTCCTCTTGTGTGCTTACACTTGAAAGAAATAATGTCCCAGGAGAAGGAAGGTTGTGATGGTTGTTCAAGGACCTTCTTAAATCGTTGAGTTAGTTTTCTTCCTTTTTTTTTTTTTTTTTTTTTAAGTACAAAAATTAATGGGAAGAGTTAAATGCTGAGTTCATACAATCAGGGCTCTCGGTATTACAGAATTAATGACATTGATCCGTCGCTGAACTGAAACACTCCCCGTTCTTTGTTTGCTGCTGTGGGTGCTGCTAATTTCATCTCAGAAAATTCATAAAAATGAATTGCACCACTGATACTTCTGGAGTTCCTTAATAAGGTGACGTATGGTGTGACCTGAGGCACCGCTGCTGGGTGGATCGCTGCCGTGGACGATGCCCTTGGGGAGCTGTTGGCTGATGGTGGACGTGGGCGATGGGCTTTCGCTGCGATCCAGGTCAGGCTCCCGCAGAGGTGCTGGCCCAGCGCGGTGTCACCTGCCGGCAGCCAGCTTTGGACTTCTTGGGTTGCTGAGCTGGTGCAGAAGGGGGCAAAAGAGGAAGGGTTGGTTTCGAGCCGTGCCTGCCATTTTGAATGTCTTCATCTCTTTCTCATGAAGAAGTTTCCACCTTCACGGTGCGGTGCTGGTGAGATACCGCTTTGGTGGTGGATGGAGGAGGAACCCTCTTATGATACCATTGTGGTGGCAGTAGAGGAGCTACGGGAAAGCTTTTAAAGGTCTCAAAAATTGCTTTTTTTTTAAACAAAATTTCTTGTTGAATGAAACTAGTTGGTAAAATATGCTGATATAAATACACTGGAATATTATTACAACAGTCTTTTGAGGGCTCCAGTTTATCAACATAAATTAACAAGTACACCTCGCAAGGCATCAACCTTGATGTTTCCTTGAAATGGTGTTTGGTTACTTGATGATGTGCCAGATAATCCGCAGCGGGTATTCCAGTCAGCAGGGTGAGCTGGGGAAGCTTTCTGCTAATGCAGCAAGGCTGAAGTCTCTGACATTTCCAAGTTTAAATGCAAATCATGACGACAAAAAAAAAAATTACTTGACATTTGTATATCAAGTAGAACTTAATTGTTATTTACATTGGAATTTCAATGACAAAGCCGACTTTCTTAGTCCAGAAGCGTTCTGCTAGATGAAGATACTTTGCTTATCTGGTTCCTAGTGCCTTCCACAGTTAGCATTTAGAGTATTTGAAAAATACGCTTGAGCGATCGGGTGTAGCTTCACCTGTGTTTCACAAGTGAGGCCCAGGCAACTGAAAAGCCTTGGCCGCGCCCAGAAGCTGCAAGGTTAGTTTTCCAGCGGGGAATGCAATTCGGATGTGTTTGTGCCCCTTACTGCATTGCATTTACGTTTCTGCTGCATGTACACAAAACCAGAGGGGTTTGAGTGTCTGTGCAGCAAGTACCAAGCTCTTGTTTCTTCCTTGCAAAGCCCAAAAGATAAGCGTTTCTTGGGAAATGTTTCGGGAAGCTGACACTGTGATAAGCCGTCACTCGTACTAATACGCGAAGCGGCTGGGGAAATTCCCAGATGCAGGTTTTTCAGCCCGGAAAGAGCCGAAAAGCCATTTTTAGGCAGTGAGACTTGGCAGTGATTAATATTTCTGCAACTAAAAAAAGGTTGGGTGGCAGCCTGCTCCGACAAATCAATAGCGATTTGCATACGCCGTCAGTATCCATTTGGGGTAATTCAGTTTTACTTCTGCTACCTACTGAGTTACTTCTAGCATTTTAATTCCCCTCTCCTGGCTTCAGGAAAACAAGTGTCGCTTTTGGTGTAATGGGCAGGGACAGCGGGCTGGGCGGCGTTTCCCACTGATAGATCCCAACCTAATAAATCACAGAGGTGTCGGGACCCGGTTCGTAACAGCGGCAGCAGCACCGAAAACCCTCTGAGCTCCGTTGGCACGTCTGGGTGGAGAGGGAAGGGCTCGTCCCGCGTCGGAGACCAGGACCGGGCACTTCGCAGCCCCGCACTGAGCCCAGACTTCGGGGAAGAGTGACCCGGCTCAGGTCCTAAGGATGTGCCAAAAAGCAGAACAAATAAGTAACCTGGCTTTCTCTCCTCATAGACATCACGGCTTGGAGGAGGGCTGTTCTACCCTCTGTTCACCTCAACTTTTGCTGATGCTGGTTGCTCAAACAGGGGATGCAGATTACATTAGACTGGTTAGAAATCACTTTTCCCGATTGAAAATGCACTCACAATGATCGTTGTTTCCCTCTGTTACTTTTTTAGCAATTTTTGCTGGCTCCAGAGTTTTGAAATTTCCTGAGAAATTCAATTTGTTATGTTAAATGTGGGCTCGAGCCTAGGCTGGAGCCGAGGGTACCGGTCCGCAATGAGATTTAGAGGGAGCATGGCAGGGAAACCTAATACAATTATTGTTTCAGCAAAACCGCCGGGGGGGATGTAAAAGTGAGAAGAAAGGTTTCCATCTCCCTGGAGCGCGTGGCCGTGTGCGGTGAGCCCTGCTGCCGGGGATGGGGTCAGCGTCCACCCATCCCTCGGCTGTAGGGATGTGCCAGGGACCGACCCCGCTCCGTGGCGAGGGGCAGGATGAACGTGGTCCCCGAAGCCTCCCCTCCTCCCCGTCCCACTGCCCATCGCCCCCGGAGCGCGTCCCGCTCCCTCCCTGTCCGTCAGTCCAGCTTAAGTACTTCATCTTGGATATCTTTATTGGGGGTTTCTTAAATATAAGTTTGGATCTTGGAGTATATTAACTTTGTATTAAATAATTAATAGAAAAATTAATTGAATTATTCAATTTTCAGGTAAAAAATAGGGTAATAAATATTCATAACTTGTTTCATTAAGGGAATTTCCATTTCCTCTGTCATTAAAGTGAGATTAACTAAGGTTGGGTGTAAATGAAGATTGAAAACAATTGTGCTTTGGAATTAATTTACTGCGTTAGGCCGTTGCCTTGCGAGGCGGCTCTCGGGTGCGCCCCGTGCAGGAGCCGTCCCGCTCTGTCGGGGGGATGCTGCTGCCAGGACGTGGTGGCACTTGTGGGACGAGCGGGCGGCTCCGTGCTGGGGAGAAGCTCCTGCGAGCTGGAGGTCGCGGCAAGGCCAGAGCTTGCGGTCGATGGCAAAAGTTCTGTCCATCTCCCCTTGTGCTTCTTGCAAATAAAAATACTCTTGAAACCTTGTTTAGACTTTCAAAGCACGTTTTAAAGGTCCGTGCTTTCTCATGTAGCTCGAACTCTCCACGGAATCCAGGACCATCACCCTCGCCCATGCGTGGTGCCAAAATTTTGGGTTTCTGGTTGTGTTGCTGGAAGCTCTGTTTACGTGTTTGGGTCTCGTATGACCTATTTTTCCTTCATCAAAGGCAATGTGTGTGCTGTCAGCTCTTTCTGGCTTGGGATGCTGCTTGACATAATCCCTGCTAAATGTGGCACATCTCTCTTTACACTTTAAAGATTTCATGACTCTCAACGCTTTCTTCTCGCTGCTCTCAGTATTTCCTACTCCTTTTTTTCCCTGAAGAGGATAAACAGTACAGAGATGGTTTTAAGAGGTATTGATTCGTATAGATTTTTAGCTGCTGTGGTCCAGGGGTGTTGAGATGCCAATAATTAATTCCTTTAACAGCTCACCCCGTTTGTTTTAACGTGACCTAACAGCAGAATCACTGGGGGCCATCGGGACGCCCTGGCCCAGATCAGTTGATGGCCTTCAAGTATTTCATGCAAACCCTCCCGTGACTGATCCAGCCTGGGCAGCGCGTGGGAGCTGGTTTCCCTTTGTATTTAACCGTCGGCTCAGGAGAGCTGCACCGCTGTGGGAGAAGGTACTGGCCACCTTGGACAACCGAGGCGAGATGTTCATATATCCCTTATGCATGGATTCACCTGGCACGCATGCAGAAGGTTGGCTCCTCCAGCCTGCTCGTCTCTCTGCAGCCACCGCCTGTGGTCTCCCGGCTCCGACTTTGCCACGCATCAGCTGGGTGCGGTTTCAAAGGTGCTGGCTCCACGGCTGGTCCATGTGCATGGACATCTCCTGTCCCTGCCACCCGGCTTTGCTGGCGACATCGGTGCTGGGGTGCGAAGGCTCCCCCTCCTCTTCACACAGTCCTGCAGCATTGTCCCTTGGAGAGGCAGAGAACCCTAGAAAACATGGAATTATCAGAAAAAGCAATTATCTGATAATAAAGCGATTAAATTATTCAGCAAGCTACTGTCTGCCTTCAGCAAGGCTTGGTGAGCTTTTCCCTTCCATAGATACGGCCAAGGAAAATATGTGGCGTTCGGTTTTGGACAAAACCGACATTCAAATTTTTGGGCAGGCTTCGCTATTTCTAGACCAAACGTGTGGGGGTGGGAGGATGCTCAGCGTTTCGGGGGCTGCTTGGAATTGGTGTCCCCCCGCCTGTGGACTGCGCGATCGGGGGCTCGTGGGCTGCGAGCCAAACGAGAGACGAGCTGCCTCTGTCCCGGTGAGAGCAGATGGAAGGTAAAAATGCAGAAGGAGAGATTTTGGGTTGGGGCTCCTGATGGCCGTAACCAGACCCGCCAGACCATCCGGTATTTTCATGCGTTTTACGCTTCCAGCGGAAGGGAGCCGGGAAGGATGGAGGGTTTAATTGCCGCTGCGGGGCCCCTTTGGAGATGCCCTTTCCTCCGTGGTGCGTAGAGGCTGCAGCGGGGCCAGGGAAACTGCTATTTGTTCGTACTGTTTTAAACAGCAACAGAATTAAAGTCTTGGTCGCATTTTAAAGGCTTTGCAACTTAATTTATATTCTGGTATGGTAATGAAGAAGCATCTTTTGTCCAGGAGGTGAGATATGCAAAAATAACCTTTAAGTTGCTCATAATTAACCTTTAATAATATTCTCTAATTTTTTCCAATATATTCTCTGCATCAAAAACAACGTACAGAAAGAGTGCCTGAGACTGCTTGTTGCATCTTAATGGCCTGCAAGTACCAGCTGATTAAAAATAAACTATTTGGGGGGATTATTTATTGACAAAGTTTTTACCCTGCGGGAAATCTGTCCCTGAGGTCGGAATGCCGGGCTGGAGCCAGGCGTCACGGCCAGGGTCCGGTGGAGGGGTGCGTTGTGTCTAGGGGGTGGGCGCTTCACCTGCTGGGCAGGGACGGTGTCGTACGGATGGCAAATACGGCAGGATTTGAATTGCTCATCGGTGCGTTAGCGAGCGAGTGCTGGAAATCGGGAGTTGGGGGGAGGATTTTTGCGCCCCGTGTTGTGCAGCGCAGCCGGGAGCTGCTGTCGCCATGGGGAGAATAGGGATTGGTTTGTGTAACAGACCACATTTGTCGGAAGACGAGGAGCTGACTATGGAGGCTGATTTGATTTTTTTTTTTTTTTTTTTTTTTTTTTGGTGCTGAATAGCAGTGTTTGTGGGTAGTGAGCAGGCCTTTGCCTTGGCGTGGCGTGAGGAACGCTCTGCTGACCTCCTCGCTGCTGCGCTCGGCCGGCGCACGTGCTGTGCGAGTGCGGGCTGCTGGGCTTGTGGAGCCCTTTGATGTCTCCGAAGGGGTTGTGGTCTTCCTGGATTCTTAGGGAAACGTGAAATTATGCCTTTATTTCCCCTCCCGAAAGGTTCTGTCCCTTGTGCTAGGAGTTTCTACTTTGGTTTCTAGTGTACCTAAACAGCGAAACGGTTCCTTTCTCCTGCTGCGAGGTGCGAATTTCAGCCTCCCGTTGTGCTTTTCTGTTTCTTCCCCTTCCCTCTGAGCCTTTTCAGCCACATCCTGCGGCGGTCGATGTGCACCAGTGCCCTCGAGGGGGGTTTGTCAGCCGCGGTGCAGGTGGTGCTCTAGGGTTTAATTACTGGACTGAGGGTGCTGTGGGGGCCATGCTGGTGCGAGGTGCTGCTGGCGGCTGCCGGCTCTCCTTCCCACGGCTCTTTCTGCGGCTCGTCTTCCCGGCCCCTTGCTCGCTGCTCCGCAAGCTGGTGTCAGTTCTCCAGGCTGATAATTCAGATTTGGTATCCTGCAATTCGCCCTCCCCTTTCCTAAGGCACCGATTCAAAGCCCCCTGGTCCCTGCTGGGCTTCTGCAGCATCAACGTTATAACAAAGCTAATCGTGACCGTCCTTCTCAAACTACCGCCCGCGGGTACTGAGGGACCTATTTTTCCATTTTGCTGCTGATTCTTTTCTGGGCTTCACCCACAGACCACTACGCCTGCGGTGCTCCATTTCCATGGGGCTTTACTGTTTTCCAGGATCTGTACGTCCCATGCTTGCACTTAGAGGAGAATCCTGTGGGAGACGCCCTGTGCGTAATGTGGCAACAGGGATGGCAGCTCCGGCTTCCCGAGCCGGGCTCTCGGCTGGAGGCTCTGCGGATGCACGTGCGCCGCTGTCACAGCCCCCATCGCTCTGCGGGCGGCCGGGAACGCGGCAAGCAGCAGGAACCCCCTCGGCCCGAGCGCGGAGCCGTCGGTGGGTGAGCGGGAGTGCAACGGCTGAAAGCACGGGTACGGGGGGCTGAGGCGCTTTATCTTTATTTTTCAGTCCTGAGAAACACAGATTTACAAAAATCTGGGAAAGATTCTCCTGGAGTTACACTTGGTTGGCGTTCTTGCTACACGCGCTGTAACAATACTTTAATATAATTAAATTTTAAATTCTGTGTAGAATCTAGTGGGTAGGCAGATGTACCGGTATGTTAAACTTTATGTCACTTAAAAATGGTTTTCAAGTACATCAGAGGGAGACCATCCAGCTGTAAAATTATCTGCTTTATGACGCTACATCGCAGCTTTGGTCTTTTTGTTTTAATTAAAAATGTACCTTAAAATCTCACACCCTCAGATAACTTTCACTGTGCCTTTTTGTTTCCTGTAATTTACTGGCAGAATGTAAAACGATATGATTCTTCTGCCAGTTTTGGGTATGGTTTATGGGGGGGGGGGGGAAGTTTGTTAATTAGGGTAAACACTTTCCCGTTTTCCTTAGCCTGTTGGGTGCTGGGTTTCCGTCTCTCCACCTGGCCCGAGCTTGCAGCTCCCGTGCCGATGGGGTTGCCTCTTGGGAGAAATGGCCCCTTCCCGGGCTGTGCTGTCCCCGAAGGTCCGGCTGGAGCCATCACTGCTCTTTGCTGCTGCTGAATCATTAACGGAGCTGTTTCTGGAATTAAATAAAAGGCCTGGTCCTGAGGCGTCCCACGTGATGATTTGCCAACTTTTGCGATGTGATTTACGTTTGGCCGTAGGATTATTGTTTTCTATTGATTCTGAGGGAAATAAAGCAGCAGTAAAAGCCCATCGCAAGCCTCCCGGTGGAATGTGAGAGCTGGAAGCTTTCCTGCCAGAAATCCTGTTGTCTCCTTGGAGGTGACTCTTAAACCGCTGGCCCAAGCAGTCTCGAAGCGAGCCTGGCCTCACGCTCCTCCTCCTCTTCAGCATCGCCCGTCTTGGCGGTGGCTATATTTTTTAAAACAGTCAAGCGATGATCATTTCTTGAGCACGGGTCAGTGATAGAGGCAGCTCCTCCTGGGAGGGCCAGGCAATAGCCGGGTGCCGGTGTACGCACCCAACGGACCGGGTACGGCTGCGGAGGTGGGCTTGTGGCTTCTTGTGATCAAAAATAGAGAATTGGTGGACGTGAGGAATCAGACATTTCCTCCTCTGATGGAGCCAGGGACCGCTGGACTGTCACACCTGACCCTTGGGTGCTGCGGGCTGCCAATGTCCATCTCCACAGACAGACCCTGGTGCACAGGCATGGTCGCTGCAGGATTCCAAGCAGCACGGGGGGGGTTAGGGGAGAGGGACCAGTGGATCCCGCGGGATCAGCTGCATCGTCCGGCTCCTCTCCCGGCAGCCAGCAGCATCCACATCCCTGCCCGTGCTTCATCGGAGCGCGTGTGACTCCTGCTGCTGCCAGTCAGGCTGAATTGTGCCCCTAGTATCGTTTCTGTATTTATTTTATAAATGTCAATGATGAACTAAATTAAGATAAATAAGGCTGCTCCCTCTCGCTGTTTAATTTACAAAATTTTAATGAGACCAATAACATCTGTACTCGTTCCATCTTTCGGCTGGCTGGAGGACGGTTAGCAGGTCTGACAGCTCTCTGCGCGGTTTGTCAGCCAGTAACACTCAAAACCGGAGGATTTCACCAATGTGGTATTAAGCCATTTGGGTTTGTCTGTGCTTTGTCTGACACCAGTGGAGAAGCGGAGGGGGCGATGGAGATGGCAGAACCACCACGCTATTGACAAGTGAAACTGTTGTATTGTTTTAAGCGCTATTGTAAAATGTGATGGGCGCGTGCGTAGCTTTGAATTGCAGCACTGGAGATGGCAGAGGTGGGAGCAAAGCCTCACGTGTGGCATCTTATCTGCCGCTTTCTCTTCTCCATCCTCACGGACTCGCTTGCCCAGGAAAGGGGAGCCATGATCTCCCGTGGCTTCCCCTGGAGAAGGGGGAGCCAGTGCCCACCCTGCCCACGTGGTGCTGGCAGGTTCTTGGCGTGTTCCTCTACCTCCGTGGTCTGCGTCGTTTCCTTGTGGGTTTGAGGACCACAGCGGTGCCCGGAGCATCCCTGCGCCATCGCGCCGGTCCCCTCTGGAAGGTCACCATTCGTTTCCCATCAGTTGAGCCTCCTGCGCAGCAAATGGGTCATGCAGGGGAGATCTTCCTGCTGGATAAGCAATTAGCTAAAATAAACTACTCAAAGGACAAATTATGCAGGACTCTCACTCTGTAACAAGTGAATTAATTGACTTTGGTGTTTGTGGGATGTTCCCTCGCTTTTACTTTACTGTCTCTGGCTAAAAGGCTCCTATGTTTCCTCCTGCCCTTTGCTGCTGCACTGAGCAAACAGGGTATGAGGAGCCGATTTACAGGGCTACAAGTAAAGGAAGTGAAGTGGGAATTAGGAGAACCTTTGTACGTTTTCTTGAGAGAGACAAAACTTCTTTTGGCAGCGTGTCCAGGAGCATCTGTTTGACTTGTCTATCTGGGGTGTCATCGGTTCTCTCTGCAGCCTCACAAAGCTCGTCCAAAGCTGCCTTCGCCGGACACGAACCGGGCAGCGCGGCTGGGGCCGTGGTCGCTCGCTTTTGCGAAGGCTTCGGCAGCGCCGATGCTTCATCGGCCGCGGAGCTGCCCCCGCGTCAGGAGTCACGGTGCTGCTCCCGCGACGGGGACGGCCGTCTCCGTGTCACCCCAAGGTGGCATTAACACCGAACATGGTGCAAAGGCTTTGTCTGGATCCCTTGAAAGGGCAGGATGCGGCGGGCAGAGCCCTACCCCGGGCTGTGACGTGGGGCTGCCCCTGTGCTGCCAGTCTCTGGCCGTTGGGTCTGCTGGTGGCTGTGGAACGGTCCGGCCAAGTTCCCGGGCTTATTTACAGTGAGAAAATTAAAGCCCTGGTACAAGTCTTTGCTGGGTAACAGGATTCGCGAGCAGCTAAGAAAAGTTGAAACTGTTGGACCAGTTACCAAGAAAACATTTTGTGTGTAAGGGGGGACCCAGCTCTGAGCAACGCGTTGTCCCAGCCGCAAACACTAAGGTGAAACACAGCCCACAGTCAGGATTTTTCACTGTCCTGCTTCTTATTTCTACTTTGCAATATTCAGAGGGAAACTTTTACAGGCAGCGACGCTGACGTTGCGGAGGAGAGAGAAAGGGGCTGGGCGGTGAGCTGCCAGCGCCTTAGTCGTAACTTATCTGGCTGCTGACTTCTCGCACCCTGTTTTCCTGATGCGTTTGCTTCTGTGCCATGTGGGTGCTGCCGCTGAACGCTTCTGTCCAGCCCCGACACGCGCGGGACGGATGCAACGGCTCCTGAGCGGCCGCCACCGAGGCGTCGCTACTTCCCAGGTACCCATCAAGGCCTTTGCTCTGGCATCTGAATCCGTTTGTTCCCACCGGAATTGGGAACGCAGACAAGCTGTGTTCAGAACCCAAGTTGCCGTCCTAAATTTTCCAAACTTGGTTATTTTAGGAACTCTTCAGGGGTCCGATTGGGAAAAATCCTCAGGAGGACAGTGTCCAGCACAGCATCCTCAAACACGAAGGGCATCCGTAGAGGAGAGAAGCCTGCGATTTGTGGCTTTGGGGATTTTGTTTGGTTTGTCCCACTGGCTGGGGCTTCCGTTTGTCCCGTGTCCCCCCCCGACTGCCCCAACCTTCCCCCTGCTTCTGGGCAGGGACAAGAAACGCAGCGTCTGGGCGCCCACGGCAGCCGCCCGGCACTGTGCGCTTTGGGGACACGTCTCCCCTCTCAGCGATGTGTATAATCCCAGACCGCCTTCGAAGATGCCGCTCTAAATTGTTCATTTTTTTCATAAATCGTGCCCTTTGATAAGTGCGGTGAGTGAACAGCGGTTCGTTGTTTTGTGCTCCGCTTTAAATTTAGGATGTCAAAGATTTGGGGGATTGTATAACCGTGGCTCCGCTTCCTTGCCCTGCCTCCTTCTCTCCCCCCCAGTTTTACTCCCAAGCTTTTCTAAACGCCGCTCTGTTCATATTCTTCTTCTCTTCAATCCTCCCTCCCATCTCCTTGACTCCTGAAGTTTAACAGTAGGCACTTCAAAAGCCCGCGGTGCCGTTGCACAGATCCCAGCTCTGAGGGGACATTAGTACAACCTCCTTCATTCTGTCCCCCCCCTCTACACAAACCCCCAACGCTGGGTGAGGTCTCGCAGCCGGGGCTGGCGCAGGCGGGCTGTGACTGCAGCCGCCGCGGGAGGGGACGCGATGGGGAACTCCCGGTGTCAGCCCCGGGGGATGCCGCGGGATTGTCCTGGTGGAATTACTGGTTTAGCTGGTGAGGAGCAACTGTTTTAAGCGCTGGTGGAATTGGAAAAAAAATCCCAATGCACGTATTCTTGCCGTATTCTGTATTGCATAACTTAAAAGAAACCGCGTTGCGACCTCTGCCTGCGGCTCTGACCCTGCAGCTCGGGGCAGCCACCTCTGGAAGTGAGGAAGAAGCAGAGCAGAGTTATCTTGGGCCGCTGTTTGACCTGCCCGCCGTTTGCTTGAGCTTTGTGTGTGATCGGGCACACAGGAAAAACGTATGTTTTCTCAAAAGCGAAGAGTTTGTCCAGCAGCGCTTTGGGAGTTGGGTACAAGAGCTGTCGGCTGCTTACCCCAGCACCCGGGAGATGCAGCGATGGACCTGGAGATGCACGTGGCACAGAGCAGGGTTTTGCTGGTCAGGCTTTCCTACTCTCGCGGAATTCTTTTTTTAATTACTTTTTAAAGGTTGTTGCTGTTGGGCTGAGCCGCTGCAGAGGTTCCTGGTGCCAGGCTGGTCCCGGCTGGGTCCCGGCAGGCTGGGCCACAACTGGCTCTGCCGAGCTCCGCGGTGCCCTTCCCCGCTCTCTTTTGGTTTGGGATTTTTTTAATATTTTTTCTTAAATCCTCATCTTTGCCTCTTGCAAGAAGATTTTTGCAAAGAGAAGCACTCTGGAAGAGATCAAGGCTTGACCACTTCTGTTTTGGAGTTTTCTGGTGCTGCTGTTCCCGCGGGAGCTCCGTCGGTCAGAAAGTGGCTGTTGCTTTTGTTGTGCTGCTCCCGGTGCTGCTTCCCTGTTCCCTTTCTGCTGAACGGCCTCGTGACGTTCAAACTGGTAAATTGGTAAACCCGTGAACGTCACCTCGTGACGGTCAAACTAACAAGCAAATGGTGCATTTTAGTTTTATTTTTTTTTCTTAATCTATTTTTAATGATTAATCCTGCTTCCTACTGTTTAGCAGACACTAATGGCAATGCAGCCTTTTGACAACTTCAGAAGAGGTCTCATCTGAACCAAAAAAACCAAACCAAACCAAAAAAACCCACAAACAAACAAGAACCCCAAAACAAAAACACCCCACACTTGTTTTCAGGACTTTCTGGACTATTACCAAGTTTACTTGAAGCAGTTCAGTCCCTCCGCCTGCTCAGATGAAGGTAAAACTATGACATACAGCGTATTACTACTTTTTCCGCTGTTATTCGTTGTTATTATTATCCCCAACGGGGGATCACGGTCACAATTGTGTCCTTAACCTTGGAGATTCTTCAAGTGTTTGATACCATTAATCTCAGCAATTCAAAACCAACCAAACAGCCGACAGGCCGGCACGGTCTCGCGGTCGTCACATCACTGTTCTGGAGCCGGCGGCGTCTGTCGGAAAGGGCTTTCTGCCCTTTTCACGGATGATAGAGTGCTCCCGGTGATAGAGACAAAAGATAAATTAGGTAGGCTGGTTTTTTTCTCTTTCAGATTATATGGTTTATGTGGAAGCTAACACTTAATCTTAGTTTCTCGCTGATATTAACCATAGTTTGGTCAAGGTTTAGGAAGTGAAACTCTGGCCCAGCGTTAGCGCAATTACAGCTCCTAACTGGGTCTCAGTGATGAGGGGGGTCTCCAGGCTTGGCGCGTTCAGAAAGCGGGTTTCGAATACGCTTCGGCTGTGGCGGTTGTGTGGGATGGCAGCGCCTGGGAGCGGGCGGGAGGGAGCTGTGGGGCTGGGGCTGGTGGGGGGAGCCGTTCCCGGCGATCCCGCGGGGATGGCGGGGGAGCCGGGGGGAGGCTCCCGTCCCGGGGGTCCCATGGCGGGGAGCTGGGTGTCGGGGTGCGCTAAGCCTGCATCCTCATCTCACTATAATGATACGAGCTTTGCCCTTTGATTCGCTAAAATAATCTTGTTTCCGCCGTAAGCGCGGTGCTGTAAGCGAAGGTGGGGAGACACGAGGCGTCCGGAGCACTCGGCGTCAGAAAAGATGGCGAAGCCCCATAAACGTGTAATTTCCTCCGAGAGCTGCGCACCCAGAGCGTTTAGGGCCCAACAATGCCATAGAAGGATTTTATGTAAACCGTGGGTTTACCAATCCCGGAAAAACTTCTGGGTGTATCGGGATTGTCCGTCTCCGTCTTCTGGCGAGCAGTTAACGTAGATGACGAAAATTACGGGGACGGGGACTCGTTGCTGCTGAGCTAAAATGAAAACAAAGCACCTCAGCCGCAAAGACAGCGGAGAACCCCAATCAAGCGATAAAACGTATGCTTTTGAAGTGAAGACATCCAGGATTATATCAATTCAGCTTAAGAAAGTATTCGTGAGAGGACTGTGTTGTGTTTCTGGGTTTTTTTTCTGGGTAAACAGACAGAATGAAATTGTAATTAAATGTTTTAATTATTTCCAGAAATCTTGTGTAGGCAGATGTATACAAGGCTCTATATTTTTAATTTTTTAAAATTTTTTTAGTGCTTTTTTTAAACAAACAGAAAAGGTCGTGCCTGCCTTAGCAGCTTCTCTGGTGCCAGGGCGCAGGCAACAGTCGCTGCCTGACTCTTCGCTGTCGACCCGGGCTTGGAAAATAACAGAGGAAAGAACAAAACAGGAGGGTTTTCATCAAAGAAATTGGACAAACGTTTACCCTTGGAGACGGCGAGTGCGGCTTTACTGGGGGGCGACAGGAGGTTTAAAAGCGTGATTCATGCTAACGTAGATGGGCTCAAATTAGGGCATGATAGAATAAGGATTTTCTGTTATCAAAAGTTAGTTCAGGCTAAATTAATCTGAAAATGTGTAATTTCATCTCAACTAAAAATAGTGTAATGTAATTAAATGCAAAAGTAGGATGAGCTGAGAGGGTATAAGAAAAGATAAGCATCGGAATAAGAGAATAATTGAGTTTGTATTGTAAACACATTCCTGTAGGAATTTGGGATTTTTTAAGCTGCTTCATTATAAATTTTAAGTTGAGAGTGCTTAACAGCTTTGGCATATTTTGGAGAAGTGGTTGCCTATATTTGTGTGTGTTCTTTGTTTGCAGGACTTGCTATATTTGGGATTAATTCTCTCTTATTGTCTATTAGTTTATTAACAAGTTTGAAGGCGAATAAGGCTTAAAGTTGGCAAATGTGTGTTTCCATGTGAAACTTTGTTTTGTGGATTCATGTCAGTTTTTCATCTAATTTTTCTAATAATTGGATCTTTAGCGTATAAGATGGATAGATTAGATTAGTATCATTAAAATACTCAATGTATTAATTCCAAAGTGCGTCACATTAAGTATCAGAGCGAATAACTCATCTTTTTCCCATGCACAAGTCGTTTGCTCAGTTCTTCAAGCCGGCGGCATGGGAAAGGAGTCGGGGTCGGGTCGCGCCGTGGCGACAGTCGTGAGCCCACCGGTAGGAGAGCTGGTGACGAGGATGAGCGGTTTATTAAGTCGTCATTGGAATAAAACTGTGGAATGCTGGTTTGAAGCCTTTCAGCCCAAAAAGTGATTATCAGGGCGTTTGAGGACCACTGCCATTAGCAGTTTGAGATTCGTTTTCCTGGTGCTGGCATCTGGATCTTTGCGCAGCGAGTGTTGGACGAGGGATGGAGAAAATCGATGCTGTCTTGCTCTTGGCTTGATCCATGAGCCAACCAGCGTGGGGAAGGGAGATGCTGAGGAAGCTGCCTTGCGTCTCGTTGTAGTGATAATGGCTAATTTAATGCCTCTTTTGTGCTAGCGCACAATCTGCTTGGTGCTGGTACGTTACATTATGGCACTCGTTCGTTTTTTGCAAAGGTTTGCAGGAGAAATGCAAAAATGTTTCTTTTCCATTTGCGAAAAATGCTTTACCCTTAATTCTGAAAAATTACTTTGCGGATCTTCATATTTCACAGACCATAACTAGATTACTACCTTTTACTGGAATACTTTGTGTTAATGAAGACCGATTGGGATTACATAATAGATTTCCTCTAAAGAAGGCATTATGTGGTTATTTTTTACTGTCTGGCATTCTAGTTAATTGCCTTGTCGTCATTAATTGATGGGACTAAATTGATATAAATAAATAGATTATATTCCTGAGGTTAATTTGAAAGAGAGGAGGGGCTTAAACCAGGCTGCTGCGGGGTGTTTAAGCATGTGCCTCGAATGCAGCGTGCGATTAGTGACCGTCAGAGAGAGCTCCTGCACTGAAGGTCATGTTCACGCTCGTAAATCCGCTTGGAAGATGGATGTGGCCAAGCTCTGCCCTCCTGGGGAGGAGAGGGAGCACCCGCTTTTCCCGGATGGAAAACAAACAAGTGCAAACAAATGATTCCTTACATGCTTATGCCTTACATGCTTCATATAGAATCAATGGGTAGAGTCGGAAGGGACCTTTAGAGATCATCTAGTTCCAACCCAACACCTCCCACCAGCCCAGGTTGCTCCAAGCCCCGTCCAGCCTGGCCTTGAACCCCTCCAGGGACGGGGCAGCCACAGCTTCTCTGGGCAACCTGGGCCAGGGGCTCATTGCCTGCGCAGGAAAGGATTTCTCTCTACACGTAGCATCCTACACGCTTCCTCTATGCTCAGCGCCTTTCCTGCAGGGTCCCTTGCCCTCGCCTGGACGTTGTCTGTAGGGGTCTGTCCTCACCCTGTGCTGCAGCGAAGTTTGGGAGCTGATTCCCGTCAGAGCATCCCTGGCTCTTCCAGCCAGAGCCCCGGCTCTCCTCGGTTAGTCTCGGTGCTGCCGCACATCCCAGGTCTCTCCGGGTGCCCGGAGCGCGCCGGGGTCTGCCATCGCTGTTCTGCCAGCCGTTTTGCTGGCTGCAGTGTTGGAAGTTCATCAACCATCGAACTGCAATTCTGTTTTGAAGTGGTTCTCAATTAAAATTTATAATTAATGAGTTGTTATTCAATTTTCAAATATTTATGGATTTTTATAGTGTCTTAAGTCGTGAGCCAAGCTCCGCGCCGCTAGCAGAGGGAGAACCAGAAGCCTTTTCCTTTCCTCTTGGCACTTTCTGAGCGTGGCACGGAGCTCCTCTCTCCTCCCGTCCCCTCCGAGGTTTTCCCGATCCTGGCAAACCCCGCGCAGCTCCCGCCTGTCAGAGTCCCGGGAAGTGGGAATCGGTGGCATCCTGGTGGCTCCCCCTGGAGTACGGTATTTTGGACAAAACTGAGCTACGGCCCCGCTTGGTTGGGGAAAACCTTGTTAGCCTTGAGCCGACGGCTGCAATGAGCAGGGATGTTGAACTGGAAGTAAATGAACTAAATAGATTTAGGGTTTTTTTCCATAAGAATACGGCAGCCTTTGTGGGTGCGGTGTCACCACTGCGCTGGGCAGTGACCTTGCTTTACAGCCGACGCCGGCCTTTGGTAGAGCCATAACAAAAATAATCCCCGCAGAAGGGGGCTGCCTCCAAGGGAGTTTTTTAAAAGGCATTTGGAGCCCCAGGTCCTCGCCGTAACGGGCCCTTTCCCTGGAGAGAGCAATCGGTAACACAAACAGCTGCTGGCGCGCAGCGGGCTGGGAGCCCCTGGGGTCTGCGTGACCGTACAGCTCGAGCGGGGGCTCTCCTCGCTGCGCTCACAGATACTGCCGTGATTAATCTGAAAACAGTTTAAAGCATTCATGAGTTGTAAGAACTAATTCCCAATAAATCAAATGGCATCCCCACGGGAGTAAGGAAGAAAAATAAATGAGGGCTAAAGAAATTGATAAAGATCCTTGAGCAATAAAGAGACGAACGCCAGTTCTTTTAAAATTATATTTAAATGAACAAAGTTGATTTAACTGTCTTTTTTCATGCCTTCTACTAAGATTTAGGTCTATAGCATGTCATTATATCAAGAAATAATTTGCCAAAAGACTTTTTAGCATTTCGTGTGCATTCCACTTAATGACAATTTTAATATTCTAGCTTTGGTCCTATATCGTTATGGGGAGGTTTCAATTGCTCGGCATACTGAGGAGTTCATAAAGATTGTTTCTAATTTCTTTTTCAAATCCAGTATAGAGTTCAGGACCATCAACACATGAATTATCGTGTTATTCAGTAAAAATGTTGGGAATGCTGTTGGCAGCTGCTTGAGCTACATCTCCAGGTTTGGGACAGGGTGGTTTCCTGAGGCCGTTCCCGCCTCCGGATGAGGCACTAACCCATGTTCTGCCCAACCGCGCTGTGGAAAGAGGAGCTCGCTGCTCTGGGAAGGTGGGCAGGCGAGTCACAGCGGGCCTCCTGCTCCCGACAAAACACACCCGGCGTGATCTTACCCGTAAGCATGTTAAAGTGACGCCTCAGAAACGTTTATATCCTCTTGGGGCTCAGAGAGCGTAAGAAGCCGTCCACTGGCTGAACTTCTGCTTGTGGATTGTGTCCCTTACAGATTATTTTGCAATAAGTGCATCTCCAGATGTGAGTTTCCAGCTCTAGGACCTCAGTGAGGTTTTGTCCTGTGTTTTCCTGCTCATCTCTGCCCCCAAAATAAGAAGGGTTTGGTTTAGCTTTTCTTTTTCCCTTTGTCAAATAACTTTCTTGCTTCGTTACCCTGGGAACGGAGGGACGGGGGCAGCTGTCCCCAGGCAGTGCCCAACGGCATCTGAATGTCCCAGGAGCACTCGGGGCCGTGGGCTCCGTTGGGACTCCAAACCCCCGAAGCTCAGGGAGGTTCTTCCTCGACGCGAAGAGGTTGGCATGAGGTTGTTCTGCTGCAGAGCTGATGTGGAAGGCACAGACCCATGCTCCCAAATCAATACGGCATGTATTTATGCCAGGAAAGTACATCCACTACTCGGTGCGCAAAAGTGATTTAAGGTAACGCGTAACCTATAAACTCCCTGGAAATTCCTCCGACCTCAGTAATGAAACATTTCTTCAGCAGATTTTCATTTTCCTTTTGTAGATCCGTTTATGGTCTCAAGATACAGCTATTTGAGTCAAGAAGGCGATCTGATAAATGGAGGCAGAGGAACGGGTTGGGGTGATGGGGATGCTTTGTGGCTTTGCCAACGCGAGGTCTGGCAGTGGAGCTGCTGGACTTTTACTTTTCCCTGCTTTGGGAGGTTTTTAGTAGTTAATATTTTGGGCTGCTCAAAATCATAACAGCACACAAAAATTACTTCCTGCAAAACCCCACCCGCTCTGACTCCGAGTTTGGCTGTTGGTACTTTCACAAGATGGCAGTTTCTGACTGCGATGTGCCCTGAGGGGGGAAGGAGGACGTCCAGGAGATGTTGTGGAGGGAGAGACAGCAGTGAGGACTCCAGAAACCAAAGCAGGGATGGGGGGAAGATGGTCATCTCTTCTGTCAAAAGCACTGACAATATGGGCTTTTTTTTACTCTGATTTTTTTTTTTGATTGGCTCTAAAAATAAGAGAATTGTTAGTAGTTGAATTAATTAGGCTGAGTAACCACGATACGCAACGATGCTGGAGGAGTCTTTCGTGGAGTTCACTCTTTGGCAACAAAACAGGCTATCATTGAGCGTAGAAGACAGCAGAGTAAATGTTTACTGAGAAGTCAAATCCTATTATTAGTTGTATTACTATTATTAGTGCTGTTATCACTGTTCCCTATTTTCCAGTTGTGTCAAGAACAAGTACGGAGAGCGAAAATGTACAGGCTTTGCCAGCACATTCATAAAAATAGGTCTTGGCACGGGAGAAGTGGTACTGGTGGGAGTTGTTAAATGGAGATACCTGCCCCGTCACCCCCCGTTGGGTTGTGTGCTGGAGACATCTTGCCATTGGGAAGATGGTTTAGGACAGCCTTTGCTCCTGCCTGTGTAGCAGAGCCCCAGATGTTGCTTGGTTTAACCTCTATAGCAATGTATCTCGAGGATGAATTTTCACGGCACCGGCATCCTGGTCACTCCTTTAATAGCCCCAAGGAACTGCCTTTGGGGTAAGACTCATCAACAGGTGTCCCAGCACACACCAAAAAAAAGCCCAGCTCTTTCCTAGTGCTCTGTAGCGTGGATCTCAGCCTTCAAAATGGGTCCTGATCTTACAAAAATGCTGTATCGGGCAGCCCATGAACAGTCCTGTGATACGGTACAAAAGCCAACTTCACACGGGCACGCACTCGTTCAGTCCTGTTTGTTGGAGCCATAGGTAATTACTCCCATACTTAATGAATAGCGTTACTTTTATTGATGAACATGGAGGCTGCATGCTGGAAAGAGGAGGTAAGGATTGAGTTTTATGGCCTACTGCTGCTATGAAAAGGAGCATCTAGACACCAATTAATGTCCCCTTGATGGGATTAGCCATTGCATTAACTGCAACTCTGGATAAAATTGCTAAGTCTGTTATTTTAGACTTTAACTTCTCAAATACTGTAGATACAGAATAAAC
Organism: Rissa tridactyla; assembly: GCF_028500815.1. Taxonomy (NCBI): domain Eukaryota; kingdom Metazoa; phylum Chordata; class Aves; order Charadriiformes; family Laridae; genus Rissa; species Rissa tridactyla. Next base: position 473,030 of record NC_071481.1, on the reverse strand, counting down.
TCACTTTCATGTTAAATACAAATGACGTTTAATTCTAGAGACAAAAAAATCCCGTGTATTTATGTTTTCTTGTGATTCATACCTTTTCCTACATGGATAAGAAGACTTCTTCTGAAGTCTTTATTTCGTCTCTGTGGAGCTCAAAGATCAGGTAAACTTCAAACATGGAATCTGAAATTCCGTCGGTTGCCACACTAATAATCTCCACTTTAAGCGAGGATGACGGCGGGGTTAAAGCCAGGGGCCTCTCTCTCCCCGCAAGGTGACGCGTTGCTGGGTCCTCAGCGGTGAAGTCTGAACGTCTCTATTGAGTTCTTGGGAGGGGCTTTTCTTCTGAGTGTGGTCCCGCTGAGAAAGGCTGAACACGCGCGGGGGTCGCTTTTCTTCCAGGGTGAGGGTGAGTCATTGCCTGAGGGTGAAGCGAAGTCTTTATTTGGGAGGGGAAAAAGAGGTTTATAAAGCCAATTCAGCGATACAGCTGTGATTTACAAGTTCCCTGAAGTCTGAAAACATTTGTTGGTGTAAATATTATTTTAAAACTCCGTCTGCGTGGAAGCGCTGTAGGCACCTGTTACAGCATCCTTTGGGTCTGTCACTGGGGCGGCGGGTGACATGTGCCCTCTAACGGAGGTGTCACGGCTGCGCCTGGCCTGTGGGTGACACCGTCCGTAGCGCCGACACCTCAGTCCTGGTCACCTCCTCAGCCGGCAGCGGGAGCCGGGCTCTGCTGGGCCAGGGGGCTCTGAAATGGGGGTGAGGCCTCTCCCCGCGGCTGCAGAGGTGTCGGTTGCCATTTGGGCTTTTACCTTCTGTTGGTGCGGCAGAGGGCAAATGTCAAGGTAAATGAAGACTTGGAGAGCAGCGTTTCTCAGGGGAGAAATAACATCTGTCATCAGACTTTTTCCTTCTGTAGAAACAAGAAATGAGAGATGAGGCATTTCTGAACCTTGATGTCGGCTGGGAGCAATCCCCACCGACGGTCCCCGGGGGTCCCTCCTTGCCTTGCGAGGGAGAGCTGCCACGAAGGGCTTTGAAGCTGCACAAAGTGGGGGGAAAAAAAAAAAAAAAAAAGTAGAAATTAATAGATAGTTACTTGAACCCATCCCCTGGAGCGTGCAACAGCCCCGGGGGAGCAGAGCTCTGCAGGATAAACCCCTGCCCGCCCTGGGTGCTGCACGGCGGGGCCCGGGCTGGGATGGGAGGTGCCATGGAGCTCTCACTCGGACGGCTTCTCCCCTTCCCCAAACCCAGCCGGCACCTCGTCGGGGGTGGTCACTCCTGACACCGCATCCTCCGTCCCCTTCGGACAAACGGCGGCCGGGGGATGCCTGGGCTGTGGGTCTCTGCTGCCGGTGAGATCCAGAGGAGACCCATGCTGTCAGGTGCGGCCGGCAACCGGCCGAACGTGATTTCCAGGGAAGCAACGCGAGTCAGTGACATAAACTGAATAGATGATGCTTTTAAACGAATTGTCCGAGTGTCAGATGAGGGAATTACAGGCCTGCGTCAATCTTTTCAGATGTTATTATGTACACTTTGTATTATTTTAAAGTGCCCCATGTTGGCTGCACACAATTTTCCTGGTGTGTTCAAAGAGGTACGTGATTTCCCGTGAGCATCGTAGTCTCAGTGCTCTCTCTTTAGTTTAATTAACTCCTGAGAAGAATATTTTGAGGCATGATTTTTTTTTTCCCCCGTATTTGCCGAATATTTCTTAAGACGATAACCCTTTCTGGAGCCACCTTCCCCTTCCACCTTGCTCCGTGCTTGTATTGCAGCCATCTTCTCAGTGGAGCGGTGATGCCGTGCAGCGTGGTCGGTGGAGCCCATCGGTGGGCTTTGACCCGTCTTTCTGCTCAGGAGCTTCCCGACTTCTCCGCTAAGGCGTGTGATAAGGGAGGGCTGCCACGTTTTTCTGTAGAATGCGATTCTTCATTATAATCACGCCCTTGCGTGGCTTTGGTTTCCAGCAGGACACCTCCTTGGAGAAGGGTGTCCCTGTGCTTTTTGCTGCCTTGTTTTGCATCCGTGGGAGGAGCTGGGGTTCTCGGGATGAAGGCACGTTCAAGAACTCCGTCCTCTTTGTGTTCGTTGGGAAACAAGGGCAGTGATTCAGTGCAGTGATTTGTTACAGGGCTGTCTCTCTTCCCAGGGCTTCCTCCAGGACTCCAGCTTTTCCCAGCCAGTTTCTGCATCAGTAGGTTGCTCCTCAGGGAGAGCGGAAGTTAATTTCTCATTATTATCGTGCATAGATTCAGAAGATGGAAGATAGTCCCCTTTCGCTGTCCCTTGACTCCATGATAACTTCATAGCCAGAGAAAATAAAGCTAACAGTTACGCAAGATAAAAAAATAGCATAATCAAGCCAGTTCGCAGGAGCCATTTCTCAGTGCGGTGTCGGCAGGGGCGAGGGATGGAGGGAAGGATGGATGGATGGATGGAGGCTCCATCCCCTACATGCTGGGGGCGGCTGCTGCTTACGCACCCGTGTGGTACAGAAAGTGTCTGGTGCATGAAATCCTTCGGCTTTATTGCTTCATGGCTTCAACGTCGTCCCCCCCGGCTCCGGGGATGGCGTGCGCAGCAGCTGCCCGGCGTTGGGTTGGGATGAGCCGGGAGGGACGTCACCGGCTCTACCCGGGCAGCCCGTCCCCTCCTGCTGGCACGGCGCTCGCCGCGCTGCCGTGGTGGGGTTTGCAGGCGCTTCCCGGGCTGGTGGCAAGTTCTGATGCTGTGGGTGCCGCCGGGCTTTGGCAGGGCCCCCGCCAGCAGCCTCACACCTCATTTTGTGTTTTTATTGTAAAGAACGGAGCTGCTTTAAATGTCCACCTTGGCGGGGAATTGAAATAAACATAAGATGATAAAATTAAACTTTAATTTTAGAGCCGTGGACCTTCTCGAGGAAGGGTTCTGGCTGATCTCATTCCGTTGTCCTGGAAAAAGAGTCGCTTTTGGCTTTGCAATACTTGCGATTCCCTTTCGGCAACCCAAGCTCCCTAGGCAGTAAAACATAGTTTTCATTAAATGATACATCTGACATTTACCAAATCTTGATGTGACAATTTAGAGGGAACTAGTTGCATTGAACAGCCTTATTAATATTGCGGTAACGTGATTAGGGGAACATCTCGGTCGTTTAGGCCAAAGGGACTTTAATTTATGAGCACAATGGAGAGGTGGATACGAAGCATCAGTTGATGAAAATATGCTAATCTTAACTTGTTTTCTGTTTACTCCCTCCTTGTAGCTAGTTTGTGTTCATGATAAGACAAGTTTAGATTCTTATTATCCAAGTAAGGGACTTTATATAAAGAAACAAACCCCGCTCGGAATGGAGCCTGGAGCTGGAGGTAGGGATGCGCAGCTGAGCTGGGTACCAAATCCAAAATGACGTTTCTGGAAAATCTTCCCAGGGAAATCCCCTCGGTTTCTTGCCGTTACAAGCGCTTCGTTACCGCCTCCCCCATGTTCCTGAGACAAACTGCAGTTTATCCAGCAGCCTGGACCAGTCCTGGGCTGGAGGTGAGCATCACCAGGAGCCCCAAGAGACCCAGCAGGTCCCGAGACCCATCAGCCGCGGGGTATGATTGTTTGCTTTAAAAATAAGTCTGAAAATGGAATTTAGCATCATCTTCCCGGCTGTAGCAGGAACAATTTGGGGAAAAGTAGCTGTTATGCTGTTGTGGCAATTTATGTGAGAGCCGTGGTGGTAAATAACAGGGGGAGAGGGAGGGAAGCATCTCAAATCTCATCAATACTTAAGACAAAAGGCTTTCTGCGCTGCAATTACTCTTCCTGTCCTTTCCCCTCCTTCCCCCAGCCCGCAAGCAGGAGACCTAAATAGAGATCAGGCAGCTTTTAAATGCCACAGGCTCATAAAAGAGAGGAAATTCAGAGTTGTAGCTTTGCTGGGTGCTGTTTGGGTCTGGGAGCGAGCAGGCCGCCCTGCAAGCTCCACGCAGCGGGACCAGGGATAACTGCACCGTCCCTGCGGTGCCCTCGGCTCGGGCTTCGCTCCCCGCAGCTTTCTGGGGACACGCACAAACGAGGAGCCCCGCTGCTGGCGCCGAGGGCAGGTCCCCGCTGTCGCGCCCGGGATCACAGGGATTTGGGGTTTTTTTTGTGAATTTGAGGACGGGGTGCGGACAGGGCAGCAGCAGCGGTGGCTGTTGGGAAGTTTTGCTCATTGGTGTTCCCACCTGAATTAAATACAGTGATTTACTGTACGCGCACGCAAGGCAGGGAAAGTGCTCGTCCCCTCTGCTGCTGGGGGGGTCACGGTTTAGGATGGCTCCCTTCGCCTGTTCCCAGTCCTTTTCCTTTTGTTTGCTGCCTTTTTTTGTAAGAGCAACAAATCCTTCCCTGCCTCATTGCAAACAAATCTGTCCGGAGTGGCGGGGGAAATGCTGTTTCCCTTTCCGCACGGTGCTGGGGAGTCAGCTGGCGTGAGAGAGCGGAGTAGCCTGGTGCTTGATGTGGAGCAAATACAGGTGAGTGACCTTGCTGTGAGACCGTGCTGCTGTTTCACGACCACCAGTCTGGTTTTTGTCACAGGTGATGCAAAACTTGCAAAACTGGGCTGTGGCCACCCCCGCCAGCGAGGGACGAAGGAGGGGACACGCAGTGCCAGGCTCTGCGGGGCTCCTCCGGCAGCGCCAGCACCGCAAGCAGGCTGCCCGCTGGCGTTAGATCACTCTGGCTGGCTTGCTTTCAGCTGTGCCGTAATATTAAAATACTATTTTATTATTTTCCATTTAGTCCTGCATTAATGAAAAGAGCACTGTGTAGCTGCGAAGTAGTAGCTTAATCAAATCAAGTAAATTGCCGTTAATGTTCCAGTACTCGTTATTGCCGCGGCTGCAGGTGGGGTTGAACAGAGGAGGAGGATGGCGTTGGGTGTCTGATGGCCCTGCCGAGGCTGCAGGGTTCCCCCGGGAATGGCAGTGCCGGGCGGTGGGAGTCGGGCGGGCGGTTCCGTCCCCCTCTTCCGCGAAGGCACAATGAAATCCCCGAGTTCGGGTCGAGCAGCAGAACCTGCAGAGGAGATCGGGGCTGGAGTCGCACCATGGCGGGAGTCCCCTCGGACTCATCTCCGAGCCTTCCCGCAGCCGTCGCTGGCTGCCCTTGGCCGTGCGTGTGCGATGAGCCCGGGAGAGCTTCCCTCTCTCTTCCGTCTTACAGCAAGAGAAATACAGCAGCAATGTATATCGGGTTAAAATTGCCTCTCGTTTTATGAAGATATCTTTAAAAACCAGTCGCTTTCTATGAGCCTTAAAGCAATTCGATACACTCTTATCAAAATCGACAACTGCTCCAGAGATCCTTAAGAGATTTTGTTCCATTGTGCTTTACTTTATTTCATATAAATCTTGTTAACTGTTTTCCAGGGACCTTTTGCCATGTTCTTTTTTCATCGCAGAAATAAACCCACAGAGCCCTGGCTCCGGCCGTGCAGAACAGCAGCGAGGGTGCAGAGCTCATCTCTCTGGTCCCTCCACCCATGCGCTCTCATGGCGCTGAACGCGAGAAAAGCCATATTTTATGCGCATCAAAAAACTTTCAGGTCCTCCAAGTGTATGTTTTCTGAACAGCCGCGTGTGCGAGCACCAGGCGCGAGGTAGGAGTGAAGCTCCCGCGACGCCTTCGCGTGAGTCGCCCCCATCACGCAGGTGACTCTCGTTCGCCGCGGGGCATGTCCCCGTGCTGGCGACACCGGGAGGTCGGTGGTGTTCTGAGAAGGTTTGAGCTGACACGTGCAGCCCCTGGAGGTTTATGGAATAAACACGAAACAAGATATGGAATATCTCCACTGTATTAATCCCGCACTATCTACGACGCTGTCAAACAGACGCGGTGGTTGTGCTGACGCCCAAGTGTTTATTTTCAGGGTGACGCGTAGGAACAGAGAGGAGGAGTCACCTCGCCGAGCCGCGGGCTGCTGCGGCATGGGTGGCAGGAGGAGGAGGAGGAAGAGGAGGAGGAGGAGGCGGCGTACTTTGGGGGAACGGAGCTTGGGTTTCTGATCACAGGGAATAAGTGTTTGTGTGCATGCGGGGGGAAAAAAGTAATCTATAATTTCTGTATTAGTAAAAATATGTGCTAATAATCGCTTAGACCAAAGATCATTTCAGTCTTGCAAAGGTATGAGGAAGTATAAAGTCTGTTTTCCTACTAAAAGAGACTTTGCGCAGTTCCCATCCGCACTCAGTGAGTTCGTGATGTGCGTGTGAGTTCTGGAGGGCAAAGGCCGAGCGTAAATCAGGCGGGGCATCCTTTAGCCGTACCCGAAGACGCGTGTGTCCGTGCAGAGACAAGGAGCAGGATGGGGTTTTGGGAGCAGATCCCGCCATTGCCGACAGTGTTGGTTTTGACGGAGGACGGGTGTTGTATTGGTTGATCTGAGTAATTTCAGGTGGCCGATGGTGGTAGAAAACCATCAGGAGCTGTTTTCATCAGTAGGAAGGTGCCTTTATGCACTTAATGGAGCGTTGGGATGAGTTACTCTACAATTAACAGCTTTTACATCAATGTTACTGCCCTATTACTACATGATAAACACGGGCGATGGCGACTGTCTTCAAATGGAGCATTTTGTTAGAGAAAAATGAGATGAGGGTACCTGCAGAAGCTTGTTCTTGTGCTTATTTTATGGCATCGTGCTGTTGGAAGCAGGATCGGGAGGGAAGGAGGATGCTTTTCCAGCTGGGCCAGGCACTGATTTTTGCACTTTTGGCATGGCCCTGAAATCACCACCCAATATCGCACGAACACAAGGCACTTAATTTGGCTTATTTATTTAAAGAGCTTTCCTGCATCAGACGGCCTTGAAAATATTCGTTGGGTTTTTTAGCAATTCCAGGTATCACTTTGCTCCGTCTGAACACAGCGGGCTGCCGAGGGCCCAACGTGGAGGGTGCGAGGAGCCGTGTGAGGGGGCTGGGGGCTCCTCTCTCCTGAAAGGCTTCTCTCTGTTTGCTCGGTTTGTACGAGTTCAGGTGCTTTACTTTATCCAAGGGCTCCAGCCAAAGCTTCCTCTGGAAGTTGTTTATTGCTGCTGCTGCTAATGTCGTTGTTTTTCTTTCTGTTCTTGGTGTCCTAAAGCCAAATTACTGTGACTAATGCACCGCTGTAAATGTCTGCGGCATCTGCAGCGCTGCTGCTGCGTGGGATGCATGCTGGCTTTGCCGCCCTGTGCTGGGGGCTTTAATTTATTTTTTATTTTTTAGCATTACAGCAGAAATGCCCCCTTTGTGCATTGGCTTAGCAGATGGCAGAGCATTTCTGTGAAATATTGCCATACACCAAAACCACGTTGACTCCTGCCTGTTGGGCAAGCGTCAACGTGCCTTTATTGATATTCTGAAGCATCAACGTGGCTTCTAAACGGAAAATGTTTTCGTGTGTCTTTGAAGTCAGGGAGGTGCTCAGAAGAGAGAAAGTTACTCCATGTCTAACACTGATCTAAGCAGGAACAGCAAAAGCAATGTATAAGCTAATGCTTTTTTTTCTTCCGCTCTTTTTTGCTTGTTTATTGCCTTTTTAAGCCAACGTCCATATTCTGGTGCTGCATTAGAGGTGGTTGTTATCTAATCCTGCTGATGCGTTAAAAAAAGAGAGATAGTCTATAATAAAATAATAACAATCTTTTTTTTTTTCCCTTAACCTTTTTTCCTTCTAATTTTCAGCATGTAGCTGAGCTCAATCATAAGATATCCTGTGAAAATCCTGGCTGTTTTACGATAAGATTTCCTTTTTTTTTTTTTTTTTTTTAAACCTCTCCCGGGCACACTTACTTCGCTTGGTACAAGGTTCTCAAGTAAAATTTTGCAGATTGCAAAACATCGGTTAATCCAGTTAACAGGAACAAAAGGTGAAAAATTATGTTATGCCAAATACAGAATATTGTCTTCTGTAGAGACTTCGCTGGTCTGTAGTACGTTGCTTTGTAAACTCTCGTAGGGTGGTTTCTTTCTTTATGTAATCCCAAACTGTTTCTTGTTTTCAGACCGCAGAATGGTTCTATGATCCTGTACAATAGGAAGAAGGTGAAATACAGGAAAGATGGATATTGCTGGAAAAAAAGGAAAGATGGGAAAACCACCAGAGAGGATCACATGAAACTGAAAGTCCAAGGAGTGGAGGTAGGAGACGGGAGCGGGGTTTGGGTGCTGGCTGGGCTGGGAGGCAGCGGCTCCCCGGAATGCGTTCAATGGGAGGTTGTCCACACACTCAGAAAAATATTTGTATTTGCTGAATTCCAGTTTTTCTCCCCCTACCTCCCAGAACCGTATGTGTCTTCTTTTTTACTACTTTGAGCAAAATCTGAATATTGCTTCACCGTCTGATGGTGTTACCGCTCGGGTCGCGGGGCGGTTGTAGGGCTGCGGTGTTGCAGGAAGACACTGAAGTGTCGTCACAGCGGCATTTTTGGCAGAATACCTGCTTTCTCTCTTTCTCTAGCAGGCACTTCCCAAGGGCGACCAAACATCTCAGGGTGGGCTAAGCGTTTGGGGTTTTTTTTAACCATGTAAGCTTTGTATGTTTATGACTTGATTCTCACAAAATACCAGGTAGTTTTTGGTAGCAATTGCCATAATTTTCCTTGTGCTTATTAAGCGTTGGTTTTACGGTATGTGTAAGTAGAATTTCTGTTGAATTCAGACCAGAATCAGGCTCTGCTGAAGGAGAGCATGGCTCTACTGATGGTATTTTGCCATTCAAAGAAATTCAGATGGATGCTTTCACCTGACACAGTATTTCTGGAATGAGCCTGTTTGCTCTAAAACATGTTGCTTGACATAACTATTCCTTCTTAAACTCCATCTGCGTGAGGAAAGAGCTGCTTGATCGCACCGATCACTTCTGATGTTAAAGATCTGCACAGATGTGGATAAGAAGTATGTTCATTTAACTTTTTCTTTTGTATTTTATTAAATGGGAGTTGTATTTTCTGGTAGTAGAAGCCCAGCCGCAGCGCTTTGCCTAGCTTAGTCCCTTAGACGATAGGGCTGTAGTCGTTACTTTTGATGCTGAACTTGGGACCAAAACGGAGAAAGGGTGTTAAAATGTGTAATTGTAGCATTTAGCTGTGTCATCAAGAAATACTCTAATTTCAGCAAATGAATAGCGAAGCCGTGAGGGTATATATTTGTATAAGCTGTATTGATTTCTGCGGTCAATAGACTGCGTGCATCACTAGGCACAGGGAGCTGCACCCAGTCAGGCTGGCGTAACCCAGCCCAATTTGCGGCGTTTGGAGTCACCGGTGTCGTTGAGAGACGGGCAGGGCTTGTCCCGCTGTCTGGGGCCGTGTCCGAGCCCTTCCAGGAGGGACTTGGGGCTCAGCCAGGCTTTCCCACCTCATCCCGGCAGACGTTCCGCATGGCACCCACCATCCTCGCGCTGCTGGGGCTCTGCCCGCACCGGACACTGCGCGGTGCCACCGGGCTCAGCGCGGGGATGCGGAGCTGCCGAGCGCCTGGAATACACCCCCTGTTCCAGCTTCGTGCCGGGTGATTTGTCATTCTTACGTTCTGTCTGCTTTAATGAGGTTTTTGGGTTTAAAATAGTATTAAATGGATTGCATTATATTACACCAGAGAGGCATAACTCTGTTCCATAATTTTTACATCCAATAACAATGTTTTATTATGACAGGCCAAAAAAAAACAGTCAGCATAATAGAAATTGTGCATTGTTTTTGTTTCGGCTTTGCAGAGCATGATTTAATTAACTTCTGTGAACCTTAACACTGCAGAACACCAAAGGGGGGCTGCAGAGCTTACCTGGAGGCGCGTGGTGGTGACCATGGGCTACCACGCATACGCATGACTAATTAAATACTCTCTGATGTTCTTCCAAAGATGGAGCCGTCAACCCCTGGAGTGCCTGGCTGCGCGTGGCGATCACGTTTAACTCAAACAGCCCGCGCAGAACCCAATAATTTCTGTTTTATTGAAGTGTGTCTTCTGGAGAGTAACTCATCTGAAGGGGGCCGTGTGGGGAGCTGGAGGACGCGCAGCTCTCGGGGCTCCTTCCTGTGGCCGATCACATTCGCCACTTCAGAAAATAAGCGTCAAAGCCCTTGCTTTGTGATTTGGATGTGCCGGGGCTTGGCCATTCATTCCAATGTCTTTCTCCAGCTTAAGAGCCCTTTAGTACCTGGTATTCTATCTCCAAGAAGGTACTTACGCCTTCTCATCAGGTCGTCCCTCAATCTTCTCCCTGCGAAGCCTGGCAGAGGCAGCTCCGCGTCTCCTGGCTCTGGCAGATGCGGGATGTGGCCAGTTTTACAGCCGATAGCTCTTGCAGCAGATAAAACAACGACCGAGCACAAACCTGGCTCCCGAGCCAACGCTGTGAGCGATTAATGGCAATTTTTCCTGGGGCTCAAAGCTGGAGGAACACAACTTTACATAAATCTATGTGTTAAGTAGCACTAAGCGTGTATCAAAATCCAGATTGATCATCTAAGTGTTGAAAAGAAATTAATATTTTCTTCCCCTGGGTATCAGAGCATACAAAGGAACCGATGGTTCAAGTTGTAGTAATTTATGTATGAAAAGACAGAAGAAAAGAAACCAACAGGAACAGGCAAATAGAGATTTGGGGCTGAAATTTAACTCCTGCGTGAACCTGGGTCTGGGAGAGTCGGGTCTGCTGTAAAAAGGTCTCTGGTACCGCGTCTCTGGGGTTCCCGAGGGCAGGAGAAGAAGCCGTGGCCAGCGCTGCGGTCCCCTCCCCGCCCTGCGCCGCTGTCCCCTGGCTGTCCCATCCCGCGACCGGCCGGCACCGAGTGGCTGATGCCAGGCTCCGTTCTGAACAAGGCAGAAAAAGTTCATTTTCTTGACCTCCAAGTGTCGTCTTGGGCAGAATTATGTATTTTTAATCTTCCTAATTAATTACTTGATGAGCACACCGTGCTGCTTCACGGAGAGCGTTATGGGTTTATGTTTCTGATCCCATCCTAATGGGAAGCGATGTTCTTTACTTGGCCACATAGGCAACAGATTTAAAATAATAAAAAAGGCTTTTTTCAAAGTTGGAGTGATACTGTAGTTAACCACATTAGGGTTTAACAGGGCATGAAATAACTGTCTGCCTTGTGGCACTGCCAGATCATCTCAGCGACTCTTGCAGCCAGAAGATAAATAGGTATCATCGTCGCACTGATGGAAAAACACTTGCAAAGCCGACAGCAGAGAGCATCGGCAGCATCCCAACAGGAACTGCAGCTTGTAGGCAAGATGGAAACTACTGACCAGCCGATTCTGAAAAGGGACTGGTATTAGTAGATTTAATAATTAATTACTTCCTGAGCGTCATCAGTGCGATGGCTCGTCCGTCTTTCCAAGTTTTGGGTAAGGAAAAAAAGCGCGTTTTGAAACAAAAAGTTTACACCAGATACTTGGGGATGCTGGTGTCTGTCAGTACCATACGGAAGGATTTGGTGAGCATGGACAGTGCAGATAAAGAAAATTTAGGGCATAAATAAGGAATAAACTAATTTAAATAGGAATACACTAATTTAAATAAATAAGGAACAAGAGGAATAAACTAATTAACCAAGCGGATGTTAAATGGTAACTGCGTGAAATCCTCAAGCTGTTGTCTTGGTTCGCGCCACTGTCGTGAGGGTTTTGGATATTACTTGGTTAATCGGCTGCACAATCCTGTTAGAAATCGCTGGATGAGCCAGAAAGGAGAAGTTAATTTGGCCTTTCCCGTAATATACCTCTTTGTGCAATTCTTTGTGGAATCCATTAAAAATCTCCAGTCCGTGATCCTTTTTAAAATTCTAATTAATTAGGATCCCTGGTGATGTGTTCCTAATCAATTCACATAATTAAAAATTTTAACTAATAAATAATAGTAAGGGGAGTGTTGAAATAGCTGTAACACCATTCCAGATTGGTGCTGCTCCGACTTTACAGGCGGTTGGCTCCGCTGATGCGTTTGCCTTTTCTTGTGCGTGAACCTTTCCAGGCACCTATAAATGGCTCATTCACGTGAATTCATAGTAACCTGCTGCTAAAATTAAAACCGGGTCATACTTTTATAGTAAATTTCCCTCTTGTCCTATGCGTTTTGGAGGGTCGGTGCCGATGCTGTTGCTGTTTATCCTCTACTGCGGGTATTTTGGTCTCTCCGGACGCCGCAGCCCGCAGAGGAGTGAGCGAAGGGTTCTCTCCCGGCGCAGAGCCCGGCAGGGTCCCGCCGAACTCGGGCAGCACGACCCGGGATGGGATTTGCCGCGTGTCCAGCGGGACCCCGATCTCTGCAAACGCCCGTTCCCCTCCGTCAGCGTCGTCAGCGCATCCCTGTGGGGGTGGCAGAGGCAGCGGCGCTGGGAGCTGAGCGGGGACCCCCTGCAGCCCCGGCTCCTCAGGACCCACCTCCTCAGCCCTGGCTCCATCCGACACCGCTCATCTCGGGTGGGAGAGATCAGAGGACAAGATGAACGCGCCGGAGCTCATATATTTGAAACATCTTGTTCTCTCATATATAGATGTATGTTATCTCAGTACAATACGATAATCTTTATGAATCCCTTAAAAAAAAAAAAAAAAAAGCGGTAAAACTTGATTTAAGTCTTGTTAAGAGAATCTCCCTCGTGGAGATGGAGATGCAGAGTATCAATTTTGTATGCAGGACTTGTATTTAATTATTATCATAACAGTCCCTTAACACTATTACACATTAGTCCACGAGGACAGGAATGGAAATTTTAGATTATTCAATTACTGCATAAACCCTGGGACATCGCTGTCAAAACTTTGCAGAAGGTTCTGTAGCGTTTGGGTCTGAAAATGCCGCGTACCTGAGCTCGGTGTTGCGCCAGCTGTGCAGCCTGGGTGATAATGGCGTCATTTACGCTTAAACTTGTGAGCTGGGAACGCGCGCTCAGAACAAGATGACTTTTCCTTTTAGTAAATGACCAAATGGGCTTTTCTGTATTATGTAAAATAACCCATCATGGAATATTAAACTGTAAAATGTTTTTACATCTCTCAATTCCCCGCTATTGTCGGTGAAATTTACTTGTAAGTTATTACTGGAGGGTGAAAGCAACTTCTGAGATCGCACGTTCGAGCAGCACTAATCTGGAGAACTATTCCTAGGACAGTCTGATCCAATTCACGTTAATTTACATGGGCTTTGCTCGCCCTCAGAGGTGAGCTGTGTAGTTTGCAAACTAATTAGGATTGCATTGTTCAGTCGGGCTGCTTAATGCATTCCAGAGAAATGCTGCGGAATGGCTTTGGCGGAGAAATGAGAGTTTAATGTGAAAGGCTCGCTGAAAATATGACACACACGTGTGCATACATTAAGGCAAACGAGCGCAGCCCCGAAAGCAGAGGAGATCAACTGCTCGAGGAGGAGTGACAGTTCTCATACAAACCTCTTCTTTATCATCCCCACTAAGGGGGTTTTCCTTATATCTCTTCCAGTGCTTGACTCCTGCCCTTTCTAACCAGCCTCTCCGTTAATCTCCCGTGGCTCGTTAGAGGGCACAGGGTCCATCAGCGTCTCCCGTCCGCGCCGAGGTGCGCACAGTGCTGCAGCGGGCACGCTGGGCAGGTGCCCCTAGAGGAACGTGGACGGCGTTGACTCCTCGTGAGCCGCGGTGGGATTTTATTCCGTTCCCTACGCTGGGTGGTGTTTACGGCATCCAGAACGTAGGGTTGGATGGCGTCTTAATGATTCATGCGTCTGTGGCAGTCCTGGGGAAATCAGAGAGCTGGCTTACCGTTTCTGAAGGGGAATATGGATTATCATTAAATCTGGAATGGGTCTCCTGAGAGTCTCTTCTGAAGGGAACATACATATCAATAATTCCTTTTCTATATCGGGATCCGAATGTATTCGCTTGCAGTAACATAAATTCACAGCAAACGGTCGTGGGTTTTGGCATCTTTTCCTAACGCCCTCTACATGTCGAGGAGATTTTATTCTTCCACAGATCTGTAACATAACCAGTTCTTTAATTGCCGCAGCTTATTTTGCAGTGTGTAACTTCAGCAGTAAAAGCTTTGCTGGTACCTGGGTGTCTCAGCTTGAAGGTTGGGCTGAGACGGGGCCCCGGCTGCCGGCGATGGAGGAGAAGCCGTGCCCGGGCCCGGCCGTGGGGATCGCGCCCGCGGGGAGCTCCGCCGGAAGATGGAGGCCCCGAAGGGCGCGTTAGCAGGCGGGTGCGTGCGGGAATTGTTTGCTCAGAGACATGCTATAAGATATTTGCCTGTATTTCCTGCGTGGACTGACTCGTACCGAGCCACCGGTGCATTGCTGTGCCACGCTCCAGGAAAATGCCTCTTTGGGAGAGAACTTTAGAGTTTAAATACTCCAGTCTCGCCACTCACAGAGCAGGTTTTAGCGGCGTTACTTCTTCTGGGCCTCGCAGTGGGGGGAGAACAGAAATGTCAGCAGATGGAGGCGGCCGTCCCAGTCAGAACGAAGGGGCTTGGCGTGGTCGGGTGGAAGAGTGTCCATGTTGTTTCTCGTTACCCTGGCACGCGCAGAGCTGTCCTAGTCGCCGCTCTTGCCAAGCACCCTGAGCCCATGCGGGATTTCAAGAACTGTGTGCTGATGTTTCTGTTTGGCCAGAAGTCTGAAGGGCTCTCGGTTTCGCGGGGGGTCCGTGGAGGGAAGCGCAGCTGCCGGTCGCTTTTACTCCCCTGCTTTTCCCCGTCCTTACCTGAAATGCCTGCGCCAGGGCCGTGCCGCGGACGCCTCCCTGGTGGGGAACCCCTGCCCGGTTCCTTAACGCGCGCCACGCAGCGAGCTCCGGAGACGGGGTTCGCTGTAACCGCTGAGTGAATACTTGTGGGGAAATTATTAAACCTTGAGACACTGTAATACAGCTTTTATGCAGCGTTTTCTTCGCTCTCTCTCAGCCTGGCGGCGTCAGTGCAGAATAACTAAATGCCGTCTGCCAGATGAAGGTGTTCCGCTCATGGATCGTCCCTTGGCGTATGAAGTCGGGTTATTGGGAGGCTTCCAGGTGGAGACACTTGGGAAATGGGGGGAGCCTTAGACTGCAAGAAACGAAAATAATTCACAAAGACATAAAGAGCCTGTTACTTATTCCTCCTTTTGTGAGTAGTCTTTCCAGTGACGTGTTGGGAATGGGCTGAATTACAGCAAAAGCAGGACCAGGGGAGAGCTGCGGGGCAGGAAGAACAGTCGCTACCTGTATTTTAACTGAGGTAATGCCAAGCAACTCTCTTTAGACTCGGTTAATTCACATGTCGTTTTGGACACGAACCAAATGGGTTTTGTTTTGGTTATATACGATGAAGAGAGAAAAGGTGGAATAAAAGGATTAAAATGCTTTCTCAGGCTTCTGCCCCTCTTATTTGATTCCTTCCACCATTCGTTTGTGTGATTCCAGTGGGGGAAGGGATCCTTACCCTTCCTAATCTGCTGTTAACAAAAGGCAGCTTTCACAACTTAACAGATTGAACTTTCTTTTTGGAAAACAATTTGCTTCATGGCAACAACTGAGGGGTTTGCTTAAACGCTATGAAGCAAAGCTGAGAGCCAGAGCTTCTGGGATTGCGGCTGAGCTCGAGCGTGTTTGAGTTGAATTTCAGTGAAAGGTAAATGGTGTGGTGGGTTCAGCGTTTGCAAACGTTGAAGCAGCAAAGGGTGCTTGTAGGGCGGGCTTGGCTTAGTTGCCTTAATTATCCTTGTGGTTTGAAGGCTCTTACAGTAGCG
The DNA here is from genome assembly GCF_028500815.1 of Rissa tridactyla. Classification (NCBI taxonomy): domain Eukaryota; kingdom Metazoa; phylum Chordata; class Aves; order Charadriiformes; family Laridae; genus Rissa; species Rissa tridactyla. The sequence continues at coordinate 457,313 of NC_071481.1, read as the reverse complement.
TTAAGCCTCGTGCGGAGTTGCTGCTTGTCTACCAGCGAGTATATTTTGAACGCAGCGGAAAAAATAATCTGTGGGTTTTTTAAAATAGTTTAGCAAACAAAAATCTTTGTTGCAGTAAATTAAAAAAATAAGTGATCTTTTGACTTCATAAGTAATCTTAAAATACATTGGAGAAGCACAGCAAAGGCATTCAGAACAGTTATGTGGCTTGTGAAGTTTCTGAAGTCAGATGCCAAACGGCTGCAGCCGGTCACAGTGTGTGGTGGGGCTTTGTCTGGTGACTGAAGGCGGGTGGAAACAGCGGAAAGGCTGAGCAAAGGGGGCTGAATGATACACAACGTGGACGTGGTGTGGTACCGGGTGAGGAGCTGTCAAAGCCATCCAGAAATGATGGGGGGGGCGTTATTCTGAGCGTACGTGGGGGCCATGGGGACCAGGACCCCTCTTTGGGTGATGGCACGTGGCCCGTGGGCAAGTTCTGCCCACGTCAAGGGCAACCGTCCCTTCAGCGCCAGGCAACAGGTTTGCAGCTGCGGTTCAGGTGATTGCTTTGTAATTGACTGCATCGCCTTTTTTCCCCTGTTTAATAAATAGCGTGAATAAAGCTGAGCCACATGTGGTGGGATTGTAATTCAAATCCCATTCACTAAAGTCTGAACGTTTTTCATTTAGCATGTGAAGGCAGTTTCGATGTGAATTATTCCAAAAGGATCTCTGTGGACTAATGACATTAGCGTCCGGGTAGATTGAAATTGTTTGAGTAACCGATGCTGCAACTGCAGCACGTACGCGGGGGGAAGGAGGAGGACGGCGGTGACGCGGGTGTGCGCGCTCCCCTCGCGGGGGAGTCGGAGGGCGAATCTCTGGAGGGGTCTAGAGGGACGGGGTGACAAACACCAGCCCCCGCATCGGGCTCCGCGCCACGGCATCGGGTCATGCCGGTTTCTCCATCTTCCTCTTGGTTTGGCTGCAACGCAGTGGCAGACATCATACTTCTTTCTGGACAGCCCCCCCCCCCCCAACTAAATCAAAATGAGCAAAAAATTGAATATACATATATTTATATATTTAGTCATCTTTATTAAATAAAACATTAGAACAAGTGTGCAGACAGAAAACAAGCTAACGGGCCCCCCTGTAGCCCCCTCCGAAATGTGAGGTTTGTGTCACTGCAAAGGCTGTACCGTGCAAATACACGCTGACATTTATATTGACTATTTCAGTTTAGAGAAATTCGGAATTAAATATATTTTCTGCCAGCTCTGTGGGAAAATCCATTTACGAAAACAAAATCCAATAGGAGATCTAAAGATTGGTGGCCAGAAATGAAATATTTTAAGAATAAAATATATGGAGATTGGATTGCTGGATCCGTGGTCTCGGTTTAACGTGCTGGGGACTGGAGATGGGAGCGGAGGTTTATTGGCCCGGACTTTATCCCAGTGTTTGCGATTTAGATGAGAAAGTTTACAGCAAAAAAAAAAAAAAAAAAAAACAAACTCAAAACAAAACCAAAAAAACTTAAATACTTTTTGGACCAGAGACAGTGGTCTGCGTTTACTTTTTTGACCACGTCATCGTCGTTCTGTGCATCTCTAACGGCGGTGGCTGCTCTCTCGGCTGCCGGAGCGTCCCGATGGGGCGCAGCGTGGCCAGGTGAACTCGCTGCCGTTCCTCGCGCGGTGCAGAGCTTTCCTGTTTCTGTGGGCATCCCTGCGATTGCACAGAGGATCCAGATGCTGAAGCAGCGTGTGCCTTGTAATCTTGTAATTGCATTGTGGGCTGTGACGGAGATAAGGGCTTCCACTGGAAACGAGGAGCCTCCATGTCTCTGTGTTACGCGCCTGGGTTTTAATGTGTTTTTATTTATTTATTTATTTCACCGTGCGTCGGAAAGGAAAGCAAATCTCGTTTGCTGTATTGCTGCTAATTTTGTATGCATCAGAGATGCATTAAACACTTTAATTTCCTGCGTTCCTGTTGGAAAGACGGATATCGCTTGCTGAAGGGTAGGTGGGGAGGGGAAGCAGTGAGAGCTGAGTCAAGTCAAGAGGTTTGAAGGCGCTGGAGCTCCTGAACAAAATCCGGTATTGTCCCCGAAACGCAGTACGGACACAAAAGCTGACAAAACAGGGTTTCAGTGTGTGGCCCTCTCCTGCGCGTTTTAACGGCCACCGCTTTGTGGGATATTATTTACTCACCCTTTTTATAGGCAAGAGATAAGAATTAATTAGCCAGTGTTTGTACAACTCGTTGGAAATAGAAAGCATTAATTGCATACTAATACCCTGTTGTCAGAAGTGAAGGGAGATGCCATGGGGAGGACCGGGGCTGGGCTGGTCCTCGCCGCATCCCGGACGGTCCGTGCCCCATCCCGGGCAGAAAGCCCTTCCCGTGGGAGCCGGATGCAGCGGGCGCAGACCGAGGTGCTTCTCTTCTGCCCGCCAGTGCCCCTTCCACGCGCTCGGAGCTGTCGTCGTGGTCCCCGGGAAACGCACATATCTGCTCGTAATGACAGGGTTGCATGAACAAAGTCCCGGGAACTGAAATCCTCCGGAATGCAGGTGGGATGCTGCATCTGCGCTTGGATGCTGTGCGTCTGCGAGCAGCAAAGAGTGAGAGTTGTGCTTATCGGTTCAGCTCGGTGCTTTGTCGGGGTTTTATAGACAGTCTCGCGTTGGGTGCCAGCTGTGTGCAACGTAAAAAAGTGCCTCAACCAGCTCCTGGAAAATAACCTTGTTGGAAAAAAAACCAACCAAACCCAAACAAACCCCCACAAATAAAACCCCCCACAAAACCCCATAAAGCCCCCAAAAGCAGGCAAGCATTTTAAACAAAAGGGCACTAATGAGATGTTGGCCCCTGCTAGCGTAGTTGAGATGATGGCGGGTGATGGGATGGAAGTGACGGGAACGAGATCGTTGGTGTTTTCCATTCTTGTATGTGCCGGAACCCTGGTGCAGCCATTGAGCAAACGAAATGCTTTGTTTCTTAGAATAAATTAACCGGTGTTCTCTGGGGGACTCAGGTGAACTCGGGTCGTTCAGCTCTTTCCAGGAGACGCGCAGCACCCTGTGGGATGAGCTTGTAGCTTCAGCTGAGACAAGTTACTTACCCAAACCTCAAGGAATTAATCTGAAACAAGAGCCATTCTTACTGTGTCTGCTGTAGGTCAAATTCAAATAAAAAAAAATTGTAGGGAGAGAGGGCTGTATTGTATCAAAGCTACAACAAGACAGCACAAGTGACCCTATTGGCAATTAAAGTAATGGAGCAAATGTAAATTATTGTATTTCAGAGGGAAAAACTATTTTTCTACTCCCTGCATGTCTTAAAAATGTCGTAGACGTTGGGCTATGTTTAGCAGTTGCCTCATCTTTGCAAAATATCCTTTCCTTATAACTGTATGATAATGTATGCGCCCGTTCCGGCGTTTCCATATTTCTGCTGCCATCGCGTGGCTGCTGGGGATTCACCGCGCTCTCGCCTGCGGGGGGAGACCCTGCGTGTCCCGGGGGGCTGCTGTGGTGGTGCTCCCCAGGGCAACCGGCATCCCCAGATGGAGCCTCCTCCGTCCCTTCCTGCCGCTTTTGCTGTTCTGTCCCTGCCGCTGGGCTCCGGGTCCCTGCCCTCCCGCTCTCCCTGACAATGCTCCTCGGCTCCCTCCGCTCCCATGCTGATGCCGTACCGATGGCTCCGCCGTCCTGCCCTCTGCGTCAGAAGGCAGCGGGATGCAGTGAATTTGTGTGCGTGCCGTCGGTCAGACCCCCCCGTGCTGCACTGGGAGCTCCCGCGGTGCCGTCGCCCACCGAGCAGCTGCGGGGCAGCCGTGGCGCCTGCAGCCTTTGGATCCGTTCGGGATCAAGCAGGCACATGCCTGTGGTTTCCAGCGCTCCCCACCTCCTAAGTGTTTCCTAGAGCATGCTGAGAAATAGCCTGCCAACCTTGGGAACCTGATGAGGCTCGATTTTAATATTTTTCCTCCCTCTTCTACATTGGGATGGAAAAAAAACCAGAAGTGTTTTGAAGGGCGCAGGCCTGGGCTCGTGCTCCGGCTGCTGCTCGGATCCAAAGTGGAGCTTCATCTGCCCGGCCCCGGTGGTGCCATAGCCAGCAGGCGCTCGGGTACCCTGCGTGGGACCTCTCATGAGACAGATTTAACTAAACCTGTATCTAAAGGTCTCAGTTAAGTGTTTGAGGGAGCAGATAGAGGTGATTTGTGACAGCAGAAACTTTTCTTTCTCGTCACTGGCTAAAATCTCTCTGCCTCCTTTGTCCCAGCGGGTGTTTACATATTTACGCCGAGCGCAGCCCCGGGGTTCAGGTCACGACAGGGACCCGGGTCCCCAGCTGGGACCGGACCCGCTGTCCCCACTGCACGCCAGCAGCATCTCCATCGCTGTGCCGGCACCTCCCGGCTCCGGCCCGCATCTCCTGGAGATCTCGGGACTCTTGCTGGGGTGCTGCTACGCTGACTGCCCACCTCCATGAGGCAACTTCCATGATCTAGAAGGAAAAAAAACCCCAAAAATTAAAGAAAAAAATAATCACATTTTACTTTTAGCTTGCACTATTAATTTGGAGTGCTGCTTTTAAAATTATTTTGAAAGATTAAAAACGTGGTAGTGACGCAAAAATTCTGTGGATTAGAACCAGGGAAGCCTTGATGTTCATCTGTAAATGCTTTGCAAAGCTACCCTTGGTTTAACATGAGTTCCCAAAATAAGGTAAAGTAACCCTGAACTTCTATGAGATAACTGGGTTTCATGAAGCTACAGAATTCAGATCTGCAAATTAATTAATAAATTAAGACTGGGGTCTCCACAGGCAAAGCCGAGGGTTGGTGCTGGCACATCCCGGCGTGCCGTGGCCATGGCGGTTGGCGGGGCTGTGCTGGGGCACCCGTCCCCGACCACCGCCGTCCCTGCCCTGGTGTCCCCCCCCGGCACCCCTCCAGGACAGCTGATGGCTGCTGCTCGTCACTTACCGCGACAAACATGTTGTGGTTTTCCATTAAAAGACCCCATGCTACTGAGGACTGCAACGTTTTAGAGCACTATAAATATGTTTTTGAAGATTATGCCTCCTGTCTGACCCAAGACTGTTCTATAATGCCGCGTGGGTGTTTCTGTTGATGGTTACACTTTGCCTGCAGTTTTTGTATGCCTGTTGCCATAAACAGATTTTGAATAAAACAAGAATGAGGAAATATTTTTATGCTGGAAGCGGTTATATGGATGCCTCTGGGTTTGCTGCACTGGCGGATGCTCCTGTCGCTTTTATTTGTGAGCGCATCGTGTAGGGAACAGCTTTGCCCCTTCCCTGTCCTTTTGTTGGTCAAGCTCGCTCTCGTCCTTGGGGACAGTTTCCATTCGGTGTGTACCGTCTTACCTGCCATGGCCAGAACAATTTATTGTAGCTTTTTCCTACTAAAGGGAAGCATGTTTTTGAACTGAAAAAGATGAAATACCTTCTCCTTTCCTTCCTCCCATGTGCTTCCATTCACGCCTGTCCTCTCCTAGAGAGGAGGCTGTGTCCAACATTTGGACTTAATTTTTAATGATAGTTTCCCTTTGTTCAGCTTTTTGTAGGCTACGCATAGCTCTCTGAAGACAGAGCTGCAGACTCTTTGGAAAACAAATGAGTGCTATGAAACAAACCAAAACTTTCAGAGACCGGTTGCAGTCTAGGAAATGGCACTTCCCTCCTCCGTGAGACCAGGCGCGGGGCGATGCTTCTGCTGAGCTGCCCGCTGCCCTGCACAGCGCAAACCCATTAGGAAAACAAATAGGTCTCTTAACTAATGATTAAAATACCCGTTTATAGCATACCTGTTAGAGTTTGACATCTGTCTGTCTTGACATTCAGCCTGTTCCTTTGGGTATTGGGCTTGACTCGTGTTTTTTCTGGATGAGCCCGAGGTGCTGGTGGACGAGCTCCGCCTGCTGCGACCTTCTGTACTTGGGGACCGGCATCTGGAGCCCGGGAGAACGGCCGCGATTTTGGTCACCAATGGTGATGCTTTTTTTGTTCATTGCTTCGTTATCCGTCTATCATAACAGAGAATTTGGTGCAGCTGAGTAGGTACGCAGGGGCGGTTGTGTGTTGAGTACGTTCCCTGCGCTGGCATCCCCAGCCCCGTCTCCATCCTTCGGGCAGGCAGAGCCGGCAGAGAGAGTTCCCAAACCCAGAGGCCCTTTGGTGTCCAGTTTGTCACGCTTTTGAATTAACGCTTTTTGAACTGCAGTAATTGTATAAAATAGATGGAAGGGTTTCGATTACAAATCCAAAATCTGAAAGTTTATTAATGGCTGGAGGGCACTGGGATTTAATACTTGCGTGTTGTCTTGTCAATTCACAGCATTTAAAAAAACAGCAGCTGTTGAGATGGTTCTATATATAGCAACTTTATTTGAATAGTCTGCATAGCTTTCAAAGTAAATATTAATTCCATTATGCTATAAACTGTTATTTATCATGACAGAAAGCCATAAAGTTATTTTACTAGAATATAGCCAGTAAATTCCATATCCTAGATGAGATACAGCACACATTGAGTTCCAGCGGCAATTACCCAACGTACTTTATACATGTCGGTATTAAACACACAAGAAGATGAGTTGCGGCCAGAGCGTAGGCAGAAACCCCTCTGCAGCCGTTATCTGGCATCAGCAGAAGACGGCACTCGCATCACGGCGAGCTCCGGCCAGGGTCGGAGAGCAAAGTGCCACGGAGCAGGAACTCCCTGGTACTGCTTCTTGCGTATTATAGGCTTGACTTCTTTAATTACCTAAATTACTCATTAAAAGTGCCTCATAATTGTCTGACTCTGAGGTATTGCGAGAAGTCTAGGTTTTAATTATGCTTTTTTTTTTTTTTCTGAAATGTAGTGCGTTGAGACTTGTACAAGGTGGTAAAAAGATGGATTTTCACTAATTGTTGTTCTGAATGAGAGTATGTGTCCCTGCCAGAGGTGTGGGTGTGGGTGGGAGCGGTCAGGACTCCGTCCTTCTCCACAAGGTGTGGATGGATGGGGTTAAACTGGCAGTGCCGGCAGCTTCCACGGGCTCCGCTTTGGTCTGCGGATCAATTATTCCTCCTGCAGAAGCATCGGTGCAGGAGGAGGGTGCTCCAGCTCTGCAGCATCCTGGGCAGAGGACGTGTCAATAGAGCCGCTCTTGTGACAGTCCGGAGGATGGTGCACAATATTACAAATTTCAGTCGGTTTCAGGAATGCTGTCACTGATTGCAGCCTTCGGTGTGGACTGACCTTCAGCGTAGATTAGATCTTCCATTTTATAGCAGAAAACAATACCAGGGAAACATTAAGGCTCATCAGCAGTTGGATGCGCTTCTGCTAGCAGAACAGTGAAGGCTATCTGCCAAAAATTATTGACTTGTTGTTGACTTTTAGCCACAAAAATAGCTCTTTTTATATATAACCGATGAGAGCTGTGCAGTGACTGGTATTAGAGGAAAAGCCCAATACAGTCTTGGATAAAATAATTAGTTTTTGAAAAATTTAGGTATAGTTTCTTTTTCTTTAATGGCTAATAAATACCAGCCACCTGTGTCACAAAGCGTTGCCCAAAGCAGAAGAAAATAAAGTTCATTGTATCATATTTGTAAATATTTTATATATCTTTGTGAAAAATGGGGAGAGAAAAAGGCTCATTTCATGAGAAACCTCTGTAAGGTCAACTAGGTTGCCTTCAATACCAGAGAGATCAAAACTGCGAGATTGTGATTGGAGAACTGTTCAGATATGAAAGGATCATCTCAGCATGCAACCACCCCCTATTTGAATTGTAAAAACACCTTTGAAATTGCTCAACTCTTCATTAAACAAACAAAATCTGAAGTGGATTTGGGATAGTTCATGATTTTAACGTTAGATTATCAAAATCAAAGAAAAATGTGTAACAATTGTTGAAAGTCCATTTTAGGAGGAAAAACCCCAAGCAGAAGATTGTTAGCTGTAACGTTTCTTGATATCCTGTAAGCAGAAGGGTACGTTAATTAAAATACAGATTGCAAGGTCAAGAGGAATGACTGTGATCATCTGACCTGCATAGCATAGATCGGAAAATTCCACCTACGGATGCTGGAATTCAGTGCGTGACTTCTTGTTGAGCCTTTATCTTTCAAAAAGATGGTCGTTGTGATTTAGAGATAGGACAAGACGGAGAATCTGCTGCACGCTTAGGGATGATGCTTCAAGGGGATAATTGCTTGTACTCTTCAAATGCTTCGTTTGTCGCTGCGTCGGCTCTGTCCCCAACCTTCTAGGAGCCTACAGCTGGATCTCCGCCGCCGGGCAGTGTCTGCAGTGCCGTGACGGGGAGGAGCGGCGCTCACGGTGCCTGCGTCAGCCCAGGCCTCTGAGAGCCCCTCAAGGAGACGGGAGCGAAGCGGGGGCTGCTCTACAGGGCGGTGGGCAGGAGGACATCAGCTGTGGGGACCGTGAGTCACCTCTGGGAAGAGCGTCTGTCCTCTGACTCGGGAAGAACCTGTGGAAATGGGCTGTCCTAAACCTAGCTGGGCTAAAGAGACCTTTCGAAATAACTGCAGCTTTCCCATTCCCTTTACTTTTCACTTGGGTAGACTAGGCTTACTGAAGCTACAGTGAGTCGGGTCTGACAGACTCCATGTATGCTTTTGTGAGTCTGGTGTAAACCTTGCCGCTTTTCCCAGTTTCCATCTACTTGATATTTCTGAGCTTGTGCACCCCTGGATTTTGTGAGAGCTTCTTACCCTGCGCACGGCACGTACTGCCCAAGTACTGCTAGTTATCTACCACCCCTCGTCTGTGGGATTCCTGGCTTCCATAAAAAGTTCTTCCCACTTATTCCCAAGGTCTGTCTCCCTTGCTCCCAGACTATGTGGGTCTTTGGCTGCGTTGCAAGGCACGTCGTTCAAAGGGGCACATTTTCGCAAAGAAAAGTTCTCTTCTTGTTCAGAAAGCCAGAGTTTTCTTTCTTACATTCTTTTTTAAGTTTGATATTTAGGTTGCAAGAAATAGCTTTATTTAAAATCTGTTGGGTTTTTTCCTACTGAAAGCTCAGGCAAAGTCCATGGTTCTTAGCTGATACTGCTGCGCAGCCAGAGCCCTGCTGGGGAGGGAGAAAGACTCGGTCTACGTGGTGTGGAGCAGTAGCCCAACGGCTGGCAAGAATGCAAAGCTAGAGGGTCAGTCTACCAAATAAAGCTTAATTATAGTAGGTTGTAAAAATATCGCAGTGGAAAATTTGCAAGGTAGGACAGCGTGCGCTTTGAGCGGAATCGGTGGAGCTGAAGAAGCTGCCTGCCAAAGGTCGGGCTGGTGGGTCTGCGTGGGGAGAGGCAGAACCCCCGGGAAGTTGTCAACAAACTTGAGCAGAGTCTGCGGCAGGCGGCCGGTCCCTCTGCGGGTGGGAGAGGGCAGGGGCAGGGCGTACGTCCCGCCCGACCGCTAACGAGGCGGGAGGAAACCTCATCAAATTGTGGAGCCAGTTCCCAGCCCGGAGGAGAGGGAGCTGCTCGCCAGGCCGGGCCTCGACACCAGCATGGCTGGTACAAACAAGCCCAGATGCCCTGGGCATTGGGACAACGCAAGAGGGAAAATTCGGGTGTCAAAGGCCACTGGCAGATTGCCGTCGTCAGGAGCTGCATCCGAGTGGGCACATCTGGGGACGCGACACCAGCCAGGAGATGAGTCCAGGCCATGCCCTCTGCCTTCCCCTCGGCAAGAGGCACGAAACCGACCCGGGAGAAACAGAAACAAAACCTGAATTTTAATGCAGTTTATAAAATGCTTCTGGTGGTGTCACATGGCAGGTGGATCAGTTCCCTGCTTTCTGCTGTGGCACATCACTTCTTTTATGTATTATTTCTGATCTGAGCAGTCCTGCGAGTTGTTTTAAAACACTTTTGTTGCTCTTTCTAGGCAGGTATTCGTGTTTTCCCATTCCCTCCAGCCACTGTTTCCTAAAGCCTTCCCGCGTGCTCCGAGAACCTCCTTGTCCTTCCAGTGGCTCCCCTCGAACCACCAGCGCCTGGTCAGCATGGTTCTTGCCCGCCATCCCAACTCCGTCACCTTTTCTTTGGATCTCATTAGTGGCATCTTGGCTCTTTCTGCACCTGCTTCAAGGCCCCCTTCTTCTCCTGTAATATTTTTAGAGTTTTGCCCCATTGATGTGTTCTCGTCCTGATTTCCCACCTGGTTCTGTAATTCCCTTCGCCCCTTCCGATTCTGTCCCTTTGCCCATCGTCTCTCACCTCTCCAGCCCCGTCTATTCGAGGTTGTATCCAGTGTCTTTTCTTCCTCTGCCCTCATTTGCCTTCCCTGCACTATGCTGCGTGTTCTTTGGGGCACGCAATGTGCCTTCATCTTTTTCGGAGAGTACTGCGTACATCTGCAGGGCTGTATAAATGATTAACGGCGCTGATGATAAAATGTAGGGCATGGTGTGTTTTTGGATAGGAACTACATTGCCATTGAGGATACATTTTGCTTCGAGTGATGTAAATGTCTTTCACCAAGTAAAAGGAGCGTCTAGGACCTGCACGAAAGTTCTGTTTTTATTGTGTGAGGCTCAGGGTAAGAAGCAAGACCTTGAAATGCTTCATCTGTATGGGCGAGGGTTTTTTATTATTGTACGTAAACAGAAGTAGCTGCAGCCCTGGATTTGGGGTTTTTCCTCCCCCAGACCCTTGAGGAACGCGCTCAAAAAAGGTCCTCTCAGGATTGTACAGACCTCTTCTGATCTTCACTTTCTGGGGGTCACCATTTGAACTGTTAATCAGATAACCATCTTTTTTATGATGGAGCAATTTCAATAGTGGTTTGCTCATTCACTAAACGTAATGAGTTTCAAGATGTGCAACTTTTCCATGCTGGACTGTGGCTTTCCGTGCTGAGAGGACAGGGAAGGGCATGGCCGGGAAGTGGCGAGAGGCAGCGGGTGAGTTCGGCTGTCAGCAGTTCCCCGTGTAATCTGGGAAAAGAAGAAAACAGCCCTCAGACAAGGTGGGGGGAGGCTGCAAGTCGAGGTGTAAACCGAACAGAGGGTAATGAAAGGAGATGGCGCTTCTCCTGCCCACGTGGCGCATCCAGCAAGACGCTGCCCAGTGGGTCTGAAGGTCATACCTGGAAGATGTGGGAAATAAAAGCAGACTGCCTCACTGCTTCCTTGCGCCTTCCCTACGTAATTAATCAACAGTTACAGCCTGTCAATTAGGCTAAGTGGGGAACAACGTGTTTCTGTCATTTCAGCAACTTCAGTTGAAATGTGTTCCCACGGGTCGGGCTGGCAAGTGTAATCTGGTTTTGTTTCCTCTTTACAGCTTCTGTCTGCTGGTTGGCAAATGAGGGATTGGGTAAAATGGCCAGAAATGGTGCACGCTGAGGGTCGGCAGGAGAGACCTTCTGCTCTTGGAGCTGGTGAAGTTCTTGGGAAGTGCCTTAAAGGAAGTTACAAGTGTCCAAATGGTTAAAGTTAAGCTCCACAAGGTCAAGACAAAATTGTTGAAGTCCCTCTAACAGCATTCCCCAAGCGCTACTTTTGATCTTTATCAGAGTTGAGGGAAGACAGGAGTGCGCCTTCGCTTGCAGCTTTGCGTGGGATCCGTCGCAGGGTGTCTCCACCAGAAAGCGCAAGAGCCTTGGCCACATTTTCACATAACTTGCTGCCATCATCCAAGAGAAGCGGGGTGTCCCCGTGCACCAGCGTTACCCTGCGGTGGCCAGGAAGCCACCCCTCTGCAGGCTGGTTCCACAGCAGCACTGGTGTCGCTCCGTAGCACGCAGCGGAGCAGGGCCCCCTGCAGCATCATGCAATGGGTCTGCGTTGGCTTTGGGTGGGTTGTGGTCATTATTTGAGCCCAGCATCATCAAACCATCCTGAAAACCATGGAGGATTCGATCTTAAAGATCCCTTCCAACCTAGACGATTCTGTGAGGAGTCCAAGTGAGGTGTCATAAAAATTCCCCTCCTCCATACTCTGGTGCCTTGATAAAGTGTTTTCTACCCAGGATCTTGGAGGAACATCCTTATTTTATGAATTACTTTAGGGAGAGAAGCAATCCCCACCAGGAAACCGATGGGGAGGGTGGATTTTATTATATTTTGCCAGTAAACAAAAACTGGTACATTTAATACTTGCCCAAGTCCTGTGGGATCTCTCTGACTAATGCGAAATGACAGTTGTCACAATATTCCGTATAAATACCCGTCTATTTGCAGGTGTCTGTTCTATTTTTAATGTGATCCCACCTTTCTTGCTGTGAGGGAGAGGGGGATGATCGATGGACTCTGCACCTATGCCTATCATTTATATTGTTGTTCATAAGAATTCAAGGATTTTAATGCACTTGCTAGTTTACCGCGGTAATTGTTATTCATGTAATTTAGCCACAGCACACAGCTTGACGAGGTGATGTTGAACTAATTGCCCAGCGGCTCTGCGTGGTGACGCGGACGGTGGGTGACTGCAGCGCGCGCCCCCGGGCAGAGCCGTCACCTCGGGTCAGAGCAAGGTGCTAGAGGCTGGCTTCAGTGAGAGTGAAACACGAAGTGGGGAAAAAAAGTAGGCTTAAAAATACTGGGAGGATTTGTAATGTCTGATTCCAGTGCGCATGGCACGAGGACCGCTTTACACCAGATTTTGATAACTTTACAGGCTGCTTCTTTAGTTTTAGTTTTATCTGTTTGATCCGGCGTTAAGCAGACATTCTTACGTGGCTAGTATTTTTCCTTGTGGATAACTGGAGCCCTTAATGTATTAATTTGCATATATACGTATCTATTTATATACATATATATATTTACATTGCTATAATTTACTCGCGCGCATTCAGTGAATTATTCATGAGGGACGTTTTGAATTTTAATTCATCAGCATCTTGCTTTAACGCAGAGCGTAAATGTATTTCTGACCTCAGAGACAGGAAAGTTCGCCATGATATTGGACGCATACGGCGCGCCCCGGCCGCGGGGGGCTTCGCTGGAGCCAGCTGAGGGCAGTCACCCCACTGCGGCCGCTCTCGCCCCAGCCCAGCGCCCGGGTTCCTGCTGCACCCACCCACCCCCGTCCCGCTCTCCGCGGCGGCTCCTCGTTTCAGGGACCCGAGTGCAAAGAGCCCCAGAAGCGGCGCTCCCTGGTTCAGCACCCACATAGCCCTAATACTGACCTCGAGCGGAGCACGCCAGCTGAGGTTCTTACACACTGCGCCGAGTTCAAGCAGCCTCAGCCAGCCTTTCGCTTTGACTATTGAATAAAGCATTTTTGTAGCCTGCTCAAAATCTTCTAGCTGTGTTTACATTTTAATAGGCACTGCCGTAGAATAGAACATATTTTTATTGCTTACATTTATCAGTAAGAGCAAAAAACCGAGTGCCTGGTTGCAGCTTTGCAGAGAATACGCTCTTCTAAGAAATCAGTACATGAAACTATTTAGGGGAAAATACCGTAGAATTTTTAACTTGTCAGATAGCTATGCTGTGCCTGCATTTGATTGCTGATATACGTTATCAGGAAGAAATTCTATTTAAAAAGAAAATTTTCAGCAATGTCGGCATGGAATAAAATGAGCAGGAAGCAGAGAGTCGCGTCTCTTTGTTTCATGACAAAAGGGAGACCTCTATTACTTTTGTTAAAAAAAAAAAAAAAAATTAAGCAAGGTACGTAAACTTTTGAAATTGCTTGTTCAAAATACGTTGCAATCGAAGGATGGTTTGCCATCGTAAGAGCACTTGAGGCATTTTGTCTGATACTGAAGGAGGTCTGGGAGGGAAGGCAGAGGTATCCCAGCAAGAGGGTTTCGGTGGCATTCCTCCCTTTTCGGTGGGGGAATCCTGCCTGGTGGGCGCAGAGGAGGACACCGAGCGGTCTGGGGGTGGTGCCTGCACGGTGCCCCACGGGGTGTTGCGAGCGGGCAGGGGCTGCGCGTCCCGTCCCTAGGCAGACCCAGCGCAGCGGTGATGGCCGTCGATGCACCCTCGGCACCGAGCCAGCGGCCAGATCCCCTGGGGCCGCCTCTCATCCTCTCCTGGCGCTACCGGGAAGCAGCTCATTGAAACCACAGATGCGGCTTAAGAATACAGTTGCCAGATGTTTGTTTTAAAGGATGGACTGCCGGCAGCAGGAGCGGGCGGAGGGTGGGTGATGCCGCTGCCTGCGCTGACGGGGGGCAGCGGAATTTCGGAGCCAGGCCATGAAGGCAACTGCTGGGAGGCAGCGACCCATCGGCAGTTCCCATCACCTGGAGCACCGGCAAAAGCCGTCTCTCCAACCAGAACGTGGCATTAGGAGGAAGCCTGGATTCTGCAATCTGGCAGCGTGGGCTGATGGATCTGCTCGTAAAGCTAATGTGGGTCTGCTCAGGACAAACAGCATCGTCTGCGGAGCCCCTGCTTGGAAACTTGTCGGCGCTGATTTGATGGGAAGCGTGGTGGCGATGGATGGGCAGCATCCCACGAGCCGCCTGTTGCTCGCTTAATCAGGCACTTAAAAAAGTTAAACCAAAGTTTTGGGGTTGAATATTGAATTGTTATTCAGACCCTGTTTTCCATTGGAAAAAAATGAATGTTGATGAATCTAATTCTCTCGAATCAATTTCTTTTAAAGCAAATTGACTTTGTGTTTTGCTTAGCATGACCATTTGTAGGCAACAAATACCTATTGGCACATTTACCAAAGAAAAAGTATGGATTAAATCATAGTTAAAATAGAAGCTAGTTTTCAATATATAGTGATTTCAAACTATTTTGATAGCCAGTGTTGGCAGCTTTTGGCTTATGCTCCCGCGAGGCATCAGCTCATTGTGCTGTGCCTTTTCTGAGCTGCTCTGTGATGTGTAGCGCTGCGCCGTGAGTTAAGTGTGTTCTTCACCCCAGGAAAACACACACATTTGGGCATCAGGAACAAATTATTGCCTTTTTTTGATATGAAAAAAGCAGAATTTAGATTCGAGGAGAAGCTACCCAGATCCTCCCGATAGACCAAGCCCATGCAGCGGTGGCGCAGGCGACGTCCAACCCCCAGCCCGGGAGCGGTGGCAGGAGGAGCTGCCAGAACCACCCGGGGACCCGTGTGCCCGTGTCTCTGTTCTCTTGTTCCTGCAGTTGTGCCTGGGTGCAGAAAGCGCCATTTCTGCACCAGAAAAGGCCTGCGATTTGTTGCCTTTCTGTTGGTTTTCCCCAGTAGTCATCTGCGGGAATGCTTTCACTGTTTCAAATGCAGATAAAGCCCCAGATCCTCCGTCAGAATTTTAACTTCTTTGTTCAAAAGCTGCGGCCACTGTGCCGACGGGAGGTGGGCAGGGGAAGACGTGGCAGCGTGCAGCTCCCTCCGTGTCCTCTCGCCGCATCCAAGCGTTCTCCCTGCCAGTTCCAGCATCCCGGGCAGGTGGCTCACCCGCTCTCCTCGGACCAGAGCACTGCCGTAGTGACCCCACTGGTCGCTCCGGTTCCTCTCTGACACTGTTGTAACTGGAAGGACGTGGGATTAGAGACTGGTAGGGAAATAAAAGCGTAACTTAATGGGGCTTTAAAATAGCGGTGCATTTTGACCTTCAAGGTGGACTCAGCTAAATGACCTTGAAATAAGCCATTCCCTTCCTGCAGATGCAGTGACATTTTTTTTTTAAAAGCAAGGGCCTGTCTGTAGCAGGGTTTCCGTGTCGTGATGGCCGTAGGTTGCTCGCTGCAGGTGCTGGCTGGCAACAGCCACTGCTGCCCTTGCCTTCCGTGGGCAACTGCTTCTCTCAAAGGGCTTCCTCGCTCCGTCGCCGTCTCCGTCCCCGTTGCTTTCAAGCGGCCGCGGGAGCTCCTGCTGCAGGAGCAGCTCCCCGCCGGCGTTAGCCGCTCCTGCTCCCCGAGCCCGGTGGCCAGTAGCGAGGCAGCACGGAATGGGCTCGGAGCAACAGTGCGGTCGCTCCCCTCCCCGCGAGCACCGTCTGCGGGCCGTATCTGCAGGCAGCTCCGCGCGGCGCATGGTCGGCGTCCAGCAGCTCCTCCGCAGCGTGCTCCATTCTGGCTGTCTCCGTCTGGGCGTCCCGCCCTCTCCCAGGAGTAAATAAAGGCTCCAAAAGGGACAAATGTGGCTCACGCAGCAAAATGAAGTTAAAATGCAGTAATGGTAATAGAAGTGCTTGTTATACGTGGAGCGCTCTATAAAGTGGGAAGGGGTGTTTGATTATTGATGTTCAGAAGTCTCTGCCAACTGCCAACAAACATGGCATTGCAGGGATTCCTTCTTCCTTCTTGCTCTGACTTTTTGAATGTTACTTTCTTTTTGTCTGCACTTCTGAGTGCTTTCCATGTGCTCCACCTGCTTCACAGCCTTTCGAATGGTATTTTCCCACCTTAGCAGGGATAATCTATCAAATCCCAATGTGCCGCATTATTAAGGCCACGTGGCCGCCCTTTGAGCCCAGTGATGCCGGCCGTGCTGCCGAAAACATGCATCACATGCCAGGAGCCCAGCATTTTCTTCCAACCTCGCTCACGGCTAAAATATTGTCCTGTGGATATCAAATGAAAAGGGTACAACCTTATTTCTTCAAAGATCAGCTGATCTAGCCCAGAGGCGTAATAAAATTCCAAACTTTGCTTTTAGGAATCATCTTTTATAAGTAATATTTTTCAGAGTTAAGTGGTAGGTACACAGTTGAGAAATAAAATACTGAGGCTCAGTGCCTTGGAGCTGCGTAGGGTTTTATGTTGTGGTATGGCTCGGTCTCA
This sequence comes from Rissa tridactyla, assembly GCF_028500815.1. Lineage (NCBI taxonomy): Eukaryota > Metazoa > Chordata > Aves > Charadriiformes > Laridae > Rissa > Rissa tridactyla. Next base: position 440,589 of record NC_071481.1, on the reverse strand, counting down.
TTAGGAGAGCCACACGATGTAAAGATGGTCCATTTTTCTGAGGAAAGGGCTTCAGTACCGACTCAGCCCCGTCTTGCTGCCCAGTCTTAGTCTGAAGCTCTCTGTCTCAGGGTGGAGATGCTTTCAAGTCGCTCCCATTAATCTCGAGAATTTTAAATACCTGGATTTGTTGTTAGAGTTGCAGCAAGGGCAGAGGTGTTGGGAAGCCCCTGGTGCAGAGCCTGGCTGTGAGCATCCCGGTCCATGAGCATCCCGCTCCACGAGCCTTCCGCTTCACGCTGGCTGCGTGACCTTCCACGGCGTGGGCAGGGAAGATACGGCTGCTGGGAGAGAGCCTGAGTCTTGTCTCTACGGTCTGTGCCCTGGCCATTGTTGGGTAAACGCAGAAAGCCTTATTTCAGTTTGTGGCAGTAAGAGCGCTGCTGTTTTTCATGCACAAAATGGGCTGTCTGTTGCCAAAACAGACTCTTGCCGTCTGCCTGTGGGTCTTGTGCCATCAGCAGCTGCGTTCATGGGGAGGTTTTATGGCCACGTGGTGTCAGACAACAAATCCGGACTGCCGTGCAAACGCGGTCGTTAGGATTCTGTGCTTTTGCCTGTTAATGGTACCACAGAATAGTGATAATTATACAAAGCATCATTTAACATCATTGCCAGTGTGCTCTACGTTTATTTATACACGTTTTCATTCAGTCAGCAGAACCCAGGCTCTAAAAAGCACCAAATAAGTGGAATATCCCATGGCTATTACTCCGTTACTAGGCCGCAAGTGTTGTAGTTCAGTTTGTTGTACCGCGGGCCATTTTGTGAGTTATCCAAGGGGACCTTCCTTATTTCTTTTTATTTCTTGGTTCGCCCTCGCGATACTGGAGGACGAGTTCCCAAAGATAACGCCTGCTGCTGCTCGTTCCTTCTCAGGAATCCATGAAACGTTCATTAAACTTTTTACAGACATCAATTCAAAGTGATGAAAATTGCTAGAGTTTAGAAAACACGGGGAGGATATGAAAGGCTTTTGATCGAGCGATCTTACTTCGTTGCTGTAAAACAACCTGCGAGGCCAAAGCAGGGCTCCTGTCCATGGGGGCACTTGGTTTGGGAAACGTACGTTGGCTTCCAGCTCCTTATCGTTGTTTTACAGCTGGGACTATCGCAGCGCGGAGGCAGTGCTGGCAGCTAATGGTCTACTTTTAGTGGACGAGCACTGCCGGTATTTTGTCTGTTTGCAAAGAACCCTCAGTACAAAAGTTAAGTCAGCGTGTTGGAGTTGCCAACATATGGAAGTTGGGTAAACTACTCACTGATATTTTTTCTTAACCTTGCAATTTCCGAGTTCCAGGTTAATTGAAGGTAAGGATTTCTGTACGGGACGGGTTCCAGGTCCTGGCAGCAGGATCTCGGCTCCATGCCCTGTGCCACCCAGCACTGCCCCTTCAGGGGAGAGCACAGAGAGTATTTGGTACTTCTTGAAGCTTTTTTAAAAGTTATGGGTAAACCCCAGCGTTGTGGGGTAAAATATAACTGTTGTATGTTATTTTGGCTTGATGTTTATGGCAAGTATAAACATTGTGTTGTTACGGCCAAATCATAAGGCCTAGACCAAGGGGAAAAGCAAGCCGGAGCGCGCGGGTGGAAGAGCCTTTGTAGAAGGAGAGCAAAGTGACGAGCTCTGGCTGTGAACAGCCCTGGCGATAAAGCAGAAAAGCGAAGAGCAGAAAATTGAAGCCATCACGAAAGCATCAGGTCCAGGGCATTTGCGACAGGAGTCTGCGCTGATGAACAAGTGGCCCATGTGTAGGGTCAGCACGTGGCGGGGGACGTGTTTGGCACGTGAAACGCGTGCAGCGTTGATTGATGCTTTCTGGGAGGCGCTGAATCCCAGATAGTGGAGATGCTTCTGGAAATCCTGGGAGGCGAAGCTGTGCCGCTGCCTTCTGAGTTGTCACAGACGTGGGAAAATGTGCTCTCACCATACCATCGGTGTTTGGGGACCGCCGGGCAGCCCCCCCGGGCAGCCTCCGACACCGCCTGCCCTCGCACCCCGGCACTGCGCGCTGCGAGCACGGCCAGGGCTCTGTCTCCGCAGTGGCAGCACTGCTGTCTGTTCGCATCCCTGAGCCCGGAACAGTGGGACACCATCGTTGGGACCACTCCATTGTGGAGCCAACCCCTCTCCGCTCTGTCTGTAGCTCTTACTCCCGCACTGCTGCCAGCATCGATGCCTAATCTGCACTTCTTGAGGAGCAGTCCGTGCTTGCTGCTGTTGTTCTGGCATAAAAACCCAGGGTATCCCAAATATTTTGAGACTCTATAAGTTTTGTAGTTCTATATGTAGAACTTCCTCTGTCTCTGAAATGAACTTCTATTCGTACTTATGGATAACCACCTAGTAAGGAGGAAGGTAGAAGACAGTCACGGTCTCGCACATTCCTGGCGGTTCTGTGGGAAGCAGGAGGCCTTTGGTGGTTTCCCTACACGTGGTTCAAACTCTTCACTTGTTTAACGAGATATGACCTTGAAGTAAATTTGTCTGTTAACTCGAAGTCGTGGAAGCAGATATTAAAAATGGACTTCATTTTATTTTACAAGGAGTCAGGGCATGTCAGGCTGCTCATAATTAGTAATAAACTCATCTCTGCCTGACTACTTTTTATGATGTTTTTATTTTTTATTGATATAATCATGCTTATGCCGATCATTCCTTGGAGGCAATAGCGGGGTCACTGTAAGAGAAACATCTCTGTTTTGTCAGTGGGATCTTCCAGGTTTTCTTTCGGTTTGGCAGTCTTTAGCAATAACACCTCTGTTGTTTGAGTTCATCTTTCTGATTACTGATGCCTGGAGCTGGAAAAAACAGGTTGCACTTTGCTTCCTCCGGTAACAAGGAAGGGCTCAGGCAGAAAGCGTCTGCCTTTTCAGATTTTTAACTTGCAACAAACTGAGACCTGCTGCTCTCGTGTTTCTTTTTACAAAAAAAAATGCAAAGAAATGTCTTCAAGATGAAGGGAAAAAGAAGTGTTCAAATGCAGATTTTACTCCACGGGCTCCTGCCTCAGAGCTGTGTGTCGTGATGCTGACGTGCCCAGCCTTAGTGCTGCAGCCAAGCCTGAAAGTGCTAGCTCAGTGTTGAACGCCGGTACCTAATGCCTTACTGAGGTGCTGAATGATATATTTGACTGCTATTTTTGGCAAGATCTGGAGTTGTTCCAGATATGTAGATTCCCATCTGCTTTTTGGCTTCTGGTTGCCGTCCTGTATCTCACCTGGGCTGAGATACCTAAAGTCCTCGCCCAGTGGGGAGGCGATCCCGTACGTGGGCACTGCGGGGCACGGGGCAGCCGGAGTCTTTATCTCCTTCCACACTTGAATGCAACATTTGGAGATGAGCCTGTTGCTGTTTTTCCATCCTGCTAGCCTAAAAAAGAAAGCACAGGGATATTTTCCTGCTGCAACAGCACCAAAGGTTGCTGTGCTCTCCTGCGGGCCGGGAGCAGCTCCCCCAGCTTCGGGGTGTCCGCTGGCCCCTCTGGGGGTGATGCAGGGGGTCTCAGGCGGTGGTGGTTCACCCGGCTGCGGAGGGCAGAGGGGGCTGAGTAGCTGTGAGGCTCCACCAGCCGATCCGGGATAGCAGAGGGGAACCAGGGACACGCAGCGTGGGATCCGGGCAGACCCTCCCTGGGCCACTGCCGAGGAGGATGCGCCGAGTACCCACAGTACAGCCAGGACATCGGCCATCGTCCCCGTGGTGGAGGAGCCAGCAGGGACAGCTGCAGGTGGGCACCTGGAGTGCAAATATGCCGGCAAACAGGAGTTTGATCAGACCTCAGCCAGACTCTTCCTCCGTGCCGTTTTCAGCTCCTGTTGCCAGTCGGGGGGTGGGACATTCTCTGGAGGAAGGTTTACTGCGGGGGGTGGCACATCCACAGCTCCTGGCAGGGGGAGTTGCCTCCTGATAACGGGACTGCCATTGGCAAATATGAAACTCTCTTTTGGCATTTATCGCATTACAAGAACAATTCCACCGCTGCAGAACAGGAGAGGGTTTCTTCTGCTCTGCTGCGTTGCTGTGTTCGCTGACTCCCTGCTGCTCCCATCGCTGCCGTGGCAGGAGCAACGCAGCCTCCCTTAAAAGGTCCTCAGGCGTGAGGAAGCTGAAGGAGGAAGGTTTCCCGTTGGACCCTGGCAGATGTAACCCCTGAGCTGTTACAGCCGGCATAGGCTGTAACAGACGTGACCTTGGCTTGTCTCGTTCTGGGTGAGAAATGGGGAAAAAGTCTCGGTAAGCGTGAGGCCAGGCAGGTGAGCCGTGAAACTCTTCCATTTGCTCTTCACTTCGCAAGCTGTCCAGGCACTCGCTGGCGTGTGCATCCTCAGAAGTGCCATGCAACACGCGGGAATCACTTTGCAAACTTTTTGCTGTACCTGCAGGAGACCTTGAACTATAAAAGAGCATTTTATTATCTGCATAACGCTGGACTCTTGCAGTAATGCCAATGTCAGAAAGATTGTTAATAAATAATGAACAGCAGAATGAGCCAAGGGTTGACCTTTTGTAGAGCACCATCTGTCACCGGAGCTTCGCTTGATCTTTACTTCCAGTGTTGATTTCTTTTCCCATCCCCCTTTGGGGATATTGTGGGTTTCACTCTTATTAATAGCTTTTGTCTGACTTGTAAAAGCTCTTCTAAAATTGAGAGGTTCCCAGCTTTCATGGGAGACAAATATTTGGGGAACTAAATCACGGATGTTTGTGGAACTGCCAGTGACTATAAACGACCCTCCTCGGACCGAATCTGCGTGGCAGAGGAAAGCTGCGGCAAAACGTCCCCACATGCCGTGAGTTAGGGAGAGCGTCCAAGAGCATCCTTGGGACACTAGATCATAACCTGGATTTACAGCTGCTGTGTTTTCCACTTTCTGTATTGTCTGGCAATGGGAAGGTAAGAAAGAGGACAAAATCCAGGGAAAGAGTTTGCCAAGTATTTTAAGTTAGGGCTCTTAAGGAATGGATCCAGCCCGCGCTAGGAGGTTACCTGCGGGTAAGCAAATGAGCCGCAGCGAGCGCCTGCTCCTGGTCCACTGCAGGGTGAGCATCATCGGTGTCTCCTCACGTAATTTGGGAGGAAATTACAGGAAGATAAATGCCCTAGTTTTTCCAACTGTTCATAAATAAGTGCTTGTTAAAAGCATGCAAGTTCATCCCCTCAGGTTTGGGGCAGAAGTGGCCCATTTGGCAACACGGTTCAGGTTTGCTGCCCCACCACTGCTTTAGCAATAGTGCCATCAACTGAAGGAAATCATAATCAAATGTGATCTATACAAAATTTCCTTCCTTAATTCTTTGTAATTTCCAAAGCCTTGAATCATAGAAACCAGATGCAGGGAAAATCTATTAAGTGGTTTCTCCTGCCTTTCGAGCCAAAGGTGGATTGTGCCCTGCAGTGTATTTTCTGACGTTGTGCAGAACCTAAAATGTTCCAAATGATGAAACTTCCATCACTGGGCCAGGAGGTGATTCTAAAACGCAATAAATCATACTGCCACCAAGGTTTCCTTGATGTTCTGCCTGACTTGAGGAAGAATTTCCATGTTTCCACCTGCTGCAAATTTCCTACCATCTACAAAAATACTTGTCGTGATGCCTGATGGTTTCTGTTCTGCGGGGTCTCCAGCTGCGTCCTTCGTCCCTCAGCCCGAGCGGGGTGGTGGGGCCAAGCTCCTTGGGTGGTGTTGGTTTCTTTTTTTCTTTCTTCCTCAAGGTTGGTTGTTTCGAAGGTAACTTAGATTTAGCTCATTTCAGCCTCTGTATCCTGACTCAGCTGGAAGGAGGGATGTTTATAGTATGAGTCTCTACATTTTATCTGTAACTTTAAATGGAAGGATTTTCTAGTTAAATGCCTTGCTGGGTCCTATTTTAGAAGTGTCTTCTGCTTTGACTTGGCTACAGTTCGGATGCAAATCATTCCCCTTCCCACACGTTAGCACAAGCTGATGGTTGTAATTATATTTGTAACGTTAGCGACGCTGCAGAGATGGGTCTAACTGCACGGATCACAAGAATCCTCCCTGAGTGCCGCCGCCTTGGTGTTATTCACCTCTCGGGCAGTGCAGCGCAGCGCAGGCGTTTGATGTAAATATGGCAGTGCTTGAAAGCCGAGCTGCAGATGGTACTCAAAATGCCCCTTTGACGGATGAGCCGGGAGAGCCGGGGGCTCTGACCCCCACCGGCCGTTCCCTTCCCTGGCCGCATGTGTCCGGCGTCGTTGGGGGTGGTATTTCCAGGAGTTAATTTTGGACCCGGCCGTGCATCAGTCGCCCTCCAATTTATGTAAAAAGCGACCTTTGCCTGCGTGTCCCCCTGCTCCTGTCCTGCCGTCGCCGTCTCTCCCGAGGAGTGCTGACAGGAGCGCTCCTCCTTCCCTGTCGTTCTGGAGATGGTCAGCAAAGCCTGCGGAGAGGTGACCTCCATCGGGAGAGCGCGACCGGCGCTGGACGCAGCCCAAGCTGGAGCCCTCCTCTGACGGGAAGGTGACATTGGGCCTCACGCCGCGTTGATGGCAGCTCCTCTCCTCGGCGGGATTTCTTTCGTCACGAAAGGTCCCACGCGCTGCGAAGGGCAGAGCCCCCGGTAACGGGGAAGGAGCCAGGCCCTGAGCTCCCTGACGCAGAGGAGGCACCAAGCCCAGCTTCCCGTTGCAGAAGCCGTTCTGTTTGATTTGCCATGGGTAATTTCACTGTGCTTCTGTTGGATGCTGTTGGGACGATGACGCTGTGGTTCAGCAGGTGAAGGTGGCCTGATGGCGTGCACGGCCGTCACGGCCGTCGTGACCCGCACTGCTCGTGATGCGTCGTGCATGATGCCGGTGCCTTTTCGTACAGGTTTCCAGGGGGTTTACAGCCCTCAGCTGTTCCTTGGCTGAACGTAGTGATCCTCCGCAGCTTTCCCACGGCATTGGCATCGCGGCTGCGGCGCGGGCCCAAGGGGAGGCAGCCGTGGGTGCCCCGAGGGGGCCGGGGAGCAGAGAAACCCTGCTTTGGATTGAGATAAGGTAGAAATGGAGAGGTCCAGGTTTTCCAAAGCCAGGCGTCCTGTTAAAACTCATTTGAGCCCCAGAATAAGGTTCAGTAAGGTAATGCGCTTGCTGGGGAGCGGCTGGGGCTGTGGGGGGCAGCAGGGGACACGTGCGAGGGCAGACCCCGTCCTCCACACATCCCCCAGCACGGGGACATCCCTTCAACGCCACGGGCCTCCGTGTCCACGGCAAGAGACGGGTGTCGGGCACCGAAGGGTGAGAGGCGCCAAGGGACACGGTGACGCCGAGCACGCTCCTGCACCGCACCTCGCTTTCTGCTCACATCGTTTAATTTTCTTGCCTTTTTTTTGTTTTGAAGTTAACTGTAGCTGGAAAAGGCAAAATTTTAGAACTTTCCTACTTTGTCTTCAATGGCCACTGGCACTTTTAATTGACTATCTGGACTTTCGCTCATGGGACTGGTTCTCATCAGCATGAGATGCTCCACAGCATCCTCCTCCTGAACTGCGGAAACAACTTTATTTGATTCAAAGTATGTGGAAAGATAAAACTTGAAAGTCAATTGACTTAAATGTGGAAAAAAATGCAGCTTGGTTATTATGGCGTATGCTAAATTTTAATAGCATTTAGAAAGTGTTTTGTGGGGTAGAAAGGAGACGCAAACCCATCAAACCTCAGCTGTGTTCTGGTTTATAGTGCAGAACACTTTGCTGCTGCCATCCAAAGGTTTTAAAATGTAATAAGGCACGGCTGAACCCAAGGGTTTCAAGATATATGTAAAAAGCACGCCTATAAAGGAGTAGAATAAAAGGTTCCACTGCAGAGCAGGTAGTATTTAGGCAGAGATGCTTTTAGTAGAAAGCCTCTTTGACTCGTTCTGTTTCATAGGTAATTATTTACTAACATGTACAACTACTAAAGAATGACATTTTGAAACATTTTGAAGGCTTGGAAGTATCTAATGTATTATGGTTCTTCTGTTTTAAAAAAAAAAATCCAACAAAAAACCACAATGCAATTGCAATTGCAATGCTAATCTGTATTTTTAAATACGTTGAAAAAAATCAATAAGAGAAGCTGCTGTTCTTTGGTTAAAAACGTGAACCTGAAGAGTGATATATTTCATCCGTTTGAAATATTGGTTGTCGTTTCTGGCTCGAGCAAGCGCCGTCACAGCTGATGCCTAGTTTTCATCTGTAATTTTATTTTTCATTGTATTTCTTTTTAAAGATACTGTGCTTTCTTGCACAGATTTATAGTCCCTTCATCTTTATACGCTAATAATATGTTGTTATGCGCTTTTTGCGAACTACTGCAGAGAATTAAGCCCGTAAGTCTTTCCCCGATGTTAGTTCAGGTGTTCTGTCCTGTTACCAAGCGCATTGCTTTTTAGTAATGCCACTGAAAAAAATGAGAAAAAAACAACCTAGAAAAGAAAAATAGAATCCAGACTTAACTGGATTTTGCTCTTACTTCTAGTGATGTAGCCAGCAGCTGGAATGGCTTTCCCAGCTCTCTCAGGTGAGTTATCAAAAATTTTCATTTGCTAAATGGGAGCCATGAATTTGCTCAGTTACTTGGTATTTAAAACACCTGATTCATGAGCGTCTCCAGGCCAGTCTGCACATTTCGGTCCTCGCTCTGTGGCTTGGGCTTTCCACTGACTTTGAGCATCAGCTGGGACACCAAATTGAATACTTTCATGTAAAAATACTGGTATAAATGCATATTTTAATGAAGGTTACATTGCTTTTTTTTTTTTCTTTGGACATAAATGCAGAAAGCCTGCCTGGAGAATGGTATAAACAGGTTACAAAGTCAGTGGTGCCAGGAATTTCAAGTTAAAAATGGCAAGCAGTGGAACATGCTGACTGGCGGCAACAAAATTAGACACTAGAGATGAGATACTTTGACGTGTTTGTTGCAGCATTATTTGTTCAAATGAAGTTGTAATTGTGTAGATAAATCATGTTTCTCATAGATCTCATCCTCTCTGCCAGTGGAGTAGCTGCAGGGTGGGAGGTTGCTTAGGATTTAGCATGATGCCTTCAGGAGCTCCTGGTGTCTCCTGCAAAAGCCTTTCACCTTCCCCCAGCGCATCTCGTGCTGGCGGATGTCAGAAATGGGAGATTGGATCTGGTGCAATAATGTCTGTATTTCATGTCTGCCAGTGGATAATCCCCGCAGATTAAATTCTGAACATGTTTCTGTGAAGATCCGTTTCCCGACATTCTCTAATGACGCTGCCCTGTGCGCACCCACGCAGACGCCGAGTTGCACGGCAGGAGATGCCACGGTCCCGTCAAAAACACGGCCATGGCCGAAGGGCGAGACGCCAGCAAGAGCTGCTTTTCCTGAGGCTGCTCTTGGGTCTGGGGAAACCAATACGTTGTCTGGGGAGCGGTATTAATCCTCAGCTCCTGAACAAAGATGCTGCCTTTAATAGAGCTTGCTTTTGAAACATGACTCCTGGAGTTGTACAAATACCCCATCAATAGTGCAGCGGCTCATTGCATTGTCCCCAGTGCATGCAATCTTCATTATTTGCACTGTTGGTAAAAGGCGGCGTTTCTAGCAGATCCGCACTACTCCATTTAGTCGGGAACAATGATTTATTCCCCCCTCGCCATCGGACACCCTCTGTTTCCCCGGCTAATAACGAACCCTGGCTGCGAGGGAGGGGACGGGGAAGGATGGCTTTGCTGCGAGGAAAGGCAGCAAACCAGACGCTGGGGAGAAAAACTCCCACTCCCTGTCAGATGGCGTTAAAACACGTATATGTTGCTTAAAGCCCTAAGTTATCCACTGATGTAGACATTACTAAAGCAGGCTTTAATTCCGAGCAGTCTGGCACCCCGAGCAGGGCTGCGGGTGGAAGGTGCTATCTTAATACTGGTGGTTTGGGGCCATACCTCGTAGAACCGTAGAATACCAGCTTAGAAGGGACCTCCAGGATCATATGGTCCAGCCTTTCTCGGCAAAAGCACAGTCTGGACAAGATGGCCCAGCACCTCGTCCAGCTGAATCTTAAAAGTGTCCGGAGGTGGGGAATCCACCACTTCCCTGAGGAGATCGTTCCAGTTGCTGATGGTTCACATTGTGAAGCTCCCCTTCCCCCTACCTCTAGGGTTGCCTCTTTCTTTTTTCTTTCTGCCGACGCTGGGGCTCGCGTGGGTATCGCACGTCTTGCCACAGACCATCGGTCCACTGCCGGCTCCTTTCGTGGATCCCCTGCCCGGTGCTCGCTCCCCACCGGCGTTCCCTGCAGAAGGTTCTTGGAGCCGATGAGACGGAGGGTGCATTGCTAGCAGGTGAAAGCAGGCATGTTTTAGTGGTTTTGTTTGGTTATTGTTGAGGCATGGAAATCACATTAAATTCCCAGAACTTGCCACTCTGGGCCTTTGGAATAATCTGCTGGAGAAGGAACACAAGACGCTGCCATCGGAGGCGTTAGCCAGGGTCGTTGGCTCCTCAGCACGAGCCTCACGTCGGGCAGGGCGCAGCTGGGCTGACGGCAGGACACAGCTCGTCCAGCTCTTGGGGATCCCTGGGCATCCGCTGCTGGTGATGGAACGCAGCAAATCCCAGGGACCCGACTGCCAGGTGTTTCTGCCCTTTTGACTTCCCAGCAGCGAGCTCGTGTGTGAGACAATGGATGAAGCTCCTGCACAGGGTTTGAGGGCTGGGGCGGAGGGTGCCTGCAGTCCCGCCTGGCTTCTCCGTGCCTTCGTACATGCTGGAGAGGCACGAAGAGCATCCGTATCCCGGGAAAAGGAGGGGGAAGGGCATCCTTCCTGCTCCGCTTTAGGTATTTCTCCTCTTTTAAAACTGTTCTAGCTGGGCAAACTGGTACGGCAGAGCCGTGCAATCATCACTCGGGCAAAGGAAGAGACCTGGTGGTATCTCTGTCCAGCTGTCACACAGAAACCTTCACCGGCCGCTCTTCCCCGCTGTAAGTGCCAATCACAACAGCAATTCGGTTTCACGGCTGCGTGGACATGTGGGCTGCGTCATTTGTCCGCTCCAAAGCCTTAACTCTTCCAGAGTCATTGCTTTCCAGGGTGCAGCCTCCTCTCCCAAAGCTCTCTATTCAATTATAATTCCCAGTTGACCACTGCTTTTGAGATCTGTCAGCTAGCCAGCTTCTAATCCATTCAATGTGTGTGTTACGGATAATGTATAGCGGTATTTTTTTAATATTAGGGTGCTGTTTGGTACTAAGTCAAATGTTGTACAGAGTGTTACGTGCCTTACGAATATGTTGCCTTTGTCAACCAGACTTTGAACCTCCTCAAAGAATGAAATGAGGTTTGCTTGACAAGAGCTGTTTGCCACGAAACCAGGTTGGCGAGCATTAGTTGTAGTCACATCCTTTAATTCCTTATTAATTGAATCTCATATGAATTTTTCCACTGCTTTGCCCGAGAGTGATGTTAGACCAGTCAGCCCAACGTGAAAGAATGAGAGGTTTGTTCTGCTTGACCTTTTGGATATTGATTAAGAGAGAAATTATACAGAACATAGGTATTACGTGTGATTAAAAGTTAGTAGCCCTTCCCACGTTACAAGTGGCAAACATGACAGTCTATTTAGGTCCTCTCATTACATATTGCTATATATTGCATACAGATATTCGATATAGTTAATCATTAATGCCAGCCAAGAGTTAGTGTTTCTGGTGACTTTATAAAAGGCAGACCGCCGTGATGTTGAGAGCAGCAAAATCTCTTAACATTCCTGCAAGCGTTCAACACGTGCCTTGTTACCTCTGTGTCTGAGATAAAAGTCTGTAAAACTGGGGAGGCGGCAAAACCAGGGCATGACTGAGCGCGTTAGGGGTGCTCGTCCTTGGGTGGCGCAGGGGGAGCTGAACAGATCAGTAGGGAAAGAGCGTTTGGGTTGTACCCGGTGGGAGACGTGTCGGATGAAGCACATCAGGTACGTCAAGGCAGGTAACGCTATTGTGGTTTCATCCTGGTTTCATTAGGGAAACAAAAAGACCCGTAACTAGATTAAATTTTTGGCTTCATCCAGTAATATATTAGAATAAGCCAGCAGAGAAGCCTGCAAGATGTGGTGGCTGGTTTGTTTTTTATTTAAACATTCTTGCTTCGAGCTTAAGAGTGTTCTTATTTGGGAGTATGTTTCCAGTTATTTGCAATGTGCTAATTACCCGGTGGCAGAACCTAAGTGGGTGTAAATTGTCATATCTCTGCTGACTTCAGTGGAACTGTGGCAATTTGCACTTCAGGAGGATCTGTCACCTAGATTCTTGCCAAATTTGAAATCCCTTCGCTCTAACTTGGCTGGGGAGCCTCAGGCTCGTGGGAATACAGAAGAAAGCAAGCGTTTTGCAGGGCTTAAAATTCTGCGCGTCTCATTGATTTGTTAGCGCTTGTATTTGTTATTCAATCCGCCACAGTAATGTGTAATGGATACTTGAGCCATCTCGACTGATGAGAAAGGAATCCTGCTTCAGATCGCGCCGTTGCCATGGGAACGGCTGCGGCGGTACCCGCGCGGGCTCCCTGGAGCTGGAGGGGGGCATCGGCGATAATTCGGTGCAGGGGAGGCAGCGACACGCGCAGCTGTCAAAAGCCTCTCTGAAGTTCAAAACCTGTTAAAGGCTTGTGCCTTTTATTGCAGCTTTTGACGTGACCGTGCGTCTGGCCAGGACCGCTGACAGCCCGCGGGGTGGCTGGGGGCGGCAGAAATACCCTTCCTCCCCAGACGCCCGGAGCTTTGCAAACAGCTAACCTTCCTTTTCGGAGCAGACTAAATGAGAGATGACTCAGGGTGATGGTAAATAGCAAGTGGGGAATTCCAGGCAGAAGGGCATAAATACAGATTTGTTTGGCCATCCAGCATCCTGACGTTTCCTGCTGTAATGGCCTTTTAATTGATTAATCCTAATATAAAAGATTCATGTTGTCAGCTCCCTCCACAGCTTTTTCAGTGCAGTGTCATCTTGGAAGCCGACAAAAATGGCTCTCACATGGACGGGAGCCGTGGAGAAGCTGGCGGTGACAGCAGAGCCCGGCGCGGGCAGGCACTGTGGCCTTACCCGTGTGCGAAGGGCCGTCCGTGGGCTGGCTGGCGCCGACTGAAGTTGTCCTGCCGCTTGGCGAGTCCTCTGGTGACGAAGACCGGGGAGACACCAGCCTGCAGCTGGCGGACTGTGCTGCCACCCGTGTCTCCTCCGTCAGGGCAGGGTCTCCTCTTGGTCCTGGCTGTTGGTAGGGCTCTTTGTGGCTGCACATCCGTCGTGAACACTTCCCTATAAATCCTGCGGTGCCCGCCGGCCTGCTGAGGGGTTTTCTCCTGGGATGTCGCAGGAGATGGTCAGCTGATTTTCTGTGTCTACCAGGGCTATAAAAATGTTTGAGGTGATGATATCACCAGCAGGACGAGACCCAAGAGCCTCATGAGGCTCTGCCCCTGCATCTAGATGCATCGGGCAGCTTCGGCCAGAATGTGTCTATGGGAAGAAGCGGCAAGAGGAGAAAGCAATCTTTTTTTTCCCTTACCCTGTTTATTCCTCAGTTGCATCAATGTTTTCTCAGCATTTTAAAGGCAAATGAAGGATTTCCCTAAAAATCCCAAGTTGCATGAGTGCTTCTGAGAAGATTTCTTTCCATTTTTTTAGATATTAACGTCAAAATTTGCCTTTCCCTCTGTAAAACAGAGGACCTCCATGCCTGCCTGCCTCTCCTCCGCTTTCCCCCTCGTGTCTGACCTTACTGACCGTGCTACTCGCAGTCCCCCCCCGCGTGCCCTGCCCTCTCCCCTTATGTTCATCCAAAGTCATCTTTGCTGAGATGCTTCCCAGCCACCCTCTTCCCCCGTGCCCCTTGCCTTGTCTCAAGCCTCTGACGCCTCTGACAGCCTCTCCCCTCCGTGCATCCCTCCATTTGCAGCTCTTTTTTCTATTTTTTTTCTTTCTTTTTGGCTTATCTGCCACAGGATGCATCTCTCGTTCAGTGTTCAGAAGCTCGTTTTTGCCTCCTGTTAGCCCCCGATGCCAAACGCTCCCGCGCTCGCTGGCTGGATTTGCTTTTCCTCGTGCCTTTCCCGGGAGTGTCCAGTGAGGCACATCCCTGCTCCTCCTTCCCACCGTCCTCCGCCGGGATGCCTGCAGAGAACTTGCAAGCGCTTCGCCCGAGGAAGTGCTGCGATCGCCGCCTCCGAGGCAGAACATGGTTTTTTCCATCGCTCCTCCATATGTCTTGCAAAGTCTCTTACGCGACACAAGAGAGTCCTGTCCCCGTCCGCTGTGTCTCACCTCCACTGCAGTATTATATCATTATTTATAATCACAGCGAAGGACCTGGGGCCACCTCGCTTTCTGCGTAGCTTAAATAAAGGTGGGGTGAGTAATGAGTTTCTCACTCCCTCTTGTGCTCTGACTCTTGGTGTTGTTAAATACTGCCATTGTTTTTTCACCTTGTCCGATGCTAACTGTATTTATTCATATTATGTGTTGCCTTGAAGGCACCGGTATTTGGCGTTCGTTTGATCAGTGGCTCAAATGGCGCAGCCCTTTCTGCATTTCTTTCGCTGCCTGCAGGTACGTGGCGGTGAGTGCAGTAATCCCCCGGCGACCTGGGCAGACCTTCTTAAAGACAACAAATCCACAGGCAGTGAGAGATTTTTCCAGAATCTTATTTATCAGCCATCTGCTTGTATGCCGCGTCCCTTTCCCATTCCGGGGAATTTGAAGGCCGGTAGACCCCACTTCCAGATGAAAGAGGGGCAGATCCTGGGCTGGGCAGAGCAGGTCAGGCCGCGCAGGTGGCCTGGTGCCAACAGCTTGGAATGGACCGTACCTGCCCGTCCCTCGTTTATGAGTCGCTAAATGTTAAAATAAATATACACATTGATTTCATAAACAGGTGTAATGTACCAGGTAGCAGATTTTTATCTACTTTGGGCCTAATTCATTAACATTTTGCTTGTACAGGCATATCATTATCTTTACGTGGCTTCTCTGGTTGGCCATATGGGTCTTTTGGCTGCGTAGTATTATGCAGCAAACTTGCCATCTGGGTGATGTTTGCCAGACTACTTGAAATAGTTTTTTAGTTTGGCTTTTTTTTTGTTTTGTTTTTAAAATAGGGACCTAAGAAGTTTCTGTTATCCCTCGTTTTACCATGGGTGGTGCCTATTTTGTTTTCCTCGGCACTGTTCAGAAGAGTGTGTGTGGGGATGAACCCCGCTCTCCGCGCGGCGCAGCAGACCTCGCTGCCGTGCTATGGGCAAAGCGCCCCAGAACTGAGGGAGCTGGCTTGGCAGCTAATAGAAGAAACTGTTTCTTTGCAAACCAACGTTGATATTCCAATAATGAGGGTGTATTTTATTGCACTGCTCCCGGATTGGTACATTACGTAAAGTTGATTTATGGATGCAGAAGTGACAGCAACTGAACTGCAGGAGCCGTTGGTACGGGGGGTGCGGATGTACCGGGATGTGCCCCAGCTGCGGGAGCTGGGAGGATCCTCCTCGTACCGGGAATTGCCGGCTGGGACCTCATTTACCTCCCGGTGAACGCTGCGCCCGCTCTTGGTGCCGGGACGCCGGCTGCAGAGCCGGGCAGCTGGTGAGCACCTCAGCTCCGCTCTGTAGCGCTCGGTAGAAGAGGAGGGAACGCACAATACCGGGTTACTAAGCAGCATCTGGAAAATTACCCTTAGGTCTTACATTCATGTTTGTAACCTTTGTAAAAATATTATTTCCCGTTGCTACCCGGGTTTTATAATGTCAATATACTAAGCGCTACCTCCCAGTATTACATCTTACACACAGCGCTGCCTTCTTTATACCCTAGAGCACATGTGTTTTCTAAGCTGGCTTTCAAAAATAGCTGGTTTTCAAAAAAAAAGAATTCACAGGAGACTTTGCTGTTGGCAGGGAAAGACGTTTTTATCGTGGTCTGGAGTGAAATGTGCAGCAGATCTTTAATTTAAGTTCACCTTTAGCATTCAGGGTTCTTCTGGCTCCAATTCGAAAGCCGTTGCGGTGGATTGTTATCTGCAGAGATTAGCTTTCCTTCGGGACTTCCTTCTGTGCTGCGGCTCCACTGCACACAGCCAGGAAAACCACCCCACTGCGGCGCGTCTCGTCCCGGCGGCTGGTGCGTCCCCGTCCCGGGGTCCGGTCGCCCGCGTGTCCCCGCGCGGTGCTGGGGACCCTCCCGCCCGCCAAGCATGGGCGCTCAAGGGGGGCTGGCCGCGGGGCCGCTGGCTCCGTCGGGGTCCATGCGTGCCGTGCTCCCGCCTTCCGACTTTCCTCCTCGGGAAAAAGAGCTCCCCTTCTATTAGTTTTTCAAATGTCATCCCGTCCAAAAACCTTGTTACCGTCCTGTTTTCCCTCTGTGAAATGCAGAATTAAGAAGCTGCATTCAGATTATGGAAAGGACTGGCCAGAACTGCGCATAGCTGAAAAGGGCAGTTCCGAATCTGCAGTCACAGCTTCAGCAAATGCAGCGTGATGCAGTTAGTTGTACAGTGCCACTGGTGGTGATTGGGTCTGTGGAGTTGCACTGGAATTTAAGGAAATTAATACAGATCATGTATAACACTCTTAGTCAGAATACCAAAGCCTAGCATCTTATGTTTTGACATGTATATTATTTATATGCAAATTTAGTCTTTTCTGCAGAATTTCCTTGGAGATAAACATTTCATTAGGAAGTTAAGGAAGAGGACACAATACGTTAATGGAAGATAATCAACACATAGCGTGTGACTGGGAATATAGCGATGAGAAAGAGGGAGATTAGCTTTTATATCGATTCTATTCTTTGAGATGCAGTCTCGTTTCCCTCTGCCCACATACGTTCTGCTTGCGGGCTGTGTAAAACCACACTTTGTTAGATTGCATGTATTTAGCAACATTTCACTCACTGGAAGATCTTTGCAGCTAAAACCCATGTCTCGTGCACATAGGGCGGCTTTTAGACGCAATTGCGTGTTGTTCAGAGTTTGTTAGCCTCAGACAGCGTGTGCTAATTGCTGTTATGGCGTGTACAATGCTAGGATGCTTCAAAGAAGGAATAATCGGTAGCCGCAGGGCACGATGAGGCCACCGAGCAAGGTTATTTACAGTACTATATACAACGGAGGAGAGCGGTGTTCAGGAAACATCAGTGGGAAGCAGAACAGAAAAGGACAAGCCGAACTGACCAGGAAAATGGGTTGTTTTATGAGCAGACGTAAAAAGCTTGTTTAGCTTGTTTAATCTGGCAAAACCAAGGCTGAGAGGTGATATGGTTGCTCCGTCTACAAATGTCAAAGGAATAAAGTGGGGAGGTGAAAAGCAGCGTAAACTGAAGGACGGCGTCGGCACAAGAATTACCGGAGCCAGAAGAGCTGCAGGTAAAAGCCCATTGGGGACGAGAAGATGGTTTCTGTTTGTCTCAGAGCCTTCTGCAGGGTCAGGGTGGCGCCCGCAGGGCTGCTGTGAGGACGCGGTCGCCTGCGGCGTCTGCTCGTGGCAGCACTGGGCTCGATGGTCACAAATCCTCGGTGCTGGGGAAGGCTACGGCGTGGGCTGCTCTGCACGGGACCGTTCCCGTTTCCTTCTTTTCTCTGTCTTTTTTTCCCCTCTCCAGAACATAGTTAGATTTTTGTCGTGCGTTAGGACACACTTAAACGCTATTTGCTGGCTAATTATGCGTAGTGGCAGATTGATCGTAAAACACTGGAAAAGCCACACCTTCCTGGGGTGGCACGATCGATGTGTAGAAGGCTCCGCAAACTGCAATTATCTCTGTACTTTGTAAATACCTGTCTGCATTACTCTCCAAATGACTCCATTTCACATGCTGCTGCTGTCGGCGTGATGAATCCTTTCACGTACAGCTTTGAGATGATGACTCCTGAATCTGGGGCTTCATGAAACTCCCTGAATGTCTGGACATGCGGAAGAGCAATTCTGGCTGTAGGTGCCAACCGCTGAGCTGCTTCACCGCGCGCTCCCACGTGCTCGTCCCACTCAAGCAGTTGAGGTTTGGCTTTTGTTTAAATAAGTAGCGTGTGGTTGTATCAGCCAGTGGATAACGTGTACTCTGCCAGCAAACCCAGTCTTGCCAAGTCAGCACCTTCTGCCACTAAAACTCGCTCTGCTTGTACGTGAAGACTGAAGAGAGTAAGGTGAAGAGAGCGGTCACAACAAAACAGGTATATACGCTACCTGCAGAAAAAAATGTTTTTATAAAGAAGCCTGTTCAGTAGCGCAAGCACAGGTATTTATTTGTGCGGGGTGCGCTGTGCTTGGAAGGCTTTGGTGGTCTGATGATCCTTCAACAGCACTTCGTGTCCTTGCACCGTTTATTGTGTGTCTTTAAGTTACCTGAGGGGAGTTTTACATTTCAAACTGGATTTGTGCCCTTGGCAGTAGCAGTAATAGAATTAATAATTACATTTTTGCAGAATTACTAATTACATTTTTATAGAATTTTTCATTTGCAAAGTGCATTACAACTGCTCTGTAATTAATTGCATACCTGTAACGACACAGAACTGTATCAGAGACTCCACAGCAAGGGAAGTACAGGAGCGCGGTAATTTTTGAGGGGCTGCTCTCTTTTCTTTCTTGCTGGGGCTCAAACCTTTTTGTTTGAGCATCTTCTCGGGGGGGCAGTTTGAGCGTTTAAATTCCCTCGTCACAAGCGGAGGCTGGTACGTGGGTCACACGTGTGCTCCCTGACCCAGCGGCTTTTTCCCACTTGCCAGTTTCCCTCGGTGTTTTTCCTGCTTAACCAGCTCTCTCCTTAGTTCCGTTTCCTTGGCCACCCGCTGAGTGCCTGCGTTATGCTGAGGATGGTTCCTCTGAGCTCGTTAGTTTATTAGTCGTTGAACTATGTTCATTGTAGATATATTCACTTAACAAGGTAAACAACGAAGTAATGAAGCTCTAGCTGAGTGTACCTTTGTTTCTTTCAAGTATTAGAACCTGAAGATCACTTAAGTGGCAGAAAATAACGCCCGTGGCCCAGCGGAGGTTGCGCGGGAGCGTGCCGAGCGCGGGGGCTGCCAGAGACCTGGGGACCAGACGGGGCTTCAACACACCGTGGTGTTAAACCCCCGCCCTCCACCCGTGGCGATGGAGGGAGGGAGCCCGCCAGGTGTTTTTCAACTTTAACTCGGACTTTTGGGAAATAGGGCCAAAAAAAAAGGAAAATCTTTTCAAATGATGTGTCAGGCGTCCCGGTCGTGGCCTCATATAAACCAGCTCCTGCAGGCAACAGGCAAACGGCTGCTCGTGTCCCCCCTGTGCTGGCAGGTGTCCTGGTGCATCGCACGGCCACGGCCCAGGGATCCCTTCCCACCCAGGATTCGTCCATTCTCTCCTTTTCCATAGTCACAAAACAGTCTCATATTTTATGAGAATTCTGTCCACTTAGAATAAGGTAATTGATACAGGCAATTTCAGTTCCCTTTAATATAACAGATCTCAAGTGTGAAACCTCCTTAGTTAATGATCAGCATAAAATAAAAGTCTTTTTTTAGTGTAAGTTCTCAGTTAATTTTACAGTTCGGTTGAAGTGAAAATATCATTAAACAGGGTAACATTAAACTTTATACTTATTGGACCTCGCCTGCTCTGCGAAGGACAGATGAGTTGGTGTCTCAGCAGTCGCCGTTGCGAATCGATCATTCTCCGACCCCTGTTCCTTGCACTCCTCTGGCTCTGCGGCACCGCGAGGGCGAAGAGCAGGAGGAAGAGGAGGGCTGGTCGCAAGCTTATTTCATCAAATAGTCGAAAATGCCCAAGACTGGCCAGGAGTGATGCTAGAACCAGGTGACTGCTGTTCTAGGTGTTCTGGGTTTTGGTAGGGTGCCCAGAACTGGCTCCAAACGAGCACTGGGAAATTGGTTCAGAGAGTCTCCAAGGGTGTAACATCCTCCCCGAGCCCTGCAGGGACGTTCAGCTGATAGTCACGGTCAAATCCGGCTTTGGCACGAGTCAGTCCCTCTCTTTTCCTTGACGTCATTAGAGAAACACCTTTTTATTCCAAATTAAATTCGCAAGCCAACCTTGAAATAAAGCAGTGCTACTCACATTTTATAAAGCAGGTGCTATCAGTGTGGGGTGGCATCCTTAATATTAGAAAAGATAATGCCTAATTTATTAAGGGTGCATAGTGAATTTAAAATAAATAAAAAAAAAAGGGCTTGAAGACTTGAAGACAATTTGTATTGATACTACTTCCAGCTGTAGTCCCGCTGGGCCCAGTGCTGAGCCGAAAGGGTCCCCGGTGCTGATCCAGAGGCTGCCCCGGGGCAGCGGAGCCGGGGAGGAGCACACGCAGGTCCTCCCTGGGTGTCTGCCGACCGCCGCCAGCGACGAGGAGCTTTGAAGGGCGCGGGAGCTGCGGAGCTTTGTGCTGCGGAGCTTTGTGCTGCGGACAGAGGACGGGGGATGTGGTTTCGGCTTCTTGTCCCGCTGCTTTCCCTCCCTTCCAGGAGAGCGTGAAGTGCAGGTTGTGATGGATTCTGTAGTGAGCCAGGTGGGAGCAAGACTCCTTCCTTGAGGCAGGGTGGGTAAGCGGCCACGTTTGCTGTTTTTAAGACCAAACTGGGCCGTGAGCTAGGCTGTATCAAAACGCAACATGGCAACCAATGAGCTTGGAAAAATGGAGGCAAAATAATGTTTTTTTTTTTATTTAAAAGAGAGTTTAATGCTGTAAAAAGATAACGAGGAAACAAACGGTTACTTGCCTGAACTCCAGGAGACACTGTTGTTAGAAACAGGGAAGACGCTCTGTTAAAGGGGAAAAAAAGGAGTTTGGGGAGGCGAAAGGTCCTCCTTCGTGGGTGCACCCAATCGGCTGCACAGAGCCCTTCGCCGGGGGCTCTGCAGCGAGCGCGGGCTCCTCTCAGGTGTCAGATTTGCTCTGCAGGATCTTCTGTATTTTACTTTATTGTGTTTATTTGAAATTCTTTATATAATTCTGTTAAACATCTCTTTGAGACTTGCATATGGTAAAGAAAAGTTCTCTAGAAAGGGAGCCTCTAAGTCCTAACACTAAACTTTAAAACAAAATAGCGTCTGCTGTTGATAGATTTTGGGGGGGACTGGAGATTCTTACCACTAAGGCCCCAACTCATTTATCTTTAGGGTTTGTTTGAAATAAAACAAAACACAAAGAAAACCCTTAAAGAAGCAAAGCGTGAGTTCTTAAGGAATGATGCCACTTGTTCTCCACTAAAGGAATGTTTTATAGCATTGCGTCCTCTAAATTAACATTAAATATGCAGTGGGGTCTTGCGAGGGCTGTGGTTTCGCACTGTGGTTCTTAGGTCTGAAAGTTTTGCTCTTCTCAAACGTGTCTTTAAACCCAAATAAGTCCCGGGCAAAGCAGCATCCTGGGACGCGACAGTGACAAAGCTGGCACCGCTCACGGCGCCCGGGAGAGCATCCCGTCCTCCTCCCGTCTGCTTTCACCTTAACGATAGAACGTCTTCATTAGCCGCCCTGGTGGTAATCTGCTGCTGATGGAGATTAATAGAGAAAATATTTTCTAAACACTTCTGTATGCGTTTTCATTAATCTATGCTCGGAAAATTAATCTTGTGGGGCGACCTGCAAAAGGTGTTAATTGCATTTTCAGAGGAGGATTTATCAAAAGTTTGAGGAGTGGGAGCAACAACCACACAGCGAGGGCTTCAGAGGGAACGTCCCTGTCCTTCAGACCCTCCTGCTTAATGCAAACATCTCTTTTTAAAAGCTCTTTGAATAACGTGGATAATTGAATAAGGTGAATAATTGAGTTAATATCCATCCTTAATACTGTATTGTTATTTTTGAAGACCACTCAGGTGGGGGCGTGGGGATGGGGGAGTTGTTGGTTTGGTTTTTGTGGGTTTTTGCAGTTACCAATAATGAAATTTGGCGTGAAAATGAAACTGTGTGTGTTACGGGAGTGGCTTCGGTATGATGATGATTTATTGTCCGCTTTTACTTACGAAAGCACACTCAGTAAATTCCTTGTGATTTGTAAACCTACAGGCAACGTATTGGATAAAAATGATGAATTGGGCGTCTGAGGGAACAGATTTCTGTCCGCTCATGGGACTCATTTCTAATGATGCTTTTTGTGGTGTTAACGTGAGGTTTGGGGAAGCGAGCAACCCAGAATTTTCTGTTTTCTTCTCTCTTCGTTGAATCTTGAACGTGAGTTGGTTTCAGTGACTGAGAAAATATTGCTTTTCGATTTTGTGCTGTAACCGGCTTAAGTAAGACTCAGCGCACGGCCAGCCTCAATGAAGCGTTTTATCTTGGCAGTAAACAACTACCCGAGCGCGTCTCCGTGCCTTTTCTCCCAAATGCTGAAAACCTGTTTACAAAAATGAAACAAACAACGTTTAAATTTACGCATGTCGCTGTGAATCTTCCTGTGATCTGTTGGACCTGTGAATGCCTGTGCGCTATCAATTACACATGAAAGTATTGGTCTTCTTTTGAGCTATATTTAGCCAGTGAAAATTTGAGAGAGTGTCTGAAGTTTCTCTGCACAGATGCCGGTTTTGCATGAGGGGACTGCTCTCAAGGGATGGCATTGCACCATTTCAGTCTTGAAAAAAGCTGAAACAGTAAGTAATTTCATGTTCAAGTAACATTTCAGTTCTTGCTCAGATGACATCCTCAATTAGATGGGTGCATCTCGCCTTCGGGAGCTGCGACCGAAGAGCAGCGCTCTGAAACAGAGAGTCAGCCTTTGCAGAGGGGAAACGAGGACCTCGGAGCTTCTCTTGCAAGAACCAAGCTGTTCGTCGTGCTGGAAGTGGAAAGAACAGGAATAATGTGGAAACGCTGTTCTCCAGCAGTTTTGTTTCCTGGGCCAGCTGTGTCCATCTCTGCAAAAGGCCGGAGGCTTTTCGGAGCGCCGTGTCTGCAGGAGCAGGGAGCCGGGGCTTGGAGCCGCCGTTCAGCCCGCCGGCCGTGCCCTGAAGGAAAAGCGTCTTTTCCATTCCCATTGGCGAAGCTGGACTTGTACTCACATTCAAGGAAAGAAACTGTTTGGCTTGAGAAAAACGCTGATCTGCCATCCCCAGTAAAACACTCTGGGAACCCGGGGGATGAAAAGAACAGACCTCATGGTGTAAAGCTTAAAAGTTTATTTTATGAAGTCTCCTGGTCTTTTTCAGTCAGTGTCAGCCTAGAAGAAATGCTGTGAATGTTTTAATTGGCTGTGATGGGGAAGACGGAAGATTCCCTCTGCGTGAGCAGAGGTGATGTACTAAAAATGATTCAGCATTCTGTTGTGTCAAATATCTCATCAGCGCTGTCTTGCTTTTATTGAGAAAATATGCAGAAAGCACTTCAGAAGCCGAACTGTCGAAACTGCCAGCTGATCGCTTGGCTTTCATTTGTCAGTGCCCTGTGGTTGCCCGGGTCCCCTTCCCTCTGCGTCTGCCGTGCCACCGCGGGCACCCTGCGAGCAGCAGGGCCTGGGTCACCCCACGGTGGGGAGAGCGCGGACGCCGGGGACTGCGCAGCCCTCGTCACCAGCTGAATCGCCCGCGGACTCAGTCGGTGCTATTTGGTAGCATTTCCGGCTTCTCAGGTAAAAAGTGCAAAAGGTTGAAGAGGAATGTGTAAGATCCCATCTGTGTGAGCAGAGTTTATAAGATTAATTTGTGTGAGGGCTTGCATCTAGTTAATCCATAATTAATCAACAAAGCTCACCGGTTCTATAATTGGATGCTAGTGACAAGTTAGTTAAAGCAAAATTAAATCCCTTCATGTCACGTTTGTGCGCGGGAGACGTTGCAGATGACGTTGTCAATCGATGCGCCTTTGCCCTGGGTGTCTGGTTTGCAACGTGTTGTTGGCAACACGAAGACAAATCCTCTTCAGACATCTATACTTTGAATGCCAGAAATAGAAATTACTGTTATTTTACAAAAGAGAAGAAAATTTGCTCTTAGCTTGCAATTTTTGCTTGAATTCTCCATGATGTCTCGGGGCGTAGGGAGGATACTCGCTTTTGTGTTTTGAGTTCTATTTTCCTTCCTCAACAGTCCAAGTGTAATAACTGTTAAATAGCCTTGGAGAACTCTTCAAAAGGCAGAGAAATAACTTGCAAAATCTGAGAGATAATGTCTCCTCAGGAGGACACGAGGAAGGTCTCTGTATTTTGCCATTGTTCTACAGAGGATACACCCGTCTTGTGTATCTTGCCGTAGGAGACCTCTTCCAACATTCGTTATCTATCATGAAAATAAGCTTTCCATTCTCTGATAAAAAATTAGTACAAGTAAAACATCGACCTTTTGACTGCTTATTGAATGTCAAAAACACTGAGCTGTTTGCTGGTGGTGAACTTCAGTAAATTTAGGCACACTAATCTTGAGAAATTAATGCTTTGCTGTTTGGCTTTTTGGGACAGGAATGAAATATTTATAAGTTGGTTGCAAGCAGTATAAACTTAGTATTTCTACAACAGCTTGTCCATAAAGACATTCTTAAATGCTTGCTTACGGTAGCTCCTGCCGTTGTTTGTGAGCGATAGGGAAGCTCTAAGGATTTTAAATTGGAATGGGAAGATTTAGTATTGGCATACACAATAATTTGTTTTAGGTCGTATAAATGCTTTTTAATTAAGAGATTCGTTGGAAGGAGGTTTGGAGGTCAGGTTCTTCCAAGTTTTCCATGTGTTTAGATTCAATTTTCAGAATTCAGTAGCTACTGAACACCTTAAATGAATTCCTGAAACTGGGAAGGGAATATCACCTTCTGAAGCTCCCTTGATGGAATGCAGAAAGCCTTGCCGCAACCGCGATCCCTTTCCACTCGGTATTTTTGACGCTATAATGTGAATTATGCCACCTTTGCAAAGAACTTGAAGTGACCAGATGGGAAAGATTGTGTGTTGAATCACTGTCTTCAGTGGCTTCTGGTCTTAAATGTAAGCAAGCGGTGTAAAGAGGCCAGGTCCTGTAAAGAGACCGGGACCGAGGAACTGGGGGTCTCGCAAATGAACGCGCAGGTAACGTCTGCAGGTAGCACCAGGGCTCGTGTTGCACAGGAGAGGCTGCCGAAAAAAAGATTCCAGCTAAGGCTTCTGATCCATTCCAGCACAAAATTAATCCAGGATAAAACTGCGTGTACATTTACTAGCTCCCAAAAGTTCTCTTGGATATTTATATATTTGCTCTAAGTTGCATTTGTTACCCTTGGCCGTGGTAAAGGCCGCTGGGCTTGAGAAGGTAGGGCTGGTTTTACAGTACTTAGTGGGTATTTGACATCCTCGCTCCGAGCCCGCCCCGGTCTCTATCCCACAGAGCCGGCCTTGGCTCTTCCCCCTCCCGGCCTCCCGCTGGGTGTCCCAGGGGATGCACTTCCCCCGCTCTCTCCTGGTGGAGCCGAGAGCATCCTAACAGGATCCCGGGATTCATATCAGATCCAGGTCAGGCGCAGATATTGATGCCCTCCGCGTCGATGCCTCTTGCCCCGGCTTTCGGCATAGCTCTGCCGCGCTTCCCGTCGTTAAATTATTCAGCCCTTCACAATCCATCTCCAACGTCACACTCCCCCTTTCCCACGGTGCCGACTTCCAAAGCCTGGCTATCCCCTGAAAAAAGAGTATTTCCTCTTTGTTCATTCTAAGTTTATCAGACATTAATTTAATCAAGAAACCCTTTGTTCTTTTTTTACAGCAGATGTTAAAATGGAATGACTAATCACTTTCTAAACCTTTTTATAATTGTGTATTTGCTGCCTCAGTCGAGTCTTGACTAAGACCGGTTCAATAATCCTTTTTTTGTGCAATGTTTCCTCAGATATAAATGTATTTAGACCTCTACCTATCTTCATTAACCTCCACCGAATGTGTTCAGTCTCAGCCCCCCTAACGGCTGAGGCGACCAACACAGACATTAATGCTTCGTACAGGTTTGTATCTGATTTTCCATTTATGCTGCAGTAGACATGATTAAAGACGTGATTACTTCGAGTAAAATCGCAGCTAAATCCTGTCATAACCAGCCCATTATTTTTTTGTTCTCCTATTAGGATTTTAGGCCTTTCTTTGACATATTTTTATTGCCAGATTAGGAGGAAAACACTTGACTTGTTTGCAACGTTCTCATTATATTGTCTTTATAACATTTCTAAAAGAGAATAGGTATAAAATACTTCTGTGTATTGTGGACATATTTCAGTCTGACGTTAATGCGCTCCATGATTTTCCAGCTCACAATTCTTCTAACCTTGTGGTGACAGTCCAGAAACCCTCACACCTGGGGAAACGTGCGGTTGCAAGAGCTGCTGGAGTCTCGATGATGTGTGGGGACCCGGGTAATGTCTCTGTCCTGGAGGTTTTATGGATCCCGCTTGAGTAACTGCCAAGACGGGGTTGGGTTAGAAAACCATCTCCTGGAGCCAAAGCAGCCTTTCGTGCTGCTTTTCCTCTTACTAACCCCCCACTGATGTCGGGGTCGCTGGGATGCTTTTCCCTTACCTGGGAATGTGGGAGTCTGGGTTTCGCATTAAGCTTGTGTCACCCAGATCTGCTCTTCATAATCGCTTGCAAACTCGGACTGTTGTGTATTTAACAGGGCGTCATTAGGCCAGCCACCCGTAGAGCCCGTACCGCCCTGTTTGTACCCAGGTCCAAGTGGGACGTGTCTCCGAGCCCCTCTGAGGTTGGGTGGTGGAGGTGAATGTTGGAAATCTCGCCCAGTGAGAATCCCCGTGTCCTGCGTACCAGTGCAGTGTCTGCAGCTGGGTCCCTCGGTGACTTTTCTTACCCTTGTGTGACCCATTGGGGCTGTCGGTGCCCCAAACGCCTCCAGCCCAGCTGGGCCTGGTGCTTGTCCCCATGGCGCGGGGGCTCTGGCCCTGACCTACCATTGTGGCTTCCCAGAAATCCTCCCAGATACTCCCCGTGCCCCTGCAGGATGGTAAATGCGCGGGACCATTGGTAATGGATGGTCTGACCTCATGGGTGCCACAAACACGGTGTGTCACAGCTTGGTGTCCCTCTCAGCCTGGCGTGGTCCGTCTCTAGCGCCTCGCAGGGGCAGCTGGGTGGGAACAGAAGCGCGCAGGAGGTGGAAGTAAGACCTCTCCCAGAATTCGTTCTACTAAGGGACCTTTGATATTTCAAATGGGTAGTTTCGTTTCAATTTAAATTTGTTTGGCCTTGTTTTCTAGACATTCGTTTGTTTGTCTTTCTCTCCTAGGTTAGTCACTAAACAGCCAACATTTTTCTCTCCATGAAGACTTTTGGTAAAGGTATTGGGTTACTGTGAACTTTTGGCCTTATGTTTTTCCAAATAAACAAAACTGGCTGTGCTCCAGCTCTCCCACCACAATACGTTTTTTCCAGTCCTCTCCTTATGCCACCTCCAGCTTTTCAGCTGCGGCCACCAAATCTGTTTGTTTCTTTCTACGTCTGGTTTCCTTCATCTCTTCAGCATCTCCCCAGTATGTGCCCAAGAACCAGATTATCTCCCTTTGCCCTGGCGCTGCCTGGTCGTCGTGCGAAGCGGTGGGCCAGCTGTGGCTGTGTAATCCTTTCCAGAGCCCTCGTTACCCTCCAAGGAAGGTTCCCCTGTCTTGGGGATACAGTTGCCCAGACACACATTTTGCTTGAAGGGACTTCATCTTCCCAAACATGCTCCTGCCCCCGCGTGACGCCCTGCCCGCGCCTCCACGCTCCTTTGGTCACTCGTAACTTCTCCTTGCAGCAATTCCCTGTTTGTCGTCAGATCACTGGTGCAAAGATTTAATAGTGCTGGGCTTGGATTCCTGAAGAGTGTGATCGGGAGACTCTGATCTTAATTTCCAGTGAGTGGCCACGAGACGAGGCTTGGCAGCAGGACAGCTGTTGCTTATTTTGAAGCAATATTGACTGCTGCATTCGCAAGATGCCTATTATCTTAATATCCAGAGCCAGTTCATGACGAACGCCTACTTCTTTGTTGTAAAGTTGGGATATATCTTGTCTGCCAGCTAAGAGCGCGACTTCTCTGTAAACTTCTCTTTCATGGAAGAGAAGATGATGTTATGCCTGAGATTCAGATGTTTTATAGGTTGCTTTGGTTTTTTCCATCATTCCGAGCATCCACAAGAGTAGCTTCACAGCAGCATTCGCGCTGCATGGGCTCTCTCCCAGATCACCCTCCCAGAAATCAGTGATTTGTACTCAACCTTGCTCTGACTCGTCATCTGAAACATCTCTCGGGTCTGCAGAAAACCCTGGAGATTATTCTAGAATATTCAAGCCGGCGGTCACCAAGCCACGGGGGTCTCTGTGCTACTGGAAAGCGCTGGGCAGGAACTAATTGGGAGCAGGATGCCGCGCGGGATGCCCGGCTGGGTTATCCACGTAATCCCCCATGGGGTGTGTGTTATGATTTGTGGTTTTGGGGTTTGGTGGCGAGAGATGCGGGTGGCAGGGAGCTGGGTGGATAGCGTGAAGCCTCTGGTGTCAGGTTAGGGGGTGGTTTGAAAAGGATATTTCATGACTCATTGGCCGTGACCGCTGGCCCTCAGGAAACTTCCAGCTCCTGGAAAACTCGTAATCCCACGAGGATCCCATGCGCGCTCCCCGCTTGAATCGTTCCCGAGGGAAAGCTGCGGCGTTTTCCTCCTGCGTCTCACAACTTTGTCCCTATCCAGGCAGCATCCCTCCCCTACGGTTCTCACCGAGGCCGGGGTGATTAAGCACTTCAATTGATTAATCAAATTTCTTGTGATGAGAACTACTGTCATTCATTAATCTGAATGGGATTATAAATAAGAGTTGGCAGATAGGGGAGACAAACATGTTGACAGATAGACCTGCTGCTTTGAATACAAATTACACCACTGCATCTGGAGGGTTTTAGCTCCTGGCAGCCTCGGGATATAGCTTCCCTAAAGGTAAAATTAGACTGAGATTAAAGTATCCCCATATTAATAAAGAAATATGCATTTATGAACAGGCAGCTACTGCAGGTGGGTGTGCGGGACTGCATACCAATGATCCCACCGCAGGACCGGGCTGTGGATTTTGCTTCCTGTGGAATTCGTGAAAGATTTTATGAGGTTAGTTGTAGTCAAAACTCAAGGATAACCCAATTGCGAGTGTGTGGCTAATACCAATTTGAGCAATAAAGTAGCAGGCTGGCGTGGGCAGTTCCTATTGAATCGTCTTGCAGTTGACAGCATCGCAAATAACAGAAAATTCGTATCAAATCCTGCACTTGTAGAGACGCTGTCTAACGTTTGCTTTTTGGAGAAACAGCGCCGTGTGCTTTCCATCCCGTGACTTCGTGCAGGAGGTGGTTTAGGCGACCTGGGGACGATGTTGGAGCCCTGGCCACGCTGCAGCCGATGGCAGAATTCCCACCAACTGCAGCAGGACTGGAGTCTGGCTGCCAGGGGAGGAGGTGACTCTGCAAGTCGTGTCTCCTGCTTCTCCGGCGACGCAGAGCAGCAGGCAGCGTCCCCGCAGAGCCTGCTGAGATTAAAGCTATCGCTTCTTGTTGAACTGGCCTCATGCGTTTCTTTGCATAAATATTTAAAGAATTCTTATTAAAAGAATTACCAGTATAAAAAATTAAGAGTTTGATAGCTGGCGCGTAGCATGCTGCGGTGTTGCTTTAGTCTGCGGTGGAAGGTCAGGGAGACAACGTGCTTCTCGCCATCATGGAAGGGCAAATTTGTCCGCGTTGACGCTGCCTGCGCTGGCCCAGCCTCCCCGGGGACAGCGAAAGGGTTGGTGGCCGGGTCGGTGGCCAGGTTCCCTCGGACGGGAAAGGCAGGGGCTCATGGGGATGGAAAGGTCCTGCGGAAAGGGTTGACCTTGGACTGTAATTTGCTGTTGAGCTGCAGGCAGGAGATCAATGGGT
Source organism: Rissa tridactyla (assembly GCF_028500815.1). Classification (NCBI taxonomy): domain Eukaryota; kingdom Metazoa; phylum Chordata; class Aves; order Charadriiformes; family Laridae; genus Rissa; species Rissa tridactyla. Next base: position 410,708 of record NC_071481.1, on the reverse strand, counting down.
AAGTGCTGGAGGATTCGATGGCCCGCAGACAGTACCAGTAAATGCTCTACTGAAAACACGCGGCTGCCAGCGTAAAGACCAAGTATAGAAAAGAGAGGTTTGGGCAGGCTGGAAAATGCCATTACTGACTTATTATTATAATAATTTAATCCACTCTGTGACAGCCCCGCTGGGTTTGTAATAACATTTCTGGGTAACCTTTCCTTTGTGCGATGGAAAGGCTCCCGTGGTGCCCGGCTGTGCATCAGGTTTTGGAGGTCTGTGTGGCGCGTTGGTCACCGAGCCCCTTCCCGCGAGGGGGGCGGCTGCTCGCCCTCTGCGTCCTGATGGGAAGGTGGAAACCCAGCGGGAGTTTCTGCCGAAGCAGAACCACCTGGTTCCTGTCCCCATCCCCTTCCTCTCCAACGTGGCACCGCTCCCTGTGCCGCCTGCGCGGGAACCTCAGTGACGGCAGCGCACCGCATTCCCGGGTTTTTTGGACTAGGGAAAAAACCATGTAGTGTTAAAAGAGGAAATGTCGCCATCCTTCAGTATCAAACAGGTAACACAGTTTAGCATATCTGTTTTTCTTGCATCAACATAATACATGGTCTAAAGAGTAGAGCTAACGGAGGTACCGTTCACTGGAAAAATCAAGGGAAGCTGCTAAAACACATCACTTTCTAGGGACCGCTCTCCCTCCCTCCTCCCTCGGGAAGACGCAGCCCAGCGTGCCAAAGACGGGAGTGGTTTGCAGGGACGCGAGTGAGAAGTCTTCAGGTGAAGCGCCGCGGTCCGTGCGGTGGGACTGTGGTAGAGAAAGGTCCGAGGGTCAGGTTGGGAGGGCGGAGGGACGTCTGTCAGGCATACAGCGGAGGATTGCAGGCGTAAAATTTAAATTTTAGAATTTGGGGCACTGAAGTTGAGTACCCATATACGCAGATTTCTGCCAATTAGACAATGTCGTTAGAAGAATCATTTCTAACAGTAAGAAAGTTAAAACGCGCAGTCTTTGCAGTGACTTCAGAACTCCACAGAGGGAAAACAGGGTTTGAAAAAGAACCCATTAAACATTTAAATATTTCATTAAATATTGAACATTTCAAAAATTGCTTTCTAACAAGTCCTGAGGTAAACAGAACAATATTTGGTAACAAAAGCTACCGGAAGTGACGAGGTCCTGCGAGGAATGGAGCTTGGCTCCGGGTTTGGAGGCTGCGGTAACCTCTCCCCCCTCGATCAGCCGTCAAACGAGGTCCCTGGGCGCAGTCCCGAAACCCTTATCGAGGTATAACTGCCGGTGACATCGAGGGCATCAGGAGGGTTTGAAGCACGTCAGAGAATGAGCCAATAGGATCAAAACCAAAGTTCTTGCTCCGGGCTGAATGCCTGAGCGGCCACCGGTGCCCCGATGCTGCAGGGAGGTTCCTGGGGCGCTGCCGCCGTCTCCGCTGGAGCCCCGAAAGGAAAGGTCAGATTCTCCGGGATTTTGCAACTGCGCAGAAATTTTAGGATGTTTTTTGAGATCTGCTGTCAGTACGTAGGGACTCCTTGCCCAAACTGGCAAAGTATAAGCGATTGCTTAAGTTTAGTTGACATCGATAACAGGGAAGCCTTGCCAGCAGTGCAGATCCGTCCAGCGCTGAGATCGGAGCACGGTTTTTGTGCTTTGCTGAATCAAAGTTACTGTCTAGAAACGCTGGAGGAGAATCCAAACCTGTCTAATGTCTGTGTCTAACTAAGATCGGCAGTGAGAAAACACGTTTAGCAGTGTTTTAATTGAAGGTTTGCTGCAGTAATGGGAAAGTCTGGATGCCTCCCTATGTTATGACACTTTTTTCCCTTCTTGGATCAGAACAAGACCTCTGGGTGCAGCCCGCCTGCCCCCCGGGGGGCTCCTGGGCGCTGTGGGGTTCCGCCCGTTGCACCTCCCTGTTTTAAAAAGCTGAACCGGCACCGATCTGAACAGAGAAACGTTGAGGTCGGTTCCTTGTTGCGTCCCCGTCAACTTGGTGTCACTGTGCATCACTTTGCCCTGGGAGAGTTGTCAAAAACCTGCTTCTCCGCTCGCTTGGCCAGGCCCCCGGCGCTGCTCCCCCCTCCCCAGCCGCATCTCGCTGCCGGGGGAGGAAAAGTAAGATTGATGGCACTAGGTTCCCCGTGCGTGGTGTTGGCATCGAGTCAGGGGGTTTTACAGCAGCACGTTGGCTTTTCTCGCTGAATTTTGATTAATGGAGCGGGCAGGAGCCGCTGCCGTCTCCCAGCTCCGGCGGCTGACAGGGGCGAGCCTAATCTGATGTTTAAATGGATTTGGAACGTGTCCGTGGCTTTAGCATCCCTGTCCTGAAGGAGGGACCATCTGCTACGAGATAACCCGATCTCGCAGGGTGCTTACTTCAGGTCTCTTTGGAAGGAGAGGTGACACGCATAAAATTTGAGGGTTTTCCCTGATGCTTGCTAATTTGGTGGGCAAGAGGCAGCTCACGTTAGAGACCCGAGGTTTTCAGTAGCTTTGCTTTTCCAACCGTGCTCTGCCCTGTCGGAGAAGATCAACAGAGGATTTTGTGGGTACTTGTTACACGCACAGATGGAAAATTGCTCCTACATGTGAAACAAAGGTATTACTACAAACAGCTAACAAACTTCTCTGGTCGTGGTTTGTGAGAAAGCCAGAGAAATGGGTTTCAGGAAGATTGGATAGTATCTCTGCTCGGACATGAAAAAGTTGGTGAAAAGAACGTGATAACAGCGGTATCTAGATGAACAGATAATGGAAACGTCTCTGATAGGGATGGGAGAGGGGGTTTTATTGTTGCATTTTGACTGGTGTCTCCGAAACACAGGTGCTGCGTTGAAGGATGCCGAGGTGAGAACTCACAAGCTGCTTTTCCGTTTTCCCTTCTCCGTCGGAGAAGGCTGTAGGAGGCGCAGCCTGCGGGCCATGGCAGGGCTGCAGCTCCTGCGGGCCACCTCCCCTGCGGCGCTGGGGGCGAGGGCAGAGCTTGGCGGGGCTCAGATACAGCCGCTAATTTAGGAGACCCGTACCCTGTCACCAGGATGATGAGAAGAATGAAGCGAACACCTCATTCGGCTTTCCTGGGAGGTCTGATCCTCGGCAGCAGCGCTGCCGCTGCAGGCAGTAAGCTATTCCCTGATGGAATTTGGTAGAGAAGCTTGGAAGGCGTCGGTGTAATTACCAAAGGAGATCCCCGCAGTCCGGTGGTGGAACGGGGATGTGATTAGCTGCTAGACCTGAGTGCGTGCCGCTCAACACCACCATGAGAGATAAGAGCGGCGGTGGCTTTCCGTCCTGCGGTGTCGCAGGCCACTGAAGCGGTTGTGGGCCCTGTCCCTGGTTTGTTAAACATCGGCGTTATGTTCCTACCGGGGGTTTTCACGTCCTGCTGCGGGCCGGGGGGAAACGTTATGTTCCATTTTCGGGCAGTCAGCACCAGAAGCGTCTTCCCGAGCGGTGCCCACCACTGCTGACGGCGCCGCGGATCCGGGGCTTGGCAGGAGCCAGCCCATGTTGGAGCCGCGCGTCCGGCAGCCGGGGGCTTCCCTCGCCGGGGGCTTCCAGGGGTGTCTGGGGCCGTTTCTACGTGGGCTTCTGGCCCCTGCCCCGCCTCGGGAGGCTGCAGGCAGCAGCCTTTTCTTTTGCAGGTGTATTTGCTTGGTTCAGGAGCCTTTTCATAAGGAATTTCACATCGCCTGTTGATGATTTCGTGCTCTTTTCCTTTTTTTCTTTTTAAAATGTGTTTTGGATTTCACTTGTCTGGTAGTCAGATTCCATTATTTGGGGCATTTTTTACTGCTGTTGCCATGAGCATGTTTGTTTGACAAGACTATTTATTTAGGGATTTCAGCGCAAATCCCGAGCTGTTAGCGTTCGCTCAGGGAACGTGTGCCCTTTCCCGGCAAATTCATTCCTCCCGCTCTTCTTTCCTCTCCAAAAGAAACCAGGAGGATCTGAAAAACTGGCTGGCAGGGAGGGGGGGCCGTGGCCGTCCTTTGGGAGGACGGAGACATCTCTGGTGGCCGGCGCCTGGGGCTTTGCTGTTCGGGAGAGGCACCGTGGCAGGAGCGTGTCCCCGTGGAGCCGAGCGAGGACCCGGCTCCATCCCGGCGGCGGGCACCGTCCTTCTTCCAGAATAACCTGCGCGGATCCTGCTTGTGATGCCTGCAGGCTGCTGGGATACTAGAAGTTGAAGCCTTACACCATAAAATTACTTGAGTATATTTTAATAATTTAGAGCCACAGGTCTTCCGTGGTTTGTTCTCTAAAGATTGATTTAGCTTCTTATTAAGGGAATTGGGAATTCAGTGTGAAAATCTGAACAAAATCTAGGCGCTTTTTTTTTTTTTTTAAATATCCACTAGTGTAACTCACCGGGGAGAAGAATTTCAAAGCCTGTCCAACCCTATCTTGAATTTTTGATTCTCTTGCTTTCCTATTTCCATTCCCAAGGTGTTCTTGTTAAGGAAGAACACCTCAGCATTATTGTATTAGTTTTAAATAAGCCACAATCACTTTAAGGAATTCAGGATAAAAAAATCCACTAATACTTTGATCCTCCCCCCCCGCCTCTGGTTTTCAGAAGTTTGATAACGTGAGATGAGGACTGCATGTAAGTGGAGGGGCAGGCAGCTGTAATTGCACGGCTCTCCCCCCCTGCCCGGAGAAGGCCCTTTTCTCTTTAATTATCCGTCGATTTTAAAAAGGCGCCGGATGAAGCGGAGCTGGCAGGGCCTGGCTCTCGGGAGCCCGCGGGGGGCGCAGAGAAGGTGCTTGTAACCGCGGGCGTCGGGTACGGACTGGGCGTCGGGGGAGCTGCTCTCAGCTGGTTCGTCAGCGCGGGGGGATCCCCCAGCGCCGCGGGACAAACCCTGTGTCTGAACACCCTGTCGTTTGCCAGGACCAGCACATTCCGACCGGCGACTGCGGCGCCGCCATGGGCACCCCTGTCCTGTCCCGCCATGGAGACGGCAGCCATCCCCGCGGGCCAGTGTCCCCGTCCCTCGGCCGGTGCCACCGGGGGCTTGGCCGGGGGACGGGCTGATGCTCCCAGGGGAGGTGACGGCCACTCGTGTCTCGGCCTCCGCTGCCGCATCGGGAATCGATCAGCTGCTGAAGTGGCGTTTCTCCTCAGGCGGTTCAGGAATGCCATTTCTTTTCTCCTGGAGATTTTGTAAACTTAAAAGAGAACCATGAAAAAAAAATGTTCTCCCCTGTCCAGCCCATTAATTCAGCCTGCTCAGGACAGAATTAACCTTGGCAAGCCTTCCAGAGGAGAGAGTCGTTCTAACCTTAAAAATCTGCTGATTAAAGCTGGTTTCAGGAGTTCGATTTCACTTAATGTGTTGGCTGAGCGCCCAGCCTGGCATTAACATAGCCACAGACACACAGGCCTCCGCGTTTTACCTCCCCAATAAAAAAAAAAAAAAGAAAGAAAGAAAACCCAGCTAATGAAACCCCTCTTGCCTGTTTTGAGCAAGAATTCATTTTACGGACTCCCTTAGCTATCGGCATTAAGTGTGCCCTGGTTACCTGTCTCCTAAGGCCAGCGAGGAGGGGACTCTGTTCTCCCGATCGGCCCCAGCGTCCCGTCCCCCACTGTCCCCCGCCGACGGGGCGCGTGGCAGCACCAGCCCCGTGCGGGGCAGAGGGTCCAGCGCTGCCCTGTCTTGGGCGCAGGAAAGTCACCTCTGCACCCTCCCCCTGCCAACCCACACGTACCGTGCCACCAAACTTCAGACTTTATGTCATCTGACAGCGCTTAACTCATTAACCTTGAAAATCCTCCAAAACAGCGAAGCTCAGATTTCTGCGGTTTCTATTTATATCTTAAACATTTTCTTATGCCTTTTTATCCGAAAATTAATGTAGTTTTTATTGCCGCCATCACTCATCTTGTCGTTACTCCAGAAGCTGGGTTTCCAGGGCGTTCCTCCCGCGGCAGCGCGTTTCTCCGCAGCCGCGCTCTCTCTCTCTCGCTGCAATCCCGCGGCGCCCGTGACGAAGAGCTCCCCGCCGTCTCTCCGAGGCCGGGGGCTGGCTTACGCGGGGGTCTCCTTCACCCCAGCCACCCAAGCTGGAACTTCCAGCCCCAAAACATCAATCCAGAACTAGATTTCCACGTTGTGCCACGTGAGGGGGAATGAAAAAAATAGAAAAATAAATAAAAAAATCCCTTCTGTATTTTGGATGCCTTGTAAGTTCTGTGAACCGTTAGGGTTTTTTTAACGGTTTGCTGAAATGCTGAAAACCAGTTTCATGGAGGTGGGATGCTTTTATGTAATTCATTATTGACACCTCTAGAATTACATGCGAGACGGAGCTGGCGATAGAGAGCAGCTTTCCTGCCCACTGAATGCAGCGAGCTGCCGGGAGCTCAGCGTTAGCGCTTCTCATTAGTTTTTGTTTTAATGATGGTGAGGTTTCAATCGGCTTCACAGCGAATGGGGGTCGTGAATGGCGTGGGGGTGTGCGGATGTGTGCTGATGTGTGCTGATGCCTGTTGCCTGCGTTGCGATGGGCGTTCCTCGCTGTTGCGAAGGCTCCTCAGCGCCGTGCTCCGGACCAGCTCCCCCGTCCTGGCTGGGAAACTGGTCGGACTGGGAGACGCAGCACCCACCACGCCGCTTCCCGAAGAGGGGGTACCAGCTCTGAGTCAGCAGAACCAAACGTTAAAGACCTTTTGCTGCAGCCCCCGGTGCCGTGCAGCCGGGAGTCGCTGTCAGGGATTATCTTAAACAAACGGTGGCTGCTTTTCCCCAGGCTGAGTGGTGGGATTTAAATGTTAAGCTTTTCTTTGGATTATTTTCTGCAGGTTTTCTTTCCTCTCTGTTTTTCCTCCCTGCTTTTTTTGTGTGTGTGGAATGTATCCTTGACACATTTAAAAACATTATTAATCTTTGTCATTTGTATTTTAAAAATAGCCAGGGTGATGGCAGCCAGCAGTCCTTAAATGCTTTTTAATTGAGGCCGACCTTGCGAGCGGTGGTGGCGGGGAGGAGACGCTGCCACCAGCCTGCCCTGTGCTGGCCGATACACGGCCATGCCGGGCGCTCGCCTCCCTCCCTGCTCGCCCACCATGGGCACGTGGACAACGCCGGGTGGGCGAGCTCGTGGCTAGCAAAGAGTTCTCACCATTTGTGAGGCGCCTTCCACACAGAAGGGCTATAAATGAAGATTTCCTGGTCCCTTTGTGTTTGTGCGGGCGGCCGGTGCCTTGTGCTGGGGGATGGCACGGTCAGAGCCGCGTCCCGGCGCAGGCTGGCGCGTGGATGGGATAATGGTGTCACCGGGGCACCGAGCGCAGGGAACCCCCGCCCACGCCGGTAAAGTCTTGGTGCCACCCATCAACCTTCACATCACCATTGGTGCCGTGGCATCCGTATCTGCACAAGCAGGTAGTGGAGACAACTGGGATGGTGATGTAGTGATAAGATTTTCCAGTAGCCATACGCTTAGAATCACAGACTGGTGGGAAGGGACCTCTGGAGATCATCCCGTCCCACCCCTGCCAGGGCAGGGTCACCCACAGCAGGTGGCACAGGAACGCGTCCAGGCGGGGTTGGGATGTCTCCAGAGACGGAGACTCCCCCACCTCTCTGGGCAGCCTGTGCCAGGGCTCTGCCACCCCCACAGCAAAGAAGTTCCTCCTCGTGTTGAGATGGAACTTCCCATGGGCAAGTTAGGTCCCACTTAACGGGGATAAAGTCTTGCTGAAGTCTGTCCGGGGCCATCCCGTCCTGCCGGGAGGACACTTGGTGCCGATTCCCACGCCCCGGCGTGGTGCGGACCCTTGGGAGAGCACGGACAGGGCTGCGAGCGAGCGGAGAGCGCGTTAGTGCTGGGAGTCGTCACAATCGATGCATTCGCTGGAGTAAAATGCATCGTAAAATGCATTTTTACGTAAAATGCATCGTAAAAAAAACGAAATTCCCCTTAAGGTCTGCTCTAGTTGGATTTATTTATTTTTTTCCTTCTATAATGGCAGAATATTGGTGTGCCTAAAATACGCGTGACCCGTGGTCTTCCAGGGGAAATATCCGAAGAAGCTGCGAGCAGATTGGTGGGCTGTTGCAATCTCGCATTTAAGGAAAACTAATCACCTTTGCTATGGGAGAATACATCATTACACGCACACCCATCCCCCATGCGCACTATATTAAAAGCCAGCAGAGTCGGAAAATAGTATTGCTCTCTTAATAATAAACAAATCTTGTGGACAGGAATTGTATCGGGATCTTTTAAATTAAAAACAGTTTTGTGTGTTTGGTTTGCGCTGGGCCTAGCTTCCATCCGAAAGCAGTGTTGAAAAGTTTTAACATACTGAAAGTTTGATTTTCTCCTGCAGAAGGAATTCCTTAGCCTTACTGATTTCAGTTAATCAGAGAAGCAGAGTTCCTTTAACAAAAAAAGAGAAAAGAAAAAAAAAGCAACCATATTTTGGCATTTTGCTGTATAAAATATCTGAGAGCAATTTTTCCAATTTATAAACCCTAAATTTTCAGTTTACATACCCAGGTGATGAACCATGGAAAAAGAGATGTTTGCGTTGTGCTTTTTAAAAACTAAAAATATGTTGGAGCAAAGACGAAAACGCAGGTAACCAAACCCATCTCCGTGCTGTGCGCCGGGACTCATTGTGCCGGGACGCATCGCGCCGGGACGCAGAGGCTCTTTGAAGAGGGATCCTGTGACCTGGAGCAATTTAAAACAAATGCTGGGGGGCCATAATCCCATGTTTTGTGTTACCAGCCGTGGACCGACTTCAGAAACAACATCCTCCGGTAGCGGGTGAGGCGCTGCCTCCGCGGGTGATGGTTTCCTCCACTAACCCGGCTCTGCCGTCTCTCTTTTTGTGTCCCCAGTGCTTGTACGGCTGCTACGTCCATTCCTCCATCATCCCCACGTTTCACAGAAGGTGCTACTGGCTTCTGCAGGTAGGATGGCGACCGGTTCCTCTCTCCGGGGGGTTTATCCGGCCGAGCCCGCAGGGCCCCCTTCGGCTGCTGCTGAGGAGGTCGGCGGTCCCGTGTTTCCCTGCTTGGGGGGATTTTGTTTGTCTGAAGGGAATATGGATTTTCTTAGTTGCGTGTCTCTGTTCAGAGGTGTGATGTATTTTCTGTAGCAAATATAGAGATGATGCCAGCTCAAACGTTCCCTAAACAGAGAGTCAGCTCAAGGGAGATTTTTTAAGGTTTTGAGTCGCGTTTCCCTATTCTGAAGGCTTTTAGGTTCTCAGCTGTGTTTTCCCGTCCTGAAGCGGGGCAGGCACAGGAGCTGGGGAAGCTGGTTGCTCCACGGGCGCGCGATGGTGTGGGGGAGAAATCAGCCTGTGGCTGTGCTGGAATCTGGGGTGGACCTTGTGGGCAGCCTTGCTGTGGAGCTGCTTGCTGCCGGTGCGGAGTTTAGTCTCGAGGGAGTTTTTTTGGGTCACTCAATGGCTTTTCTTCTGGCTGTTGTGGGCACAGTGAAGCCGCGGGAGGAGTCGAGCGGAGTTTTCCTCTTGTTTCTGCATGGTTTGGTAGTGGCCTGGTCCCCCCAGGGCCCTTGGGTTCACGGGCAGGAGTTTCCCCAGGGTGGGCGATTGCTGGACCGAGATGCTAACCCTACCTTTGTGGAGCTATTTGTGTTACTGACTGGTTACCCCTGCTTACAAAGCTGAGGCAATTTGTTTTCTTTTGTTAGAAAACAGCATTTGATGCATATTGTAATAATATTATTGTTTTAAAGATTAAACCCCTGCAGTCCTGAAAACAAGCAGGTCTGAGGGAAGTGACATCTGTTTCAAGAAGCAAATGGAAAATAATCCCTTTTTCCCCACGGTTTTGCAATTGCGCTTCCATATTAAAAAAGAAAACGCTGTTGCTGTCACTGGTCTGTGAAAGATGCCCCACGGCCCACGGAGGACGGTGCCCGCGCCGTGGGAGTGATCAAAGGGAACGTGAACGAAATGTCACCATCCTTCGTGACGTTTGTGTGTGTGTCAGCTCCATTTGCATCCTCTGCGTGTAAGTAAAGGGGGAGTGTGTGCTGCAGTGGTGGGAGCAGTGTCCACCTCCAGAAAGGCTGTGACTTCACCAAAAACGTGGTCGCGTTGATCTGCAGCATTCAGCGCTTTTCCCCGCAGTCGAGGTCCTGACCCGCGTCCGTGGCTGGATGCAGCGAGCGGCGAGAAGAGGGGGAGTGGGGTGTAGATACCACGAAGGAGCCATTAAATGTTCACAGTTCAGTGCAATGAACTGAGAAACACCTCGAAACTTGGGGTCTGGTTTGCCCGGGAGACAGACAGCTGCTCGCGTTGTTGTTAGCGTCTGTCTTGGCCGGTGCCCATGACGGGCAGTGTGACACGAGAATTCAAAGGAAACTGTGAATTCCCTCTGCGTAACTGCCGGCACGGCACGGCGGTGCTCTGCGAGCCAGCATCTGCCCGGGTGTCCCTGTGACGGCAGAGGGGACACGGCGGGCAGGTGCCTCGGTCCCTCTGCTCTTGCCCGCTGAGGAACAGGCGTTTGGCTGGGGCCTGGTGGGACCGTCCTCCACCCACCGTCCCGGGAGCTCGGGGAGGTGCCCGGTGCTGCGGGGGGTCAGAGGTGCCACAGGTCCCCCCTCGTCACCGCTCCACAGAGCCCGCAGCCCCGGCGCAGTCACCACGGCGCCAGGAGGTTCCAGCGTCCCTGAAGGGCAGCTCGGCTCACGAAGTGTTCTCACATAAACGGAAAATGTTAAGGCAGGACCTTGTTTCTGAGGAAATTCAGGGCAGGCAGCAGAGTCCTTCCTGTTGGATCCCAAGAGGAACTGATGACGCAAAACCAAACTGCTGAGCTCCAACCTAAAATTGCGCTGTGACCTTTAGGGAGGTTCGCTCCCAAACTGCAAAGCTTTTTCCATTACCTTTGAGAGAGCATTTTCTAGCTTTGCCCACCTTTCCGTCGGGAAATTTCCCATGATTTCGACCCGTTGTCCATCAGCCTGAGCGACGCCCGTATAGCCCGAGTGCTCCCCGACCACGGGCAGACCCCGGATCCTGCTCCGGAGCGGGGTGCCCAGGCTGAGCTGGTCCCCCACAGGCCCTCCCCTCCGAAGTCACCCCTCTTGTCTTTAATTGCGAGCTTTGTCTTTCTTTTTCTCTTTGTTGTGTGCTCCCCAGAGGTATCTCTGGCGGTGGCTGCTGTGGCAGTTGGCAGCTCATCTCCAACGAGCTGCGTCGCGGCTGCGCGGGATCTCCTCAGCTCTGCCTGGGGTCTGGCTCCTCCACGCGCGGAGGGTGTGTGTGGACGTTCAGGCATCTTCTTTGCTCTGGTAATTGCTTGGGATTGAGATGGGTGGATGGGAAGCATGTTTCTTCTGAGCCTATTTATAAAACGTGATGCAGGACATCTTGTTACTGGTGTTGAGAAACAAGGACGCGTTGTGCCTTCGCTGCGGGAGGAACGGGGGTCTGTGATTCATGGCACCGTCTCCCAGGCACAAATGGGCATCCTTCAATCGCGCGCTCAAGGTTAAGCAGCGCTGGCCAGGAGCCGGTGACGCTTTCCCAACATCTGCACGGTGTTTCTGTTCAGCTCCACAGTGAATTTGGGGGGAGTGAGACCAGAGAGAGAGAGGGAGAAGGTATTTTGTGCATCTGCTTCAGAGTCTTCCACTTCAACACCACCCAATAAATGACACTGATATCCCAAACGGGTACAGACGGGGCAATGTTTAACATGAGCCTCCAGCAAAATGTTTGGCTTTTTAGTTCCCAGAGGCAAATGGGTGACGCGCTTTTTTGAGAGAGACATGTGGTACCTTCCTGGGATATGGAGCGCTCTGCCTGCGAGCCTCTGGTCAATAGGAAGTAAATACAATTAGTCTGTGATGCCGCCTGTGTTTTATGGGATGATCTGCCTCCAAATCCTATTGTCAGGTTAGATATTGATTAAAAATCCCTGTGCAATTGTTCTTGATCTTTTCTGACTAGCATTTTCAGCGTAAAGGCCAAGACTCAAACAAGCCACAGAGACCAGCGGGCTCTCTTGTGCATTTATGCTGTGCTGTAGCCATTAATTATATTGGTGGTGTCCGATTTCGTACTTAAACAACTTTGCGTTGTCGTTTATGATTGACACAACGTGCCTTCTCCCTGAAGACTGGTCAAAGGGATAGGCAGTGAAAACCAGTCAGCTTGAACCATCAGCAGGAACAACACTGTTTTGTGAGTCTCTACAGGATCCGTCCTCCCGCCGAAGGCAGCGACGGCAGCGCGGTGGCTGACGGGGGGCTGGCATGGAGCGGTTGTGACGGCGGGTCTGCTGTACAGGCACCACAGCTCAGCTCCTCCTCTCCGTTCCGAAGGGGGTTTGCATTTTTGAGACACGTCAAGCTTTCTTGGTAATGGATTTTAAATGCTGCCTTACCCCAAACACCTTTAATATTTGTAATAGATGCTGTAACTGCCGCGCCAGCATTGTGGTGTCTCTGCAGGAGACGGTCCAGCCCTGGGCACTGGCAGCCTCTCACGTGGACCTCTTGGAGCCGGGCGATCGAGGCATGACCAAGGTGGTGGTGATGTTTTCCAACAGTGGGTTCTTAGATTTTTCTTTCAGTTTTCTGATTTCTAGAAACATAAGACCATGGTGTGACCAACAGGCAGAGGAGAGGGTAGGGCTGAGGACGCGGATGACCTCAGGGCCGTCATCACCAGGGGCGCTGGGGAGGGCTCTTCAGTAGCACTTTTTAAAAAAATATTTTTGCATTACCTTCTAGCTTCCTAAAAGCAGCAGTGCCCTCGCTGTTCGCAGTTAGTCAAGCGCGGAACGACGCTGCTGAAGCCTTTTTTTAGGTGTGAGTGATGGCAGGTCCCCAGACTCCTGGAAGGGCTTCAGCGCGCAGACACGGGTTTGTTGGCTCGTCTGTACCAGCACCCGCGCCGCGCGGGTCTGCACCTTCGGAATGGCTCCAGATCGTCTGTCAATGGAAAAAGAAGAGAAAAAAGCCCTGTTTGTACTCACAATGACTAATGCAGGGAAAACGTGGATTCTCAGATCTAGACAATTTTCAAACATTGGCACAGCTGAGTAGCAAAACGCAGCGTTCCCTTCTGCGTATTGGTAATTGGCACCCCAGGAATTTAAAATTAATCTAGCTGCCAGGCTCCCGGGGCTGGCTGCTGTTTGCAAAGGTTATTGGAGGCAGGCTTCATCTTTGCCCGGGAGCAGCGATGCGTCTCTTGTCTTCTTCCACGCTTGTGCCATAGCTGCAGACTCTGAGTTTGTTGGACAGTCATCCGTTTCCACCCGGCCTTTAGCAGATTCCGATGTCTTTTTTAGTGCTGGTGTTAAGGTGCTGCAGTTGTGAGAAGTAACACGTGAAAGAAAAAGTGTTGCCCGTTTTCTTAATTAGTAAGTACATAAACTGTGCTATGGGGCCATGGTGAAAACTTTCTATGAATTTAGACCGTGGCTAAATATTAGTTCTTCATGACGTGGGGCAGAACTTCCCATATTGCCATCTTTTCTGTAATTGTTTGCCTAAATATGGGGGAAATGTGCATTTTAGGCACTCGGGTTTCATTACTGTTAGTATTTGTTTGGTGTTTTTGAATGACTCCCCACTTTCTGCAGTAATTTAATAACAGCAACAGCCTCAGCAAGGTGAGATCAGGAGTATTCAACAGTGCTGCTGACATGACATGGGAGGAGTGATCCTCCCATTCAGCTATAGAAAAATTGGAATAAAATAAAATGAATTACGATCATATATTCAAGTAAAGCCCATGCGTTTGTTCAAAGAATGTTCATGAGCTTGTTTGTTTGCCAGTAGCATTTGCACAGGTGAGATTTTCTCGATAAAGATGCTTGTGGGAATGGGAAGTGCAGGGAATACTGATAGGAGTGGACAGGGATGTTGGTGTTTACCTATTCATCTTAGCCAATCAAACAAATTAAGACTAACAAGCGTTTGAGAGCAATATCTAGGCAGATACCTGTTTCGCATGTATGCGCGTTAACTGCTCACTGAATAATGCAGAGCTGACGAAGGCGGGTAAGCATCCCTGTCCTCGCAGGTGGGTCGGGGAGCGGAGCGGGACGCGGGGAGATGCCAGAGCCCCCCGAGGCCTGCTGTAAATCGGGCTCTCGCGGGGGTCGCTGAAGCGTGATAATTCCGTCCTGTAGGAGCGCAGGGGGAAAACTGCGTTTCGCCTTTATCGCTTGCGCACTCGCAGGGTGTTCTCAGCAGCCACTGGGATGCTTCACCGCGGGGGAGAAAAGGGCAGGGGAGAGTGGCGGGCTGTCGTTATCCTTCCCGTGGTTCTGCATGCACCAGCTCTGCCTCGCAGAGTGTCCGTAAGCCCTGATTTAATGTCGGAGACTTAAATTTTAGCGTCTGCAGTATTTTATCTTTGAACTATTTTTTTCTGGATCCTTCCTTCTGATACTTTGATATTCAGCTGTTTATTACTATTAGTGTCTACACTGATGTTTGATGTTCCCTGAAGTGTTCCCTTCCGAAAACACAGCTCATCGGAAAACTGTGGGCAGAACGTATCAAAGCCTGAAAATCAGTTAAAGTATTTCACATGAGGTCTACAGCTGTCCTGCGGAGATTTGGTGTTCATTCTGTCATTTTTTTCCTCAAATTTTCCATTACGTCCTTAGCGAGAGGAAAACCTTCCCATTTCTTTTGGATGGGGCCCCAGCAGAGCAGCGTTGCCCTGTCTGATGGCTCGCGCTGCGCTGCATCAGCAGCATCTTCCACGTCCCTGGCTGGAGGAGCAACGGACAGCTTGAGGATTTTGGTCTTTTTCAACATAAACTGGAAGCATTACAATCTCATAAAAATTCCTGAGACTTTTGCTTACTAATGGGGTTTTATTTTTCATTTGGGTAAAATAGAAATGACTGGGCAATAAAGCATCGAAGATCGTGTGCTGTGTGTAGGCACTTTAGATCGGTCCCATATTGTTGGGGAGCAAGGGATAAGTGACACTCGTGGAATAATGAGCTTTTGCGTTTATTCTAATGGGAATATAAACTGTTGCCGCTATGCTAGCACATTTTCCCAAAGCGAATTTTAGCCTCTGTGATGAAATTAAGCGTGCACTGAAGTACAGCAGAGGATGGCGGGGGTACCTAGCCGGCCGAGCGTGGTTCAGCATCCCGAGCACACCGCTGCGACGCCGCAGCATCGCAGCACGGATGGACTGGGTGACCCTGCGACAGCGGCCGAATGGTCCGAGGCCCAGGATCCCGTCCAGCAGTGATGGTGGCGATGGCACTCAGGACCTGTGTGGAGGCACTTTGGGACCTATGGCCTTTAGCAATATTTGCTTTTGCAGTGTCTGCATGCACGGTCTCTGCCCCCTTGTAGAGGCCATCACTCAGTGCTTGCCATAAAGCTAAGGAAATCCAGAAGAGCATACAAGTGTAAGGTGGTATAAGGTGCTGTTTACTGTTACTCTATGGTCAGAGGCTGCGGGTATCCGAGGGTTAACCTCTGCTGAAAAATGCAGAGCGATGCCCCAGCCGAGACGGAGCTCGGTGCCGAACAGACACAGAAACTCCCACGTTCCTAAAATGCAGCCACGAACAAGGTCGAAAGGAAGAAAAAGTCCTGCCTTTCTCATGTTCAAGATGACGTAGTTTCTAAAGGCTCGGGTGCTCCCTGGCTGCTGTGGCGCTCCTCAGTGCCCCCCTCTGCCCGAGCTCTGCCTTCTCCTTCGGCCGTGGGGTGACGGGGAGAAGCTAACGAGAACCCTGGTGGCCTCGCTCAGCCAGACACATCCTCCTCGGAGCATCTTCATCACGGGCATCTCTTCGGAAAGGAGTATTTCTGCAGGACCAGGCAAGGACCTCCCACCAACGGGTGGGTATTTACAGAACAGACCTTTTAAGCAGACGTGCTTTAATTGCCTTGGATTCCTATTTTCAGTGCAAAGTGTGCACATGGAGCTATGCTTTCAGAGACGACAGTAAGCGTGGTGGGAGCACACGGCGCTGCCAGGAGAGCAGAATTGTCTTTTGCATTGATTTTGCTCTGAGCTCCAACAGAAAAAGCGCTTTTGGTACCCGCTCTGGGCAGCAGTCGATAGGATGCAGCAGTCGGTCCCTCTGCGTCTCTGCTGGCCCCACGATGCTTCCCTCTGCAAAAGCAGTTTCGGCGAACGAAAAAGTTGTGGCTACCCTTTTCAGGCTGCCTTAGTATTCCTGTGACGTGATCCCTCTGAAAGGCCGCGCTCTCCTTTGTCTCCTTTCATCTTCTCGCTGCTCTTTTCGAAGGCCCGGTGCTCCTCGCCGTGTCTCTGCTGCCTTGCTCTCGCAGGGACAGCCGAGTCTCGAGACTTCCCTTCACGTTATTCAGGGATCGTTAAAGATCTGAAATACTCCTGGAATTGATGGAACTGTGCAAAAAGTATTGCTCAGTCACACTGAAATTCCAAGGGTTTTGTTAACTTTTTTGTAATAGTTTTCTGTTTTCATTATTTTGATGATTATTTTTTTTTTGGTCATATTTCTAACAAATATTTACTCCTGAAAATGGATTTCAGAAAAACCATGTAAGAGAGGTGTTAGCTGTGCCTCCTCACAAACGCCTTCGCCCTTTTCCTTCATTTGGAGAGAGGACAGAAGCTGCGGGGTGCGTTAGGCTGGTGCCCAGCGGCCGATCTCCACAAGCCCCGGTGCCCGCTGGGATCGCCCTCGGCAAAGCCCTGTTTAGTGGTGGGATGGATCGTTGAACAGGTTTGAAGGAGCCTTTTTGTGGCTCTGCACATTGCACAGAACTCAAGTTCTGTTTAGCACGCGTGCCCCAAAACTTCATTAGAGGTAGCTTTGACGATAACGATTCATGTTGTGCTCTGCTGTGCTCCAGTGTTCTAGCGAAATAAAGGCGAAGCAAAAGCCACGCCGCCGCAGGCTGCCTTGCTGGAGGATCTCTCTCCTTTGCATCAGGAACCCGCGAGGAAGCGTTTCTCTGAGCGGACCCAGCTGCTGCAGCTCTGCTCGTCCCCATCTCCCTCCTGCTCGCTCCTCGTCTGCCCGGGGCCGCTGTCGCAGCCCGCGCTGGTGATGGGCACTGAGTGTCACCCACAGTGACAGCCGCCCTCTTGTCCCCATGCCGGCAGCCGCTGCAGCCCTGGCAGCGTCACTGGGGCCCTGGGGCGGCCGGGGGGAGCTCCCACCCGCGGTCGTGCTGCGGGGACGGAGTCGCTCGCGGCTCCGTTCCGGCCGTGCCTGGGCAGCGCGGTTGCCTCGCTGGCTCGGGGCTGATGTGCGGCTCCTCTTGGTCAGGGTATTGCCTGAAGGCGCTGGGGTTTTACCCAATTTCTGGCAGGCAGAGCGCAGTCGGCTGGGGCAGCCCCGGCGAGGGGGGACACAGCGGGGCTGGGAGCCGGGGGGCAGCAGCCCCAGCACCCGCGGTGGTTCGCCTGGGGGATCCCCTTGGGTAATATTCTGCTTTCCACTCTTCTTCTCATCCCCTGACCTGCTGTCAGAGCAGCTGCATCCATTGAAACCCACCTTCAGTCCTGCAGTCTTCTTTGAACAGACACACACACGGGCTGCCCGTCCCTGGAGGGGTTCAAGGCCAGGTTGGACGGGGCTTGGAGCAGCCTGGGCTGGTGGGAGGTGTCCCTGCCCAGGGCAGGGGGTGGCACTGGGTGGGCTTTGAGGTCCCTTCAACCCAAACCGTTCTGTGATTCTATTCTATGATTTTATTCAAGTTGAAGGCTATTTTTGCTTGCTTTTTCCTCCTTCAAGTTTTACTTGCTCACTAATGTTAGCTTCTCATAGAGTCTTCAGCTTCACTAAAGTTAAGTTCCGCCTGGCAGAGCTCGTCACAAGCTGTCTTCCTCCCAGCCTCCCCTTCCTCTTCCTCAGAACGAAGCCACCCGCTGCCCCGTGCACCGGAACCACCCTCTGGTTCCACGGAAAGCCTGTCCCGGCGCTGTTGGGGGAAGGACAAAACGCCGGAGGGAACGGCACCTACAAGAATCCTTTTTCGGGAGAGCCAGCAGCACGTCTGCGTTTTACATCCATCCTTGTGCGCAGGACCACGAAAATAAATCAGGATGTTGCTTTCCTGAAAAACGTTTTTCATGACAAAAACCTGTAGTAGATAAAATGGAGCTCGCGAGTCAGGCTGGGCCGTACCAGTCTGGATACCTTCAAAACAAAGATGTGTTTTGACACCTGCAGGGCGAGTAAAATGGGACTGCGGAGAAAGGCAGCAATAACCCTCTGCTGATGCTCCAGCGACGGGGAGGCGGAGAGGATTACAAATGAACTGGTATCTCGGAGGCTGGAAACATTTTAGCAGGAGTGCTTTATCTTTTGTAATGTTTTTATAAATTATTTATTAACACACTTGCTGCATTTTCCTGAGAAATTGGATAGAAAAGCAAAACGTATAGCCGGCAGATTATATTCCAGAAGAAAGACGCCAGTGATTAAAAAACAATTTCCAACCCTTTCAAACACATAACTTTATTTTAGACGAGTAGTCTGCTATTTTTGTATTGCTCTCGACCGTTTTAAAGAAAATCCCGGATTCGTTCCCTAGATATATGAGGAGACTGACGTTAATGCGAGCAAAGTAAAAAGCAGTCAGAGTGCTTTAGTTGTTGCTTAAATAATCTGTTGTCATTTATAGAAGAGATGCATTTCCCAAACTGCTGAGGGACGTGCCTGGGTTGCTGATGGAGAGGAGTTATTACAGGGGCGACGCAAAAGAGCCCAGAAGACGGCCGACTCCCGCACAAACAGAAAGCAGATTTTGGGCATTCGGAGGAGCTCGGGGACGCTGCCATCGCCGGGGAGCGTCAGCATCGGAGCGGTGGCACAAAGTGACATGACTTCTGGTGACCCAGGAGCGACGCGACTGGAACTGCGTTGCTTTTTCTCGAGCATTCACCCACCCGTTCCCCCGGCAGGGCCCCGGAAGGCGGGAGCGTGCGTCTGTCCGGATTCTGCTCCGGTCTGGGCCGGTGCTGCTATCGGCGAGATATCCTCACGGCGGGGATCGCAGTGATGTGACAGCACGGCTCAGCTGGAAATTAAATCAAACCACAGGCTCCAAGACACTTTATTAATATGCTCTGTATACTGAGGATTAGGCTTTTGGTGACAATTAGATTGAATTCTAATGCTATTTTGAAATATATAATACACTGAATTTACTTCACCTCAGGTTTGAGTTAATGGTTTATTAAATTATGCACCTTGCAGTGGCAAAGCCGTTTCCTGGTGTAGGACACTGAGGCTTGCGGTAGCAATGCAGCAATTTTGCTGATCTCATCCGCATCCTCCCCGGTCAATTATTAGGTCTGCAGGTGTCCGTGAATGTATTACACCGTCGGCTGAAGCTTCACCCTTGCCGAAGAGGCTTAATTGGGGATTGGGTTGGAATTTTGTAGTGACGCACATTACAATGTGAGAGTAGAGATTTGGAGTTGGTTTCGGCGTGGGCAGCAGAGGACTTGTAGCAGATGCTGCCAGGACTGAAGTCCCTCCTAATGCAGGATATTTTTTCTTTTAATATGCAGTGTTTTGGCCTGCAGTGAGTTACCCCCCTTTTGTAGTTTATCTGTTAAGGCACGTTTTTATAAGTGTTCCGGATAAATCACTTCCCAGGTGCCTGCAGTTTTGAATGCTTTTCTTGCTGTCCTTCTGCCCGCGTCAGCATCTCGCTTATTACCTCGGTTGCTTTTATTCTCAAAATCATCTTTTATTTCCGAAGGAGTCTCTGTCTGTTGCCTTTCTATTGAATGGCTGCCTTCGGCTGTCACGGATGTCCTGCGTTGCTGCCGCCCGACCCTGGTTAATGAAGCTGCGATGCCCCTTCTGTCTCGCCCTGCCCCGCTGGTTGGTGCGAGGACTCTCCGCCCCAGACGCCTCCCACAGCCGCCACCTTTATCACCCCGTCCCTCCCGCCGGTCCTCACCTGCGGTGGCGTCTCATGTCAGACCAACGGATGGGAAAGTGGCTGTCACGTATGTGAACATATATATGGTGTGCTACCCTTAGGGAAAGTTAGTAAAGGATATTAAAAACGGCCCCGAGTTCATGGTCTGCGCTTTAAAGTGATGGGTCCACCTCACCTCCGTGGGAATGGTGAGCACAGACCTTGGTCTTAGTCCTCTGCGAGATCCTTCAATGGTTTTCTTGAACGTATTAGTGAAGGGGCAAAAGCCAGAGCAGAACGACCTAAATGGCTTTCCCTCCCGAACAGGTGTCGTACCTCAGGGCATCATTTTCTGCGTCAAGGAAAAAGTGCAAGATTTTTCTTACCGTACATTTGTTTCAGTTAAATGTCAGCCGGTTTGCATCTGCTCTTCACGCTGCCACAAGACGTATGTCGTATGACAGCCTGCTAGCTCGCGCCAGAGTTATTAGCCATCAGCAGTAAAGAAAGCACAGTTCAGATAGAGTAAAATAGAGGTTGAGGTTTTTATCAGGTTAGTCTCTGTAAAATGGGATGGCCTCTTCCCGGGAAATTAGATTTCCTGATAACGCAACCAGCACAAAACAAGTCTGTTGGATTGAATGTGTCTTCACATTGTCCTCCTTTGGCAACCAAATATTGCAAAAGATTCCCGAGAAAGGCTGAAGGTGTTTCTGACCTCGGTGCAGCAAGTGAAGAGAAGGCGCTTGCCCACAGGGAGGGTGGCAGGGGACAGTCCCAGTGATGCTCCACGCGCCCGCGACCGGCGCAGCACCCGCAGCACGGGCGCTCAAGTATTGTCTTAGGGACGTGCAGGACGATATTCCTGCTAGAAGGGGGTTCGGCCCAGGCATTGCCGTGTGCTTCAGCCTCCAGAGTCAGTTACCTCCACGATACTTTGAGAACTGTTGCCTTTCTGAAACACATCAGTCAAATTTTGTTCATCTCGTGTTTTTGCATTTCATGCATCTGACCTGCTAGGAATCTGCCTTATGTGCGTGGTGTAAAACTTTGTAGGAAAAGGAATCCCCGTAGAAAACAAATCCCCTGCTCAGCCTCCAGTGAAGAGAGTGGAGCCACGACATCAGTTTTGCCGTGAATGTGTTGAGCGAGTGCAGAAATCAGCCCTGAACTCCTCCTGCAGTGCTTGGCACTGGCACAAATAGCTCGAGCCTCAAATGCTGTTATTCTTCGGGTTTTATTGAACATTAAATCCATCCCCAAAAAAATGCAGAAAGAAAAATGAATGCAACATCTTTCAAGGTCACTTGTTTCCGTGGAGGCGATGTAACTGCGCTGGGCTTTCTGTAATACAGCGGCGTCGGTGCAGGAAATCTTACATTTTGTGGTACCAATGCCGGATCGTGTAGCACTATTCCTCTTTTCATGGAAAAATACAGCAAATATGTCCTGTAACCTGCTGCCTGTGCAGTGAGGCACTCTGATTAACAGTAATTATAACTATTACGGGGTGTCATCTCCTGTCTGCCATTTATTGACCTTTTCTTCAGTGTAATTTTCTTCTCAGGAGCCGGGTAACTCAATATCCCAGGAAAGACTAGCCGTGTGAGCGCCTAGGACAGGGCAGCAGCCGAGACCCGTTTCAGTTCTGAAAGGGGCTCGATTCTAGACCCATTTTAATATTTACATTGTGCTGACAAATCTGGAAACCTTTGAGAAAAGAATTTTTTTCTGAGTTCATGTTGTAGTTTTTGGGGGGAAGAAGTTACAACTATTAGATGCTGGGAAGCTGCTAAAAGAAGTTATCTAGAATAGCTTTTCTGTCTGTAATATCATTTTAGATCCTAGAGTCTTTCCAAGTTCAAAGTGACCCGTATTCTTGTTTGTACAGTGAGAAACTATTGTCCTTCCAGGGAACTAAACCCTCATTTTTGGGTTTTGTAGAATCAAATATGAAATCTATTACAGATTCAGGAATTAATATGACCGGCATAATTTTTGGAGGGGCAGCTCTTGAGTTCTGCAAAGAAGTGGTATCAAGTTTGGGTTTTAACAGTGTTTGCTGAAGGCGCGTGGATTAGTATCGTGCACTAAGAACATCACTTGCTTTAGAACGTCAGCTGCTTTGTAGCCTCACTACCCGCGAAGCAGACCTAGGGACCGTCCTTCGGCATGGCAAAGGGTGGTAATCCGTCCCCTCGCTCTGAGCTTCAGGCAGAGCATCCCTCTGGCAGAGGTTTCCCGCAGCCGCTGGTGCTTCGGGGGCACCTCTCCTATGAAGAAAGGCTGAGGGACTTGGGTCTCTTCAGTCTGGAAAAAAGACGGCTTGAGGGGGATCTTATCAACGCTGATAAATACTTCAAGGGTGGGTGTCAGGAGGACGGGGCCAGGCTCTTCTCAGTGGTGCCCAGGGACAGGACAAGAGGTGACGGGCACAAACTGGGACATGGGAAGTTCCATCTCAACACGAGGAGGAACTTCTTTGCTGTGGGGGTGGCAGAGCCCTGGCACAGGCTGCCCAGAGAGGTGGGGGAGTCTCTGTCTCTGGAGACATCCCAACCCCGCCTGGACGCGTTCCTGTGCCACCTGCTGTGGGTGACCCTGCTCTGGCCGGGGGTTGGACGTGATGATCTCCAGAGGGCCCTTCCAACCCCCACCGTTCTCTGATTCTGTGACCGGAGCTGCCTGGGCTCCGGTTTCCGCTCACGTTGCAGGGCAAAGGAAGGAAAGGATGTGGAGCACGCTTGACTAAAAGTGCTTTTGCTTTTTCTCTTGAAGGATATTTGCAGTGAAAACTGTACATGAAATTTATACTCCTCTCATGTGATTCTGACTGGTTTTAGTACACAGATTCTCAGTAGAAAATGTATTCAATAAAAGTTTGATGTGGAACTATAGCTCAGCAGAATCTTTCTTAAGAAATCCAGCTCTGGAATATTTATTTTGTATCTAGTTTCGGTTTTAGTGCCTATTCCTCCTGCAGATGCCCCCGTTAGCCTGCTAACGGTTTATGAAGAGCTCAGCCCCTCGCGCCCATCTCAGCATCCCGGCGCTGCCCGTTCTGCAGTGCCGGCCCCTGAGGGCTCGGGGCAGCGCAGCTGCGTGACGCGACGCGACGCTTTGGGCTGAGGCCGACGGCCTTGTCTGCCGGCAAACCCACGCGTTTTGTGCAGGGAGAGACCAGAGGGCTGAGGGCTCAGCCCGCGGTGGGCAAAACGTTACCACGCTGGTGGGCAGGGACGTGGCCGACAAGAATACCTTGCACTTGGTTTATAGCAAGTCTACCGGGAAATAGCTTTAGCGGGAAAAATGTAATAACTCTGGATTTAGTCTGCTTTGATGCTCGGCGTGCAAAAGGAGACCGTTTAATGGAAGTAGGAAAGGAATCTGGGATGGCCACAATGAAAATTTCAAGGTAAACCTGGCAGCTGTGAGCCCTAAAGTGTCGTTTCTTGCTGCGGAATAGCATCCCTTCAGTGTGAGTCCGTGGGGTGATCCCAGTACCTGGGGTGAATTAACTCCCTTCTGAAGGGGAGAAGGGACTTTTTTCCAGGCTTTGAAGCAAATGGCAGCGACGAATGAAATCCTTGCTCGCCTTCTTGATTTTTCTGACCGTTGTGCCAAAAGGTTCCTGTTTGTTTCCCAAAAATTGCAAGTGAGCATCGCTCTTATTGGACGGCTGTTTGTCCAGCTCCCTCCTCCCGCTCCACGCTGGGAGAGGCATCCCAGGGCAGTGATGACCGGAGAGGCACAAAGTGACTCCCCAAACATAAATCCCAAGGTTGAAACTTCTGCTTAGCGTTTCAGGGTCACCGTAAAGATTTCTAAGAGGTTTCTGGTCCAGCGTACTGCGGAAAAATGGACGGCGAGCAGCGAGACAGAGCGCTGCCCTGTGAATTGCCGTCTCCTCAATGCGTTTTAACGCAGAGCTGGAGGCTCAAAGCACCGAGAGCTTTTTCCTAATGTTTAGCGATAAACTTTTGTCTCCTGTGAGTAAACAATCTGTTTGCTTTGCCACTTTTTTTCGATTTAAATGGGAGTACACTGAAGCCCTCTTGCAAAAACATTTATTATGTCAAGCAAAACTGGAGGGTTTGGGTTGTGTTTCTCTGGTCTTTTTTTCTTCTTTACTTCTAGTGTTCTCGAAAAATACTGCCCAGAGGCATGGGAAATGGCACATGGCTTTATGAAATATGCCCCCGTCCGAGGACACACCATGTTTTTATTTTGTGACAGTCCGGGATTCAGTGCGTGGCCTAAATATTGTGGCATCCTATTTGATTTTTGAATTGTTGGATGGACTAGACGCTATAGCTCATGGACAACATGACCATTTTTCCTCGCGGTTTACCCTTTTTCTAGATTACTGTCTGTAAGTTTCAAAATGGAACAGGATTCCTCCGTGGTTTATAAATTAGGGCCATATTACAGCAGCACCCAATAGTGCTGCTATATTTTAGATGGTGTCAGGGTTTCTATTATAAACCTCATTTTTCAGAGGTTTATAGCTCAGCCATAAAAATTCACTGTATGCTGGGACTCGGAATGTAACAGCTGCATCTCAGCCATGCAGAGGATGTGTTTGCATGTGTTTTTTACGAGCAAAACAAAGCATGCTTTGTGTGTATGTTTATACATAGAGGCCTGCGTAATTATATTAAAACTCAGTATAAATTTATCCTAACTTTTGATTTCAAAGTTAGCTGCTTGGAAGTTAGGAAGTGCCCCCTTTTTGGCAGCCTGTGCAGCTTTAATTCTTCCTGTTTGCCATCCTGCCCTGTGTGCCGAGACAGGATGCTGTTTAAGGAATAGCAGACGGGTGTAATTAAAGGCTGTCTCGGATCGCTTGTGCCCGGAGCGCCGCAGGCTGCTGCCCTGGGCAGGGAGCGCTTCCCGCGGCAGCGTCCCCGAGGCGGTGCCCGGGGCCCATCCCCGTCCGCTCCAAGCATCCTCCGGGACGGCCGGGCAGCGGCGCCGGAGCGGTGCCGGGACCCCCGGGCATGGACGCCTCTCCCAAACACCCGCCACCACTCTGTCGCGTCAGGGTCGGGTGTCCTTGCACTGGGGCGATGGGGCAGCATGGAACCTCCTGCGGGGCAGCAGCTAGCGGCTCTGCTAATAGCTTGTGCTTACTTGGAGGGATTAGCTGGTAGCAATATTGACCGTAAGGGCCATTTTACTCGCCGAGGGGTATCTGGCCTACACCGTAAGAATTGTCCAAAAAGAAACCCTGAAAACAGACTTGTAACACAGGCTATACCTCCAATATTATCTGCACTCTTACTGCCTTTGAACGTATATAATCAGTAGGTTTTCTTATGTTGACATATGAATAAGATACCAACAGCCTCCTTTTAATAGCCTTGCATAATGCGCACACCTGCTCTGGTATAATTTGCTGCATTTCAACAAATAAGCTAGCTCAAACGAATGAAGAATATCCTTCCGCAGTGCTGCAAGCGCTCCTGTCAAAAGAAAACGGAAAGGGGCTGTTTGTGTCCCCGCACCACGTACAGCCATCACACGACTGCCAGTGTGTCTTTATACGTGCAATTCAAAGAGTCATCAACGCAGGAGCGGTTTCATGTATACAAATGGCCAAACAACGAAGGAAGAGCACAAATTCAGTCTGAACGTTAAAAGGAAAAGCCAGAAAACCCACATGATCTGCAGGTTGGCGTTGACCTGACTGTAGCTAAACGCATCTCTCGTCACTCTTCGGCTCTGGCTGGCTTTCCAT
The DNA here is from genome assembly GCF_028500815.1 of Rissa tridactyla. NCBI lineage: Eukaryota > Metazoa > Chordata > Aves > Charadriiformes > Laridae > Rissa > Rissa tridactyla. The sequence goes on along the minus strand of NC_071481.1, from coordinate 385,095 downwards.
CTGTGTGAGTTTTAACACCAATGTCAAACAGGCCTGTCTTTGAGCTTGTGTTTTTCTGTGTGTTAAGGCATTTCGACCTTAGTGCTGCTGGCTGCCTTCCATCTCCCTCCGAAATTCTGCCTGGTAAGATTCCGCCCATCAGATCCCTCTTCAGGCGCCGTCCTGGCAAGAAGACATCACTGGTGTTCTTCTAAAAGTCGTATTGAATTACTGCAGGGAGCACGTTTCTAGGTCCCGTCCCCGGGTGCTCCTCAGTATTTCTCACCTGAATTCAAGCCCCAGAACCGCACCCTTTGGTGTGTGGGGTGTGACGGCAGGGAAGTCCCTCTTGCAGCGTGACAGGGGTGTGACGCCGCAGCAGACCCTCACCGGGCGCCCTGCACCGCGCGCGGGGCGAGACTGCTTTCACACACCTGCACAGCCTCATTAATTAATACCGTGTTTTACATTTTGTTTTAATAAAGCCTTTTCATTACGGAGCTTGTTCCCATGGTAGGAAAAATTGAAATTCTTTGCAAGAGCATTATAATTAAGCTGTAGTGCAACGGGGAGGAATGTGTCTTGCTCGGAAAGTGTGTGTCTAAGCCATCTCATCGTAAGGGCGATGCCGTCAGGCTCGGGCAGGGCTCCTATGGCTTGTGTTTTGGGAGATCTCTGTCCGACCGATGCCATCTGCCCGGGGCGTTGCACCTTTGCTGGCCGTAGAGCTCAGTCTTGGTTGTATTTCACAGGCTGGAGAGATGGAGAACCTCTCTAAAGCAACAGTTCCCAAATTTTTGGTTCGCTGGACCGTTGCAGCTCTCAGAGGTGCCCGCGGCCAGCCAGGGCAGCAGGTTTTAGTTCTGCGGGTCATTTGTTGACTGCGGGCTGCGGTCCGGGGTGTTCCCAGCCCACAGCGTGTCAGGGATGGAGGCTGAGGGGTCTGCCGTATGGGGCCAGGTCGGGGTTCTTCAGTTTGGTATAAAATAGCAAGAGTGGCAATATAGGAGGTAAAATACTTTGCTATTTTAGGTCTGTTGTAGATTGCTCCTGTAGTTTAAAAATCAATATACCTAGTGTATACACAGCTGTTCGTAACACGGAGATTGGTTGTGAGGAGCATCAGAAAGCTGGGGTTCACGACGAGGTTAAAGCATCACTGTTCAAGAAAGGCAACTCAGCCAGAGGAGTTAATTAAGTTGTGTCAGAATTAGTTGTGAATTTGGAAACAGATTTGTATTTTCTCTTTGACAAAAAATAGGGTTTATAAAATTAGGCAAAGCCTGCCCAGGAGGAGCCGTTCCTGCCTGCTAGTGCATCTCTGACCTCAGGGATGCTTATTTACGAGCTGTACGGCAAGAAGATTGAAATGCTTCATTAGCAAGCAACATTGCATGTTGTCTGGAGAAGATCCTCATAGAGTAAATTAGGAGGGAAACATCTGTTGCTTTCTGTCTTGGTTTTAGTGCTCAATCTGGTGCTAATTCTGGCCTTTCGTGACCTTTTTATATGTCCCTTCATCCTAAGTGTGAGACATGTTGTGTTCGTTAACCGTGGATGTGTGTTGCAGCCTTTGAACTGAAACGCTTCAGAGTTCATCTCTACCATCTAGGAGAGATTTGTTCCCTTCTTATTTCCCTTCATTCCTGAGCCCTTACAGACAAAATGTTAGAGGCGGAGTTGGAGGGGGAGGCGGCAGAGAGACAGTGAAATCCTGGGCCAGCAGAGACAGAGATGTGTCTAATACACATGCGTGCATCTATAGCGTGCAGGGTTCTGCCCTCTTCGCCCTTCTGTGTAATGATTTTATAATAAAAAAACAGCTACGGCTTAGGACAGAAAATTAAAGTCTTGCTTTACACAAAATTCACGGCACATTTAGGAAAAAATATTTCTCGCAGCTTTGTGTCCAAATATCCAGGTTTGGTGCAAAGAGTGGTGGCGTGGAGAAATTCTCTTCCTAAATCATACTTTGTCCACTGACCAACGCAGCACTGGCCGGTGCGGAGCCGCTCGGCTCCTCAGCTGGATTCAGCACAAGGTGCCGCTGCTGATGGGCCCTTTGTGTGGCCGATGGCAGGGAGACGAGATGGAGATGGAGATGGAGGAGACGGAGATGGAGATGGAGGAGATGGAGATGGAGGAGATGGAAATGGAGATGGAGCTGGAGATGGTTGGTGCTTCCATCCCACGGGGCTGGGGTCGACACTCCAAGCACCGACTTGCAGCCATCGTCCCAGTCGCAGAGGAGTTTTGTTCAAGGCTTAAAACACTTGCTCAAATTAACGACCAAAAATGTCAAATGTGTCCATAGCTAATTATTCATTAGATGCGTAATTAATGTGAGATGATCATGACATTTTACTGCTATTAATTTTTATACTCTAACAGGAATTAAATCGGTCTGCGATCACAGAACACCAGTGTGCACTCTGCACTGGAGGTGCCTGTTGCTGGGCTGGGCAGGATGCTCTTGTGCCACCGGCTGCGCGTCGAAGCCCGGAATGCCGTTATCCTGCCCTGTTCCATAGCAGGGATGCAAATGGAAAGCGTCACCCTGCAGGGATTCGGGGGGAGGCCATGGGCCTCATGCCAGATAGCAAGGTGCAAGGTTCGCTGGCAACTTGCAAAAAGAAATGAAATTATAGTGAAAGAGCTGGGATTTCATTTGAATTTGTTCTGAAGGGAGTGGAAGGACCTGGCTTTGGTGAAATCCTCCAGTCACACGGTCAATCGTTACTTTTAGGACTTTTAAGGAGGGATATCCTTAAGCTTATTGCAAACATGGGACAAAATACTTTGCATTATAACACACCTTATCCCTAGACAGCGTATTCTAAACTAACACCACCTGCTCAGGTAAGACTTACTTGGCAGCAGCTTCCCCAATTGCATCTTCTTTCAGGCCTTGCTGGGAAACATGCCTTGCAAATTCAGTATTGTGATTAATTGATACGAAGGATGCAGTGTTGAGTTTCACGGCTTCTTTTCTCTTGCAAATATATTCATTCCTCACAGGATGTTTTGAGCTTTTGCACCAACAAAAATTCATGATTCTCCAGCAAGTATAAAAACAAACAAGCCTGAAATGCGGCGTTTCTGTTAGAAGTGTTTGTTCGTGATATACTGTGCCACTGATCAGTGCTGAGACCCTCCTAAGGAAACATGCCGATGGTTGTCCACATTCTGTCTCCCTCCGTTTCCCATCAGAAGAACGCAGGAGATGTCAAATCGGGAACCTGGGAGCCTTCCTGCTTTGGTCAACCAGCAGTCTCAGAAGAGCGTGCACGCAGGTCAGCTGCTATTAAGCGAGGGCTGCTGGCGAGAAAATCTCCCATCACACATGGACCCCCCTTGGGGAGTGGAGCGGACTCCACACACGGGGAGCTTATTAAAAGACCTGTCTCTCCAAATGGCAATTCCTCAGGCAACAGGAATTCCCTTGCATGGATGTCTCCATTGACGTGGGGAGTGACCCAGACAAGTGAGCAGTAAGTGGCCTTGCAAGTGTAGTTCAGCGCGTTAACCGCAAATAAGTAATTCTTTCTACACGTGTTGATTTTTAAGGCATTTTGCTCTGAGAGAGTGATGACGCTGTTGGGCTTCCTGAGATCAGTTTTTAACTTGCTGCTGTAGCTCTGCTTTAAATAGAGAGTTGCGGGCTGCAGGTGGACAGGCTGAGCCTCCCAAATACCAAGCCTAGTTGTCTTCATTAAAGCAACGATAAGCTCAAAAAGAGCAAAGCCAAATGTATTGGGTTCTGTTCATTAAGAGACTGGCGGGTTTCTGGCTTCGTTGTCTTTTAATACACCAAGAACAGATGCAGGTTGACAAGTGGCACCAGCCAAGGGACACAGCTTTATAAGGTTGTGTTGAAGCAGGGCTTGGAAATAGCCAGCTGAAATCTAATTTGTAGCCAAGTGGAATAAATTGGAACTGATAGTTATTCAATTAATGGCATGGGCAGCAAGGTGAGGTCTCCTCTCAAAATAGCAGAATAAGGTTTCTTGACAGGGAGATTTGGGAAAACGGGGCACGGCACCAGGTTTTTCAATCAAATTCAGCCATTAATCATCTAAGTAGCAGGAGGGAGATGTGATTATTATAGAGAGGCTCAGCAAAATGGTTTGAGTGAGCACTTCCCAAAATGTGATGGAAACCCGAGCCAGTGGACATGCCCCGGGTCCTGCTGGGAGCCAAGGGCTTCCCAGGCAGCTCTGGATAAACCGGGAACCTCTCTCCTGCCAGAAGCTGCCGCCAGGACCAAAGCCGTGCTGTGAAAACCCCTCTTCAGGGGGTCTTCATACGCACCGACGGCATGCCTGGGCACAGAGACTCGGCCTCTTCTGCCATTTGCCTGCTCAATGAGAAGTTCCTTTTGCATTTCAGAATGTTGTGTTTGCCTGCAAGGGTTCAGTAAGAATGGTCAACTTCGGTGTCTTTTTAGCGCTTGTTGTGCATCCAGGGATGCAGAGGAGGCGGCTCGCTGATGTATTCGCCAGACTTCTTGCAAGCTCCCGTGGTGTGGTCTTTAGATCTTTGGATAATTTGCACAGTGATGAAACTGCCATAGTTCTCTCCACCACAAGCAGACCAAGAAATATAGAAAGACTTTTTTTTTTTTTTAATAGGAAGAAAAATTTCTTCCTATGCAAATGGCTTCCATAATAATATTATCAGTGTTGCCTCAGGCTTGCACAAGCTGAATGGAAGAGAAGTTGAGTTTATGATTTTCAGCAGAATGGTTTTAAGCTTTATCAGTTCGGTATGTAAGCAGGAAAGGAAGACTCATTTTACCTGGAATAATGGGACTCTTTGGTTGCATTTAAGGGCAAGCCAAACAAATAATTTGACAGGAAAGTCCGTTTCGGTGGCTGGAAGCCATCGGGATCGTCTCTGTGCTCTGTCCTCGGGGCGCGGATGGCCGTAGCCACGGGTGCAGCGTGTGCCCAGACCCCGGGGCTGAGTGCTCCTGCACAGACCCCGCGGGGTCTGCGCGACCCGCGCCGGCGCCTGCTCGAAGCTGTGGGTCTCGGTGACCTGTCGGTGCCGGCAGCTCTGGCAGTAGCACTGGGTGCACGGAGCTCGTTGGCGGCAGGAGGCTGGTTTGCTGCCCGCGTGGGAACCACAGGCACCTCGGTGGGTCTGCGGGACTCGTGCCAGGCTCTGAGCCGCCTGCAGCAGCCGCAGGGAGAGAAAACCTTGTTCAAGAATGTGGTTAATCCCCTCGGTCCAGGCTCTGCAGTCACTGGGCTACTGAAGCATGAGAGCAGGACGCTCCTCCATCGGCACTCGGCAAAGCTGGCAGCGCTGCGCGGGAGCCTGCTGCGGCTCCACGTCGGCTCACATCCAGCTTTCTGCTCGGGAGCCGCAGCGCACGCTGGCACGTGCGAGGGAGCAAAGCAAAGTTCGCCAAGGCTTCTTCCAAAGCCTAAAAGTTCTCCCAGCGCGAGGTTTTGGTGGTGAGAGGTTGGGGTTTTGTACCGGGGGCTCCCGAGCGGCAGCACCCCGTGAGCTGCTCTTCACAGGCACCTGGGACGCCGGCCCTGGGGCTTTCTGATTTACGCTGGCACTTCACTTCCAGTTACGATTGTTAAAGAAGTCCTGACAAACGCTTCAGCAGTAGACAACGGGGCTGTTGGGGGCTTTCCCCACAGAGAGTAGCAGGTCGTATTCGGGTTTTGGCACAGAGACTCTCTTGGCTGCTGCAAATGAGTACAATTGAAATTTTGTGCAGATTAGCTCAGATATTGAGGTCAACGTAAATGAACCACAAAGATGAAGTCTAAACTATGAAACATTTCTCAAGTTGTAATCTAAATACATTCCAACATCTGTGGTCTTTCATTAAAAGCGAAGTTATGAGAGTGAGATTTCACTCAGCAACACTGATTTGGTGCCTGTGAAATCATTAACAATTTGATATTGTAGCTTTCTCATTATAAACTTCTGTGGGAAAGGGGAATTAATTTTTCTGTGCAGTCAGAAGTTGTCAGAGGAGATCCCTCCCTTCCTGCATAACCGCATCAGAAATTCCTCACGAACGTGCATTGACCTCTTCTCTCTGGGGAACACATTAGCTGAAGTCGCACTTCTAATTAAACTTGTGCTGCAGAAGAGGAGTGTAAAAATAATGCAGAATAACAGTGGCAGGCCTGGAGGAATTTGTAGGAGTATTAAGCAAGGCAGAGAGTAATACATCAGGCAGCTTTCAGATCGGGACTCCAAAGAGGAGACTGCTCCTGGCAAATCTTTTCAGCTTGTAGGTAGGATGTTTTTCTGTAAGTGAGAATATAAGGAAAGTCATAGGATCTTCTTATTGTGGCAACATCTCAAGCTGTCTCCTGATGCACAGGCGCTTTATCAGCTCGCTGGAAAGCAGAAGGCACCAGGATGGATGGCGTTTCTCTCTCCATCTTCGTACGCTGCGGTCCCCTTGGAGCCCGTTGCCGCGGGCGCCCCTTCCCCTCCCGTCTGCTCCGGCGGCCGGCCGGGGGTGTGTAAACGCAGACCTGCTCTTGTTTCCCCCTTGCGTGGCTGTCTGTTATCTTTCTGACTTGGATTAATGTCTGCCAAGAGGGGGGCGTACATGCAGCTCACCAGAGCCGTCAGACGGACCCGCCGTGGCTCTGGCTGCCGCCTGGTGCTGGTTTTGCTGGTGAAGGCTTCTCCCCTCTCCTCCCCGCAGCCAGAGCCGCTGACGCAGCTCCTGGTGCCAGCAAATGCCTCTGCCGCGCGCTGGCAGGGAAGCGCGGGGAGGGACGGGGGTCTGAGCAGCGACAGGGACCGCTTGCCAGGGCCACCCTGCCCGGCTTCTCCCCAAGCCCTTTGTCCTGGGTTTAGGGTGCTCTGTTCACATATCTGTAAACACAGTATGTGTAGTTCCCTTGTGGAGAAAGCAACTTACATAAATGGGGAAAATGAGAAAAGATGCAAGTGGTCTTACCTAGCGCTGATATCAAATTTACAAGGTAGACACGACCTGTATCCTCAGTAGTGCTTCATCTTACCAGGTTGAAGAAGTAATGATGAGTGTTTCTCTGTGGCAGTGGGATATTGATGGGAGGATTCACTTTGCCATGGTTGTGCTCTCATAAAAGCTCGGGAGAGCTCCAGGTGTTCTCTCTTTAATATTGCATTGGTAGCCTGATGGTTTCTTGCTGACAAAACTTCCACAGTCCTTAATATCAGCCTGTCTGCATTCATCAGCTGCAAAGGTTTTCCCTCCTGTCGGATACTGGAATAGCATTAGACAGAAAACAAAGCGTAGGAAGCCAATATGATCATTTTTTAATCTAGCCCCCCTATACCAGGGAGATGGTTGTGCTGCCATGACTGGAAGTTGTGATGCAAAGCGGAGGAATACTAGATGTCATTGGAGTGAAGCATGTGGAAATATATTTTTCAATATTCTGCTTGTGTCCAGCTGCAGTACTGAAAAAAAACCCGCTCCTGGCCTATGCATCACTCCTGTACAGATCCTGTAGGGACACGGAGTGATACGGGGAAGGAGCTACCAGTCCCATTCAGCAGTCCGGGTGGATTCCAAGGCAAGGAATATCTGGCACCCCTGAAGAGTTACCGTCTTCAAGAGCAACTGTTGGTCCTTTTATAGACCGTCCCATCATTTATCAAGGAAATATTGTGCAATACCGTCAAAGTTCAAACTTGCTATTCTGTAGTGTGCCCAGAGGCCTGTTCCTGCCGGGCTGCAGAGCAGGGCTCGCGAAACTCCAACTGGGGAAGGATCAGGCGTTGTAACCACGCTCCTCATTGGCACGAATGCTAACGCCACGTGCGAGGGTTGTCAAACTGGCACGTGTCCGTAAACTGCAGCAGCTCGCTGGCAGATTTCGCCACTTCCTTGTTAATGGGAAATTTATCAGTTTGTCGTGGCGGTTCTGGTGGCTTCCCTTTGAGACTGGTTCCGAGCCCAGTAGTATTCAATATTATATTAACCATCTGAAAGAAATTGTAAAATCGTTACCTGCAAGTTTTATCACCACTTCCATTTGTGAAGTTTTGCAGGGTAATAAATATTGATGAAGATCGGTCACAGAAATTAATCTGAACATGGTTATTAGAGATGGGTGGAGTTATCAATATGTGTTTGAAGCGAAAAGCAAGCTTTTGCATCAAAAAGAAGGGTGAGAGCAGACTTAGAGGGTAGCAGCAACCCACAGTGTCTCTGAAAATGGCTGCCAATCCCTAAGCGTGCCAAGCCGTGGAGGTAGGACTTGGTACGGTTCTGTGGTGAGCGGTGCTAGCACGTACCCGGCCGTGGTCCTCTCACTTTCAAAGGTGGGGGCTGTGGGCAGAGAGTGCCGAGTGTGGAGCGTAGGCAGCCAGACGCCGGCACCGCTCCGGCACCGCGCTGCGCCGGGGGCCGCCTGCGGAGCAGGGAGAGGGCCGGGGAGGGGGGATATTTATGCGTGAAGGACTGTCAGGGCTGGAAAGATGAAAATCTGTTGTGCTCTCCCAGGGCTCCTAACTTTGTCCCCTCCAGGCAGCTGGCAGGATTTCTCTAAATATTTGAGATGTTAAAGGGCTTAAACTGGATTACTCCTGGACATGAGCAATTATAATTGTAAATGCACTATTATCTGAGCGCTCTCCTGATGCTGCTCTGGCACTGAGGCATGACACGGTGACAGGCGGGGTACGAGGGTCAAGCGCGATGCAAGGAGAGAGCCCTCCCCTGGTACCTCGCTGGCTGGTTTGCGGCAGACCCGACCTACGGGGAGCCGTCCCTGGCGGAGCATCCCCTTCCCCTCGCCCGAGGGCTGCAGAAAGGGCTTCCAGCTGCCCCAGGCTTCAATAATTGTATTGTTTTGCAACTGTATTTATTACATGGATAAATACCAATTAGGAACAAGTATAAACCCCATGCATTTTGCTGTTTAGCGGTTTCAGTTGGAGTTTTCTGGACATGAATGTTCTTTTAAGAAGGCTTGGGGTTTTGGTGGTTTTTGGAGGAGAAGAAGGTTTTTTGGAACAAAGCGCAGCCTCCTGTTTTTTTCTGAAGTACAGTATTTAGATATAGTTATACATATTTAAAGCTATGCCACTCAACTTATATAAAGGGGTAAAATCCATATTCAGAGAGCAAAACTAATGATGGCAGAAACGATATAAACCATCCATTTCAATAAACGTGTAAAATAGCCGTGTGGCAGTGCAGGTGACAGCCCAGCAGCCCTGAGATTTACCCTGGTGTTTGCTGCTGCCGGGGTGGATGGCGGCTGGGGAAGGAGCGGGGTTGTCCCGGCTGGGTGCCGGCCGGTCTGCGAGCTCCATTTTCAGCATGAGATTGGTCCCTTGAGCTCTCCGTCTTGAGCTCCGGTCACAAAGCTGTCACCCTCCTGCAGCGGAGAGACGCTGCTGCAGCGTCCTGGCCAGGGCTGGAAGAGCAGCGGCCGCTCGCCCTGGGAGACCCACGCGCCTGGAGACGGGAATCGGGTGTTTACGAGAAGGGTCCGGCAGGAGGATGTCGGAAACTCTGCGGGTGCTTGTCCAAGGGCTGTTCCAAGTGGAAGAAAGCGGAGGAGGATGTGGCTGCATGGACAAACCCGCGCAGACGGAGTTGAACTGCAAATCACGCGTGGGGACCAGCGTGGGGGCCGGCAGGGGCCGGAGGGGGAAGCGGCCGCAGTGGGGCCAGAGCCCACCAGGCAGCAGGAGGACGAGGTCCGGGCGGGGGTCTGGGTCCGGGGCCACTGGCTGGGGCGGGCAACAGTGCCAGCGTCTCCGTGAGCCCCATGGGCCGCAGGGAGGGATGGAGCGGCTCTGCGGGGGGCACGTGTGGCAGCAGCGGCGCCCCAGCAGCACCATTTGGTTTGGTTTCGTGTTTGAGGGGAATGCAGTGTTAAAAGAACCTCACGTTTTTAAATGAGTTTGTATTTCAGCGTTGAATGTAACTGATCCAAGCGATTGGCAGTGCGATGTTAAATAGGAAATCGGTATATGGAGCACAAAGCAAGATCCCCGTTCCTGGCAGCGAAGGGTGCGTTGGGAGGAAACGCGCTGCACAAAATGCAGCATTTTCTACAGCCTGAAAGCATTCCCCTTCCCGGAGCCAAGAGGTCGGGAATTTACCTCCTGCCTGGTTTCCAGAGAGATCCCCGTGTTTCTGTCACACGGCGGAGAACAGATCAGAGGACGTTCAGCGGGAGCTCGGGAGACTGGTGATATACGAGCCTTTTAAATGAAGTGTTTGCATATAGCAGTGCTGGAAACAGGCCGCCCGCGGTTCGCACGCACACACACCCACGCACTCGGCATCCTCAGCATCTCTCCAGCCTCTGGGAAAACAGCTGCCTCCCCTTCCAGCAGTGCAAGCCAGGAGACTTCAACGTTCCCCCCATGAAAAGCAAGGGAAAAGATGATGTACATGAGCATCCGGCACAATAGGAAGGACCGTAATGTCCCGTCTGCTTGTCTAGAAAGCCGGGCAAAATCATCCGATATAATTTGTGCTATGGCTTCTGTTGGGAAAATGAGGCAGGGGTTTAGCCTTGTGATGAAATAGCGTTCAGGACTGTGGAAGGCTTGATTGCAGCTCTTTAATTAGCTATCGAGCACGGCTCATCCCTCTGCAGAAGGGTGTCACGGGCGGTGGGCTGCACACCAGGAGAGCCGCACCGTGGTGCCGCCAGTATTTAGGTTAAAGCCCGGGATTATGTGTAATACAGAGTTTCCTTCGCGGGAAGGGCTGGGGGGAGTAAAGACAAGACACCTTCAGCGTGTCCCTCAAATATCTGCTCATCTCTGGTGCCTCGCTTGGCATTTGAAAATGGTTTGAAGTCGAGGTGTTGATAAAAGGAAAGCTTCATAAAACAATGCCAACAAAAATAAATGAAATCCTTTTATCTGATTCCTCGCCGGTCCCCCGAGGTTCATGAGACGTGGGGTGGGGGGACCGCAAGGTCATCTGCAAAGAGGGAGCTGGAAAGGCTTTTTTTTATATCTGCATGAGCAGTTAACTGGAGCATGCTGCAGAGTGTTTACAGCAGGATTTTGGCTTCACAATGGATTAAAAGATTTTACAATCCATCTGCAGAATATCTTGAACTTTAGCGTTGTTGTGTGCTCAAAATAACGTTAGTCTTTTAATGTTTGATGCACTGGGAGCCTTGAGGGGAATCGAAGGATTTTGAAATGGCGTGAGAAGGGGAGGGTGGCTGTTGGCATTAGCGGGGTCCTCTTGGAATCGGTGACACGGGACCCCCTGCCGGCAGAAACACCGCCGCGAGCTCAGGGACCCCCCGTGCAGAGCCGGGCGAGGGGACGGTTTGGGAGCATCTGAGTCGCTCCTCGGCCCCGTGGTGCCACTGCCCGGCCCGGGCTGGGTCTGGCTGCAGCGATGGGGCAGAGCCCCCGGCCTGACCCTGGCCGCTGGCAGCTTCGTTCTGCCTCCGCTGAAGCTCTTGGCGACCGTTTTACCCAGAGACGCTGCTTTGTGAGGGCCCTGTGGAGGCTGGGTCTGCAGCACGAGCCAAGGCTTTCGCCGTCTCTGTGGAAAAAGACGCTCTTGGACCCCCCAAGCTGATCTCGCTGATTGATGGCGTTGGCTGTGTCCGGCAGGGCTCTCCTGCTGCTCCGTGTTATATTCTGTGATTCTCCGGTGTCCAAAGCACCTTGGCATGCATGTGCCCCCTCCTTTTGCTTTCCCGCTCCCCTCGCAGAAGACGTCCTTCACAGCGGCTAGCGCGGGAGCTGGGAACGTGGAGGAGGAGCGTTGGCTTGGGCACAGGCCTGGCTGAGTAGGCTGCAGAGATGGAGACAAAGTTTGCTCTATCTCTGGATAGAGCTCTTCCTCCATCTTTTCGGGGGCTCATGTGAATTTGGGAAGCCTCCTTTTAAACCCACGCTTAAGCCGATTTTCAGAATTATTCAGAAATATCATCCTAATTGGTTCCAAAGTCCCACAAATGCGTAGCTGCCTGGAAAAATTAAGCCGTCAGTAAGAGTGTGAGTTGGCGGCTTTTGGGGGTCGGGGTCCTGCTGCCATTGGTAGCCCCAGCTGTGGCGACCCGGCGTGCTGGGATGGGGAATGCCCGGTGCTGCCGCCCGGACCCATCACCTCGGGACCATCTCCCGATGCCCTTCGCTCTCGTGGGGCAGAGGGTGTCTGCCAACACAGAGCCACGCGTCGTGGCCTGTGACAAATCGCTTTTTAATTGCCTCAAGGAAGAAATCCATTAGTCTTCCCTTTACGTGAGAATCATTGCAAAATTCTGCTAAACACGAGCAGATGATGTGCTCCAAATAGTGCAGGCCCTGCTGCTGTTTTCAGTTTACGTCACCGTCCGGTTTGGAGCGTTAATTTTCAATCCAACAAAATCGAACTGTCGGAGCCCCCTCCCGCCCCCTCCCACTCTGCTGACACAGGAGCGGCGTTACGGTGATGCATTAATTGCCAAAGAAATTTATCTTCTCTTAGTCCCCACTTCCTTTTGTTGTTTTTTTTTTCTGTTGGTTTTTTTTTTTTTTTTTAAAGCAAATGACAGTTCTTTCTTTTCTTAGAAGTGCAGCCAATAGGACCCGGAAGGCTTTGACCCTTCTGGCAGCAATGTGCCGTAGCTTTCCCACATCTCCGGATCGCAGCAAACAGGCAGAAACCTCCGAGCATGTTGTTCTGGCAAATTATTGCCCTGCCATCTTAATTTAAGCCTCGTTGCTACAAAAAAGGGTTCAAAAGCGCCTCTGAGCTGTTGACAGCTGTGGCAATGACAGACTGCTTTTGCTGTGGCTGGTGGCCCTTTCAGCCAGGTTTGTTGCTATTTTTAGGTACCTTTTACAGGAAGAAATGCAGCAGTTAATGGCAGAATCAGAGTTTTACCAGTCCACAATGTCTTTTTTTCTCTCCGGGCTTTTCCCATTTTGTGAGGTTTCACTGCATCCTGGCACAGGTTTGGAGCAAGACAGCAAGAAGAAAATGCAGGACGCGGGACCACCTGTGAAACCAGCCTCTCTGTCCGCTTTTCCAGCGGTAGCTGGTGACTTACCGACTGACGCTCCCCCCGTTGTGCTTCGTCCTTACGGCATCTGTCGTGGGTGAGAGACCCCGAGGTGGGTGCCGGACATGGGGATGCGACCCCCTGCCGATGCTCCCGCTTGGGGTGGGAGCGGAGCGTGGCAGCGCTGCTGGCCGTCCCCGGTGGTCCCTGCGGCACTGCTTAAAAGATGCAAAAAGGGTGAAAAATCTGGCTGGAACGCGTTCATGGAGTCTTGGTCACCAAGCGGTGCAATCGTGCTGTGCTCAGATGTTGCCTAACAGGTAGAACAGTGGCAATAAATATCACTTCGTACCATACGATCAAGACATAAAATGCAGGGAGGACCATTTTCCAGACAAGGAGTACCATTGTTGGATGTTGCCGTGTAAAAAGCGAGACCAGAAATTGACTGTAATTGAAATTTGCTGTACAGAAAAGGAGCTACGAGGAGGAACCCAGAATCAACACAGGTGGTTTGCTAACCCTCCGCAAATTCTGCTTTGTTGACTCTGTTACTAGCTTTATTTCTAAGCTATTCTGTAGAAACAAATCTCTTAGCACTTGCGCGTTTGCTCTGCTCTTATAAGGAATATGTATCTTTAAAATTGCAGATTAACATTATGTTAAAATTCATTATTATAATGTGCACAGGGAAATTATACTAATATAAACATTTATGATAGAGTGTAATTGTTGAAATTTCAGCAAGTAGTCCCAGTTTAGTGCCCAACCTGTAACATGAAACACTTCTCTGGTCACAGCTCTTTCTTGCTTATGGGACCAATAAATGAATTCACATTTGCAAGTTAGATAAATCCTTTGAATGTATTATTGATGCAAACAAATGAGGATTGGGGCTCTAGACAATACCTAATGAAGCTGACTCGACACAGGCTGTTCCCGCTGAAGGGTGCCAGGTTTCGGCGCGGGAAGATGGATGCCTGTTTCATCCCGTAATTATCCCGTGGCTTATACTCGCTTTCTATGTTCCTTGGCTTGGCACAAAGCTAAGGGCACCACGATAAGTAATTAATTACTGGGGATCCACTGGCAGCTATTAAAGAAAGCTCACGCTCAGTTGATAGTTCGTGACTATCTGCGCTTTGATCTCCTTCTAGACTCAGGGTGTTGACTCTCCCAATTATTTTTTCTGGTAAATATTGCTAATCAGAAGATCTTTTAGAAGAGGTTTGTACCTTTTCTGAAGACCGTTGCTTTTTTTTCAGCTGCAGACTCCAACTGGTGCTAAATAAACTTGGTTGAAAAGCCCTACTCTGTACATCTGAATTATAAATAAGGTGCGCAGCGTCGGAGTAAACGCCAGCGGAAAGGCTGCAGCAGCGCGCGGTGGAAAGCACCTTTAAGCTGCTGGAGAACCGAACGTTCCCCTTCCCTGCCGAGAGAACCACCGGAGAGCAAAAGGTTACTCTCCTCCTGTGCCATTCAGGGAGGCATTCCCAGCTCCAGGACTTAATCCAGAACACAAATCAGGTCCTTCACGCCACAGGGTGGGGCGACGCTGCTATAGGCGCTTCACAACTGCACCCACGGGGTGCAGGAGACAACGATTTCCACATCGAAAATGAGCGTCTGTGATATTGTAAAATGGATTCAGCCCGACTTAACAGGATCCTGTTTTCTCCCCGGGCGTTTCTGGGCTGGGTTCTGTCGGCTGCGTGTCCATTCAGGCACGTGAACCCGCGGGATGCTGCGGGATGTGGGCGCAGCGTCCCCGGCGCCGGGATGCGTCAGGGGCTCGTAACCTCACTGGGAACGGGTCGCTTCATCTCCCTTTCCCTCGGACCTCAGGCTGCACAAGATCCTGTTCTTCCCTACGTTGTCTAGGCGCGGTTTGTTGCCCTGGGCCGGGTGGCACAGGCGTCGCAGCAGCCCATTTGAGGGGGGTATGAGCCTGGTGCGAGCAAGAGCCCGGCGGGTGCTGGGAAGCTTTATTTCGGCCGACAGGAGACAAGTGCAGTCCTACGGAGATATTCTAAAGCAGAGAGGCCAGACAGCCACCCCGAGCACCTTCCAGGGTGGGTTTGCTTCTCCTCCGCAGGAGGGCAAGCACGATTCCCACGATAGCAACTCTCTTTTCTAACATAATATAGAAACCAGTCTCCATGCCTGCCAGGGCAGATCTCAAGATACGGGGGGAAAGTTTGTGCACGCACGTTTTTGACTCTTCCTCTTTTAACTGCCCTTTTTCAGCACCGTAATTCGGGTAACGTGGAGAGATGGCGTCCCAAATAGCGTCCCTTGATGGGCCACAACAGTGGGCTTCTGATTACAGGGTACGCTGCCGGAAGGTCTGTTAACTGCAGAAAAACAGCGGCGTTGTAGGGCAGGGAGGGATGGCGCTGGGTTAAAGAGACCCTGAATGCAGCTCCGGTCGCTGACTCTCCTTGGCAGACGATGCTGATCGTTCTTGTGTTCCTCTGAATTTGAGGCTACGCTGCTGGAAGTGGTACATTTTAGAAAAACGGGCATTTATTGGGTAATTGTGGAGAGCCACATCTCTCTGGAGCTGTCGGCAGGAAGGTTTCCCAGGGAAATAAATGCAGCATGGGAGTCAGGCAGCTATCGGAATGACCTCCAGAAACGCCACCAGGGAAGACAAGTTAAGTGGGGCTGAGCTGGACTCTTGTGTCCTGGGCCCAGGAGAGAAAAAGACAAGTTTGCGTTGAACACCTCGGTCCAGAAGTGGCAGCTGGAGTTTGCCTGTTCCTCAGCTTTAATTCTCAGTGGCAGCAATTTGAATTCGTAGACCTAATTGCTGGTTCTCTCTTCTGTGCAGGTGGCAACCAACTGGCCGGTTGGCAATGAGTAATGCCTTGGGTTAAAGGCTTCAGAGGGATAGTTACGTGGTCAGAGAGGTCACAGAAACTATTGTCAAGGCCTAAGCACCAAATGGAGCTATAGCTGCTTGATTAATTGGCTAAATTAGAGAGGCTTTGACCTACCTCACGGAAGTTTAATGAATTAGTTGATTAGTTACAGGAAGTTGTTTCACCACAGCAAGGCAGGGAAGGTCGTTGGTCTCCAGACAATGACCTCCTCTGGAAACTGCCAGAACGATGCTTTTGGGCAAACTGTTTTTCTCACTCTGGTGGAGTGAATGAGGTTTCCAGGCCCTGCGACAGAAAGGAGTGTATTAAAACTCTGCAAATCCTGCAATGCACAGGACCCGGTGTTACTTTTCAGCATCCCGACATTGGTCGGGCTGGCTTGCTTGCTCATGGCTTGTGCATTCCTGTTTTCCACCCTTTTTCCCTTCTTTCTACCTCTTCGTTTGCTGCGTTGATGTGTTTGGAGACCTTCCTGCCCTCCCTCCTGTTCTGGTACCAATATGCCCCGCAGAACGATGCTGCAGAGCTGCTTTTGGTTTGGCACACTGCAGCGTGGTGGTAACAGTTTGAGGTTAATCGTGCTTATGATATAACACTTTTATGTGGGGATGCTAAGGTGCGATAGTGTGAGTTTGGGCTTCTGCCTGTGTTCATAATTTGGGGGGAAACGCAGATAAAGTTGGGTACAGAACGTCTGCTGCGCATTCAAGGCAGGTTGCTTCCCTGTGATGTGGAAGACGGGATGGGAACGGAGCAGGAGGACACTCCTGTTTTGGGCTGCTCTGCCCCGAACGCTGAGGGTTCGCCGTGTCCTGACCCGCTCCCTGGCAGAGCCGCCAGTGACGCCGCGGCGCCGTGTGCTCCTCAGGGCATGGGACTGGGGCTGCTTTGGCCGGTCCCTCCCCTTTCTGGCCAGTTTCAGACCATTTCTGGGACGTGGTGGGACCCTTCGCGTAGCTGTCGAACGCCTGGGTACACCCGAGCGCAGTAAAACGTCTTCTCTTCCCTTCGACTCGCCTGGGAACAGTTCATCATCAGGTGCTGAATAAAAAGGGACTGCCAGGATTAGCATTTTGGAGCTTGCTCATTACAAGTCGTTGCACTTTTAAAATGAGTTTCCATTTACATTTTTTGCCAAAAGGCAGCTGTGAAAAAGCCCTTGGACTAAACTCTCTCCTTAGGGGGTAAAGCAACCTCCAGTATATTTTAATGGATTCTTGTCAAATTACTGATCAGAATAAATCCAAGTGCTCTTGGAGACTGAATGTTTCTTGTTAAACTCTCCAAAAAAGAATAGGATTGATTTGGAAATGTCACTTGTGATTTAAAAGCTTAAAGGTGAGAACGTCGGGATATAATTAGCAGCAGCTGATTTTTCTTTTACTTATTCCTTGTTGTCTGCGTGGAAACGTGATGCCCCCGAGTGACTTTCTGGGCCAGCCCGAACTGGTGGCCAGCAGAGGTGGTACCTGAGGGTGCAGAGGTGGGTCTGAGATTTCGGTTGCCTCCCCTGGGTCAGGAAAACCAAGCAATTTCAAGTGATTGAAATGTGAGGTTCAAATCGGGATTTACCACTTACTGTCGTACGATGAAATCGGCGTTCCCTGGCACAAGGAAAGGCAGCAAAAATTAATGATATTTAAAGAGTAGTTTTAGCAGCCCAAGTCAATGTGATAGAAGGCCCACTAATAGGGAGAAGCTTACTGGGTCCTCAGTTCTTACTTTAACTGGATTCTTTCTTAACTTAAGAAAAGAGATGAGGTCCTGCAACACTGTACTGATTCCCAATATTCGGAATATTGGTGTGAATACCACTGCCATACCCACCCCCAAACCGGGGGACAGCAGTTTCCCAAAGGGCAGCAGCGAGGCGTCTTTGCTGGGG
This sequence comes from Rissa tridactyla, assembly GCF_028500815.1. Classification (NCBI taxonomy): domain Eukaryota; kingdom Metazoa; phylum Chordata; class Aves; order Charadriiformes; family Laridae; genus Rissa; species Rissa tridactyla. The sequence goes on along the minus strand of NC_071481.1, from coordinate 367,384 downwards.
AAACGCAGAGAGAGAGGAAGGCTGCGTTGTTTCCCTGCCTGACGAAGAGGAGCAGCGTTTGACCGACGGGAGGTGAGATGGTCCTTTGCCCAGTGGGGTCCCTGTACCGGGAGGTGACGTTACGCCCAGGAGCTTTTTGGCGTGTGGCTCCATCCTCTCTCCTGGTTTTGCTTTCTCGGCCGTGCATTCATCGACCTTCTGCCTTCACGGGCTCTTCCCGTGCCGGGGAGAGCACACACGGACCGTTTCTTGCTACATTAGCATTTTCAAACGTAGTTGATGCTTTCTGAAATTTTATGTGCTACGATGAAAAGTCCAGAGTTGTCGCCCTGGCTTGAAGAGACTTTTAAAAGAGATCTTCTGCCGTTGAAAGGCAATCTTGCAGCAATTAATTGTAAAATTACATTTCAGGTGAACAGCATACATCGTTTTAGAGATTAATTCTTCTGGAAATGTGATCTTTCATCACTCTAGGTATTACATTTGAAATAAACTCCTTCATTTCTCAAAAATAGACCGTGAGCCTATAAATAGAAATCATATTGTGAATTCAGATTTTAACTGAAATCACTGATATAAAGTATTCAAGATACAGTCTTTGAAAAAAGCCTGATTGTGATAATCCCACAGCGTTAGAATTATATTGTGCCGCCAAAGATATGAAAAGACCCGGTCTCTCTTTTTTTCACATCCAGTAAGTGTAGCCATTGATCAGGATCACCCGGTCCATTCTCCATCCTCGCTTTGCCCTGATGATGTGCATTTCTTCTGCTCATATTATCTTTGTTGAATTTGAATAAGATTCAATTTCCTGACATCTGAGGCTCTTTGTACTTTGCAAATTGTTATCCTTAGCTATAAAAGAGGACACATTCATTCTGCCCTCCGGTAGCTGTGGACAAAGGAACGTGCCGAGGGTGCAACCCTATTTCAGCCTGAGGCAGACGCGGTGCACCGCGTGCTCCGCCGGTACCTCGCACCTGCCCGGCTGCACCCGCTCCCGCTTAACCATGTCTGCGATGTCTGGCTTTACTGGAGGGGGCAGGCAAAGAAAATATGTCCGGGCTGGAATGCGGAGCGTGCCGGAGGGCTTTGCCGAGGCCGTGGCGGGCAGAAGGGGGTGCCCGAGCGTAACGCCCAGCACAGCTCCGGTTTAACTTCCAGCCATCTGAGAAGCATCCGCACTGGGAAATCCATCGATGCCAAGGAGAAGAGCAGAAACGTTCCCGGTGTCCGGAGTAAGAGGTCTCACACTTCCTACAATTCACCTCAGTGATTTCACCTAAATTTCGGTTTCCGTTGTGATACTGTGAATGTATGTGAATCCTGCACTAAATGTTTATGGTAGCAGAGGTCAGGGAAGCATTGGATGCTGTGCCCGGGGCAGAGGGGCAAAGCTCCCCTCTTGCTGCTGCTGCCAGAGCAAGCAGATCCCATTCCCAGGAATATGGGGATCCATCGCTCCGCAGCTGCCTGCGTACTCCGTAAGAGGTGAAATACTGGGCAGCAGGAGCTGTGTGTCGATGGCCAGTCTTTGCCAGCTGCTGGCAGACATGGGGTTGCTCTCCACGGCGCTGCCTCCGCGCTCGCGGGGCTGAGACCAGCCCTCCGTCCCAGGGCCGGAGAACGAGCCCGTCTCCTACACGTGCCTCTTTACCTGGCATCCATACGGCGAAGACAGGGGAAACCGGTGATGGGGAGGCAGCCCTGGGGCTGACGGGGGGGACACGAGGGGACACAGGGTGCTGCTCGCTGGAGCCCTGGGCTTTGGTGTCAGCCCTGCAGGGAGCACATCTTCCGCTGCCGTATCGGAGTCATTCCTAGAAACTACATCGCAGTTTGATTTATTTTTTTTTATAAGGGAAAACCCCATCTTTGAAACAAGTAAGAACGACTGCGAGCAACAGGGAGAACGCTGATGTTTCTCTGATGGGAGCAATGCAGCATATGGATAGTGCAAGGCTCGCAGCACCTGCGGGGAGCAGACAGCAATATTAATGCCTTTTACGTCTGCCGAGGCAATTGCTGGAAAAATCCTTCCATGAGTCCTTGCTTGTTGGCAGGGCGAGGAGGATTTTCGGAGCAGGAGGGTGCTGTGCTGGGCAGCGTGCCTGACCCGTGCCTCGGCAGGTGCTGCCATCGCTGGGCAGGAACGCTGCGCCGCGCCGGCGTTTGGCCGTCGGCATTGGCTTTGCAGCGCCGAGGACAAAGACGAGCACGGTGTCACCCCGCAGGACAACAGGCGCAAGGAGCCGGGCATCACTGTGCTCGCCCAGCCCTTGTGCGTGGCCCTGCATCCCCGTCCCTGCCCTGCCGCACACCAGTCAAGGATGTGTCCTTACGGCAGCCGGCTGCTCCTCTCTTTACAGGGCACAGCAGAGCCCCTGGTCATCCTCACTGATCCGCTCCGTTCCGGTACGGCAGGTCCTTGCGTCCTCCGTCCCTGCAGCACGTTACCCTGCCGTCTCCTTCCCGGGCCTGGCAGCATCGCATGAAGGCTCTGAAGGTGTCCTTGCAGAGTCCTTCATCCATCAGTGTTTTTCTGGTGCTGCTCCGGTGACATAATGAGCCTTTGTCGAGGAGTAAATGAGTTTAGAGGAGGAATGACCCGACCCAACGCTTTGCGAGTGATTAGCGGTGAGCGATGCTGCTGGGGACGGAGCAGGAGGAGCCCAGGGGTGCCCAGCAGAGCTGGCGTGTCCAGGAGCATGACGTCCTGGGCTGCCTTTCTCTGCGACAGCCGGGAAGCAGCCAGGGAATGGGAAGCTGGGAATTACTGCAGTCCCATCCTTGCTAAATACAGGTTGAAGTGATTAACAGGGAGAAGCATCTTCCGTTTCCCTGGATAAAAGCCAGGCTTTTCTGTGTCCCACATGCTGACATCTGGTTTCCCTTTTGTGTCCTTGCAGCCACTGTGGTCCCAGGACAGAGGCTGCGGGGACAACGTCGAGGAGAGGGACTGGTCCTGCCTCTGCTGAAGCTGCAGAGGATGTCACCTCGCAGTGCTTGCGTGCTTAGTTTCTGCTGCCTTAGCCATTTTTAAGAGAGAAATCTACATTAGGCAACCGTTACTCAGCATATTTTATGGTATTTTGCCCTGGTTTGAGTGTGTAAAGTTACTAAGCTGTTCAATTCAGCACTTTTCCTGCGTAGCTGGATGGCATAACTCAGTTTGAGTTCGGCTCCTGTAGCAGCAGCGTGGGAAAGGGGCCTCAGTTTGGGGGAACCTGACCCTTGGTTGCTGCCCACGGGACTCGGCGCTGGTGTCGGTGTCCCTCTCGCTGGTGTCGGTGTCCCTCTCGCTGGTGTCGGTGTCCCTCTCGCCGGTTTGCTCAGATGCTCTGCCCTGTCGTGCTGCAGCGAACCTGGGACTTGGCCTTTTCCCACCTCCTTTCTGATACCCACCTTCACGCACCTGAAGAAGGGCTTAGGGTTTGCTGGCGGTTTATTCCTCTGGTCTGTTCCCTGCTGGTTCATCGCCTCTAACTTCTCTATTTATTTTTACATTTTCCCAATGAAGGAGTGGCGTAGCCGCAATGACAGCCAGCGGGTTGGTAACGTCACCTCCAGGTTTGCTTGAGAGTAGGCTCTGAATGGATCTGACTGTGTCGCATCTACCATGTTGTGCCAATATGATATTTAGCAAGAAGCAAAGGATTTCTTATGTGCCCAGCTCTGTATTCTCACGTATGTGTCCAGCCCCCAGGATGGGGGCACAAACGCGTACAAAGGCACGCGTGCTGCTCCAGCTCATCCGCCAGCAGCTCCTGGAGCCGATGCTCCCAGCCGGGAAGGCGTTGATAACGCGATGCTTCCTGGGCTGCGCGGAGGCGACCAAGTCTTGAGCACCAGCAAAACCCCTCCTATTTGCAGCTCAGAGTTGAAGCTTACAGCAAAAGCCCTTTGTTGTATCGCTCAAAGCAGAAAATCATTTCCGTCAGTTCCCGTAAGACACCGTGGGAAAGACTTGCCTTTGGCATGGGATTCCCTGCGAGGCGGGGGCAGCGGTCTGATGAAGCAGGAAGGTCGGGGTGATGCCCGAGCTGCGTCTCACGGTGGCAGCCCGTCTCCCCTGGTCCCCTGGGCAGGGTGACAGTGGTGCCTGCTTTGGGAAGGGTCTTCCCAAGGCATTCCCTGCCCGGCCGGAGGCTCCCCGCCGCAGCATCTCCTCCCTCGCAGAGTCTTGGTGTTTGAAGAGTGAGCGCGAGGCTGCCCTGATTAAAATTTAATGAGGCTTGGTATTATTGAGGGCCCTTTCGTGTCAGTTCTGCACTCGTCAGCAAATAAATACACGAGGCGGAGGTGTGGGGGCGAGCCCCGTCCCTGCGGCAGCCACGGGGTCAGTTCTGCCGGGGCAGATCCGGGGGGCAGCGGGGCAGGTGGGAGCAGCCGGGGCTGCTCCTTTTCTCTCTGGCAGCTGCTGGAGCAGGGGTTCCCTTTTATTTGTTATTTGCATACTTTAGCCATTGGAATTGAATTTGTGCCCATTAAAACTAAATTAGTGCTGCCTGGAATTTTAAATAGGCTCTGGCAGAGCAGCCCATTAACTCTATGGGAGCGGTTTCTGCAGATCCCTCCCCTACAGGCGCACAATGCACCCTGGAAACCACTGCAAAGTGTTGATTATTTGCACGTTCCTGAGGATAATTGGAGTGCCAATATTAGAGACAACGTATTACAGTTTTGAAAGCCATCAGCATGGCTCAGAGCTGGGTTTAACTTCCTCTGCTTCAAAAAAAGGTACGGTGTCAAAGTCTCACTAGATCAGTTTGCAGCCCCCTGGGTTTAACACCATATCAATGCCACCACCTCCGGGTCTTGTTGTCCCCGTCCCTCGCACGTGGCTCTGCCCCAGCAGGCCCATCGCCGCCCCCGGGTGTCCCGGCTCTGTCCCTGGCGGTCCCCTGCTACCCCCCAGCGCAGCCTCTTCTTCCTCTCCCCCAACAGCCTTTCTGCTCTTTCGGGGTCCCTGTTGACGGCGCGCCCGCGACGTTGGCTGCTCTGCCCTCGCGTTTGGAGCCCAGGAGCAGCCCTGACCCCTTGCCATCTGCAGGGATGCTCTGCGCCTTCCTCCCCTCCCTCGTCCCCGTCCCAGGCGTGGGAGCCCCATGCCGGGTCACTCGCAGCCCTTTCCTGGAAAGCCTTCAGGGCTCAGGTCCTTGCCAGGTCTGGCAGCGCGGCTTGCCCGGCAGCTCTGGGAGTAAATGGACGCTACGTGTTGGACTTGCTATTAAAATAATCTCTTTTGTTCGATAGTGTCTAATGAGAAAAGAGAAAACACACCTGAGCAAAACAGTGTGCCTTGTTTACAAAGAGTGGAATTTAATTTAAAGCTTATTCTTTGCGGAAAAAAAACCACGTTCAATCAGCCAGAGATACTACAGCAGAGTTTATGAGACAAGGCTTGGCTGGCTGTTCCTGGTACCAGCCAGGATCCTCAAATTCTGTTGGATTATGTATTGGATATCTTTCGTGATTATGAAATAAGTGAATGGAGCATCACACTGGTGTTCTTCCAATGTTACGCACTTCTCAGCAGTCCCTGCTCCAGACATTTCCCAGGCACGCTTCCATCGGGCCCTGGTGTTGGCTTTATTTTGCTTGGCTGCGCGCGTGTGTCTGTGCATCATAAAACAACCGAGGAACTTTCTCGTTTGAGCCCAGAGAAATGGGTCAGCACTAGACAGAGACAGACATCCTTTTTAATATTTTTTTTTTCTTTCTGGAGCCAAGTCTGTTCCTGGAATGTCCACAAATGCTCTGTGGCTTTCCTGGCCGAGGGAGATCACACACACGTGGACGCGTTGTCCCCGAGTACAAACCACATGGTGCGTGTCCCCCGCGGCCGCCGCAACTCCTCTGTCCTGGGCAGGGGCTGCGGAGACGGGACTGCCCGTGTGTCGCCTTGGGTGACACGTCTCCATCTTGTGCTCCTTCCTCATGTGATAATAAAAAATGCACTACGGGCATCAATCTGCAGACAATAAATTCGTCTCCTTTTCTTGTGCAAAGCCGCGGCTCGCCCTGCCCCGGTGCCGGGCGCCCACAGGGCAGCTGGGGGGGACAGGCTGGGAATCGGCACTGCGGCCCGGAGCAGCGCAAAGCAAAATTCCTTCTAGAATTTGATATAAAGTGGCCAACATGACTCCTGTGTAATTGCTTTGAATCCAATTAATGCTGCCTGAGTAGATGTTAGGAATTATAAAGAGGAATACGACTCTGAGCTTGTCACCTAAACTATGATAATATTCCTTCAAAGGAGGCACATTTGCAAACATTATTAATTACCTGGGGAACAGCTCAGGGTTTAAACTGAATTAGAGGGGGAATGTGGTTTTGTGATTTTGGGTTTGATTGAGAGAGGGAGAGAGAGAGATTCCCGTATTCTTGAACAATGGAGCATTTCTTTGTTACAGACCTGGCAGCAAAATACAGGGAGTTTGTCTGCACTGTGTCCCCTGCCCCCCAAAACCAATTTACCAGCAAGGATATTATGCCAGGAATTACCTGGGGCCAAAAGAGCTTCTAAAAGTGTTTAGCACAGGCTCTTCTAATCAGAAAAACCCAGGAGTGCATAGCTAAAATTTGGCTTTTTTGCTTTCCATGAAGGGTTGTTTGGCTGTAGGGTGCGTTGGAGCTCTTTGGGGTTTGGTTGCTCTCGGGGTGGGCTGTGGGTACTCCTGTGGGGACATGAAAAAAAAGCACCCCAAAAGCCTTCAGATGGAAGCGGAGGCACCCGACTGATCTCCCGGACCCCTTCCCAGGTAGGGGATGGGGGGCAGGACCCCGGCGCAGGCGGGCGCAGGCTCAGACGGGCCTGTGGCTTGCATGGGGCCAGCAAACCTTGACATGGGGCAGACGATAAAACCCCAAGGACACGGCGAATTAGCTGCAGCACAGGCTGTGGGGGAGTCACGTACAAGACTGGCGTGAGAGCAAGGCTGCCTAGAGTCTGTTAGCCAGGGAAATACCTGGGATATTTCTCTTTTTTAATCTTTTCTTTCCTGCCCTCGGTATAAAGAAATCATCAGCTTGTCCTAAATGACCCCATCCTAAGTCAAAACAACCAGGCAGATCTCTCCCCCATCAGGGGTCTGCCTGTCTGAGGAAGCACCTGGAGCTGGTTTCAGCCCCCACTTTTACCGGCATCGCTGCACCTGAATGGATTTAGGGCATTCAAGAGCTCTAATTACTGTAATATAGAGCATAGCTGTGTGAGTCCTTTACAAACCTGCCCCGGTCCAGTGCCTAGACAGCCCTGGGAGGGAGACGTGGTGTCCTTCTTTGTCCAGACCTGTCTGCCCACAGTCCCTGTTGATACTGAGGTGACTTTTCCTACAAGCCACAGAAACCCGGTGCTTCCTTAATTACAACGTGCAAGCTGCACTTGAAAATACCCTCAGAAGGTATTTGCTGCTTGGCTTAGCTGTGAGCTGAGGATCTCAGGGAGTTTTGCATGGAAATAGTGTCTTCCTTAGGCCCTCAAGTTGCTGCTGTCAGCAGAAGGTAAGTTTTATTTTAATTTTACAGTGGTAAAACCCCAGCCCTTCGGTAGCTCCTCTGGCTGCGTGAGGAGCCTGCAGTCACGTCCCCTGAATTGCCAAGCAACTGTGGCCTGTTTGCTCTCCTGGAGCAAATTGAAGCATTGATTTATCTATTTGTTTTGCAACCAACACCAGGGCTTCATCCCGCCGTTCCCCAGGGACGTGCTCCCGCGTGCTCAGCTTGGAAATTAACTCCTCTTACCAAAAAGCGCGCGTGGCTTTGTTTTTCATTTTTGAGGATAAGCCCAGAAGCGGAAGACTTGGCTGGCTGTGTGTTCGCATGTGGCCGTGGGCTGTTTCAGGAAAAAAACATGGAGTTTCCCTTTCCTGAGCCGCTGGATGTGGTTTCACATCCCGGTCTCGTCCAGGATGGCGTTTGAGCCTCATATGCCATCTATAGGTCTGCGATGTACGCTGCTCCTACCACAGCTAGTTATTCGGAGACGGTTAGCTGAAAGCAGAATTCAGCAGCACAGTCAGAAAGTCAAGATGCCCGTGGAGGGGGGAAGCAGCGTGCCCCAAACCGTGCCCAGAGCTGGCGCGGAGCAGTGGGAAGGGAAAGCAGGCGCTGGAGCAGGGCCGTAATCCGTTCGAGAAGTGCCAGACTTTGTGCACGATCGCCGGGGATGTTTTACAGAGATTATCTACCCACACAAATGTGCAAATTTGCACATCATGTAGGCAAAACGCAACAGTGTTTGTTTCACAAAAGGGCACAGACGCTGGGTAGCAGCAGGCTCGGCTCGCCCGGCAGCCCTGAGCCCGGCTTGGTGAAGCGGGGCTGGCTTTTGGGGACAGGCGAGCGCAGTGCGCGGCAGAGCAACTCCTCCGTGCCTTTGCTGAGTCTGCGGGTTGTCTCACAGCATGTTGGAGGAGTAAAGGTCTGAGAGTTGGTGCTTTGCTGCAGGTGGGAACCACCAAAGGTCCCTGGATGGGATCCGTGTTTAACCCCGGTGAGCCGAGATGCTGCTGCGAGAGCCGCTCTCTGGTAGCATCCCCTAACCCGAACAGGAGCGTCTACTTAAACTTTGTTAAAAGATGGGGAAAATGGAAACATATGCATACAAAATTAGACTATCTGTTCCCTTGTGTTGAGTGTTAAAATATATAATAATGCAATATAATGCTTAATTACATGAGTGAATATTTTGTTACATGGTTGGATGTGCTCCCATATGGAGCATGAGTAAGGTTTGACTGTGGGACTTTTGGATTCTCTTGAGCTCAAGAAATACCCGAGAGCGAAAGTGGGCTGCGGCTCTCCATGCGGGCTGGCGCCTTCGGGCTGTTACAGCACGTGGTTTTACGCGCAGTGTGTGGTTTGCAAGGGGGGAGCTGCAGGGCTCCTCAGTGGGGCGGCCGCACCAGCGTGGCGCAGGCTGTCCTGCCCTGGAGTCCCACCACCGGCGCTGGGATCCACCTCTCGCAGGCGTTTCTTTACTGACGGGGCTGCCGACTCACACGTTGCACACGCGTAGTGGACCTGCTCCATCTTCCTGCACGTGCCTTGTGCACCCCCAGCCCTGCACCCCCCTGTCGCCCGCACCCCGCCGTGTGCCGCCTCCGCTGGGACGTGCTGGATGGTGCTGGCAGGATGGCACTTGTGGCCAGCTTTTATGACCTTTGTGCAAATCACACATGAGATCTCCTACGCCCATGATGCTCTTTTATACCAGCCCCTAACGATCCGAGTGGTCTCAACGTGGGGATCCACGAGCCCGTCACTGCTCGCTCTTGATGTGAACTCTTTGGGTCAGTTTCTCCCCAGAATCCAGGTGATGCTCTTCTCAGTGGCTGATGTTTCCGTAAGCAAACAGAAAATCGATTCTAGCAAGCCTATAATCAAGCAGATTTAGCTTGATGAGCTGAAGCAAACCGTACAGGTTGTGGCAGCTGCAGTATAACCCTTCTCACAGGAACCAAAAGCAGAGGCTGTCTCACAGCTGCTCCAAATGTCATCTTAGTGCACGAAGACATTTTTAATTGGCATCTGGACTCAGATCTTAGCTCCAAAAATACTGGGGGCAAAGTAATTTAAGGATTTTTTTTTTTTTCCCCCTTTCTCCCTATAAACATAATAGCGAAACTCTCCCCTGCATCTGTGGTGTTTCGGCCACCTCTGCCAGACTGTACGGGATCCTGGGAGAGGGCTGGAAGAGGAAAATGCAGAAAGGTTCTGCTTACAGATGGATGCAGGACATCTGTGTTCGTTCTGCGCGCTCTTGGGGATTAGGTCTGCACCTAAACCTGCCCATTTTGCTCCTGAAATTCCTGGGCCTCCTGAGAGCCTGTTGTGGATGCAGGGAGCAGGGGGACGTGCTGTGCCCACCTCCCCACGCGCACAGTGCGGAGGGAAACTCCTGCGCCGCGTTCCTGAGGGCGCGCACCCTCTGCACCCCGAAATCCCGCAAGCGACAGACCTTGGCTGAGCTTTTCTGTGCCTTTCGGGTAGCTCTGCTCTCCAAGTTCTCCTTTGGTTGAAAGGAAATGGGAATATGTGGGGAATGGGATGAGGGGGAAGCCAAAAAGGTGCATCGGGTTTGAGGAGTCTGGCATAATAAATTAACAGATAAACAGGGTATCGATTTGATTGTCTAGAACTCGCCCCATGTCAATGAGCACAAAGCACGTTTGCTCAGTAAGCCCAAACCGCGTTCACAATTATTTTTCAAAGCATTTTTGGGAAAGTAATAATCTCTAAACTTGGTGCAAGTGCTGCTCACCCTGAGATTTCCTTTCGGACTGGGGGAGCATTGCAGCTCCCCGGCCGCGCTTCAGCTCCCCGATCCTCACATGCAAAATGCATTATTAAAATGCACTTAAGCAAAACAGAGCAAATGGCTTCTCTTCTCAGATGGAGCAGCGCTGGCGGCCTCTGCTTGTACCGGCGACAGTTAGCTGCTGAAGGGAGAGAAATGATGAAGTATGAGGTTATTTAAGGCTCAGTCTGCCCTGGCGGAATGAGCTTCAAATGAAGATGTTGCTGATGAATAGAAGAAGAAAAGAGGGAGGAGCAAAAGGCCCTGGGCCAAGGGTACTTGGCAACGTGCAGGTGTTATTTGGTATTATCTGAAGAACTATTTAGCCAGTGACTAAATGGTGTCTGGCACCTCATTCAAAAGTTTCGTGGTCGGAGAGGGCAGGACATCGTAAATGAGACTGAGGGGGTCCCCTGCCATGAATTTCTTGACTGAGGCATCCAGCAACGCTGGCAAAGAGTCACGGGTCACCATTTTGCTGTATTCAATCTAAACGCATAGGAAATTACTACTTAGGATTATTTAAATAAAATTAGGGCTGTTCCCTGGGTTTGCTGACAGTCTTGTCATGACAAGAAGATGTTTTTGCAAAAACATCGCTGTCTTAGGGCTCCTCCCCACATTCGGCTGGCAATGATAAGGAATTTCCTCCAGTGAAACCAAGGCTTCAGCGACGACTGTGTACGGCCTTGCACCCTGTAGCAAAGGTGAGCTTGCTTCTCTTTTCTTCCTTGCCCCACGCGCCGCCAAGGAACTATAGAGAAACGTAAGTTATTCCATAATGGAAATTAATAACCCATGTTCTACTTGGTGTTATGTCCTGTTAGTAAATGAGTGTTACACGTGCTGTGTATCCCAGGGCAGCTCTTGGGTACTGATAAGCAGTGACGTATTTGTTTGCTGTCCTTTCCCATGGGGATGCTCCAGTCCCGTGGCGCTTCCGTCACGGCACCCGGGATCTCCCCTGCCCCACAGGCAGCGCTGGGCCGCGGGTGAGGGACGTCCCTCCCGTCCCTCCCCGCGTGGAGCTGGCGGCTGCAACGCGCCGCTGCCTTCTCGCAGAGCAGAGGCACCGCAGGCAGACAGCTTTTCCTGCACTCGGAGCCAGTTGTCCGTTTTAATTCCAGCTGAGAAACCAGGGCAAGGAATATACATCTACACCGTACAGACGCTTTCTAAATCACCACGATCGAGCTTAAATTCTTTTTATTCTTCACCGTAAACCTGTCCTAAAGTAGGTTAGTGGATCAGAGCAGATCTGCTCTATATTATTTATAGGTTGTTTCTGTTTGGTTCTTGCTGCTTGGCTGGATCCTGCTGAAGAGGACTCCATGTTCCAGCAGCCTTTCTCTTTGCTGCTGCTTTAAAACTTTCTATTTTTGTCTGTAGGAATCCCATCTCCCCAGCTCCCTTCTCTGCTAGAATCAGCACGCTGGCAATGCTGAAAGTCTTTCATCACATGCCGTGCCAAGATCTGAATAGATGAAGAACACTGCCGCTGTTTCGTTAGCGGGTGAGCGCGGGCAGCACCAGCGCAGTTACTGACTGCTCCAGCGGCCAGCATCCTTCAGGGGACGTTTCCTGGGAAAGCTGCTTTCCTCCCCCAGCAGGATGCTTTGGCGAGGCTGTTGCTGCAGAAGCACAGTTGCCCCTTTGAGCCAGATACCGCTCAGGAGCATTCGCAGCAAAAGAACAGTTGTCTTTGTCTATGAAGCCCTTTGAATTCGGCAGCCCCATGCGCGGCCGCTCCCTCGGCCGCGTGGGGCAGGAGCAGCATCATCCTGAAGGAGCCGAGGAGCTCCGGTAATTTGGAACCGCTGTCAGGTGAAGAGGCTCTGCACAGCAGCCAAATGTGATAGGCAGGGTAGGGCTGCATAATTTATGAAACCACATTTCTTTTTGATGAGATTTTGAGTCTAAAAGCCCTGGGAAGGGTGTGCTATTTTTTATTGCATCTCTGAACTCAGATGACGTCAGAATCTGTGGGCGCAATCTGTGCTTCTAATAAATAAATAAATAAAATAAAGACGTGCAGGCTTAGATGGCTCCAGCTGCATGAGCACTCCTGGTCCACCTCAATGCCAAGTGAAACAGCTCCTTGCAAATCTCTGCCGAGAGCTCCCAAGGATTAGGCTGCGGGCATCCCAGGGGAGCGTGGGCTTTAGCAGCATGCCAGGGATTATACGCGCGTCCCGGCAGCGAGCGCCGGTCCTGCTCCGCCGCAGGACGTCTGGGGAGACGGCTTGTTCCCAGGTGCTCTCTGCTGTATCCAGAATTACAAGGTCCAGCTGCGTGTCCTTGTAAATGACTTGGCTTGGATTACCCTCGTGTGCAGTATCTCCCACTCCCAGGCCCCTCTTCTGAGCGTTGTGTGATCCGGCCGGGCCTCGCGGCCGGCGCTGGGCTGTAGGAGCAGCCATCAGCGTCCTCCCTCCGGGCGCTTTGTGGCCCCGGCTTGTGTGGCAGCGTGAAATGCTCGTCACAGGTTAATTGCCAGCCACGGCGTAACCTCTGAAAGGATGGGAATTCAGGGTCGCCACCTGCTCTCCTCCTGCACGCTGAAGGTCATTGCGTGAAAGGTGCGTGGACAGTCATTGCTTTGAGTAAATTCATTGCTTTGAGTAAATATCAGCGCATCAGCCCAACAAATTCTGGTTTTCGCTGCAAAGACGGGTGCCTGGTGTTCAGGCAGTTGGAGGTGGGCTGCTTTTGGTACAAGGGTTCCCTTATTGAGCGGATTATTCTGAGTAAATTATTGCAGGCAGTACTGTTTGGGGTCGCAGAGGCTGATATCACCAGCTGTACTAATGTGTAAGGATTTGGGAGACATACTGATATTTTCTGGAGATAAACTGCTAGAAACCGGGAGAATGTTATAAAACTGTGTCCCGAGTTCCTGTTCCCTTATCTCTGCATGCGTGTTATCAAGAGTTTAAAATACATGCGTGATAAAGCACTTCACGGAGCAGTTGCAGTGAGGATGTGTCCTGAGAAGCATCTCCGTCCTGGGGGGCACTGAGCCCAGGGCAGCCCCAGCCAGGGGTGGGAAACCGCTGCTGTGGGAGCACACGGTGCTCTGGGTACTGGGCCACCAAGAATCAAGACCTTTTATAATGTATATTTTTAATGGCCAGCTGGGAAAGAGGGAGAAGACTGGAAAGCTGTTTCTTAGTCCTGTAGGTGGTTGGGGTTTTCTTGGTTGTTTGGGTTTTTTTAAGATACGGTTAGACAGTCACGGGCTGTCAGGTTTTCTCTTGATGTGCCACTGAGGTCAAGAAGCAAAAAAGATGTTTGCATAAAAATAAAAAGTAGGGGGATTGATTAAAACAAAGTTCATATACTACTGTTAGACAGCTGGGGGCTGCAGCCGTGTCTGATGGGCTGTGGGCGGCACGGGAGGGTCCCGTTTGGCAGGGGCCGGATGGGGATTTGAGGGAGGGCAGCAGAGATCACTCCCGGGAAAGGGACTGTGTAAAAAGAATTGAAAAGATTAATATTAACTGACTGAGAAAAGAAGGTGTCATACAAATACTGTGTACAATGAGGGATTGTTCCCAAAATTGGAGAGACGACACCTCTATTTTTTTTTATTGTGAAATACTGAATAAGGGGACGATGAATTTTACTAAAGAGCAACAAAAGTCAAATCTGATTTAAGGAAAGGAAATACTGTGAAACTGCTGTAAGATGTCATGCAGTTCTTGAACATGGTAAACTCAAATTGAACGAAAATATGCATGGACAGTGGCAACATGGTGATCGCGTGAGCAGTATCAGAAGTCATTAATTCTGAAATGTGGACCCTAGGGGACACTTACAGCAAGTTCAGCCAGCAAAAAAACCTGAAAACCTTTCGTTGTTAATGCTTCCCCTGTCAAGCAGGTGCTGGACTGAGTCACCCCCGTACAACCCTCCTCAAAAAGCAGCTCGAGAGGCCCTTTTCTGCACCATCCCTCCAAAGCAGAAAGGGCAGAACATTCCCTAAGCCCCAGCAAAGCTCTCATTTTCCAGGAGATAAATATATCTTCAAAATAATACGGCAGGATGGCTGTCACTTAGACTCTTCTAAATCAAAATAGTATCACCTGATGTGTTATGTGAGCTTTGATTTATTTTTTTTTTTCCCATTCTTTTTTTTATTTGTGGCGATGCATCCTGTATGGTCTTTCTAGTCCAATTTAAGATTATTTGTGACTTCCAAGGTGCGGGTTCAAACTGCCTCGTTGAGTCTGGGTGTTACGCTGAGCAGCACTTGGAGGATAAGGGCTTTCTGATCTGATGCCTTTTGGTTATCAAGCAGGGGGTTAATACCTAGTGCTCAACAAAAAGGCTAAATCTGGCCTATGAAAAGGAATGAGTTACTTCTAAAGTGCTGGAGTGTTGAAACACGTCTAAATCAAATTCTTGGGCGAGGGGTGGGTTTCTGCCACGGGGCTGGCAGCTGCCCTTAGACTCTGACTGCGTGCGATGCCGGAGCTGAATACCCTTCAGAGCTGCTTAAGAGCTTCTCTCTTCCATTTTGGTGATATCTTTCTAAATTATACATTAAACTTAGCAGGGTGAGTAATGCATCACAGCTTCCCCATGTCAGAGTTAATGTTACTTACTCAGGTGTAGCTTTGTGTTTGCCTTTCCCTTCCGTTTATCTTCAGGTTCTGCGCCAGGACGGAGCAAACCTGGGTCCTCCTTGCCAAAATCTGTCTGCGGCCGAGATGCTCCGTAGCTCTGTTGCAAGCACTTGGGGAGCGCAGAGCTGCCCCGTGCCACGGCAGGGCTGTTTCACGAGAGCAAGACGTACCACGCTGTAATTGCTGTGAAAGGTCCCTAGAAAATGCTGTATTCGATAGAACCCGTCCTACAACAGTGGGGGATGCGGGTGCTTTGCCGTAGGCTGGTTTTGTGCTTGTGAGGACATAAGCCAAACCATCCAAAGGATTTGAGCCGCTGCCCCAAAAGGCCACGCGCGGGAAGAAGGGTTACGGCACCTTATTGGCTCCACGAGCACTGATTTTAGGTAACGAGGGACCCATAGGATAGGTGTTGTAATTTTAGGTGCTACAGGAAAAACAAGTAATTTGCTACTTTTCCACGCCAACGTGTCTGAAGATGAATAGTATTTGGTTAAGTGCAGCTTTACAAATGAAACCCAAGCGATTTTCTTCCAGTGGCTTTTCAGAGCATTGCACAGCACGATGCAGCTACAAAGAAATGCATTTCTCTCCATTTTAAGTACTGTGTATTATTGCTGGTTGCTTTTGTGAAATTACCGGGCGTTGCTGAAATTCGGTGCCCATTCGCCCCTCGTAGAAACCGTATCTTGTATTTAGGCGCTGATGACCAGCGTGTTTCTAGAGCTGCTACAACTTCTGAAATGTTATGGTGCACAAGGATAACAAAAGGAGGAATTCCTAATTTTAGGGGATTTTCCTCTTACAATCTCCTTGTGTTGCAATGCCCTTTATATTTCTTGTACTAGCTGTTAAATAATTCACTCACAGAAACCGGCTGGAGTTCCCCCTCTTCCCAGCGCCTCTCTCTTCACCTCCCTCTGCCCGGGCTCCCCCGCTCCATCTGCCTCTTTCTTTGGCCACATCAGCACTTCAACACGCCAGTGGCCTGGGGGACCCGTGCTGTTTCAAGCAGTCCTTTTGTATTGTTCCACTTCATTTTATTCCAATGTGTATATATAAA
Source organism: Rissa tridactyla (assembly GCF_028500815.1). NCBI lineage: Eukaryota > Metazoa > Chordata > Aves > Charadriiformes > Laridae > Rissa > Rissa tridactyla. Next base: position 351,390 of record NC_071481.1, on the reverse strand, counting down.
TAATTGGATGCCTTTAGTAGGTTGCAGCTATACTCCTGAGTCACGCTGCCACCATTTTTCCTCTGCTTTTTTTGCGGAAGGCGGTAGGCAGACGGGGGAGTCGGCACTGCTCCTTCAATAAAGGCGCTCGCTCAAATGTATTTTGCACCTGAGTGGGGTTTTTTTCTGAGCAGCAGTCAGCTTTTGCTATTTGTATCACCCTTTCACCTTATTATGTTTACATTTCTATAGCAAAACACTGTATGTTTTCAGCAAAATTAATCAGTATAATTATGTGTGATTTCCAGTGTCAGGTTCAGCTGAAACACTGATTTAGGGTGGTGATTAGCCTTATCAGAAGCAACGAGGATGGAGAGCTAATCTGTGCCTAAAACTGTTATTTTGAAAGATGCCGTTTATACTCTATTCATAAATTGAATACTTCCTGTGAACCCCCCCAACCAATTTGAATAGAAAATATACTTATACCAGCTGGCAGCGTACCTTGTTGGGTTTAGGTGGCCGCTCCGCCGATGTTGCCGTTCCTCAGACAGAAAGGGGCTGAGCGAGGTGTAGGTATTTACCCACAGGACCTCTGCATCTTTGTATTTGCTGAGGTTATACCAGGTGAAACTATTGAAATCTGCATAGCCTTTATCATCTCTGATCCACAAAAGAAATAATAAAATAAAAGATCCTGTGAGTGTTATTTACGAATAGTGCAGCAAGAGCAGGCATGTCTCAAAATTCTGTTCCTCCCATGTAAAATACTGGCCGGTGGTTTGCTGCCTCGGTGCATCCCTTGACGTAGAGAAGTCCTTGACCTCTTACAAGGTTCATGAGGCAGGTTCAAGGTCTGTTACAAACACGAATGAGCCTGGAAGTGTGGATTTACTCTTCATTTCAACCATGCAGCCTTTCGGAATACGGAGCGTTTTAGAGATTGCAAGCTCCGAGTGATTAATTTGCTATTTTAGTCCTTTAGAAAGTGCAATTATATAAAACGAACCTCCCGCATCGTAAAAAGTTCAGATCAATTAAAACAATTTACTTTGTTGCTAATTATTTCAGACCATTGTAATTTATTGGTAAATAAGTGACTTCAAAAGCGCGTTCGTTCAGTGAGCGCACAGAGGAAACGGTAACGGGTTCAGATAAATGAAGTCTGGAATTCGGTAACAGACTCTTGCTGCAAGCCATCTCGGGTCGGCTCAGTGCACGGAAGGATTCCAGCTTCTGGAGAACAGCCAAGGCTTCCGGTGGGTTTCAGCGCCCAGAAATGCGGATGGAAGGGAACGGTGGCGGCTGGACCCGCAGTGCCACGGCCAGCGGAGGGGCTGCTCCCCCCAGCACCGTTGGGGATGCTCCGCTTCCCGCTGCCCTGCAAAATGCTTCGGGAAAGCTACGCAAAGCCTGGGAAGGGTTCTCCTTCCGCGCTGTGGACAGACCTGAGCCCCATCTCATCAATCCAGCGAAGGACTATGGGTGTCTGACCTCCAGCATCAGGAACAGCACGGGGCTTAACGTCCCACTGGTGTCCGCAACCTCAAAGCGTAGCTCTTCCACACTGTATTTATGTTGAAAAGCTGTTTAGTTTGGTTTTCCCTGATTATTTCAGGTACAAATAAAAATTCAGGTTTTTTTTCATACGTGGACAAACAATATTAGCAAGGTGAGGCGCGTCCCTTCAGCAGTCGTGAGGAACGGCTGGTGTTGGAGAACAGGCTCCGTCCGTGCTCTGGTGTCGAGCGGAGGTGAGAAGTTAAACAGCAATTATTGAGCAGCTGTTATAGCAGCTGCAAATATAGTCTGCAAAATCTCTTCAATGGTCTTTCAAAATGGACCTTTTCTTAGTAGAACTGAATAGCGTTAAAAAAAACAGGAGTCAGTGCTGGTTTTGTCAGGGTCTCACTTATCCCGTGGACGAGTCTGCTGCAGCTTCAATTTGCCTGCTTGGTAAAATAGGCTGTCACATGCCAGGGACAGCCAGATCTGTCAAGCTCCACACAGTTTTCCTTTATTAGTTCTATTGGGTTTATTGCCTTTCTTATGCTCTGAGGGATGATGGTTGTTTAGTGACAAGAACCTGGAAAATCATTCAGGTTGACAATGCTTTTTAGATTTCATTTTTTCCTTGTGTCTCTATCTATAAAAAAGAATGACTTGACGCCGCACTGAGCTTAGCGGGGCGTTTGCAGTATTACTGAGAACTTGCCTTCGAGTTCTGGGGTCTGCTTTTGCTGCCGTCCCCAAACCGCGGTGATGTACGGACCGTTCCTGTCACGCCAGACGCCCTGGTCGGTACCTCACAGCTTTCTGTACGTCAGGGATGTGCTTTGTTTTTCAGCAGACAGTGACAATCTGGCTTTAATTTCCTTAGGCACAGTGGTGGTTCTGCTCACTTCCGAATTGTGTGCACAAGTCGGGAGGGAGGACTTTTGTGATGTTTTCCAGGTTCTTGCAATACTGAGCCAGGTGAAACACTTCTGACATAGCGCAAAACATCAGGAAACCTGGGGAAGTCAAAATTCAAGCTAGCTCTGATGGAGGATCTCCTCTGCCGTGCGCGGGGTTTTGTCATCAAACGTTCTCTGCCTGAAGAGAGGGATGCTGCGGTCCACGATGCTCTGCTGATCCAGAGCCAATGGAGACTCTGCAGGGAATCTGTGCTGGTTTTGCCGCTTGTAGTCTCACTGCGTGTTCCTTTGCGGGTGTCTTTAACGCTCCCTGACGCCGTGGGCAGACAGCACGTATCAGGTGGAATATCTGCCCTTCGGGCTGGCGGAGCGGGACACGGTCCCCTCGCGCTGTGGCATCGCAGCAGCCCTGGGATGGGCAGCGCCGCTTCTCCTGTCCCACAGCGTAGGAGTAACCTCATCGGCTTCTGCATGTGTAACGAGAACAGAATCCCCTTTGCTCTTCTGCTGTCCCGTGTCTGTCACCCAACGCGTGGTGGAGGCAGGAGGGTGCCGGCGCCATCAGAGCCCCCAGAGGGGCGGTGGGTGCCGTCGCCGCAGAGCTGAGCGCCGCTGCTCCCGCGCTGGGCGTTTGCCACCTCGGGTGCGTGGTTGTTCTGAGAAGGAGCAGGCAGTAACACGGGGAATCCCGGTGACTCGAACTTCTGCTGTATTTGGCGTCTGTGCCAGTGCTTGTGCTCGGCAGCCCAGGCTGGTGGCAGAAACGCTCCCGATGGCGACAGAAGTGCCCTGATGAGCGGGGGAGAGCAGCCACGGCCCCCGTGTCTCTGCCAAGACGAAAACCTCTCCCGTTGAGCTGTTTGCGAGGAGGCGTGAGTGCGGTCACCCAGACCGGGCTGCGGCGGGGTCGGCACCGAGTCTCCGTTCCGGCGGCGTTAGAGGGTGATGGTCTGTGGCGGGGTGAGAGAAGACGCTCGTGTCTGGCAGCAAATGGGAGGCGTTTGGGCAGGGTCTCTGGCTCAGAAGGGAGTCTTTGCTGGCAAAAGAAAAGCGTTCCCAGGCAGAAAACCTATGCAGGATATGTACAAATGCTAAATATTGGTGTTTTCTGGCCAAATTTTCTGGCACTGCATAGCATGATCCACCTTGAGCAACTATAAAGATAACTTTGCAAAAAGCGTTTTGATGAAGTTCATCCCTTAATGTAAGGGATATACTTGTACCTTTAAACTGGAGCGTAGTAAACTGTTACAAGGGGACTAGAATTTGTCCCAGTGAAGGGGAATGGGAGCAAAAGAGAAAAAGACGCGCTCCGCCATGAGCGCCCAGTAACAGCCAGGAGGCATAGTAGGATGGCAATATCCCTCTCAAAAATAATCTTATCTGCAGTAATGTGTGGCGCACGTAACGACAGAAGCTCAGATCAATTCTCTTGCTTTTATCTTTTCTTGAGGCACTGCGTGATGAAAAGTGACCTGTATGCGTGGCTGACAAATGGCCAGGAACTTGCTGCAGCCGCTCTCACCTGATGGTCTCCAGCAGTTACACGCCCTCACAGACCTCGGGGAGGGGGGGGTCTTTGGTGACCGGCCCCGGGGCCACTCGGCCCGTGGCAGCAAATGCCCTTCCCCAGGGGCTGGGGGGGAAGGAGCCACTGTCCTTACTGCAGCACCAAATCACGTTTTTCTTCTTTTTCTTTCTCTTCTGTGTCGCACACCTGCAGGGGTGGTGTTCCTAGCTATTAATACTAATTAATAATAGTATTGTATTCTAATACTTCTTTATGCTATTGAAGGGGTTGTAACTGTGCGTGAGAAGCACCGTCTAATGATGAAGTTCCAGGTGTGAGGTGAGCAAGCTGAAGAAGAAAAACTGGTCTGTTGTTTTATTAAAGGACAGTAAGACAAGGGTCTCCATTCCTCTTCTGTGTTCTGTGCAGCCAGGAAAAGAAATGAAAAAGCAGTAAATTTGGAAAGTCTGGATAGCGGAGAATATTGCTGTTTCTGGGATTTCAAGTACTCTTTCTATAAGCTGGTCATTCCTTGGAGTTACCTATTTCTTAGATGCTACCTGAGGTGCATTGATGCCCAAGCTGAAAAAACCCCCTTTGATCTGCGCTCGCTTTCCCTAGCATTTACAAACTTGAAAAGTACTTGTGTTAAACTTTAATTATTCCTGTGTCTGGCACTGGATGTTCCGACTACTGCTGCTCTTTTGGTACGTCTCAGAAGATAGCAGTGTACGTAGCTGGGTTAAGTAGCTGATGGGTAAAATGAAAGATGACTTGCCGCGTGTAATAGTCTGCGTCTGTTATTGAAATTTAGCAGCTTCCCTGCCTTTTCAGACTTTGTAAAGTGTACGGTGGTGTTGGCATTGTGTGTTCTTTTCTCTTGCTAATGTAAGTGTACTCCACAGGCAGCAGCACTCAATTTATAAAATATCTCCACTTCATAGACACTTTTGGTGAGTAAATTTAAAAAAAAAAAAAAAGGGGCGGGGGGGAATTTCTGCATATAACAGCAAGCGCATTGCTGTTTGTTGCATTCTTCAGAAGGCACTGCCAAAACATCACTGCTGTTATTGGAGCATACTGTGAAATAAAAATATCAGGGAGAATCTCCCAAGGGACAAGGTGAGACACAGCCATGGAGTTACCAAAGAAGCCGGTAACTCTCTTGTGCCACATCTCCAAATGCTCACCTGATAAATTTGCTCTCACCACTTAAAAATGTAATTGGCTGTAACGTTGGCATCTGTCATCCGCTCAGCCTGAGCCCAAGGGCTAAACAAACCTCACCTTCTTCTGCTTAAATAACACGGCTTTTGAGGTTATCGGTGCGCTGTCATCTGCTAGGAAATTACCGAGCTGCTCCCACGCGGTGCGTTTGAGGCTGATGGATTCGGCTGAAGGGCAATTTACTTTGCTTTAGCCGGGTTGTAGCACCCCTCGCGCTCACCGCAAATAGCGGTATCTCCAGCGAGCAGCCGGGCCGCCTGCTCCGCCCTGGGAGCTTGGGGCAGGACGGGCTCACGTACAGGTTACCGTTCTCTTGGTGTGTGGAAGAGTGACCTGGTTTTGGGCAAAGAGGGGGCAGGAAGCAACGCGTGCCGCTCCTTTGAATTCGGAGCTGTGTCGGTGCTGACCGGAGCCATGTGCCCACCCTGGGGGTGGTTCTGTGATTGATCTCGCATGTGGAATAGCGACAAAGCCTGATGGTCAGATGGCACGAGAGGATCTCCCTAAAAGAAACGCGAACGCCTGCACGGCTAGAAAGGGCTGGGGCCCTCGGGAGGGTCTGGCGAGGAGACAGCCCTGCTCTCTCCAGCAGGTGGGAGAAGCCCCTCTGAGCCGCGCGGCAGCACTGGGCAGGTTCACCTTTCCTTTATGGATTTCACGGCATCAACTTGGGAGTCGGGAAGTACAGACGCAGGAGGCCCCAAGAGCTGGGCTCAATCTAACTCCGCCTGCAGCAGCAGCTCTTAGATGCTAATCTCTGTTTGTTAATCTCCTCTGTCTGGGGAAATTCGAGGCTTCTGAGTGATACTGAAGAAGAAAGAAGGGTGTCTACTAATCTTTTTCTTGCACTTTGGAAGAAACTCAACTCTGATGCTTTTTTTTGCCTTAGGATCCTCTGTTTCCAGCCTAAAGTGCCGCATCAGTTCCCCGCTGGCTGCCGTGAGTCCTCTTTAGGACCTGATGCCTAACGAGAAAAAGCCAGACGCTGTAGTGGGAGCGGAGGAGTCGTGCCCGTCCCGGAGACGGCAGTTTGGCGAAGGCCGGGTCCTGCCCGTCTCTGCCTCCGGGGACAGCCCCGGTGCTGCGGGCCTCCCCGTGCATCTGTCGTTTGGGCTCTCGCGTCTCTCTGAGCCCTCACGTCCAACGCAAAGTGAAGTTGGACTCCAAAATATGTACCAGAGGAGGAGAACTTTGAATTCCCAGGTACTGGGGGTTACTCTTGTCTGGAAAGGTTATCCAGGCACAACAAAGCCTTCCGTGAATAACCTATATGCTATATAGCAGCATCATAACGGTTATGCCGTAGGAACAGAAGTGTTGCAAGGCTATCAAAGCCAAGATTATGAAAGTGTTTTGAACGTTATTGATGTTTGTCCTCCAGGAATTGTATTACCAGCCAGTGATATCAAAAGTTAACAAATTTAAAGAACCTATTAATGACAAAGACCTCAGAGCCAGAGCAAAGAGTAAAAATAAAACGGACTCACTGGCTTACCATGTACCGTATAGGCTGCATGAAGCATTAAGTAGCATTTATCTCCTACTCCTCCAGGCAGGCGCCAAGGTCACATTTGTGCCTTTCCCAGGCACTGGGAGCCCCGTGTCCTGCCCCCGCTGTGCAGATGTGGGGGACGGGAATGGGGCTGGTGCCCGCCGTGTCCTGGTCGGGGAAGGGCAGCGCATCCCCCTTAGACTTGTCGAAGCCGTTCCCTGATCCAGGTGCCAGCCAGAAATAACGGGTGGGCATGCAACAGCCAAGCACGGCTGTGTGGGGAGCCTGTCCTGCCTCGTGAGCAGTGGTGGGGAGTCCTGCGTCCTCCTGGCTGCGAGACCCCGGCACAGCTCCGGCCCCCAGGATGCTGGGGGAGCCGCCATCACCTTCCAGTGCTGCAAAAAGCTCCTTTTCTGGTTGGTACGGGTGGGTTGTGCGGGGCTGGGAGTCCATGGCACCCTGTGAAACACAGAGGTGCTGGTCTTCTCCCCCTGTCACACGTGCAAACCCTTGGACGCATCCTCAGTCCTGCATCCTCCGCTCCCGCATGCTGGCACTCGCGTGCTGCTGCTGTGGGGACCATGCACATTTTTGAGGGGCAATCAGCTTCCAAATGATTTTAACACATTTGCATACATCATACATCGAGCTTAGAGCTTGATGAAGCTTCAGGAGCAGCGCCGAGGGACAGCGTGTCTCTGGGGGGGACGCTTGTCATGAGCTCTGGGTACGTTCTCCTGGGGTTTTCTTGTGTGGCATTTGGAAATGTCAGCTTCCCATTGCTTGGTCTGCCTACAGCAATGCCAATTAAAAAAATAAAAAGTGAGGTATCTTCAGGTACACACTGAACTGTTCTTAATTCACAGAAATGCATTAATATTTAAAAGTTAATAGTGTTATTGAGCCAAACTAGGCCATCAGCACATGAGAGAAAAAATTTGCACCATCTGCATTCAAACCAGGATTTGAAGCAGTGCATTCTGTTGATATAAACTTTGAAAGCACTTGGTGAATGTCAGCGGAGCTTTGAAATTAAAATTTCTTCTTATTTCAGACGAGCTATTGTTGCGTCTCTGGCTTGGGTGAGCTGGGAAAGGATAGAAGCCACTTGGGGCACGCTGTATAATGCTGGCATTTCTGGAAGGTGATGAAGATGGAAGTGTTTTGAGCTGAGCTCTGCCTGAGCCTGTTTGAAATGCAATGACAGCATTCCCATGTAAAGGTTGCGATAAAAACAGAAAGAGGGAGAGGAGACTCTGTGCTTCAGAGCGGAGGAAATAAGAAGTCCTCACAAATGTCAGTGAGGGATCTCTGCCTCGCACTTGTTGGAGAGAAATAGTTAGAATGCTGTAGCAAATCTTTTACAGAATAGCAGCCTCAAGGAGGCTGGCACCGCTACATCATCTTCAGTATCTCAATGTTTGCATTTGTCTGTGCTAATTTGGCACTGCTCTTTGTGTGGGTGGGTGGCGTAACGTGGTTTGAACTATTAACGCAGCCACGGGACAGAACTCTGCGGCTTTGGTGACCATGGAGGTCCTTACTGGCACTTTGTGCTCTCCAGCGTTTGCTTTCTTTTACCCTAGAAAGAGACGTGTTTTGCTATTAAATCAGGTAATCCTGGTATATAGCTTTGCCTGTATTGGTTAGCGAATTCTCTGAGATGTTCTGAAAATGAAAAGCGCAGTTCACGTGTAGGACACTTTTGAAGTATAAGGTGGCTTTGATTGTCTCCTTGCATCGCTTTACACGTAGAAGAAATTACACTATTCTGGAAACGGTTGCAATATGGAGGTTTAACAGAAGAAACCGTAGAGGTGTTGTTTAAGTGTCAGTCTTCGAAGGTGGAGCGTTGGAGTAGCAGTACATGCGCAGTACAGCAAGAAGTTTATGTCTGTAAGAAGCCTCGTTTGTCAGGAAGAGTACCTCGTAGGAGTTCAAACCCAAAGAAACCTTTGCTTTGCCCTCACAGTTATTGTTTGAAGAACCTCAAGGCTTTTGCAGAATGAGTTGTAAAACCTTGGACAACTGGAGAGAGCAAGTGACAGAAAGGAGGAGGAGATGTCCAGTGATTTCCATGGCAAATTTGTCTCCTTTAAAAGGCAATCGATACTAGATGCAGCAGCTGGGTTAAACCCATCCATTGCCATTATTATGTGATTTTCCAGAGCAGGGTGTGTGTTAAGAGATAATATCTCCAAGGAAGCTGAAGTCTGGGTGCTGGGGACTCGGGTCTCCTTGCCCTTCCCAGTCTCTCGTGTCTCCGGTGGGTTCCCTGCTCCGCAGCAGCAACCAGGATGGGGTATTTCCCTGCCGCGCTTCTGTCCCCGGGCTCCAGGACACAGCGCTTCCGCATCAGCTCCGCCGGGTGTTTGCAGATAAACAGAAGCAGCCCCAGCTCGTGGCAGAATGGTCTTGTCCCTGTCAGCTGCCCCCGCAAGTTAAAGCTTCCAGCGGGAAGCGGTGACGCCGATGAAAAGAAATTTCCGTTGTCTGGAAGAATAATACCTGCGTGAGAAAGAGAAGTGCCTTTTGTCTTATTTTGCTGCAAGCTTCTAGTTGTGCGGTGTCATCCTTCTGTTATACCTTTTACTAGCACAAGAGGCACTGCTATGAAAGGTAATAGGCAACGCAGAAATCAGTTTATTTTTGGAACTTTGGAGGCCAGAAATTACAGCGCTATATTTTTCTGTATCTTTCAAAGTGCACATAAATAAACGTGATCCGCAGGACTATTCAGAGGCAGCTGTTTGTATATAAAATACCTTCAAATAGTTCACACTTGATGATGTATTAGTAAGTGTTTGGTGTCTGTTCTATATTAAGACTCTTACTTTGCTGCTGGCACTGTTTGCCTGATGATGACGGGGCTGACCCCTGCGCTGCCCCTACCCCTCGGGATTGCTGCAGGCTCACTCCAAAGTAAGGCGTATTCAGAGATCGCCCCTGGACAGGGCTCTGCTTGTTTCTTGGGGCGATCCAAATCAAACCACCCCTACTGATAAATCCTGAACATCCCCCTGGACCTTTCTTTCAAGGGGGAGAAAAGGACTTCAGGCCTGTTTCTGCTCCCTTATTGCCTTCTCCTGACATCGTCCGTCGGGATCCTCCGCATTCGGCTCTGCTGGAGATCCACCGCGGGCGATGCGTCTGCGGGGCTCCAGGAGAAGCTGCTCGGGACGGGGCTCTCGCTCCTGTTTGTATTGAGGCGTTTCGGCCAGGGGTGCTCTTTGCAGGCTGTGGGGGACCCCAGAGTGATGCTCCCGAGGAGCAATGGGGATTCCCGTGTCCTTGGTGTGTCCTAGGGAGGGGACAGGCACCGTTTGTTATGGGGAGAAACATACGGCTTATCAAGGGATGCCAGGAGCAGCCAGAGGAAGAAGAAAGATAAAGAAGGATTAAAAAAAAGACAATAACAAAAGGAAAACCTGTATTTTTCTAATCCAAACCCTGCCCTGCGGTGGTTCCGTAACCCCTAGTCGTTCTTTTGAGACATGAAATGTAGAACAGAGTACAATTACTTTCCTGATCGTACTCTATCTTCCCTTACCAGGGTATTGGAGAGGAGCTGGGGAGCGCACTATAAAGCATACAGCCCTCTTAAATCTTGATTCCCTTTAAAATAATTGCAGGAAATCTCACTTCTATAATTGCATGAGGGTTGAAATAATTTTTTTAGCTTTCCAAGCCCTTCACGATTCATCATTCCATTGTTTGTGGTGCACGGAGCTGTATCGGCCTGTTGCCAGTCTCTTGTCTTCAAAATTAGTGGATTTAAACAAACAAAACCTCAAAAGATTTTGGGCTGAAAAACTGCAAAAATGACTCTGTTCTGGAGTTGTGGGCTGACCGACCTTTGGAGACACCTGTGGTATCCATAGGGTGACTCCAGGCATGGCCGGGATGCGGCGATGGAGGGATGTCCACCTCCCTGGAGGGAACCTGATGCTCCTGTCCCCAGCAAGGACAATGACATCTAGCAGCGGCTGCTGAGCCAGTGCATGTCAGGATGCTGATTTAACTGTGTTTAAAACGATAAATGCACTGATGTCTCTCTGCCTGGCTGACCCCACGTGTCCTCTCCTCCTGAGGAAGCTTTTGAGGGGACACAAGTTCCAGGAGCTCTTTCATGCAGCTGGAGGCAGAGGACCCGAGGCGAGTTCCGAGGGCCGTGCAGGCCAAAATGGATTTCCCAGCAAAAGGGGTCCCGCTCTGCAGCACGAATTCGGCTTCTCGGTCCCCTCTCTTCCAGGTGCTTCAGCTCTAGGGCACCAGGGCTGTGCTGCATGTCTGTTAATTGTCTCAGTCTCCCTAATTAAACATGCCCAACTCAAGATAACTTAAGGCAATGGGTTGTGCGTTTAAAGTCAATGCCAGGTTTTTTTTGTTTTCACTGTTAGTATGAAAGATTAATATTTTCTAATGCATCAGCCACCAGGTTGCCTTCCATAGCGTGACCTCAATTAGAAATCAGTTCAAGGATGAAGAAATTGCTGGGATTCAAACCAGTAATCATGTCCAAAGCTGGCATTTAGTTTCTGGGAAGGAAGAAATCCCGTCACTTGTGTGTGTGTGTTGTGTATTTGTGCCTTGTGCTTCCACCATCCCAGGCTCCGCTCTCAAACCATTAAAAATCCAGAGGAAACGGTCCAGGTAGAATCTTCTGCTATTTATAGCAGTGTCTATGGTCCTCACCTCCATGTGTCTTGGAATGGTTTCATTCCTTGGTTTGTTTTTAGATAATATATATATATATAGACAATATATAGATGATACATAGGCGCTCCCAGTACCTCTCTCGAGTTACCTGTGGGCGCTGAAGCATCACGTAGCGGCGGCCTCTCAAAACGGCAGAAACCTTTCATATTTTTCTGTGTGATAATCTGTTGGGTGTTGATCCAGTCACCCCACAGCAGTGGATGTGAATTATGTTCCCAGAAAGCTGAGATTCCTTTTCAGCCTTTTGGATGGTTTGAGGGGTACAGAGTAAACCTCGTGAGTGAACAGCTCTCAGAAAAGGAAAAATTCTTCTATCATTTCGGGGGTGGGAGCGGGGGGCCACAGGAGCCGTCCTGCCTCCCACTGCCACGCTTCTCTGCTCCTTCTGCCCTTTGGCTTCGTGGGTTAGCCATGAGGTCTGGTAAAAGGCTGGTTTCACCTTCCGTGTTTTCAATAACGCATAGTACTTTGTAAGTTGGACACAGCGGCAATCACACGGGTATCGGCGACGGCCGGGGCGACGGGGTGCGCAGCAGAGCGGAGCTGGTGGCTGTATTTGGGGGTAATTTCCTTGCGGGGTGGCTGGGATTAAATTCACCGATGCTCATCGTCCCTGAGGATGATTTATTTCCTTTTATCCTTCCAGCAGGGAGCACAAATGCAAAACTTTCAGCTAAAATATCTTCAGCTGTGGTCGTCGGTGGTTTGGAAGCCCCGGCCAGGGAGATTTAGCCTTGAGCTGATTCCATTGCTGAGCAGCTGAAAGCTGGACAGGAATGGCTTTTGATTTTTGTTTTGTTTTGGTTTTTTTTAAAAAAAGGACAGAACAAAAAGAGCATGCTTTGGGATGGGGGCAGCAGGAAGGGAGAGGTTTTTTGTGATTCTTCTGCCCTGCCTGAGGAGGGAGACCTCCCCTCGCGCGGGGGCTGGCTCTGGGCAGCGGAGGAAGCAGGAGGCGGTTGCTGCAATGGGGAAGGTTTCCCTGGCGTCCCGCCGGCTCCGAGCGCTGCGGGTACCGGCCCGTCTGTCGGCCCTTCGCGGGCTGCCCTGCTCCGCTCCGCGTCCTGCCCTCCCCGCCGGCAGAGCTGCGGAGACGGAGCAGCCCAGCTCGTTTCAGCTTTGTGTGTCTGCTGATGGGAAAAATATAAACATGGAGTGGGCTGGTGGAACAAACAATAGCTGATTTACTTGGTTAATTTAAGTAGCGCGTAGTGGGTAGCGCAGGGAGGCTGCACCACAGCTCCAGCAGTCACGCTGGGAGGGAGGTCTGCGGCGCCATTATGTGCTATTATTACTTTCTGGATAATGTATACACTTTCACTATCACATAGTTTTTCTCCTTCATTTTTCATGAGAACTGGCACTAGATTAATGGTTGAGCCATGGAAGAAACGTAACGCCATGCCAGTCTGATTTATTGACCACTTAGTGCTGATGAAGCTGCAAACAAGAGTCAGACAGATGTTGCAGCTGCATTTTTCTTTATCAAAACTAACAGCTTTTTGTGGTTTTTTTTATCCACTTCTTACACCGTTCCCCGCTTACCCGCAGCACCAGGGATGCTGGAGCAAACCCCTCCACCGCCCTTTAAGGAGGTTCCCTGCAGAGGGGCCGGGGTGTCCCCGGCGCAGGGTCCCGAGGAGCCGTGCCCGGGTCAGGGACAGACGGCAGCAACTTCCTCTGGGATTTCAAGTTTTCCAAAACATACACATTCTCCTAATTTGTGTCAAAACATTTCATTTTACTAGGTAGATTGGCATTCATGAGACTTGACAATTTGAGGTCAACTTTTAGATGTAGACGTAAGGAACAACCCTGTTGGTTCTGTGTTTATTTTATATGCTTTTATATATAAGAAGCATAAATTCCGGTGCCAGCCCACCGCTGAGGTCCGCTTGCTTCTGCTGCGATGAAGCCAGGAAGCCCCGTCGTCCTGACTTGGCTGGTGACAAACAGACGCTATCAGGCTGTGAAAAAATACAGTTTATCTGAAATGAAGGGAGAAGCATCTGCAGAGCTGCCGAGTCGCCCGGCACTGCCATGGCAGCGTGTCCTTGCTCTCCTCTGAAACTTCTCTTTAACGCAAAATCTCTGAAGCATATTACTTTTTATTACTTCATCATCTAAATCACTAATTACATTAAGTTAGCTGATGGAGACTATTTGGGTGTATAGGTAATCATTTGTACTATCTGAATCTTTTCTGAATTATGCATGAGCACCGTAATGTTTCAGCCCTCCCCTTGGTCTCCTCCCGGTCCCGAGCGGCTCCGTCTGCTCCCACTGGAAGTGTCTCAGCCGCCCCATTCCTTCCCCGGGAGCCCCGGCTGTCACCACTGCCACCGTTAAAGGCTGAAACAGGAAGGCTGGAAGGAAAAAGTGGCTCCGTTTTGTGACCTGAGGATTTGCGCTGTGATGTGGAAGGAGAGGGTACGGCGTTCCAATGTGCCCTCCTTTGGCTGTCTCTCACCTGGGGCAGACGTGCCCTGTGAAACGGGAGGTTTTGAATGTGTAAAAATTGAACGTGAAAGGCCAATTGTTTGTTTCCAGGAGAATCTCGGGAATAGAAGAGCCGGCGGTTTTCTTTGCTTTAGCGCTTTCCAAAACTGCTCCGAAATGAGATGTTAGCAGTTCCTTACTAGGTTTCCTTGCCTCTTCCCTGGGCGATGCAACTCTTCTTAACACAGGCTGCAAGAATTTGATACTGGAATCTAGCAGAATCTTCAATGAAAATCCCTTGGAGTTTTCATCAATAGAGGGGAAAAAATGCAAGTTTATCCCTGTGGGTCCTCCTAACCTGAGAGAGAGCTTCTCCTCCAGGCAGAGGGAGGCGTCTGGTCCCCGGAGCCCTGCTGGGTACCGGCGTGCGAGGGATGCGGCGGGGGGGCAGGCTCCATGGGCTTCTGTGCTGGCCATGCCGCCGTGCGTGGTCGCCACGTGGAGGGGTGGCCTTTCGGCTGCCAGCACCACGTTGTCGAGCCTCAGGGAGTGGGGGAATGTGACCGGCTGCCCCCTCATTTTGGGGAGGTGCAGGATGCCCCGGGGTGCAGGAGGGGGTGCAGGGTCGGCCCCGCGCCCGGCAGCGCTGGGCAGTGCCCTGGGCTGGCTCCAGCCGCTGCCCGTCACGCCGCCATCGCCTCCGCGCCGTGTTTGGCCCCTCAGCAGTCGTCTCCCACCGGCCTTCCCTTGGTGCGGGTGTCCACGTGCCGCTCCCGCTCTCGGCGGGCTTCATAAGCGAGTGCTCCCATAAGCACAACCTTTGCAAAGAATGATGGCTTCTGTTCCCTCTCCCACTCAGAACAGGGCTCTAACAGCATTAATGAAACATTAGAGTTTTAATTACGCCATTATCCTATTTATTTTTATAAATAATTCCAAAGCAGTCATTAAAGTTGGTGAACTTCGGAGAAAATGACTTAAGGGAGAGAAATCGGCTTCTCAATCTTGTTATTATGTATTGTACAACCTCCCTGGGATGCTGTTGGGAAACTGGCGGGGTTGTTTGTGTTGCTGCTGGTGAGATGGCTCGTTCGCCCGCCCGGCTCCCCACCCCAGCGCCTGCCTCGGAACGGCGCGTCAGCGCGGAGCCACAGCCCCCCGTGGCCCCCGAGAGGTGCCGGGGAGAGGGGAGCGTGGCGCAGCCCCGCCGCAGCTCCCCAGAGGACACCGGCTGTGCTTCGCTGTCTTCATCGCAGAGCTGCAAGATCTTCCAAAGGCAAGAAATTTTGGGCTTGTCTGAAAGGAGCCTGTCGGTGGGGCGCTCTGTAGTACTGTTTGTGAGCCTCCCTGGCCCTTCCCTCCCTCTTTCTGCCGCCGTACAGAAAGCGTGGCTCTTAGTGATGTTCTCCGGTGAATTTCCATATACTTGAAATAGCCCAGTGTGGACCAGAACTGATGGAAAGCATTGGATCAAACAGACCGCAGGTCCCTTAACCCAAAGCAGATTGCCTGGTGTTTGCTGCGAGCGGTGTTGGCAGGACTCTTGCCCGTTCCGGGCGTTGCGTGGGCTGGAGAAGGTTGGCCTGGGCACGCGGGAGCAGGAGAGGTGGAAGCACAGGGCCCCCGGGGCGGGGGAACCTGCGCGCTCTTGTGCCTTGTCTTTTGGCACCTCTTCTAAGGAGCAGCTCTGGTCTCGGGGAAACCTGGCACACACTGGCATCTAATTATGACGCTTTCTGTCATAGCTTTAATGAGGAAGGTAAACGCAGAGACCCCTGAGCGGAGGGAAGAGGCCTAACGACGTAACCTTTGCTGTGCTCTCCCCGCAGAACCCAGACATCGTCTTGGTGCACTACCTGAACGTCCCCGCCATCGAGGACTGCGGGAAACCGTGCGGCCCCATCCTGTGCTCCATCAACACCGACAAGAAGGAATGGGCAAAGTGGACAAAAGAGGAACTCATCGGGCAGCTCAAACCGATGTGTGAGTATCTGGAGGCTTTTTGCTCTTTTTCTTTACAAAGGGTTGATCTAGATAACGATGTCTCTCACTGCCACCAACCTTCCCTGCAAAGGAGTCATTTGTCACTGTCAAAATCAACTTACGTCTGCATGCTCTTTCTCTCTTTCCACTGTCCAACACTGCTGGGATGCATAGCGTGGGACCTGCCCAGGCTGTCTCCAGAAAGGTCATATCCCTGCAAAGGTCCCCTCCGCGTGCTGGGAAAAAAAAATGCACCTGTGGTCTTGCGTTTTCACGCACCATTTGTTGGCACCTACTGGGTCACAGAGACCCTCGGCAGTTTCGGCAGGGAGGTCTCCCCGGGGGCACTCCATGTTTGTGAGGTTCAGCGTCAGGTGGGAATGGGTTGCTGTCGTTCACGGGTGGGCTCCGTGGAGCAGGATGTTCCAGGGTGGGTATCCCTTGCTGCTGTCCCGAGCTCTGCAGTCTGCAGAGAAGGCTGCTGAGGTGCGCGGAGCCATCGGGAAGTTTGCTCTGCAAACAGGCAGCTCTGTGGCGTTCTCTGCACCCGCGCTGGAGTGTATTTTCTTTCACACCACAGTTATACTGTACGTCTTCCTCTGGAGACTATGTCCCCATATGCACACAAACGCCTTTCTGCAGTGAAAGAAAGATGAGGCATAACGTGGGTCTGTAAGCGAGAGAAAATTAACTGCGGGAGCCACAATACCAAACCTAGGTGCTCACGTCTGAGTCAACAAATACCAGGTCTGCTTTCCCCCCTCACCCCTGCCCCCAGGGGGATGCTGGTGTCATGCCCAGCTTTCCATAATTGGAGGTCACAGCCATGAAGTACATTCTGATGTCTCTGCACCATCAGTGAGCGATCGGCCTCGCGCCGACCGCAGCATCGCTAGTCTGAGTTTGCCCCGCTCCTTTGTTGCATCCCGAGCTCTGCAGACCCCTGTGTTCCTTTCCCACACGAAGTTGGAGGGCAGAAGAGAGAAAATGACGCATTTGCTAAACTAAATATTGCCCCCGGGACCAATAACCTTAGACAGAAATCCAAGATGTTGAAGGGGTAGCTGAGACTGGACAAGTACCTTAACATTAAACAGGAGAGGAAGTGGCAGCCTGTTAAAAAAGCTGCAGTGCATCAAGAAAATTATGTGAAAACTACAACAAACTTGCCGTAAATTTAATAACACTTGGCTCTTTTATGTCTCAGGAGGGAAGAGTGAGATTCTGCACAATTATTCAGAGTATATATGCATGCACACGTCTCTGTTTATGGGTACATATCCTGGGAAACGCATCCTTGGAAGTGTAGCTAAAATAAAAGCTTTAGATTCTGATCAGACCTAGAAGACAGAGGACACGGATAACCGTGTTCAGGGAACACAGAGGGGCACTGCTCGCCAAGAAGCCATCAGATTTGGTTCCAGTATTGGGTGTGCCATGAAATTCTGGAGCCAAGCGCATTAGTTTCATCACATTTTTGCATTAATCACATTCTTTCACAGGCTTCACAGTTTGATTGCCTGATGTTTCCAAATTTCTCTGCCCTAAAGCAGGTTTGTCAATGACTTAATCCAAGCGTTGTGTCGCTGGTGAAGTGACAGCCTCACCCTTCTACCTGTTCCATGTTGTGGTTCATCTAGGTTTATTCCTCTGATCTTGGAAGCTGTGTGAGGCTTTTGTTGATTCTTTTGTTCTCATAAGAATTTCACGTTTAAGACAAGTTAGTGATGATACAGCCAGGGTGTGCGTGGAGGTCCGAGGCCAAATGCTGTACCGGCAGGAAGGGTTTCGCATCCTGTTTCAGACCATTGGTGTCGTGCAGAATTAGGAGGAGAAGCGGATTCTAGTTCTGCCTTGGGGGAAAATGCCTCCCCCTGGTCAGAGGCTCGTGACGGCATCCAGTTCTTGCCTCGCTGAGAACAAGTGCTGTTCCTTCAAGCCCTACTCAGCCTAGACCGGAGTCAGCTACTAAAGCTGTTGACCTCTGTCAGGTATTACAGCTTTTATATCAGAGTGTAGGATAGCAGAGAGTCAGCGGAGTGGCAGCCGGAGGCTGGGAGCGTGTTCTCTTGGCCATGTGTGCCTGGAGGACTAAAAGTGATGTGGCAGATGGCTGGCAGGGAGAGAGGCATCGGTCTGAGAGTTCCGAGCCAGGCAAATACATCAAACCGTTTTTCCTGAAATGCAGAGACACCCCAACTGGGATGAGCAGGGCGTTTGCTCACATTTCTCGCATCCATAATTCACTCGTCTCCCTCTTCCTTCCCCGCAGCATCACCCCAAAGTCAGTCCAGGCTTCAGCAGGCCCCGGGACAGGCACAAGCGCCGGGCACCCGAGAGCGGGGCGGTGCGCGGGGGTCTGGGCTGCTGCGGGGTGGCTCCTCCTGTCCTGGTCTCGGAGGAGACCTCTGCGATCCCAAGGCTCCTTGATGGGCTTTTGAGGTGGTTGTTCCTGATGCTGTGACTGCTGGCGTTGGTGGTTATGGGTGAAAAAATACCTTTCCAGGGTGGCCGTACAGCTCTGAGAGCTTTATGGAAACGCCATTAGCTCGTTCTAACAGAACTGGTCTGTGAACTAATTAAGGGACTGAAATTAACCCATCTGAACATCTATGAAAGGTAAATACTCACTGCAGATGCTCTGAGGATTTGGGGGTTTTTCAACATCTCCAACTGAGTTGAGACCATAAATAATTAATTAATCAATCACCCTGACTTCAGTCTTCACAGCTTTGCATTTTTGGTTTAGTTCTGATGCATTTGTTACCTGCCTTCATGCTGGGACATCCGTGACCACCTCGTCCTGTCTGGACTGTCACCATTGGCTGGTCAGACCGCAGCCCTTGGGACTGAAGCAGACAAGCCCGGAAGGGCTGGATACGCCGTTCGTGGCCCCAGCAGGGTGACTCTTACCTCCTTCCAGGCTAGGAGATGGGCCACCTTGTCTTCACGCTGTAAGTGCTGTTGGGGAGCACAGGGAGGGCTGTGAAGCCCCCACTGAACACCCTGCTTCGGTGGCAGAGCTGGGGTGATCTGACTGTCGGCAGCATCCTGATGGGTTATCCGAACCAAAAGGGTCGTCATGCGCGTTGCTGCTGCGCGGATGCAACCTTCTGGGACATTATGCAAAATGAACAGCGATAATAGATGAAAATTCTGCAGGAATGTTGTCTGAGACACCTGTAAGTCATTTCAGGATGTCTGGTATGAAGAATGGGCCTCAATTTGGCATTGCTTACAGTTCCCCCCCCCCTCTTGTGCCCCGTTATAGTCTTGCTTTGAGATTTCTCTGAACAGATTAGCAGATGTCCTTAGAGGCATCTGGTGGTAAAAGCAAAATGCAGTGGCAGAATCCAGCACAGCAGAATTCTGTATATAAACTCCATATGATCAGCAAATTGTGGGCCAGCTCATGTTGGGGGTTTCTCCAAATCATCCCCTTTTGGCTTTCTCATCCCTCAGCTGGCAAAGTATGAGTTACAGGCTCACAGCTGGTGCTACGTTGCAATCCTTGTTTCAGGTCCACTATAATTAAGAGCTATCTTTCTTTCGGAAAAAAGCTTTTTTCATTCCTCTGCTGCTTGGAAACTGATTGCTCCGGCTCCTGCCGCCCGCGCGCAGACGCAGCCGGGGAAAGTGGAGCTTTCGCATGGCACCCGCCAGACCCAAAACCTTTGGGCAGCCCTTGCCTCTCCCCGGGGTCACCAGTTCTCTCTCTTCTTTCTGTGCGAATTAAATGCTCTGGGGCTCTTGGAGGTGACCTGAAACTGCAGCCCTGTGCGGTGACAACCGGAGGGGGTATTACATGCTTGTAGCCCAGAACGAAGTTTAAATAGCAGTAATGGGCATTAATGCAATTCGAAGAATTGAGTTGTTGGATATTTTTATCTTGACTTAAATTTATATTCAATTTCAATAATTGTGTTTAAGGTTTTCTTTTATATTTAATCTTAAAAGATCAGTTGTACAAAAATGCTATATGGGATGATTTTTGCCATTCCCCAAAGGGTTTGTCAGAGATACAAAGTGACCCTCAGTGGAAACCAAAGCTTGCCAGCTTAATTCCAACTGACCTCCATGTAAAAAGTGACTTAAATTCTTAAAAGAGTTTGGTTTTAGTAATGCAGATGTCCACTTTTGCTGGAATAGTATTTACGTTACTAAAATTGGCTGTGGTTTTTTATTAAGAAGAGAATACAATAGTAGGTTCTTAGGTCCCACTGGCCACGGGGACTTTGAGTACCTCTGTTCGCATGAGCTGCATGGCCAGGATTAGCCGCCTGCTCCATTTCTCATCTTCTCACCCAAATGTGTCCCTTACCCCTTCCGTTACTGCAATGCGCTGCTCTAAACGTGGACCATGTGCGGGAGCTGCACCTTTCCGCTCCCTCTTAGATCCGCAGCAGCCTTTGTCCCCAGAGGAGCTTGTTCCCGTGTCTCTCCTTAGGAAACGTGGTTTCACTCAAGGGTGAGTTCTGCCTCTTGTAGGAAGTTCCACTTCGCCAAAACAACAAAATTAGGAGGCGTTTTTCGCCTGGTGCTTTGGGCAGTCTTTCAACTGCATTTGGAGATACCACAGTGAAATAATCCCACCCGCTGAAATGGAGTGCTGGTAGTAACGAACCAGACTGTTGGCAGTAATGGGCATTAACTTGAGGAAAGGTAAACCAAATAGTTTGCTGTCCCCCTAGAAGCTGGATCTTAAGCCGGGTGCAGGAATCACGGAACCTCTCTGCGGATGCCATGGGCACCCCAGCCTTGGCTTTCTGCTCCTCCGGAGTGTTTCGTCTGCCCTCAGCATTCCGCCGTAGGAACTGTCGGACTCGGTGCTAGAGCATCTACTAAGGTGGCGTCCTCTTGCCCTGGCGCTTCCACCGGGATGTTTAATAACAACGATGATAATTGTCCGCGTGTCCGGGGTGGCCTCCGACCGCCAGCGGGACCGCGGGGCACGGCGGGGGCCGGCCGGGCGGCGCCGCGGGAGGGGCCGGGAGCCCGGCGGAAGAGCCGGGGGCGCTGGAAGAATTTTCTCCCCCAAAACCGCCCAGCAAGAAAATTTAAAGAAAAAAAAATGTCTAATCCTACCACTACTATCATTAAACGCGGATCCCCCGTGCGCGCGCGCCCCCGCCGCTCCCGCCCGTTCCTTATCCGCTGGCGCCACCTGGCGGCGCGGGCGGGCGCCGCAGCCCCGGGCGGAGGGAGCGGGGCCGGGGGCCGCTGCCGGGGCCGAGCCCCGCGAACTGGCCAGGCCGAGCTCGGCCGGGACCAGCCGTAACCGCTCCATGCGCGGCCCCAGGAATCGGGGCCCGCGGCAGCAGCTTTGTCCCCACGGAGCGGGTCAGAGGCAGGAACCGGCGGCGCCCTGGGCTTTCGCTGCCGGCGGGCCCCGTGTAGGCTCAGGAGAAGGGCTGCGGCTCTGCCTTCCCTGTGCCAGCAGCCCTGAGCTTCGGGTGGCTGCAAGTAAAAACGGCTTTAGGTGTAAATAGGAGTCGCACAAGTCTCACTCCCAGCAGCTCCAGAAGAGTCGCACCCTCCTGAGGGCAGCTGAGCCTCACGCGCTTCCCGCTTGCTGTGGAGCCTCCGGCTGCGCCTGAGCAAACCGTCAAGGAAAGGTCTCATTTTGGAGGAAAGAGTTCTCCTTGAAGAACGGACAAGAGTGAAATGTCTCTACGAGTTCTTACAAAGGTATTAAAGTTCAGGAAGTGTCACAAAGGTACAGCAAACGTGCAGGGTGATCTTCCCCACCTGTATCACCAGTGGCGAGGCTCCAGAAATCTGTCCTTCGTAACTAATAACGAGTGGACGTGGAGGGCTGGAGAATCAGAGCTGAATCGTGTGTGGGTGTCTGGATACGAATGGATCAATCTAATGAAAATCTCCTCCAGCCAAACTGAGAAATCAGAGCAAGGCCTTTACTTCTGTCAACACCAACGTGGTGAAAATTGAAGGGACGAGGCTGCCATTTCCAATTGACCATTGCCATGGAAACAGCCTCCCAGTGTCCACAGTTGGTGGGGTTGATGTAGGACACAAGGCCGGGCTTTTGCTCCCATCCAGGCACTGGGACAAAGGACCCGCTCGCGCTACGGTGAGCGCTTGCAGGATTTTCAGAGTGTTTTGTGTCGGTCAGGAGCAGACGAGGGCAGGACTCTGACAGGAAGGTTTGCGGCGAGACATCCAAGATACATCAAGAGGGAGATACAAACAGAAGCCTGACCTTGAATATTCTAAATATTCCAGTGCTGTCAGCCTGTCCAACTTACCTGTTTCATGTGCGGGATGTCATTGTTGTTATTCAAAAAACAAAAGACGGGCCCTTACCTGTCAAAACGGGGCAAGGAATGCCCTTGGGTGTAGGGTGTAGGGAATGGCTTTACTGTGTAGCGTGCATATACGTATATGTGTAAGCTGTGTTGAACCTATGGGATACAGAAGCGCGAGAGCTTTGGAGTAGAGACAGGAAGTGTAAAATGCATTCGAAAGGATGAAATGGTCAGATTTAAATGTGGGGAAGGTATTTTAGTGACAAGTTTTGCTTGTAGGGTGGAGGAAACCACAGAGAGGGAAGTGGTTGGGGTTTTAGCCGTTGAGGGTGTTCGGTCTAGAGACAGGGCAGGCTTGAGGTGATGGGAGGAGGAGGGTACCTGAGGACCGAAGGGCTGCAGACCGGGTAATTGCTGCAGAGCGGGTAATTGCAGAGGACGGAGTACTGGCAGCAGCAGCAGGAGGCAGAAATAGCCAGGGTGTTGTAAGAAACCTGGACAATCGTATTTTCCTGTGTGCGAGTTTCCTTTGGCTTCTAAGCTGCTTTGCTGGAAATCTAGATCATTTTTCTTCCCTTTGCTGTTGATGGTCAGACAAAGTCCCGACGGCGCTAATGAACGGAGAGCTGCTGGGCCGATACTGGAAAGGTCATTTTTATTGTCTTTTCTTCCCAAGGGAAGAAAGAGAAGAAAGCTGTGAGCCTGTTCTCACAAAGAGGGGTGGGAGGCACTTCTGCTGGGAGCAGCACCAGCACTCTGAATTGTGGATCTTCGTCCGTCCCCACTCCTCTCCTCCCAGCGCCCAGCGAAATACCAGTAACTGGGTGCCTCAGTGCTGCAGGCGCTGTGCGGAGGCTGCGTGGCAAGGGATATGTTGCTGCTGTAGAGCAGCAGCTTTTAGACCCATCCGTGATATCACTGGAAAGGGAAGCGCTGTAGCAGTTCACAGCTTTCATTTTAAATTATAAGGAAGTGCAGGAGGAGTCTGAACAGAAACCCGATTAAAATACTTCCCGGAATTTTTGTTGAGCTTCAATCCTTTTATCCTTTTTTTGTGTTCCTACATTACAACTGTATTTAATCAAGCATAGTTCTGCAGCGGTTTCACTTTTTGAACCACTAAGAAACAGGAAGAGCATGTGTGTATGCTTTTTATTAACCTTCCTTTCATAATGCACTTTCTTCCCTATAAAAATCTCCTTTCCTGCTGATTCATTATGTGTCAGGAAGCCAAGCGTGACATGTTAAAAGCTATTTTGATAGTATTTGGTATTCAGTGCTAACAACTCACCAGCTCACAGGAGTTTTTCTTTAAAAAGGGGAGGGAGAAAATCTGCATTTTGGATGTGCCAATATAGTGGGTAATTTGCATTAAGCATCCAGACATTATTTCTTTGCAATCTGTCACCCTTCGCTGGCTTTTTATTTTAAAACCTTCATAACATACAGGGAGCGTAAGCACTAAACAAAGTCACACCGCGTGGACAGAAGCTGGAGCCGGAGCCATCAGGATCAGCTGGAGCGAGGATAGAGAAGGACCTTTCCGCAGCAGCAATAGATCCACGATGGGGCTTTGTTATACTGGGAGGGCCTGGAAATGATAGGCGTGCTACTATAGGTGTCCAGCTATAAAGCCGTCCGATATGTCTTAACTTCCAGCTCACAGCTTGATTCAGACGTAAGAACCATCATCGTGAATACACCAGCCACGAGACGTGATTCACTTCCCAGACTTGCCCCCTATAATACGCTGCTCATCGCAGGATTTAGCAGCAGTGGGGAGCAAACCCTGCCAATCTGCTGAAAAATAGGCTTTCTGTGTCTAGCAACACGTGTCTGAGCTCACTTCTTTAGCAAAGCATTTCTAAAGTAACCGGAAAGAACTTCAGGCAAAGTTTGAATAATGACAGTTCAGTAACTTTATATAGTATAGCCGAAAGTATTCCAAATACGTTACTGCATTTTAATCTCACTGTCAATGTATTTTTTGCAAAACTGCTATTTGAACAACTTATTAGGCATAATGTCACATGTGACAGAATAATGTATCTAGAATAATAAAATGAATGTGAGCGGAGGTACTGAAGTGGTAAGCATATATACACTTAAACTTAGACATAACAGATACTGCGTGTTAAGAGGAAATTCAAAATTGTGAACGTACTAGAAAGCAAAATCAGTTGGGTACAATAACAATAAATGTAGTTGTCAAGCAAGCATAAAGGGACTCATTACTAAACTAACTGCAGCACTTTAAATAGTGATATGAGGAAGAATACTTGTAAACCTTATTTACAGTATTTCTGCAAGTTATCGGGCCTGGCCAATAAAAATACGGATTCTGTACTATAAAACTAGACCAAGATGAGATGCTGTTAGGCAAAGTAACATCAGTGGGTGATGAGGCAACACAGCAACAGGTGACAAAAAAAGCCATAGAACCACTTCACAGAGCAGATGCAGAAGCTCTGTTCCACCGGCTGCTTACGGCGTACCAAATAATCAGCATCAAAGAGGACAGCAGGAGGTGCACGCGATATCCTGCCTCTCTGACGATGGTCATTAGCCGTCATAAATGTGCCCTCCTTTGCTTCTGATCTTCTCGCACGAAGCAGCTTTCAGCTCCTGGCTCCAGAGTCTGCAGGCGCTTCCAGCTGCACTGCGGTGCTCAGCCCGACGTGCTGCTGCCGGCATTTCACAGCCTCGCAGCGAGGACCTTCACCATGTGGGGATCTGTGCATTTAGAGCTTAATCCTACAAAACCAAAGTCCGTGGGACTTTTAACTTGGATTCGGTATGTTCTGGTGAAGGATTTTTAGAATACAACGTGCAAGGAAGGTGCTTTGCTGGAGTGTGACAGAGACGCTCCTGACCAGAAGCAGCGCTTCAGGCCTGAGCTGCCAGGGATGGGGATGTCTTGGAAATGATGTTGCCACCAACCAGCACTTTCCAAAAACTGCAAGTGAGCTCTAGTGCACGCAAAGGATAAATAAATAATATGCACATATAAATTGCTCAGAGAGACATTAAAGGAGACAGAAGATGCTTTGAGTCACTAATTACGGAGAAAATATTTTATAAATGCTATTTCCATTGTAAGTCAGGTTGAGTATATCACTATTATGTGGAAATCTGCATCTAAAAAATCCTGAGAGCGTGCCTTTATTCAAATTTATATGCGTGCAGTTTAGCATTCTTATTTAAATAGCCAACGGGCCAAAAGAGCCCCCAGGAAAAGGGACCTTCAGTTTGCAACATGTTCTGCCATGTCACCTTCCCGTCCGTTTTCCTAAGTTCCTAAAAAGTTGTCCAGGTCTGAGGAGGAGCTCACGCAGTGTCTGTTAGTGACTCCCAAAAAATAAGTCAGTCTTCGCTTTCGCCAACCAGGATCTCACAACAAAGACCTGGCAAAAGGTTTGTATTTGCTATTATACTGGCGTTTTGTTGGCTGCTGATTTTATTGTAAAACTAACTTTGTTTTCACATTAGACAGAAAAAGAATCTAAAATGCTCCTTGGAATTTTACTGTTTTACTTCCATGAAACACAAGTAGTTTTCAGGTTTTTAATGAAGGTTACGTGCACTATACAGATAGTCCTTGCAATTTTTCAGCTTAGAGAGACACCATTAACAGCAAACTGAAATAGAGAAAGATATTCTACTGAGGTTTTTCTTCCTCTGCATGTACCTAATCCAGGGATCGTATTTGGAAGCCTATAGATATCAGGGAGAATAGTAAACCAATAACCATTACTGTCGCACTTTATAGGTCTCCTTCAGTTCCGAGAACAAGCTGCAGGAGTGGGTTTCTGCTCTTCTTTTGGAGTGGCTTTTGATGGTTTCTGGCCTGTCGTGGAAGTTTCTGACAGGAAGTTTTACTGTTCTCTTTGCAGTTCATGGCATCAAGTGGACATGCAGCAATGGAAACAGCAGTTCAGGGTTCTCGGTGGAACAGCTCGTGCAGCAGATCCTCGACAGCCACCAGACCAAACCGCAGCCCCGGACACACAACTGTCTCTGCACTGGTACCTTGGGTGAGTCCCTCGGCAGGGCACAGAACGAGCGCAGCTCGGTCCGGACTCGGGGTAGGGCTTGCGGTACTGAAGTGCTGGAATTCAGAGGTGACAGAAGAAGTCTTGAGCATTAAAAGATGCAGCTGGAACTGCTGGAAAAAATGTCAACGCTTTGTAACGTGCAAGTTCTAATGAGTGCTCTCTATACATGACCTGCTCAAAAAGGCATATTCTTTTCTACATGCCCAAATTTTGTTAATGAAGCCTCAAAATTTGACATTCTTCTAACTTCATGCTCTGAACTCCTTGCCCCGCAGCCCATTTTGCTGAAGAAAAGGTGCTCAGGTGGTTAATTACAAGGTATCACTGGGCTAAGAGAGGCTTTACTTAGGTATTGTGAAAATATGAGAGATTTCTTTCCTGTAAAAGAATAGGGCTTTGTTTTGAGTGAGACTACGACAGCAAGAAACAGCATCCTTAGTATTCTCAATTTATCTAGAGAGTGGGAAGCCAAGTGATTCACTCTTCCAAGTCATCTGCTTTATAGCCCCCCTTCCTAGTATACTTTGGTCAAGTAAAATACGTGACACATTAATTAGTCTTTAGTGAAATTTATAGAGGAAAGCTGTCAGTGCTTCAAAGGGTTTCTTTTTTCTTTTTTGGGGGGGCAGTTGCATTATACAATCCAGATTTTAAGTAAGAATGATGACCTCTGAAATACCTGAGTTTGGATTAAAATTCAACCCTTAAGGCTCAGCATTTGATCCGGGCTTGCAGATCTGAACACGAATCCTTTTATTCTTCCCTTTGATGTTTTGTCTTGTGCTAAGTCTACTGCATGCTTTTTAACATAACAGTATCGCTTTGTTTTGTGAGGGCTCTCACATTGACACATACGTCCCCAATTCCTTACTGTCACCCGCAGAGACGGCAGTGTGAAAGCCTCTCCCTTGTTCCTGCTCATCTCTGTGCCTGGGAGAATAGAGAGATTTAATATTGCGTTTAGTCTCAAAAGCACCGTCCTGAACTACTTTAAGCGACCTGATTCAAATCTTGAGCACATAATAGAGAGGTTCCCCTTCAAGGGCAAGGAACAAAAGATTTAGCAAATTGCAGCGGCTACACAGAGGCTTTATGTTACCCAGAAGATGGCATTTATAATTGTAGCTATTAGCTATAAGGAGGAGGTTTCTTTCCCCCTTTAGTCATTATGCGGTACCATAATTAATGTTCTTACCTCATTCTAGGAAAAATGAATCAATTAAGGAAAGAAACATCAAAAATTCATGGGCTGTTCTTTCAACAACAAAAGCAGTCCCTGCACCAGAGTTTGTGGCTAAGGTGCCTTTGCAGACAGAATTTACTTCATCCTACCTGATTTCCAAGCTGCCAGGAACTCAGGTGATGTTCATCGTCTGTCGGCCAGCAAAGGCACTGCCTGGCTGAACTCCGTGGAGGGTTGTCTTCTGGTGACCTTTGCTTGAGCGTTCTTCAGCTGCCCCGATACTAATCCTGCGCTCTGCGTGCGACCTCTCAAAGTACAAAATGTTTATCTGTGAGCGTATGAGCGGCTTAGAACAAGAGAAACACATCACCATCCTTATGGGAGGGAAAGCTTTCTTTGTGCAGGCTAATGTAGTACTTTAATAATTTGATTGGCAGCTGTAATAGGCACAATGATGACAAGAGGAGAAGGGTTGCAATCTAGATGGCAGGGTGATGCTGGGGACAGGAGCACGATATGGCATCTGTCACCTCCAGATTACCCGTCAGCATCCAGCCCACGAGAGCGGTTGTCAAAAGACCCGATGTCAGCCAGCGTGAAGAGCCGGGCATCTGTGTTGTGGGGGGCTGAGGTCTCCTCCGTGGTGCAGAAGAAGCAGGGCCTGCAAGGCAGAAACCCACGGCTGACAGCAACAGCCCTCGCTTTGCAGACTTTGCACTGAGACCGGCCATGTTTAAATAACTCCAAAACTTGTCATAGATGCCGATTCCTCTCCTCCTAACGTGTTGTCTGGTGGCGGGGGGGGAGGGGGTAGGTGCTACACGGGGTGAGATGAAGGGTGCACAGGTGCCTGTTTTGTGGCTGCTGTCATTGCACGCGATGGATCTAGGCATTAAATGGAAAGAGAGCTGTAAATCTGGCACTTGCAAGAAGTTAATTTTATTTCCAAGGTCTCTCTTGCTCGTCCATACGTGTGCTCGCGCTCTCTCACACGCACACAAGTGCGTAAGCACAGCTCTCTCTTGGTACAGCCATGAGAGACGTAGCTAGCATCCTCTTAATTTTGCATTTACTGAATGGCAAATGTTGTTTTCTGGCACAGGGGCAGGAAGCAGTGTGCATCACAAGTGTAACAGTGCCAAACATCGCATCATATCACCAAAGGTCGAACCAAGGACAGGTGGGTACAGCGCTCATTCAGAGGTACAAAATAACGATGTCTCTGAAGGCAAGAACGAGCACAGCCATGGCAAGGCCTCCAGCCGAGAGAAGAGGAACGGCAAAGTGGCAAAACCGGTGTTGCTCCATCAAAACAGCACTGAGGTTTCTTCCACCAACCAGGTGGAGGTCCCCGACACGACCCAGAATTCTCCCGTGTCCATCAGCAGTGGATTAAATAGCGACCCGGATATGGCGGATAGCCCAGCCGTCACTGGTGTGTCCAGTATGGCTGTAGCTTCAGTTATGGGAAGCTTGTCACAAAGTGCCACCGTATTTATGTCCGAAGTCACCAGTGAAGCTGTGTATACCATGTCACCCACCTCCGGCCCCAATCAACACCTTCTGTCCTCAGATGCAGCTGCACAAGGACTGGTACTTGCTGTGAGTTCAGATGGACACAAATTTGCTTTTCCAACAACCGGCAGTTCAGAGAGCTTGTCGATGCTACCCAGCACTGTCTCCGAGGAACTTGTGCTCTCCACAACTTTAGATGGAAACAGAAAAATTCCAGAAACCACCATGAATTTTGACCCAGACTGTTTTCTTAACAATCCCAAGCAAGGGCAGACTTATGGTGGAGGAGGAATGAAAAGTGACAGCATCAGTACCAACATAAGGCAGTCACCCACAACAGAACGTAGCTTCAACTTCAATACAACCCTTACAAAAGAAATTAAAACTGAGGACACATCTTTCGAACAACAGATGTCCAAAGAAGCATTTTCCTCCACTTCTGCATCTAACACTCTCACCCTCACTACTGGTTCAGGTTTGCTTCCATCTGGAGGAGGTCTGAGCCCAAGTACCACCCTGGAGCAGATGGACTTCAGTGCCATTGACTCCAACAAGGACTATTCTTCCAGCTTCAATCAGACTGTCCAGAGCCCTCACGTTCATCAGACACCTTCCCCCAGCTTCTTTCTGCAGGATGCCAGCAAACCTCTTCCCCTTGAGCAAAACGCTCACAACAATTTGAATGACACAAGTGGCTCATTTGTGAGCACGTTAGGAATCCCCAGTGTGAAAACAGAGTCCTCCTCCCAAACCACTTCCAATTGTAATGGCACAGTGGAAACCAGAATAGAGTCCTCCTCTTCTCTCCAGCTCATGCAGTTCCAAGCAAACTTCCAGGCTATGACTGCAGAAGCTGAAGTTCCCATGGAGACGTCCCAGCAGGCAGAAGGGAACGAAAATCTGCTTAAATCAGGGGATCTTCAGGCCTGCAGCACAGAACACTACTTGCAGCCTGAGGCCAACGGGGGCATCAGGAACGGGAACAATCTCCCTATTCTCCAAGGAAACATGGTACAAGGACTCTATCCTGTGGCCCATCCCAGCTTAAATAACTCCTCCAACATGGAGCTTAACTTGGACCACTTTGACATCTCCTTCAGCAACCAGTTTTCTGATCTAATTAACGATTTCATATCGGTAGAAGGTGGGAGCAATGCTCTCTATGGACACCAGCTGGTGTCAGGGGACAGTGCCGGACTCTCTCAGCCTGAAGACAGTAACAGAGCAACCTACAGCCAGGCTGAAATGTGCATTCCTTGCTGCAGCCCTCAGCAGGCCAACATGCAGCTCAGCAGCACAGAGAACGGGGCCAGCACGATGGCGTACATGCATGTGGCTGAGGTGGTCTCGGCAGCTGCGGCACAAGGCACTTTAGGGTTGCTGCAGCAGAGCGGGCGCTTGTTCATGGTGACAGATTATTCACCAGAATGGTCGTACCCTGAGGTAAGTCCAGGGCTTTC
This sequence comes from Rissa tridactyla, assembly GCF_028500815.1. Taxonomy (NCBI): domain Eukaryota; kingdom Metazoa; phylum Chordata; class Aves; order Charadriiformes; family Laridae; genus Rissa; species Rissa tridactyla. Next base: position 321,145 of record NC_071481.1, on the reverse strand, counting down.
ACTCATTGACGTTTACTGCTTTATCTTTCATTGCTTGTTAGTAAGGGCTCCCAAGGACTGTTTCGTTAAAATTTGACAAGGCTTTTAAAATATTTCTCGTAGAAGTCAAAGAATCCAAGGCTATTTGAATGTCTGAGTGTACTTTTAATTAAGCCCTTCATTACCCTGACAGGGCCCTTTCTTCACTTAGGAAGCATCCTAACAGAAATGTTTTGTTTCATTGAAAAGCAAAGTGTTTCCCGCATGATGCCGTCATGGTGCCACCTAGCACAACTGGAGCTGATCCTTAAGTCTGGCTCTGATGTTCTCAGCAGAATAATTCCGGACCTGCATTGCCTTAATGAGTTCAGCATTTGCCTCCATCCCACAGATTAGCCAAAATCAGTCACATGCACCACAAGGTACAAATGTCAGCAGCACAGACTTTGCTGACGTGAAGGAATGCCAGAGGAAAGAGGCTGTTTTGAGCCAGTAATGGAGAGGCGGGTTGCTTTGAATTAAAAAAAATGGTCCTTTGTGGTTTTGGAAGCCCAGTCTTGGAGCACTATTGTATCTGTTACCTTACGGAGATGTGTAAGTAACTGCTCAGGAAAAGATCTCTCTGTTCCCATTGACTAGCGCTGATTTTCAGTCCTGTGATACCACCCCCAGTAAGTGTACATCTGACACCCCTGGGTGGCGAGTTTGCTAGTGGTTGAGGCAGCAGAAATATGCAATAATAAGCAGATAAGGTGGCTTAATCATCATCTGGACTATCCTGTGACAGCTCCAGGACCATGGTGTTAGAGGAGCAGGTGATGAGATGGTATTCAGTGGTTCTGCAATATGGTACTTGGTGTGAAAACATGTGTGTTCCCTCTGCAGATGGAAAGAAACTGAGGTTGCCAGCGTGCAGGAATGGCCGATGAGCGCTGACGAAAAGCCTCCTTGAGGAGTTTCTGCCCTCCATTTAGTTGCTCTCTCTCCAGACAAGCCCATGGTGGCCAGCAGGGTGGCTGTGCAGGCAGCTGAAGGCACCCCACTGCTCGTTAGCCTCACCCGCTGTTGGTGACTGGCCCATCTGGGACAGGGGATGCCCAGGGGCCTCACCTCTGCCAACTGCCAAATACAGAGTCCTCTCTGAGACAAGGTGGTCACTGACCATCGACCACTCACCACCAGCTGGAGTTTACCTCCTCTTGGCCATGGTGGAATTGGGTCTGAATGCCAGTCTTCTGCTTTTCTGGAGATGACACAAGCTCGAGTGTCAGCGCTGGTCGCCCCTAGTGTTATCTGACTGACTGCTTTACGTGAACAGTAGTGCAATGACGGTCTGTTAATGACTGAACCCGGTTAGGCTTCGTTTGCAAGAAGCTCGGTATTTTGGGGGCGTTTGGCTATGTTGGGCTACAGGCACTGCTTCTGCCGTACCTGTTGTCTGGACAGTTAGCCTGACATTTGTGTGTGTAGAAGGTCCCCAAAATCAAGAAAAAAACCCTAACGGCAAACCTCCAGCCTTTCTGGTGCAAATCTTTCTTTTTTGCTGCTACCATGGAAACCTTTTTTTTTTGTTATCCGTTGCTACACTAATGAATTGTTCGACTCCTGCTGGCAGAGCTTGTTTGGTATCTGTTTTACACAGGCCATGAAGCCAAACCCCTCTGCACGGCCCGGCAGAACGTCTGTCAAACCCAGCTCGGGTCCAGGGTCGCGCTGGCCGCCTGGGGCCCTACCCCGAGGCCGGGCCCCGGTCTGCGGGCAGCTCGGAGCGGCCCCTGCCCTTCGCCGCCGCCGGTGTTCGCTGCGGCCGCCGGAGGGTCAGGCGGGCTCCGGTAGGAGCGCGGCCCCGGGCCCGGCGCTGCCGGCCGGCCGGGGGGCAGCTCCGGCCTCCCGGGCGCTCCCGCCGTCCCCGGCGCTCCTCTGGCGGCCTCCGCCGCGGTGCAGCCGCCTCCCCGGGGCGGGCGGGCCGCGCTGCCGCCGGCGGCCGCCCGAGGGCAGCACGGCCGCGGGGAAGGGCAGGGCCGGGCCGGGCCGGGCCGGGCTGGGGCCTGCGGAGGCCCCGACGGGCGCTGCTGTCCCCGAAGAGCGCGCGAGGACCCGGGCCCGCTCCCACGGGCCTGAGCGCGGGTGTCCCCGGACCCCGCGCCGGCAGCAGCGGCCGGGCCCGGCTCGGGGCCGCGCTCTTGGGCAGAGGAGCCCGGCGGGGTCCGGCCAGGGCAGCCGGACCCGCGGCCGAGCGCCGCTCTGCAGACACAGCCCCGCTGCGGGTCACCCACTGGTGTCACCCTTACTTGCTTAACCCGGTTCCCAGTACCCAGGAAAGGGCAGGTCCTGCGATTGCTGCTTTTAACTGAGATCTTCCGACATCGCAGTCTGTCGGAGCCATGGTCCAGCTCCTGTTGTGGTTCCAGTTGTGGCTTTGGAGGCGATGTCTCACCTTCTGTGTCCTTTCCCTATCAGCAGCCTTCCACCCGCACCGGCAGGGTCGGGGCGGCGATGGCGAGTGTGCGGCGTGCTCGCTGTGACTGACCTGTGGCTCTTTCCAGTGGCAAGGAAACAAGCCTGGTGCCCGTGATGGGGGGCACGAGGAGGCCATGGTGGGCATGAGGAGGCGATGATCTGAAGGGTCCCTAGACAATTCTGTGATTTGATGGCGGGCATGAGGCAGGATGGGGCACCAGGAGCTGCCTGGTGGAGGGGTGTCTGGCGTGCAGCATGGAAGGGGTTTGCCATCACTGATCTCGGAGCTGGTGAGTGACCAGAAGGCAGGCAGTGGTCTGTGGTGAGGGTCCCACTGGCAAAGCACAGGACTTGAGCGTATGGGCAGGAGTGGGGAACAGAGCGAGTGAAGAGAAGCAAAGATGCTCTGCTATGGAATACTGTTTGCGTCCCTCCCACAGTGCTGGAAGACCGGGGCATTGGTGTGTTGACTGGTGTTAGCTTGGCACTGCCCTTAGCCCTCATGATGCAGTTTGCTGTTCAGCCATCTCAGTGCATGGTCCTCTCTGGGGATGGCTTCTTCTCTAATGTTGTTTTTACCCTGCCTCTTTTCTTCACAGGGAGGAGTAAAAGTCCTAATTACTGGTCCATGGCAGGAAGCCAGCAATAATTACAGCTGTCTGTTTGATCAGATCTCAGTGCCTGCATCTTTAATTCAGCCAGGGGTACTGCGCTGCTACTGCCCAGGTAAGGAACACCTCTCTCCTAGTGGTTTCAGAGCAAGTTCTTAGCCTAATAGTGTCGTGTATATATCTTTACTAAACTCATGGACCCGTTGTGAAAGGTAGTGCATAAACATTGAGAAGCTTTTCCTTTTTCTTTGACCTATTTACCGTGACAAGAACAATTTAGGATCTTGATACATCACAATGAATATTGTTTAGAAGCTCTGAATTAGCTTTAAAATAATTATATGAAACAGTTCTAAGCATTTCTTTAGTTTTGAAATAGCAGATTAAAGAACAACTGTTATTCAGGGGGTGCACTCACTGCTCTGCTGCCCCTTAATTTGCCTATATGCTGCACTTTGTCCTTGGTACTCACAGGGTGAGAACAACTCCAACCTCCCTGCAGAGATTTTCCATAGTGATGGCCCTCAGTATGTGACTTCAAGTGTATGCAGAATAGCTTTACTTTGTTGCTAGGCCCCAGCTTCCCACTGGAAATGCAGTGAGGCTGGGTAATCTTTAGGAACACATGTGATTCAGCCTCCTGCCAAAATAACCCATTAGATGACTCTTAAGCTTACAACCTTCATGTTTGAAAATACAGATTGGCATTTTGGACTCTTTAGTTGTCTAGTCACAAAAATATTGTCAAACACCCCCTCTGCTCACATTGCATCTGCTCTCAGCCTGCAATTTAGCGCATGGGAGATCAATAGGATAATACCTAGCCGTGCATTTCTGCGGGGACGTCTCTCTTACCACATGTTCTTTCCTTTTAGCTCATGACACTGGGCTTGTGACTTTGCAAGTTGCCTTCAACAATCAGATCATCTCCAATTCTGTGGTGTTTGAATACAAAGCCAGAGCTCTGCCAACCCTGCCTTCCTCCCAGCATGACTGGCTGTCCTTGGATGGTAAGACCATGTAATACTCTTTAACAAAGCTCACCGGATGGTAGGACTGTGAATGAAAGGAGCAGCTCCTGGTGTGGGGGAGGGATGTAGAGGGGCGAGTTTGTGCTGTGGGGAAGGTCTGTTGCACAATTAATCAAAGACCTCGTGCTGAAATTTCTTATTGGTTCTTTTGATGTGGACAAAATGTGGCTGCATTTGATGGGAAGAAGACAAAGGGATGTTGTCTTTCAATAGAAAGCTGATTGTTTCGACAAAACAGGGACTGCCCAGTACCTAGCAGGAGAGGAGCATCTGCCCTGCAGTTGTCTTCCCTGAGGACTCTGAAACTTGAGCTTGTCTAGAAAAATGTATATTTACATAAGCAGAAAGTGGGAAGATGGTGAGACAATTTAAGGAATTATGAGACTTTACAGTCAGCCACTGCTGTGATGTCCACATCCCACTTCGTTATCTAGGAGTCACCAAAGGGGGCAGATACAGATTCTGCCAAACACTTGGGAGTCTCAGTGCCAGAGCAGTCTGTGCTGACGGCAAGCCAGGCATGCTTTGGCGCATAACAGCCACAATCAGCCTTTTTAGACTCATAAGAGCATCCCTTGTGCCTTGCAGGGATGAGATGGACACCCTAATAGCATTAGGTCTTAGCCAAGCAGTTGGCAGAAGAATCCAGAACTGATCAGAACAGATCTCTGGTGCCTAAATGTCACACTGAGGGGTGGGAACACAGGCTCCGTATTTGAATGGCAACTCTGTGCGTGCAAGTTTTAGGTTCAGCTAACCCTATGCCCCCAAAAATGCGTTTTATAAAGGAGCAAGATGAGAAGGATAGCAGGGGAACTGAGGAGCCTGAAACCTCCATTTCCCTTCCTGAGCGCAATTGCTGGAGAGATGCAGCTTCAACTCAGACCAAGGAGACGCAGGGCAAGAGCTGGTTTCTGTGACAGGCTGGGAGAGGGCGGTAATACTGCTTTCATCTTCTTCATCAGGGAGAGCCAGCTGCTGGGGCACTGCATTTTGTGCAATCTGCTTAGCAAAGTCCCAACACTCCTGCTCGGTGACCCATTTGCTAAGTGTCTGTTTTCTCTGCTAAATACAGGAGACAAATATGGTAAAGTCAGATCCTTTGTCTTCAGAGATTTCAAACTAATATTAATGTTACAAAGTGTTACACAAAAGAAGTCACAGGAGCAGTTGTTTGCACAGGGCCATACTGAAGGCAAGAGAAATAACGAGCAGTTTGCTCCTCAGTCAATTAACCTCATCCTATTTGGTCTGTTAGCTCCAAACACGGTAACTGTAATACAACACATGCTTTGGGAAATCTGCCGTGGATATTACTTTTGATACCAGTTTAATGCCTTTAAAATATTGCTGTCATTACAAAGATTTGAAGCATGTGTTACTGTGTCATTATTTTATAGCTTTGATGAACATGGCAAATACTTTGAACTGTTAACTGGAGAAGTACTGAACAGTTTTAAGCTTAATCCAGGCCAGCTACATGTCAGTGTAGGCAGGTGGTGTTTGAAAGGTTTTTGATGGGCTCCCTCGTTCTGTCTGGGAAGCCCTGACAGGAGAAGCTTTCTTCATTTAAGCGTTCATTAGAAGCTTTCTCCATACCATTAGCAGCTGTGAGCCTAGGGACTAGCCATGTGGGTCGAGTCTGAGCACCCTGACACTGCCGATGACAGCATCCGCGGTTCGTCTGTGGAACGTGACGCTGCAGGTGAGGAGGAGCCGTTTCTAGCTGGATTCTGGCAGAGCAGCATGTGTACGTGTGCAGGGTCTGAGATGATGCTTTTGGAGACAATTCGGGGGGGAAATAATAAGAAAACAGAATTTCCTTCAAAGTAGCATCAGGCATGATTCCAGTGGCACAGTACCTGTATCTGCAGCTGTTCAAGGTTATCCATTAATATTAGCAGCAGACCAACGAATCCGTCCTGGCTCTCCCCGCCTCCCGCCCCCAATGCCACGGAACACAGACATTTGGTTTGTCTCCGGTTTCTGACTGTAGCTGCTGTGTTTCTCATGCCACATACAAGAGGGACATTTCAAGGAAGTTGGGGCATCACTGCTTACGATGTAGACACGAGTGGAATAGAGACAAATCACTGTGGTTTTTGCAGGAATAAAGAGAGGTTTGTGACTTGGCTGTAGAGGCATACTTGCAAACAGAAATGGAAATAGCTCTTAAAGAGGAAGTGCACATGCTCGGCATCAAAATTGAGTTTGCCTGACATCTGAGTATTGGAAGAGTCTGCAGGTGTTTTTCATCTGCTACCGAGGCTGCACGTTGCATGTGAAGTACAGCCGATACTGATGTGATGGAGATTGATATTCAGCTGTTAGCAATCTCTCTGGCGTGGCATGCAAAGCGGATAGGTTTTAAAACCCTTGTTTGACAATTCCCTCAGTGCTGGTGAATTTGGAGGAGCTGCAGAAGGTGGCTGTGAGTACTGCCTCTGGTGTTCCTGCAGTTTGTCTGGGAGCTCCTGGTTAGCGGGCAATCTCTCAATTAGAGATTGTTATGATGTGGTGATGGTGGAGGGGAGGGGGACTGCAGCAGTGAACAAACTAGGGCATTGCTAACAGGGAGGGGAAAAAAAAAGTAAAAGGACCGCTGCATTGCAGAGGCCCTTCAGGGAAAACGACTGAATAATTATACTAACCGTGACTTATCAGAAGCCTCTGCCTTGATGCACAGCGCTCCAAAGGGAGCAAATTACACTCTTATTTAAAGGACCAGCAACATCTTCCGTTTGTTCTTGGAGAACAAATGTTAGCTTAGCTAGCTAAGGTATAAGCTAATGTGAGTTGATTCTATCAATAGAATAAATAACCAAATCCCTGTCTTCTCTGTTTACTTTAATTGCCCTGCTTCAACTCCGTGTCCTGCCGCCTGTTAGGTAGTCTTGAGGGAAGGATTTCAAGGAATATTTGTAGTCCCAAAACATTGACTAGAATTTTAAAATTCTTTTTAATTAACTGAATGAAACACTTTGAGTTCCTTTGCACTACGCTGTTAAAACACAGTTAATGATTCCAGCTAGCATGACTGCTGCAAGAGAGGCAGGGTTAACAGTCAGCCATACCCCAGGAACAGCGTAGTAAAAGGATAAGCAATTCCCATCTTCCATAGGTTCAGATAAACCATTGTCTTCCACAAATCTTTTTAAAATAAAGACAAAGACATCCTATATGTGAACTGTATATTTTCAGTTACGTTAAGACAAAAATTAATCCGCCTTCTTTGTTCAGTTCTGCAGATACCTGAAAACCTTTAGCCTGTGTTTTTTTCTTAAGGAGGCGAGTCTTTAGCTGCCTGACCATGCCCAGCTCGCGGCGTAGTGGCTTCCATTTCTCGGCAAGCTCCGCTTGAGAACTGTGTAGGTGGTGTATGCCTTTGCAGTAACGGGCTGTGCTACACAGGCTTCAGAAGTGAAAGGGCAGACAGTAGTACCTCAATCATGAAAAGATATGGCGTAAACAAAGCCAATAAATAAAATAGATATGTACATAAAATTGCTGTTCTCGAGTATGGATGGCTCCCAGTTAATGCTAAGGTAGTAAGCACGCTGGGAATCACGCCTCTGTAGAAGTTTCCACACTTCAACGGAGAAGCATCTGAAACCAAGCGTGCAAAACCAGAGTTCCACGGTGACCAGCAGGAAAAAGTGAGCACAAACTGTTTTGCACGCTGAGCAGCTCTCAGTGCAGGCTCAGAGCAGAGACGCTGCTGGCTGGGGGACATTGCTGTACCCTCTGCCACAGGGGAATGCCGTGGGAGCCACGCTTGGGCCTGTGCAGCGTCTTGGCCGGATCTGCTTCCACCTGGCTACTGCACTAGCAGAGAGCAGCAGTGGTATGATATATCGTGCTTCCTTCTTTTAAGCAGTTATAGCAACTTTTGCTTTAAGTTTTTTTTTTAAAGGCAAATAATTCTTATGATTATTCAGGGACCATGTAAACAGTGCGTGTAGGGCTCCGGCTCTGGGGGAAATACAATGAACAGGAGGGTGTTTTGAGTGAAACAGTGGGAATCGAGTTTCCCAGAGAAAAACATTTCATTACATAATTTCCTGGTTTATAGTAATTGTTCCTGTTGGAAGTAGCGAGCTTGGGACAAGGATAAAATCCCACCTTTTTGAGCACAGAGCAAGTACTGGCCAATGGGATGAGGGAGCAGTACTGCAAATGACTGGAAGTGTTGTGAGACCACATCCCTCCCTGCCTCCTGTTTGTGGGACTGTACCGAGCCAAGCGAAGGAACATGCGGGGGAGTTTGAAGGAGCAGCATGTTGGGTGCCCATCCTCTGAAGGGCTTCATCCTTCTCCAGTGTCTATGCTGCGCTATAAAGCATAGTGCACCTTTTTCCGAACTATGGACAGCCACCCTTGTTATATTCTGAGTTTTCCTTATTTTACCCCACAGATGAATTAGATCTTTTACAAATGACACTCGCTGCTGATGTTCTTGCATATTTTTTTTCTAGTTAATTAGAATCATGGTGTTCTTTAAAAAGAAAGAAAGCCTTTCTTCTTCTCATAAAGGAAGCACTCCCATGTGATCCTGATCCCCCCTGATAAACTTGGCAGCCTCTTCTTTTTTCTCTATAAAACCGATAGTTTTCAGAAGCCATTGTGTCAAATAGCCGTTTGACCTCACTTTTCATTCACTGCCTGAGAAGAGGTTCTCTTAAGTAAGAAAAACAGAAAGCAAATGAAACCCCTTCTGAAGTGAAGGACAGAGATCTTCTAGTGACAGATGTGTAATAAATTAGAAGGGCTTTTTAGTACAGATTTCCAGAGGAACGCACGTGGGTTTGCTCTCCTCTGAAGCCTTTGCCGCTTTCAGAAGATGTCTGTAGTGATGATGTTTCCTTGGCGTGGGGCGTGATCAGAAATTCCAGGGAGACTGGTGTGAGTGCTTCTTGGCATTATGCTTATGCATCTGCAGAAAAGAGGTTGTGGAGGGGTAAGTGCTGCCATAGGGAGCCCAAACAGAACTTAAAGGTACGGGCAGGCAACGAGTGAACTGTATGGCATGGATGAGGGTGTGACTGGTACTGAATAGAAATGGCATTGATGCAAGAGAGCGTAACAGGCAGCCTTTCAGCTACTGCTGGATTCTCAGTTTAAGATTTGGCTGTGTTTCCCAGCTGGAAAACATAAAAAAGACTGGGGGGTTTGGTGGTGCACTCATGTTGGTGTGACGTGGCCGTACCTGTGGCACCCAAACTCTCATTTCGGCATGCGGGAGGTGGATGGGATCACATGCATGCAAGTTGTCTGTGACAGCACGGCGTGTGTGTGCTCCCTGTGGCATTTCACAGTTTGGCAGGTACAGGATTTCTGTAACATGGTGGTAAGCGTGCGAGGTGGCAGATGTTCATCACCAAAATCCACGGAGGATGTCTGTTTGCCGGGACCAGATGCCCTTTGTAGCGTGCAGGTGTGATGAGATGCAGACAGCAGTCTTATAGGAGAGACATGTTCAGGATCGGTGAGGTCCTTAAAAATGTTGTTTCACTGCCATAAGAGAATTTTGGTAGAAAAGACTCCATGTCCATGAACAGTATCACTGTTTCATCACTCCTCCCTCCATTTGGATCGAGGTCACTGGGTGCTTAACTTTACATCTTGGATTTTACCATAAGAGATTATATGTTTGGGTTCTGTTCGGGAATAGGGATGAAGGTTTTGTACTGTGTTACGGGGCGGTGGGTGCAGCAGGAGCGTTGGTACGGGACGTGGATGCCACTGTAAACTTAAAATGTTTCTGTTCATCCTCCTCTCTTCTTTACTGACTCCTGATCTGTCATGTTTGTGTTCCTGTTGGGAATTGTTGGGTTGTTGTTTTTTTCCTTTCGCACACGACCATTAAGGACAGCCCGCGCTGCCACCCTTGTTTCAGAGCGCTCTTCTGTTGCTTTGGCTGCATTTCCCAGAGCATCCTTTTCTGCTTGGCTATAATGTGGTTGAATTAAGGTGAGGAGGATTTCCCTTCCCGTTCTGGACGTTGTCTTTTGAGCCAGCCTGACTTTATGGTCAGGCGTCGAGCGGTGCCTCTGCACAGCGTGTTTTCTCTCGGGCCGAGGGGTGGGTCGGTGCTGGGCTCTGCAGGCCCTTTTCCATCAAGTACCTGCACGGACTTTCTCTGACGTTTTACGTCGGGTTTTAACGCTCTGCAAATGTGCCTTAATAGGGCAATTAGCAAAACTGTAATTATTTTGTGTGTAGCGAGATGAACAGAGCTGCACGCAAGAGCCTGCAGGCTTGAGGGTGACGCCGGTATCGCACGTCCCGGCCCTGAATCCCGTGCTACCGGAGCTCGCCGTGTGGGCGCGCGTTTCCCGCAGGCACCGGCACTCGCCCTCCGGCCGGGGCGGAGACCGGGACCGGGCCGCCGGGCGGGCACAGCTCGGTCGCTGCCCGCGTCCGTGCCGCGGCGGGCTCCGGCCGGGCTCCCCGGGGCCGCCGAGCGCGGGGCGCGCGCTGTGAACGCGGCGGCGGCCGGCGCTGGGTGCGGGTGACGTCAGCCGCGGGGCGGGGCCCGGCGGGGGGAGCGGGGCGGGGGGAGCGGGGCCGCGCCGCCACAGACAATGGAAGGCGGCGGCCGCAGCCGCCTCCCGCCGCCCGCGGGCGCAGCCGGCCGCCGCTGAGCGCGGGCGGGAGGCGTCGGACGGGGCTGGTATCCCGCTATGGCGGCGCCGGGCGGCCCCGGCGTGGGCTGAGGGCGGCGGCGGGACCCCGCTCCCCGCCGAGGCAGCCTGAGCCGCAGCGCCCGGCGGCGGGGTCTCGGGGCCGCCCGCCCCGGAGCGGGTACCGGCGGGTGCGAGGGGGTGTCGGGCGCCGCCATGGGCCCTCGGCCGCGCCCGGGGTAGCCGGGGCCGCCGCCCCGCCGGCTCCCAGCCTCTCGCCTGATCCATCGCCCGGGACGCCGGTGCTTTTGTCGGCCGCCCGCGGTTCCTGTCCCGGGCCCGTCCGCGGGCTCCGGTGGGCGGCAGCCGCGTCCCCTCTGTGAGCCGCCCGGTGCGGGCGAGGCGCGGCCCGTCGCCGTGCGGGGAGACTCGCAGGTCTCCCACATGCTGGAGCCTGCCCCGGAGCCCGCCCGTGCTGCGGCGCTGCCCTCCGGCGCCAGCCCTCGGGCAGCCCTGCGCCCCGCCATGGCCCCCGCCGCCGGACGTCGCCCGGCCGCCGCGGCCGGGGCTCTCCCCGTCCCGGGGCATGCCGGCGAGCGCTAGCCCCTGCGCCGCGGAGGTGCGGGGCGGGCAGCGCTGAGGCTCCCGCCGGCGGGACCGAGGAGCTCCGGCGCGGCGAGGATGCGAAAGGCGACGGCCGGGTCTGGGGGAGCCCGCTCCGACCGCCCCTGCCGCAGGGTCCGCGCCAGACGCCGGCTGGAGCCTCCGCTGATGCCTCTGTAGACTCCCAGGTCAGTCCGCCGGTGCCAGGTGTTGGGGGTTTATTTACCTGGCAGCCGGTAGAGGTGCTGCAGAGGGGTCTGGGACTCCCACCCTGCGCAGGTGTGACCAAGTACTGCTTCCAGTAAGTATGTCGGGACGGTGTGTCGTGCAGTATCAGTTTGGTTACATCTGCATGCTTCTGTGTTGTCCGTCACTCGACTGTACCTACAGTGTGAATGCGCGCTTTTTTAAGCTCGCTGTTCCTCCCCCTCCTCCCTGTGCCCCCAGCTGCGGGACGCGGTGGCGTTTCCCTCCCTTGTTGGTGATGTTACGGTGCAGGTTCAGAGTTGTGACAGCACTTGTACTGTAGCATCGCGCGTGCGGCAGGACGATAGCATCCAACACACCTCGCGCTCTGAGGTGGTGCGGCGCAGGATGAGGTCAGTAGCCCGGACCTCCCATGGGGAGTTCAGGGATGCTCGAGGCACACGCCTGCTCCCTGCCAGGTTATTGCAAAACTCGTTTTGCAAAAAAAGAGCAGGACTAGGAAGGAGAATTCAGAAGACCATGTAGGCCACTCCCAGTTTACAGATAGGGTGAATGTGGTGGACATATGACTTTTTGAAAGCTTCCAGTGAAGGAGATCTTGATCTCTTTTTCTGATGTATTCTAGTGTTTCACAGTTCTGTAGCTTGCAGCAGTTCCTATTTATCTAATTTTGCAGACAATAGAGGCCATTTTATATCATTCTGTTCATCATTGTGCTGATTTCTGGGTGAATATTTTGTTTCTTGAGTTTGCAATTTTTATGAGAGAAAACTTGGGTCAGAATTTTTACCGTACTTACAGTACCATTGCACAGATACTGCATAGTGCCCTGTGAGGTGTCTTTTCCCTGTTTATAGCTCCTTTAGCGTGTAATCCTTGGAGGAGGGAGTGTCCGTGAGCGGTGGGTAGCACTGTGCAGGTGAGCAGCAGCGCAGCTCCTCCTTGGCTGTTGCTCTTTGCATACATACAAAAGCACAGCATCTTCCATGGTGCTGGCACCTATGGGAAAGCACGGCCAATTTCTGACCTGATATGCAGGCAGCCAACTGTTTTTATACAAATTACTAAATAGCACAAGAAGTGATATCTTCAGCGGTCTGCCCTACCTCTAAAATACATCGAGTCCACATGGCATCTCTGAAACCTTTCCGGGTGTGCTGAAGTAGCCGTTCCTGGGTAATGTGAAAATCCTGCCATCCCTAAGCCGTGTGGAAGAGAAGCCTGAAAAAAAAGGTAGCAAGTGCTGTTGGTATAGAGACTGGCAGTTGGGGAAAAAATCAGCCTGAGCCATCCCCCTTCTCCTCTCCTCTGGTAATGGCATGATAAAGAAAAGCAGGGGGAGAAGTGCCATCTTTTGAGGAAGCACTGGCTGCTCGGTGTGACAGAGAGGAGCAGAGTAGTCCCAGATGGCACGGGAGTAATAGCTAAAATCCCGCAGAATTAACTAGGGGGAAAAGTGTTGCCAGTAAAAAGTCTTGCACTGGTAGGTGCATTAATGGCTTCAAATCAATGACAATGCCTGTACGCGCAGGTCTGGATTACTTCATTATTCCTGCCCATGCCCAGTAGTGTTTATTTCTTCTGTGAAAGCACAGACTTTCTTCAGCTGTCACTTAGGCTCAGCGTGTAAATATGGTGTTTTCATCATCTCGTGCCTTAGTAGTTGTGGTATTTGTCACTAATCAAAAGGCCTGGAAGTGACTTGCCTTGCTAGCACAGATATGAATTTGTCTTAGAATATTAAGTAAAAATTGTAAGAGCTTTAATTTGCTGGTAGAGACAGTGACCTGTAACAGCTTACTGCTGAACAGGGCTTTTTGTAAGATGCATTGAAGATGCTACTGCAGCTTCATTTCAGAAATACGTGTTTCTGCAATGATGACACCTCAGAAGTAAGTACTAAACCAGATCAAATTGATGCTGCGACATGGAAGGTGTTCAGGATTTTTAACGTACAGAAGAACTGAGCGAGATTTTATAGGCAAGTGACAGATGATCTGTAAAACGGGAACAGAGCAGCGGCACTCAGAGAAGTGGTGTGTCCGTAGACTGCTTCCATCTCCACCCATCGCTTGCGCTGGGTGGGAGAATATGGTGTGTCTGACTTGCTCTGCAAAACAGAAAAATGTCTTTGCGCTGCATGTTTTTTTACAGCGCTCAGCTATCGCACTTGTTAAATTCAGTCTGCATGTGTTCATGCAGGGAATGTTGTTACACAGAAACTGCCGTTAAAGAACCTGCACGTGCTGAGAAGCCGGTGTCCTCGGAGCGGCTTCTTGCCTCCTGAGTATTTAAGCACAGTGCCTGGGGACATGTGCAGATACAGATCTCACACAGCAGCGTTAAGTTCAGTGGTTAGAAGTCTGCGGGGAAATAATTATATCCTGGGCAGATACTGACCAGTGGAATGTGCTGGGGATCACGCCGCCCTCGTCCTTGAGTGCTTCCAGTCAAATGCTGTCTGTCGTTTGGGCTGTGCGGTGTGGCAGAAACCCCAGATCTCCAGGTGAGAGTGGAAAAAAGAGCAAGCGATATAGACACTGCTCACTGCTAAGATCTGCTGATTTATTTTCATCAGTGCAAAGCAGTGTTTCCTCTGTAGTAGTTTAGGCAGCACTGCCATGTCGTGAGTGGTACAGACTGTTTCTTGCTGGTTGGAGCTTGCTTGGCGAAAGAACAAAAGAGGAGATCCTTTTAGATATTTACTTGTCCAGTAAAGCGGTGTGCAGGGATTAGAAAAGCAGCTCTATGTTAATTTCTTAAACCTGACTCGTCAAGCGAAGGAGGTCTGGTCACTCGTGGCTGTATGTTGGTGTCCTCTTAGCTCCATACCTAGACCATAGTAGTATTTTAGATAAAACCCAACAAAAGTGCAAGATCTGAGACTCAATGTCTGCTAACATGTGGCTTTGCTACATTTTGTAAAAAAGCAGGAGCAGGAGGCAATGGTTTGAGCTGGTGCCCGCCCATCAAGAACACTGCTTGTGTAGCTCAAAAAGAGAAATAGTGTCTTTGGGAGAGGTCTTGGGGTGAGAAGCTGGGAAGGGCTATGGCAGGGGGGCAGGTATTGCACTTGTTACTAAGCTCTGCAGCACTGGCGTTTCCCCCAGATTTGGTCCTTGCTTTTCTATGTAACTCCACCCTTATTCTTGTTAGAGTCTCAAGTGCCTTGTCTCCTGCTGGCGGGACGACGCGGCTGAAGGAGGGAGTGGTGGAGTGTCTTTGGGTGGTTCTGCAGGAACTGTCCCACTCGGTGTATAATTGCAGACGTTGCTGGTAGCAGCCCTCTTGCCTCCTTCCATGGAAAAAGCATGTATAACATTTTCAAGTGCTGTGTTCAGCTGCCCTGTCAGCACGGGGCAGGCGCAGCCCGGAGCTTCACCAGCTGTTTGGCTTCACGGGGTGGGCGCTCCTGCCGTCCCTGTACAGGGCGTAGCTCTGTAAAATGCTAACTGATGTAAATAACCCTGCATCCTTAAAAGGCTTGTACAGAATAGTTTTGCGTCTCTAGAAATGTTTTGTCCATAACTTGCTATCATTACTGTAATCAGTAGTAGGCTCCCTCTGAGTACGAATTAAAAAGAAGCTCCTTCTGCACTCAAATGATGGTTCGTGTTTTAGGGAAATGAGTATGAGATTCAAACCAGTTTCTTAGTACGGGTCAAAATCTGGCCACGCAGCTCTTTCCAGCCCCTCCTTGCAGGGACAGTCGGGGTCCCCTCAGCCTGCGGGTGCTGCGGAGCCACCTTGTCCTGGTGCGACACTGGAACAGCTGGTTTTCTCAGGAGGACCAGACCCTGCAAATAAATACTGTTTCCTAAGCTCGTTTTTGAATCCATGGGATATCCTCTACCTCCACTACGAAGGGCTGAGGACAGCAGAAGTGAAAATGGCTTTATGTGTGATGGCGTAGGTCCCTAATTAACACACGCTTGGAGTTTGCAGAGTTCCACAGAAGATTCCACAATGATATTGTAACATTTCTTCAAATTTGTATGTAATGGAAAAACTCAAGAAATGGAAAAATTTGCAAGTCTAATTTTTTGTCTCACAAAAAAACCCTGAAATTTGATCATCAAAAGCAGAGTCCTTGTGTAAAACCTTAAATAGGTGGATATGTTTGTATCCACGTGCATTTTTGCTGCCTTTGGAAAGAGCTAGGTTCTTCCAGTGCAAGACGTCATCTTCTCTGGGCTGGAGCTGTTCAGGCTTCCTGTATAATGTAGCAGGAGAAAAGCTTGTTTTGACAACTTGATCTGTATGCTGTTGAGCTCTTGTCTTCAGTGTGCTGCGAGGTGGGTACTTGTCGTGAGACCCGCTGCTGAATGTAGAAGACAAGAACATGGAACCTGTGTTCTGTAACTTCATTGCCTGCTGGCCAGGTGGCTCTACACAGACCCTGAAGTGAGCAAGACAGAAGAGAGTGTGACCATCAGAGTAAGAAATAATGAGGGATAAAGGGTCTTGAACTCAGAGTGAAACCTGGGACGTTCATCCCTAGGGCACTTACAGCCCATCTCTTAATTTTTGCAAGGTAAATTGCATAACTTCAGACAGCTTTTCTTTTTCTCATTTGCACTTCATTTTCATCCTGTCTGGGCTTTGCTGACAGTGCTTTTTTGGCAATTAGGGTTTTCACAGGAAAATGCGTTAAGACAGTCAGCGATACTGGGTCAGGTTTTACCATGTTTTCTTTACCAGAAAACGTGGTTTTCTTTTGGGATGAAGCACAGTACTTTGCTTAAAGAATGTGTTGTGGTGCCATCCGATACCTTCACTGTTGGTCTGGAGGATCTCGTTTCAGACCTGTCATGTTCAGTACCCGGTTCCTCTGAGTTTTACACAGCTGCAGCAGTCACCCTTCTATATAGGCTGCTAATGGGGATACAGATACATCAGTTTTCAAGATAAACTGGGTGTATCGCATATGACTTGTGGTGTGTAAAGCAGACTTTGGTTTTGAACCTGTTGAACCCATGACTATGTAACAGAAAGAAGATGTTTTCATGCCAGTTTGTGGCGTAAGTTATACTTCTATTTTCTACATTATGCTGTTGTCCGTGGGCATGAAGCTGGCCAAATCCTGTTACTGAGAATACAGAAGTGATAATGCTTTGATACAAGCTGGCAAGCTTGGGACTTAAAGAATGTCGATTCCTAGGAGGTCACTTAAAGACTTACCCTTTAATTAGGCCCCTGCAAAATCTAAGTTTTTAAAGTACAAGATGACATTTATTCTTTGTAGCTTAATTTTAATGGGGTAGGACCTAGTACCTTTTACCAGGACTAGGCAACCTGGTAAAATAGTTTGGGAGTTCACCCACCTGTGGACAGTTGGTTTTTAAAATGATCCTGAGAGAATCTGCAGGAGTGCACCGAGAAGAGAGTGTGCAGAAATCGGTATTTGTATGTGGTTTACTTTTGGGAGCCTGACGGAAAGCAGGCGGGTTCCCTGGCCCACTCCAGGCGAGGACAGAAGGAAAGGTGCTGTTGAGGGGGTTGAATGTCGCGGGGCCCTTCCACACAAGGGCTGAGCTGGGGTGTCCTCGCTGCAGCCCGGGCAGGGCATCTCTCAGCTCATGGCGGTGTGGGAACCGTGCTGACCGCGCTCCGAGTGCCGCTGATCTGCGTGTGTCCAGGTCCAGGAGGAGCCTTTTGTCTCGTTGCTGAGTCCAGAGGGAACCTTGGGGGAAGGTGTCCTTCCCTTCGGCTGTGCCTCTGTGCTTCGGTGTCCTTGTTTTGCTTTGTTAAGGATGTACCAACTCTTGCAGCATAGCTAGTTGCTGTCTTCCCTTTCCTGTTTGTGCTCTCTCTCTGCCCTTCCTTTTTTTAATTTTCTTTTTTTGGTAGATAGCACAGTGCACATTTATTATGGAAGCACTATACATAAATAATTTTGAAATTGCCATAAGTTGTGGCTTTGTTCTAGCTGCTTAGGTAGCAAGTTTAATCACCTGGAAAACGGGCAGCGTAGAGACACTTTCCACGCACCACCGCCCCGCTCTCCTTATTTGCTGCCTGGAGCTTTCTCATCCCAGGGTGCGCCCTGCTGCTGGGTAAACGCCGGCGGTCTCTGCCAAGGGCTCCCCTCGCTCTCTGCTGGAGCTCCAGAATGTTTGTTTCCCCTTCCTGTTTTACTAATAGCAGCATGTTTGTGACCTGCCTGTGGTCTGAGCAGCGATTTACAACTGTCTGTGAAAAACACCGTTGTCTTGGTAAGATGCTGTGGGGTTACAGGTTACTGTGATGAGATTACAGTGTCTGTTCTTCAGATGCCTGTTAAGTCAAACAGAAACCCTCTGCTGCGTGAATCAGGTAGTCCTGCCCTGCGTGCTTCCCGGGAGCACTGTCCAGGTGTCTCAATAGGAATACTGCTGTTTCAAATTCAGTTTCTGAAGAAAAGTTCCCTGCTTTTCTTTCCTTATTTTGGTGTTCCCATCTGGGGACAGGGGTGGTGGAAGATGTCCCTTTAGTAACTTCAGTCCTCCAACAAAACATGCCAGGGAGTGCTCAGCATCATTAGCCTCCTATCAGGAAGGGTGGAGGCTTCACTCATTAGAGATCACAGAGCCTAGAGACAAGAGCCTGGAAAATGGGCACAGACATGAAACCACAAAGGTTTCAGCTTGAAAAAAAAAAGGGGAAAAAATAGTAATTGCACAATGTACTTCTGCATCTCACTGGAGTCATTTTCTTCTGCTGTTTCTGGCTGTACAGAATAGTTATCCTGTTTTGACAGCTAAATGGGTAGGAGCAAATCTCCAATATATTGCAGCCCTGGGCTGCTTGTTCTATAACACTGGTTCAAGCCAAATTTCTTCGTCTTTTAAAAAGATGCTACTTTTGCCTATACAAGGTTGAAGGCTCAGATACAATGCCCGGTGTGTGTTGCTACTCTTAGCTCTAATAAAACGCAAGTGCTGGCCACCTGGCTAGAGAGAGCAGTGTTAAATGTGCAGAACGGAGCTGTTAGCCTGCGTGGCAATGGTGCCCGAGTTGTGGTGGCTCCGTCGGACACGGCCCACAGCGAGCGGGGTGTCTGCGCAGCAGGGTCCCTGCCGTCCTCCGCAGCGTACGTGCTGCGGCTGGCGGTGGGGAGGAGACGGCGCCGCGGACTGCACTGCAGCACACTGCAGCACTCCCAGCCAGGGCTCGCTGGGACAACAACGTCTGCTGCCGCTGTCACCGCCGGTCAGAGACGGGCCCTGGCACTGCAGCTGCATTACCAATATTTCCTCGTGTAACTGTCAGTCACTTTCACAGAGGCTTTGCAATTAACAGGACAAAGGAATTACTGACAAGGCACTGATAATAAGTGATAGTGTTTTGGACTAGGCGAGGAAAGGCTGCAGTGCGGTGGAATGGGTGCTGGCCACGCTCCTGGCTCTGGGCAGGCAGGGTGGGACGCGGTGTTACAGCCCCCTGGAGCTGCCCGGGAGGGAGCCGAGCTCTCGTCTGCGGTCAAACCACGGCCGCCTCGTAGGGAGAGGGGCACATCTTTAGCCAGTGGACCTGGGCTGTCTCATATCGATGGGCTGCAATGTGGTTTCAGTGCAGCACAGCAGAGAGAGCCTACCTCTGTAATACCCTCTGGTGAGAGCTGTGCCTTGCAGAGTGTACAAGTGCTCCTGCAATGGACTCTGCACGTCACCAGGTCACTCGGAGAAGACTTTCTCTTTTACAACCTGATCAGAGCTTGTTCGTTTTGATGCACAGATTCCTCTTGCTGTTGGTTGGCTTTGTTCTGGGGTTATCAGTGCTCTGCACCACCACGTCATCACCATGGATGCACGAAACCAAACAGGATGAGGGTTGTCTTTTCTCCACAGATTATTATATGTGCTGTTAGCGTGATAGCAAGATTAATTAAATGTTTCCTGTCCACAAAATTATCCTGCCCAGCTTCACATGAGCTGCATGAAGCTTCTCCCTTATGTGTCACCAGACAGGAGGAGCTCTCCTTGTTGCAGCCAGTCGAGCTGCACTGGCTGGCCCTGAACACAAAAAGTTTGCTTGAGTTGTTCTCTACAGTATCAGGTTTAGCAATGTCCTGTTAACTATCTAAGTCTCCCTGCTCCACTATTAAAGCATTAGTAGCTGTATTACAGTGCTAGGTTACAATGCAAGGAGGAGAAAATAACTAATATAGCCTTTAGATTTCTGCAGAGACCAGAGGGCTCGAGTGTTGTGCTGCTTTTCAGAATGATGTTCCTGGATTATCGGTGCCCATGCACTGTGATTTCTGGTAGTTCTGTTTCTGGCGCCTGGTTGAAGCTGTTTTCCAGAAAGGGAGCCTGTCAGGGAAGGAGCAAGTGCCTTTTTAAAGGCTCCTTGTTCTAAGCATAGAAGGAAGCAGAGGACTCTCTTTCCTCCAGGTACCATTATTGCGTGGTTTCAGGAGGCAAGCCAAGCTGAATTCAGGACTCTGGTAAAGTAGAGGGATTGACTGTAAAACGGAGAGTAGTTTGTCAGATATGATCCTACTGAAATGCTGGCTGAATCGTTCTATGTGCTTAGGGTTTACTTTTGTGTTCAAAGAAGTTGCATTACCCCAGTCCTTTATTGTGTGGATACAGGTAGAATCAGAAGGGAAGGGATCCATCTTCTGCCTGCATTTTTAATTTTCCTGTCTGTTTTCCGTAAGGATTTTTTTCTGGAACTGCAGTCAAAGGGCTGCTGCAGGAACTTGAAGAGCTGGGATGCTGCGGGGCAAGTGTCCCTGTGTGTTGCCAAGCAGCGCAAATCTCCTGTGTGACTTCCAGGATGGTTGTTTGTGGCTTCCTGCAGTAGGCTGCCAAAACCTGATCTTTCTTTCCATGGAAATATCCTTATTCTGGCTTTCTCTAACCTAGATAACCAGTTCAGGATGTCAATATTGGAGCGACTTGAGCAGATGGAGAGGAGAATGGCTGAAATGACTGGCTCCCAGCAGCACAAACAAGGAGTAGGAGGCGGGAGCAATGGAAGCGGGAACGGAGGAACGCAGGTGCAGGTATGAACCGCGCTGTGTCCAGACATGGCACCTTTATGCTTTCTTACCAGAGTTTGGTTTTGGGGTGGTTGGAAAGGATTATAGTTTTTCCTAAACAACAAGTCTGGTTTCTGGGTGTCTTTTAACAGCAGTTGGCTTTCACTCGCATTAGCCACTGTCTGGGTACCTGTGGGAGCCCGCCTGCTCAGGGCAGGTTGCAGCTCCCCTCAGTGGTTAAACTGGGATGTGTGTGGTGTTTCAGTGCGTTTCTGGGACTGGGACACTGGGCAGCTGCTTTGAGAGCCGCGTGGTGGTGGTGTGCGAGAAGATGATGAGTCGTGCTTGCTGGGCAAAGTCCAAACACTTGATCCATTCAAAGACTTTCCGAGGAATGACACTGCTCCACCTAGCCGCTGCCCAGGGCTATGCTACACTGATCCAGACCCTCATCAAATGGCGGTAAGACCCAGCCCCTTGGACTCTTGGGTGTCAGTACGGGCATGGCAGAAACCAAGCTCTGCTTGGTCCAGATTTCTGGTTGTCCCTTACCGACAGCCAAGTCCCTGAACTTGTTCCTGTCCCCTGATCTGACAGGACCTGTCTCTTGAGAGAGCAAGTCCAGTTACTGGATGTATCATGCTCTTTAAGTCTCTGGTGGGGGCACTATCTGTAATAAATATGTGTGTCGTGGGCATATGCGTGGCCACTAATTTGTGGTGTGGTGCATCGGGTGAAGCTGTGCATTTAGGCAATGATCCTAACATGACGCCAGAGCATCATTTGTTCTGCTGTTTCCTCTGCAGCACCAAACATGCAGACAGCATCGATCTGGAGCTGGAAGTTGACCCTTTGAATGTGGATCATTTCTCCTGCACTCCTCTGGTAAGAGCAGAGATTGAAACTTCTGAGAGGATCTGAGGACTGTACGGCATTCTTCCTGATGTGTTATTTTTCCTAGTGTCTTTCACACTCTGAAGAGTAGATGTTTCTTGTGTATCCTTGCTGTCTAAATGGTCAGACACGGCACTATCACCCTCCTGGCATTTTGTTGAGAGAGACCATGCATAAAAAACCTTGTCATTGAGTAATATGAGGACGGGGGACAGGTGGTTCTGGTTTGTGTTTTACCCAAAATCTCGTCTCCAGTATTCTGCTGGAAAAAGGACCTTACACGCCTTCTTTCCAGTTGTTCTCTTTGACCGATTGCCTGTAGAGGCTGTAAAGTCATTACAATGTCTTGGACATTGGAATCATGAAATCGTGACTGAGAATTTAGACAAGCAAAAAGCCAAAGCAGGTGGAACCAGAAGTGCCAGTTTACAACAGCAGAGTGTTAGTTTTATTGTTGCCAACCTTTAGTCCTGTCTACATGTTTTTGACCTCAGAGATTCCTTTGCGTATGAGACTGTTCTGTCTCTGCAGTGATGCCAATGTCAAAAAAAAAAAAAAGGGCAAAAAAAGCCAAACCCAAAAAACATTTATTGCTAAACAAGAAGCTGTCAAATTGTCATCTTCATTTGGCAGATGGAGGTTTCTCTGTCATAGGGGAGAATAGCATGCATCTAATCCTCTGTCGTGGCCATTTGTCAGGATAGAACATTTATAAAGGCCAGTTGCTGGAGTTCAAGCATGTTACGGTTTTGCTTATCAGAGTCGTTTTTCCATCAGCTTGGGACCAGACTCCACTGCGTTAGCAAGGAGGAAAGGAGAAGGCAGGTTCTCCCAATGGGTCAGTTATCTTTTCTTTTTCAGATGTGGGCATGTGCCCTGGGCCACATGGATGCAGCTGTTGTGCTGTACAAGTGGGACCGCCGAGCCATCTCTATTCCTGACTCCCTTGGGAGACTGCCACTGGCCATTGCCCGGTCTCGAGGCCATGTGAAGTTGGCAGAGTGCTTGGAGCAGCTCCAGCGTGATGAGCAAACTCAGCTTGGGCAAAACCCCAGGGTTCAGTGCCCCTCGAGCACAGACTCCAACACAGAGAACTGGGTGTCCCAGTGGCACGGTGAGCTTATTGCCTCTCAGGAGCCTCAGAAGGGAGTCACTGTGATTTCCAGTACAAACACAGGTAAAACAACCCTGAGGGCATGCACTGCTTTGCTGACGTTTGACACGTGAAAACCTGGGAGCAGGGAGCTCCCTTGGGTGGCAGACGGCATCTGTAGCCCAGCTGTCCATGCTTAATTCTTTTCTTGTGGGCTGTCTGTCATGTGCTCCATGCACTTGCATGAGTATTGGGCAGAGGAGTGAGTGCCTGCTTCAGAAAGATGTGTGTACCTTAAGAGTGGTTGAGGTCGTATCCTCCTGGGGTGATAGTTACCCCCTTCGCTCATCCTGTTGGGTGTCCCAGAGCATGGCACAAACTTCACCTGCAGCTCTGTGGCAGAAGCTGTTGTTGGTTCCTACAGCGATCATGTGTTGCATGGTTCGTTTTGACCATTGATCTGTTTGTTTCCAGAGCTGAGACGACCAAGATCAGAACCTTCCAGTTACTACAGCAGTGAGACTCAGAAAGATTACCCTGCACCCAAAAAACATAAGCTGAGCCCTGAATATTTTCAAGCCCGGCAAGAGAAGCTGCTTTCCACTGCGCTGAGCCTGGAACAGCCGAGCATCAGGAAGCAGAACTCCAGCTCCAAGCAATCCACCACTGAGACAATCAGCCCCAGTGAAGGGATAAGGGACTATGGCCGGGAGCTCTCCCAGCACATCCCAGAAGTTACTGGGTACCGGGGCTCTGGCAGCCAAGCAGGCATCAAATGGAACCCAAAAGACATTTATATTGGTGTGTCTGCAGTGCAGGTGGCGGGGAGCCAGAAGGGGGCTGCTCTGGGAAAGGACACTGTAGCCCATCGGCTACGCCAGCGAGAGCAGATGAATGTGCTGATGATGGCTGACAGGGAGATGGTGGATGCGGAGCTCTTGTCCTATAGGGACAATGCAGGGGACGAGGACTGCTTACACCACATGGATGACTTGCAGGTAAACATACCCGTAGCACCAAGATCAGCAGTCTCGGAGAACATGGTGGCTGCGCAGAGGACCCTAACTGAGACATTTCTGTGGAGGCCTTCAGAGGCTCCGAGAGGTGGTCACACAGTCAATGTATGCTGTCTTCTGTTTTCAAAGGGTATCCTTTCAACCAGCGTGCAAAGGCTGACTGTTAGCATTTAGGGTAATGCACTGGCGTGTGCTGCAACAGTGTACAGAATGCACAAAATTGTTTGCAATTTCACAAGGAAAAAGGAAAAAGCAGAGTGTTCTGGTCACATCAGTAAATGAGACTAAGGTGGCCCCATAGCTCTTTGGGAACAGGGAAGCAGTCCCTACAAAGACAAGGTGACCTGAGGGAGGCAGTGCTGTGGTTGCAGACCAAACTGCTGCACTTTAAAGGGCAGGGAGATAACAGTGGAGAAGGGGAGAGACAGTGGGTTTGGGGAAGGAAAAATCCCACCAGGTATGGAATAGAGGAAATAAAAGCACAATGGAAGCAGGACAGACAGATGAGAAGTAGTCACTGGGGAAAAGATGCTGTGTTTGGTCTTCTGCGTGAAAAGCCTAACAGGAGCACAGCCTGTACGCGCTGCCCTGGCATCTCCAAATATTCTCATCTTGCTGGTGTAACACAGATGAAGCAGATCTTTGCAAAATAAGAACTGTTTTCTGTTCTTGGTATTAAAAATTCTGTGAACCTTGGCGGGCAGGGGGATATGGTTCAGAAGTATTGCTGATGCAGCTGTGGTCCCAAGGGTTTTAACTTCTCTTGATGTGCCTTTTTTGTCCTGTCATGCTCTACTTCGGAAACAAAATAGTAGTGACAGCTGTCAGTGGTGTACAGCAAAGGTCCGGTGACATAAAGCTTTCACCAGATCTCTTAGGCTCCTCAAACACTCAGTGAAAAGGAGGCCTGGGGAATATGAAATACTGCAGTGCTTTGTCAGAAGAGACAGAAAAGCAAATGAGCTTTGGTTAATGAATTTCTCTCTAATGCTGAGACAAACAGCAGACTCCGGCTACCACAAGTTTGGGGAAAATGGGGCAATCTGTGTGAAGCTGGGCTGGAGCATGCAAGCATAAGGCTCCTGCTACCAGGCGGCGAAAGTTTGCTCTCCTCTTCCCCTTCCCAGGTGAACATGATGACACTTGCGGAGCACATTATTGAAGCTACGCCTGACAGGATCAAGCGGGAGAATTTTGTGCCAATGGAGTCGCCGCTGGTGGAGAGAACGGAGAGCGCTGCCATGAGCACCACAATGAGCTGGCTGGCCAGTTACCTTGCTGATGTCGATCATCTGCCCAGTGCTGCACAGATACGGTCAGTGAGGGCTGGGAGGTCGCTCTGGGGTTTTGAGTGGTCCGAATGCTGGGCAGCATGTGCTGATTGTTTGGCCTGCAGATGCTGTTTCTCAGTGGGACTCAATGCTGGTGTTCCAAGCCCAGCCACACTCTCCTGGTCAAACGTATCGTTGCCGGCACAGCTGCAAATTCATGGAAGAATGGGAGTGCATGCAGAAGGAGGCAGGAGGGGAATGTGGCCACAGGGTCTGACTTGTGGCTTCTCTTCCAGTGCCTAGTCTGGGCCATGCGGTACGGGCAGGCTCAGGAATGTGGGATGTTGCTTGGAGAGCCGGAGGGGAGCATGATCTTGAACTCAGAAATGTTGTCGTTACCTGTGATGCCAGCCCAGGTGCTTTGTGAGCCAATAATTCCTCCTGTGATTGGTATTTCAGAAGTCTGTATAGCGAACCCCTGACCCCTTCTTCGAACACCAGCTTGAGCCCTGTAGGCTCACCAATCAGTGAAATAGCTTTTGAGAAACCCAGCCTTCCCTCGGCAGCAGACTGGTCTGAATTTCTGAGTGCATCCACCAGCGAGAAGGTAGAAAATGAGTTTGCACAGTTAACTCTGTCTGATCATGAGCAGAGAGAACTCTATGAAGCTGCCAAACTCGTCCAGACAGTGTTCAGGAAATATAAGGTAGGTGGCCTAAACGTCCAGTGTCTTCCTTGTTAGGTGTGAAGAGAGTATGATTTGTTACAAAACAAACTGTGGGTAGTACCCACTCCTGGGACAAAAGTACAGTTTCTGTCATAACCTTTTCAATGCTCCAGGCATTTGCTTGTTGGTGTTTACCCAGCACCTGCCGTACTGGAGAGAGCGTGCCGTGCCAGAGCATGCCTTCTGTGCCAGAACAGCACTCGCAGAGTATCCTCAAAATATACCCCAGAGGCTCTGGTTAGTTGCCTGCTTGGTGTAAAGAGGGTTTGTCCCCTTTGTGATGTGACAGTAGAGGTAAGACCAGGAAATGCCTAGACTGGAATCGGACCAGGTGGCACTGGTGGGAGAAATTTAGAAGTAGGTGTCCTTCAGGCTGCTGTGCGTCGCTTCACGTCATCTGTCCTGTTTTGGTGCACTCTGACTACTTACTGCTTCTTTCCTTCTCCACCACAGGGTCGTCCTCTCCGGGAACAGCAAGAGGTGGCTGCCGCTGTTATTCAGCGTTGCTACCGAAAATACAAACAGGTAATCAAGGAAGTGAAATTTTATGGAACACACGTTAAGTGCTGTGAACACAGCCCTTTGTAGTGGGAATTATCCCACTTTTCCTGTTGTATGCTTTTCAGCGTGCAGTAATTAAATACCCTGCTCAGGCAAAATTGAAAAGGGAAGAAAATTCTTGTCCTGAATCTTAATTTTGGAGGGAATCCTTGAAAGGGTTCTGTTTGTGATACCTGCATTTTTGTTACAAGATAGAGGGCAATCACGTATTCCATATTGGCCTTTATGCATGCTATAGCCTGGTGAGACTATTCTCTGACTAGTTGCTTGCCAAATTTCATTGTGAAATTGAAGTTGGTTTTGCCTTTGATAAAGGCGAAGACAAAAAATAGGTTGTTTTATTTTGCAAATACTAAACTTTTAAACTATGTGAAGTCACGTGTTTTAGCTTGATGCAAGTTGTTCCAGGACTGAGACTGTTCTCCAGACTCTAGTTGGAGACATGCTTTTAGGCTGAGTTCTCAACCCCAGGAAAAGAAGATACTTTTTCTTTTTCCTTTTTGTTTTTTTGGTTTTTTTTTTTTTTGTTGTTGGTTTTGGGGTTTTTTTTGTGGGGGCTAGAGCCCACGTCCCTCTTTTCGCTATACCCTGCTAGACTCCAGCTGTCTGATGCCTGGCGGCATGTTACATAAAGTGAAAGGCAAGGTGCCTCAGCTATTTTACAACCTTCGAAAACATTTATTCGGGAAGCTTTTCTAGCGTTAGGTGACTGCATCATGATTCACATTCAGCCTGTCACATGGCTGTCATTCTGGAGTGATGCTTCCTGTAACAGGGAAGCTCAGTTCAGTTCAAAAACTGCTAGGCAAACTGCTTTGTCTTGGATCCTGGAATCACTTCTTTTTGAAAGAAGATCGTTTGGTTTTTTTTATTATTTTTTCATTCTTTATTTGCAGAACTAACATTAACTATGTATTTTTCTGTTTCTCCCTAAGCTTACTTGGATAGCCTTGAAGGTAATACAAATACAAACACTATTTTGGAAACAATTCCCCGTGGGTCACTAACTTTCACATTCCATATAAACCAGGAGAACCTGGCATTTAGAGAAATGCTGTAACAGTATCCGCTAATAAATGCCTGTGGTTGAGAAATCACTGACAAACCAAACCTTACGGGATGTAGGTAGGGGCTGCTGTGCCACAGCGTATCAACATAGTATTACAACTAAAAAACTAAAAAAGAAAAAAAAAGTCTCCTGCTTCTACAGGTACTGATATGAGCAGTGATGGGCTGAGGTGCGGGGAAGGTTTTGAAGCCATTTTTTGGAGGACAAACCTTTCCTTTGCTGCTGATCAGCCATCACTCCGTGATCTTTGCCTTGGCATTCGGGGAGCACAGGAGAGCGTTTATTCCACCCGAGCAGCCAGTATCCTCTGCATTCTGCCTGCCCGCCAGAGTGTTTTGAAGATTTGACTTTGAAATACCTGTGCCCTGAATTCCTGAGACCACCATCTTGGGTACATTGCTGCTCATACTGGAGGCACGCCTGTTGGTGCTAGCCGTAGGTTGCTCATGGCCGATGATTTTCTGCTGTAAAGAACATCTTGCTGTCATCAGATACGAGAATCCGTTGAGTTTCTCTCAGAGAGAGGCAGGTACCCAGGAGGCAAGGAGCGCTCTTCCAGGAGGGAACGTGTCCTCAGGGTAATTTTCTGTCCACAGCTCCTCCCGCTCCGCGGTTTTGCGTTAGTCGAAGCGCTGTTCTGGCAGTGCAGGTGAGCTGAGCCCTCCAGCGCCGCTGGGGCTTCACCGCTTCAGAGGCTGGGTGACATCTCCGTTTGTCCTCTCCCAGCTGGAGGGAAAAAGAGAGGAGGAGAGGGAGCAGCTCATCAGCTGTGGATCTTAGGGCTGAATGCAAACACATTGTGGTCTAGTCTGTGCAGTGACTGCTGTTTTCTCGTTCGCGTGCCTTATTCCTCTCTTATGGTACTGTATTGCTGAGAGCAGCACGGGCTTATGACTAGACATGAGCAGCCAGAGCTCATGTCTGTGAACCCTTCTATTCAGGGGTTTGTAACTCAGCCACAGAAGTCCCGTCTGGGCTAAAAATTGGAAGGAAAACCATGACAAGCCCATGAGCGGACTTATTTAAAATAGCTAATGTAAAACCACAATCTGATCCATTTAATTAAAAATGTTAAAAAGAAAACAAACAAACAAAAAAAAACCCAATGGAAATGAGTAATGGCAAAATATAACTGCACCTAATGACTGCTTCAATTCCAAAAAGTGAAATTTGGTAAATGGTGGTCTGTGATGATATTGGAGGGTTTTTTGCCTTGGGGTGATGTCGGGGGGGTTTGGTTGTTTGGGGTTTTTTTTCCCTGATAGACAGGAAGACTCCATTGAGATGTGTTAGGACATTACCCTGTGCAGGGCAGTGGCTGCCATTTCTGTCTCATCTGCCTGATAAAGCGAGCAGCAGTCATAGCTGATAAAATATCCGGGAACAACAGACACATACATTTTGAAAGTGTTAAAACTTTCAAAATAAAATCAGTAAGCACTGAAAACCTCTGTCGTGGTGCTAGCTCAGAGGTACGAGCGTAACTGCTGTACGTTATTCTACATCTGTATCTTAAAAAGGACTTTTGAAAATGTGCAGGAATGCATATAGTTTCTGTTAAGTGGCCATCTACTTGCGTGCTTTAAAAGGAAAAGGATGTAGAATACAGAAGAGTTTCTTTTTAAGAGTTTGTGCCTGCTTTGTTTGGAATCATGGGGCTAGAAATAATATAGTGCTAGAGGGAATTCTGGATGTGTGACTGCTTATGCAAATTTGCAAGTCCAGTGGATGCTTGTTACAGACTTCGAAGGAGGTTGTAGTTTTGCCTATGACTTAGGCTCAGTATTAGACTTGCTTAATTAATTGTTGTGGGGCTTGGGTTTTGTTTGGCTTTAGTTTTGGGTTTTTGTTAAGTTATAATCATATGCTGTTCCATTTCAAATGCTTGGATTTAAATGGATATATGAACAATCAAAACTTTTGCAGTGTTGTGCTATGGCATAGAAACAAGAAATTAGCTGTTCAAAAGCTAATTGTCCTAGGAAAGTGGATACACGCGCGAACAGCAAATTCGATTCTTAAAGTCATTTGTTTAAAAGACTTTTTTTGTGTCTTCATTTAAAAATATGTATTTGGTTTTAGTTAATTTGTTAGAATTTTGGAGTCGACATTCACACTGCTTTATCCTTATAGTCACTTATTTGTGTGCGTGTTGCTGCCGTTATGAGTCTTCACAAACGACGACTGCATAGAAATGAGCATCCTGTACTTTGTAATGAGATTCCTGTATGTGAGGGAAACAAACAGTTCCTGTCAGCGTAGTCAGCTGCTTTATCTGGAACGCAGAGCCACTGCAGTGTGAACGTGACCCGGAATCAGCTCCAGTTTTTCCAGAGTTGTTCCTAAGTATAGGAAGCTGGATGGGGTCATTGACAGGTACACATAGAGCCTCTCCTAGCGAGGTATTAAATGAAACCAGTCCCGTCAAACTATTCCAGGGGCAGCAAAACGGGTAATTGCTTCCTGATGCAGACCAGGTTCTGCACCTCATCTCACCGTTGTTCCCGTTTGCTGTCGCCCTTTTCCCAATCAGCGAGTAGATACTCATTCGCTTCTCCTCATGTCTTAGTGGTGCACGAGTCTTTCGCTGTAGGAACCTGCTTCTTGCTGGTTTTATTGGAATGCCTCAGCTTCTCTTTGTTTCTCTTGTAGTATGCACTTTATAAAAAGATGACGCAAGCTGCCATTCTTATCCAGAGCAAATTCCGAAGTTATTATGAGCAGAAAAAATTCCAGCAAAGCCGACGAGCTGCGATGCTGATCCAGCAGTACTATCGCAGCTACAAAGAATGTGGGAAGAGGAGGCAAAACCGTCGGGCAGCCACCATTGTACAACAGAAACTCAGGTGAGCTGTTTGGATGTTAGACACTACCAGGATCTTTATATATTGTTCTTACGCTCATCAGGGCTGTGTTGTAATTTACAGACAAAAGCCAGTGGGAAAAGGACAGTGGTTCATAGGATAATTATTCTTGCATTTAGTATTCGTCTCCCCAGGTTTGCTTACGCTTCAGTGTTGGATTTTTTTGTGTGTGTGTATGTGTTTAGAAGCAGTCTGCTTACCAAGAAGCAGGATCAAGCTGCTCGCAAGATTATGCGGTTTTTACGACGCTGCCGCCACAGGTAGGACACTCTCTTTTGGTATCTGCCCTTCATTAGAGCAATGCAACGATACTCAAGTGTGTCAGCAATAAGTGCAATGTAAAAGATAATAGAATCAGCTCACTACAGATCTTTTAATCAAATAACGAAGCCCAGCTGCTTGCAAGATGTACTGACAGAAATGAAATCTTTGACTTAGGACTGTTACTGAAAGAGAATCATGTTCAGCTCCATTGCTGGTATGGTAAAGCAGCCCAGGTTGTGTTGGGCAGACACAAAATGAGGAAACTTTGAGCAAAGCAAGGCCACATGAATTTCAAAGTTGGACTTGAAGTCTAAAAAAAAAAGCTGAATCATAGCTACAGCTTGTAAGTGCTGCACAAAGTATTCATGGTATGTGGGAAAGTGCAAAATGTGACAACATCTGGTGTCTGCTGGAAATGCCTTGAGTTTGGTGACAGGATCATTTGGTAAACTTTCATGAAATACGGGTTCTTTTTAATGTGGATAGGTGGAATGTGCCAGCAGAGCAGCAGACAAGTTAGTTCACATCAGCCACTCCACACATACCTCAGTGAGCTGGGAGTACAGGCACAGACATGAAGATGAATCATCTCTGCCGGTGTGGGACCCTGCGCAGGTTTGCCAAAGCGCTCACGTGGCAGCTGGCGCTGCCATGCCAGTGCTCTGCTACATGCAGGGCGTTTGTTTTGATTTTTCAATGGAAGGATCCCGTATGTATGATCAGGTTGCAAACTGGAACTTTGCCTAGACAGAAGTGAATTCAGATGTTCCTGACCCTGCTCCTTCCATTCTCACCACACATGCATTTCATTCACTCAGGAGCTGGTCAGACCTGACGCATTTTGAAGCACGTCTAGTTCAGTCGAGTGATCTTTGAACAAGGAGAGCTCTGAGAGGCAGAGGGGCAAGTAATAAACTTGATTTTAGAAACACTCGGTCCTTTTTGTAGGATTTCAGAGCTGCAGTTTGCAGGAGGTCGGCATGGCTCGCGTTGTGGAAGGACATCTTACCTGCAGGTTCAGTGGGAAGTAACATGCGTGGGCAAGAAGGAGGGCTTTATAGCACCCAGGCCAATTCCAAATGCACTTGAAACAGCCACAGTTGTTCATGAAGAAGCACAAGTGGCTTCTTGCTCTCAGTAGGGCGTATGGAAGAGACCCAGCGTTTGTTTTGGTGTGTCTGTTGGGCATCGTGTCCTGCTGAAGCAGGTGGAGGCTCGGAACTTCTGTATCCTCTCAGATCTGCTTGAGATCCAGGCAGTCCCTGGGGAAGCCACTTGCCTGTTTCCATCCGTGGAGGCTTGGGGTCAGCCTGCCCGAGGCTCTTGCAGCCGACTCGCACACAAGCCCAGAGAATACCTCACGGCTAGCTGTATCGCTGGGTTTGCCACCAACGTCCAGGATGTGCCATGCACTTCAGCCACACTCAGTTAAGTCTCCAGCTGTTGAGTAACCTGGATTCTCCAGGGCTTAAGGTTTCCATGATTCCAGCAGTCTTTCTTGCCTTCAGCTCATGGCCTGCCTTTTTCTCAGCATCGGCTGTTTCCGTCGTAGAGCGAGACCCTGCTCGTTTGCATCGCTGAAGTTTGCAGGCAGGTCCCTTCCCTGTAGGTGATCTCTCTCTCCATCAGCGCAGTCGCTGCTGCCGCCTCTCTGGGAGATGGGTTTAGGTCTTGGGGACTCATAACAGGAAATAAACAGAAGCAGCAGAGGGGGGGATCCATCCGGGTGGAAGATGAGGCAATTACTTCCTTCTCGTCTGCTCTTCTTCAAGCCTTCTGAATTTTCTGTGTCTTAATGATTACATTTATTCCTCGCTGTTTGACTTTTCTTGCTTACCTTCCTGAGGATAGAGTAATAAAACTTAGGATGTTAAGTAAGTTTAAAACCATCTCTGTATAAGGCTCTGCTGTGCGTCCTGTGTAACGCTCGCGCAGGATGCAGCTGGCGATGGTGTGACTGGTACTCGGGTTAACAGCCCCGTGCGCTGTTTCAGGAGTACTGCTTGCTGGGATCCCATAACGGACTCCTTGAAATGCTCAAAATTAGCACACTGCTGCTACAAGCAAGAAACCAAGAAAGCCCCAGGCTCCATAAAAAAATATTTCAGCCATCCAAACCCCTGAATATCTAGGGGCAAGCCATAACAACTAACATCTAGTGTTATTTAATGCTCTGTAGCGTAAAAATGGCACTATGGCGCCACTTGTTAAACCACAGTGCCTTCTCAGTACAAAGGACAGAAATGACAGATATTTTTGGAAAATCTGAGGGAGTGAGAGAAAAGAGAGTGTGCACAGGAACATCACAGAAGCGGGATCTTGTAGCAGGTTTCTGTCAGCTGAGAGAGGCGGGGAAGGAGGCTGTAAAAGCCACTTGCAGTCTGTCATGAGGATAGTGAGCTAAGTGAAAAAGCAGTAAGTTCCTGAAGTTCAGAAATTCAACCTTAAAATATGAAACTGTTTAACCTTGGGTTTTGTCCACAAGCAGATTCTGTTGCTGGGCCAATAAATGACTCTTAATAAGAGCTTATTCTGTAGCCTTTACGCAAGATTTACTTAGGCTTTCCCCTGGCAACCATGCAGTTGGTTGTTTTTTTTCCTGTTTTAAATTCATCGAAGTTTACTTTAAGCCAATCGTGGGAACTCTTTCTCTGCTAGCATTCGGAACAGCTTAAGTCGTCGTCTTGTCCTATTTTGCTTATTAGCTTTTTGGCGCAAAGTCTCGGTAGTGCAAAGATGATTCTTATCAGCCTGAGGATCCAGGGTGCGTAGGCGTGTTGGTCTCCTGTTTTCTGATCTCCTGAACTTACACTTGTTGCCTGATCAGTCAGTGTTTCAGACGTTTTGAGAGAGTTAAGGAGAGAGGTTCTGTGGTTGGAGTTCTCTCAGCAATGGATGCATAGGCATTGATGGAAATCAGAAAAGAAATGTAAGTTTTGGCCGAATGTATTCTTAGAGAAGATATTGGAGCTCTGGTAGCTGAATATTATTAGGTGTCATGGAGACAAAAGTGGTCATTCATCAGCAGCAGTCATTCTGATGGTCAGACATGTATCGTTTCCTTTTGACTTCGGAAAAAAATATGTATTTATCCATCTATTGTCATATTCTCAAAAATGCGGTGAAAAACATGCATCAGCCATAACATGGTATCAACGTGACTTGTCACAGAAGTGTTGTTTGTTGAGAATGAGAAACAGAAACTTCCTGGCCTCCCAGCAGAGCCTTGCCTCTCTTCCCATGGTGCCCGGACCTGTTGGCTGGCACTCGACTAACTTTCAACCTAAACCTTGCCATGACACCTACTGTGAGTTGAGCTGTCTCCCGGCATGCTGTCCTGCATGAGGCAGAATCAAGGGTTTGCGTATTCAATGGTTTTGGAAAGACTCCCCCTACTTAGCGATCCCCAGACATGACACATCTAGAGCTGCAAGGAAATCCGAGAGCTCCGAAGTGAGTTTGGGATTGCTGAGCTGAAGCCATAGATGGTCCGTACAGTCAGCTTTTACTGGGGAGGTAACCTCCCATTTCCTATTCTTCCTCTGATTCCTAGGAAAATTTTACTCTTCTGAGAGGTATCTACACCATCGCTAGGCTGTGAACATGATCTGCAGTGTTTTTTATGGAGTAGTGTTTGGAATGAGATAGAGAACAGACAGTCGCTGCGAGGGAAGGCAGGATGCAGCTAGAAATGCCGCAGGGATGACAATATTGGGTTTCTTTTACTTGCTTGTTACTTCCTGCCCTAAACCACCTAAACACAGGACTGCTCCTCCCTGGTGAAGAGGAGGAGTCTGGTAGGCAGGAGCCGGGGAAGGGTTCTTTCTCTCCAGGCAAACAGAAGTGTTGTCTCCTCCTCCCTGAAGCGAAGCTCTTGGTAAGGTATGGTTTTTGCCATGTGTGTGCTAATAGCTCTTTGGTATTGTTTTGCAATCTGAAGCCCACTGGTGGACCATAGGCTGTACAAAAGGGTGAGTGTAGCTGCCTGCTAGCCAGTTCCTCTCTTCCATTTTAAATATTTTTGCTTTCTGCTTGCTTGCATGGGGCTGCAGCCGAGATATGCCAGTAAGTTTCACCTTCATTAATTATGTAAAACAGAATCCTGTATAAACTAACCCTACTGCAATGACTAACACTGCTGCTTTTATAACAGGACAGAGCTCCGCAGTAGATGTTACCGATGCATGAATGTGTGAAAAAGGACGTGTATATTCATCATGGGCATGCTTAGGCGGCGTTGTCGGTGGGACATTTTTTCAGTATCCAAAATGGCTGTTAGTAGATTTTGGAACTTGACGGGGTTTACACACACAGAGTCAATGAGCAATGACGTCCTTTGTCATGGGACTGCGACAGCGTTCAGGCTAGATCGTAGGCAGCTGCGGCACAGACGCAGCCTGCGCTGGATGGTTGGTTGTGTCCGCCTGAGCCAGAGAGAAGCAGAAGGGCTCTTCACGCTGCTTGTTACTCCCTGAGGTGGTTAAGCACCGATGCTTATCTTCTAGAAGTTGGTCTTTGGTAAGTTACGTGTCTGGTTACCTTACTAGGGCCAGCTTTTTGACAACTGCTTCTCCCAGCTGTTAATCTACGTAGTGGGAAGGAAAACAAAAAGCCTGAAATGAAGATGAAGACGCTATAACTGCGTTATAGTAAGTGCCAAGTGAGCTTCTGTCGGGACTCTCATTCTCAGCGTGAAGAGAGTCCACTTGCCTTGTGCTCGGTCACGTCAGCGGCTGGTTTGGTACCCGGCAGGATGGGAACACGCCGGAGCGTTCCCACGGCAGGTCACAGTCCCTGTAGGAGCAGGGATGAGACGTGTGCCTGAGCCGTCAGCAGGAGTACTCAGTACCATTTTGCATTTGAGAGGTGGTAGAACAGCAGGTTTTTCTCTGTCAAAAACTGCAGTTGGAAATAACGCTGTTTGTGTGCTTATTACTACTATTTCAACAAGGGAGGAGAGGCAGAGAGGGCATGACCTGGACTCCTGCTTCCACATAACATTCAGAAGATAAACTGAATTGTTGATAATGGAGTTTTACTGACTTCGAATTGCAGAGATGATTTTTATGACTTAGGAGTGAGAGTACGAATTGGGGCTTAAGCCTGCTGGAGGCATCATTATTTGTTTAACTCTTCAGCCTGACAAAATAGCTAATGACATTTATTTCCCAACTATAACTCTTGTGCTGCCATTTTTTGCTACATATGCTGAATTTTTTACAAGTAACGAGTTATTTACTAATGACAAATGAGGTAAGAATTGTATGAAACGGGGACAAAAGCCCAGATGTGCCTTAACTGTTTTAAGTGCTACTTTCATGGATCTTGCCCTGGCAGAGGAAGAGAAACGCTGCTGCTGATGGCAGACACCAACGCTGTGACACTATTGTCTGGAAAACTGTAGCTCCAGGTCTTAGCATGTATGGCAATGTGCTTTACAACTAATAATTCAGGAACTGTGTAAAACCAACATCTGTTCTCATAATGGTGGACTGACCGGGTGACTTGTTTTTGCTAATCTGATGCTTTGTGTATAACCAGGGCTGGTAATTTTTGGTCTACAGTTGGGTGTCTGGTTTCAAAAGCCTCTTGAAAAAAAAACATAATTTGTTTTTGAAAAGTAAAATTCACAAAAAATAACTTCTATAAAAGCCTGACATTCTGATTAGATAAATTGTCCTTCCTCTATTACAAGGTAACAAGTAAGTGTCTACTTTTACACAAAAAAACATTAACACATTTAACCATCTTTAATCTTGGGGTGAGTTACCGTATCCATGGGACGGTGACGTGCGCAGCAGACAAATGGCGCTTCATTTATCCGCCGGTGGAGCAGTGCGCTGCTGGGGCTGGGGGGGCTTGGCAGCCAACCTTCCCTCCCCAGCGTCCTCCTCCTGCCGCGGGATGGGCCTGAGCACGGGGCTGCAGCCCCAGCCCCACGACGCAGCATGTGCCTTTGGGGCAGGACCCCCGTCCCCGTGTGCCAGCGGAGCCAGTAGCCACCAACACGCTTCAGGCCAGGGCGCGGAACGGCCGTGCCGCCAGGGTGGGACGCACCCGCTCTGTCTCTTCTCTGGGCAAAAGCTGAAGGCCGCAGTCCTTCAAGGGCGTGAAGCCCTTTGAAAAGCAGCCGAATTGGAAGAAACTGGTGCAAGACAGGAGTTGGAGGAAGAGAAGAGTCAGAGCAACTGTTTTTCTGCCTGTGCTCCCTCAGACTCATTCCGCAGCCTGAGGCTCCCTGGTGAGACTGTTCTCTGACACTGCCTGGGGGTGACTGGGGGTCTCCCAGTCTTCCCTGCTTGTGTCTGGCCAGCCATGGACCGCGTCCCACGGTGTGTAAGAAAAGGGACCAGCGTGCGTGTCCGCAGTTAGATGCTGGTATGCTCAAAATGCATTCCTGACCCCAGCTGCTCCTATTTTTGTGGGGTTTGGTGCTATCTTCTTAGTCTTCCTTCCCTCCAGAGAATTCCTGCTTAACTGTTTGGGCTCCTGCTGCACTCTGCTCTCAGGCTCCTCCGTCCACCCCGTGTCCGTGGGCTCAGTGCCCCCTGTGGCCCTGGGGATGGTGCGGGCTGGACGCAGCACTTCGCAACCTGTGCGTGCCAGACAGGAGGGATGTTTTAAGACCCTGTTCTATGAACAGGAAAAATAATTTAAACTTAAAATGTGCATATCAAAGTGGGCTAGTTGGATTCAAAACTGAAAAGAATGGGAAACGTACGACTCAAACGTAGAAGAATAAAGCAGTTGTGCTGTTGTGCCTCTCCGTTCAAGGCTAGGACTCCTGCTGGGAGAGCGCACGCGGTCTCAGGGTACGCCGGAGCTGACCCGTGTTGCCTGCTCAGCGCGGGAGCAGAGGGGCTGCGAGGAGGAGCGAGCGCAGGGTCCCGGCCGCGGCGCCCAGCCCAAGGGTGCTGCAGGGGCAGCTGGCGGCCGGTCAGCAGCGCGGGAGGAGAAATAGGCGATGTGCTTTAAGGCTTTGTGTGTGTGACAGCCGATGAGAAATTAGCAGGAAGCAGGTTCTGGAAGTTTAGTAGCATTTGCAGGTTTTGCCGTGAATGGTGAGTGGTATTGGATTGATCGGGAAATCGACGAGTTCTCTGCTTATCTGGAAGAAGCTATGAACTGTCACAAAATGTATTAGCTGCTGTTCTGCCAAAATAAGTCTGTTACAGCAAATGATTCTTTGCTGCTTTGCATTCTGATAGCAACCTACATGCATACGCTGCTGGTGTGCGTGCACATAATAAAATATTTCTGGGCCTTCTGATGTGCGCAAGCTGAGAGATCCATCTGCGCTGAAGGAATGCATGCCAGCGGATGTGTTCTGTACGCTGACACCGGGCTTATATAGTCTAAGTGTGCAGATAAATGGTCACAGCATTTGCCTCCATCTTTCAGTTTGAAAACCTCTTTTCAAACTGATTTCATTAATTTTTCTGGATTTACTTGCGTTACATTACACCAGGATCAGTAAAGAGAGAGGTGGGAGATTTTATTGACCAGGTTATGTGAGACAAAACTTGCTATCTTTCTGTGGTAGAGATTAAAATGCTTTCTAGAAAAAAAATATCCAGTTACTATTGCCTTTAAGTAATAGTTTTCATCTCGGAGGAACCCGCTCTAGTGGACAGATTTCAGCTAATCCCAGTCCCTGCCACACAAATGTGTCCCTGCCCGTCGGTTAAACCACCCGCTGTAGCCTCCTGAGGAGAGCTTTGCTCAAAGTCCCCATGCGGGACGTGAACAAAAACGGCGGCCGCTTGAACTGTGGCCCTCTGTGCCGTGCTCTGGGCTGGCGCTGGGAGCGGATCACACGGAGCGAGTCATTTCGCATCGTTAGGCTACGGCGAAACTTCTGTCCTCCCTGGGGCAGAACGAGCGCGCTTGTTGTCTATGATCATGACCAATAAAGAATGTTTTCAGGTACGGCATCTTTCATTTAAAAATAGATCCCCTTTACTCCCACCTGTTTCTCGCGGTTTGATTAAGTGATTAAGCAGTTGATTAACTGCTCTCCAGTTTGGGGAGTGCGCATGTAGCACCTGCACTCAGTTCCTCTGGTAAGTACAACTTTATTTCATACCTGAATAAACAACATCTACTACATTTTGCTGTTCTCTGCATACCCTTCCCTCTTGGCGTTTCAACAACAAACCCTTTGCTACTACTGTGCACCTCGGAGTTGTATCTTTTGCGTGTTTTTAAGAAGTGCTATGCAGCAGCCATTGCATTTAAGTACCCAGTTTCTTACGTCTCTTAGTAAGACTGAGAATGGGGGAAAATTTTAAGGGGTTGAAAAGACCTGTTTGTTTTAAGTTCAGGACAATGGGAGAAAATGTCATATTGGGATATGCGTCGCTGTACCTGCAACAAAAGTTTTCAAAGTAATTTCTTTTTTCGTTTACCTCTTGCAGGGGCTGAATGTATTTGGAGCTCAAATGTGTGTGTTAAATCGCAGACTGCGTGCTCTGGGGTGTCATTCTTATTGGGCCTTTCTGTCTTTTTTGTTTTGCTGCCCAAATGAGATATCTGGAAAAAGGCAAGAGCTCCCTTTTCTTAAATGTCCCACAGGCCATTTCAGCTCTCAGAGCCACAGGTAACTCGCCAGACAGCCTTCTCTGGCTCCCACACCCTGTCCTTTACACTGATCTCCAGCATTCAGATTCATTAAACATTTCCCTGGCTGGGCATTATGGAGTAAATTTGATGAAGCAGCTTTGTGTTACGCTTTACCCATGAAGCCATCGTTTGCTGTAACTTTCTCTGGGTAGGCCTGATTCATTTGCTGACACCCCCATCGAGACCGGGGAGGGCGCGAGGGAGAGGAGCTGCTGCTCGCTTCGGGGGCTGTTGCTTTCTACATCGCTTCAGCACGTAACGATGCAACCTCCTGTGTGGTGTCCAAGCAAGGAACATGGTTCAAAGGGCAGAAGCTTTGTCTGGCTGGAGCCATCTGGGAACTGGGACGTAGCTCCCGAGCATCAGGGTTCAAAGCTCATAGTTGAAATCATCTTCTTTTCCCTCTCTGTGCATCAGCACCACAGCTGTGATTCAGACACCTTATCAGTGGTCATCTCTATTGCACGTGCTTTTTCCGTCCATCTGCTCTTCAGCAGTTGCTGAGGGAATGACTTTGTGCCGTAGAGGCGCTGACCGTCTAGAGGAAATGTTATCTGAGGAGGGTTTTGTGAAGGCTTCATCAGTGCAAAACCAAATTTACAGTCCTTGCAGTTCTGCGCGTGGTTTCAGCCGCTGCTGAAGTGGGACGGTGCTTCTCCTTCGGAGCCCTGCAGCAGCCGGGGCCTCTTCCCCTCCCTGGTGGGCGCTGCCTCGCGCCCTGCGTCGCTTGGGCTGTTCCCACCTCCAGAGCGGTGCCCGCAGCCCTGGAGAGGTTTGCGCACCGTCCACCAGCGCACGGACTGCTGGTGTTACTTGCTCTCAGCGCTCTCATTTTTTCTGTTTTGTTTTGGATTTGGGGTTTTTTTGCTTTGTTTCTTGGTTTTTTGTTTGTTTGTTTTTTAAAAAAAGTCTCACTGTAAGTCTGCCAGACTGGACTGAAACATCCCCTCTAAGAACATCCTTTCTGTGTACCGTTCTACAAGTGCCAGTCGTGTTCTTTTCCTTGGAGCAGTTTATTAAATACTTGTAACTGCAAATGCTTCGCCTGGGCCCTCGTCCCTGCTGAACTGAAGAGTGAAAAACATGAACCAAAGAAGATTGCCTTCTAGTATGAAAGCAATGCCATATTGTTCACTTAAAAGCTCTCCTGGCAGCACTTACTTAGTGGATTTCTATTTTCAAGGGTCCTAATTTGTGCAAAAGTCTTCCCTGGTCAAACTGTATTTTTACTGCATTTGAGAATTTAGAGGGTTTATTACACCGAGCATTAATGAAGAGGAAATACCAGCCCCACAGTCGTGTTAACGCTTCATATTGTCGTCACAAAATCAAATCAAAGTACCACTGAGTAAGGAACTTACTCGAAAAGAAGTGTTAAATGAGGACTAAAAGCACTTTTAAGACACAGGAAAGGCCGCAGTGCAGACTATCCAAAAAAGAATTATTGGTTGAAAACAACTAGTTTTAGGTTCTCTTGGTAAAGCAATTCAGAGGCTTGTTTAAGAACGGTTATTTTAAATGACAAAATAAACGGGTTACCTTGGTCTGGTATCTAGGTCGATGCGTACGCTGGTTCTGGCACCTCATGCTTTGCCCTGGTCTGGGGAAGCAGCAGCGTGTTCACAGCAACGCGTCGGTGCTTCCCGAGTGTGATTCTGGCCCGGCGCTTGCTCGGTTACCGGTCGCAGTTTGAGGTACTCCGCTGGGCTCTGGCTGTGCGGCGCCGCAGGTACCGCAGCGCAGCGGGGGCCCTTCGCTGGCCCCTCGGTGCCGGCTCTTCTGCGCGGGGAGAGATCGCCAGCCACGCACTGCCGGCAGAGCACTGCACACGTGAAGGACTTGTACCTTCCTGCACTCCCATTTTTAGTGTAACACATGCACGATTACGTATGCTGAACGCAGAGATTAGCTTAATAAAAGAAAGTGGTAGCTTAATAAATTCGAATGATCATCATCTTGAAGCTTAAGTTTATCAGTGCTGTGGAATGCAGGGTTTGACTTAAGCCGTTACGTACTAAACAGCATCCCTCAGTAACGTGCCCATGACAAACCGCACAGTCTGTAACTTTATGTAACTTTACTGTAGGGAGATTCCGTACTAGTATGTGCTTGTGTTTCTAAGCAGTAGTTATCATTGCACTTGCAACGTTTTTATAAGCCTGAAAATCTGTAAACTAATGTAAAGCACACGTGACCAAGGAAAGTGCTGCATATTTCTGAATAGGATCTGTACTCGTGCAAATGTTGAGTGCTGCAGTAATTAGCTTTCATCGGCATGTGTGTTCCAGTTGAACGGACTCAACAGGTCTGCACCAGTACAGATATTGCATGTTGTAGGTTGGAGTTTGCA
Source organism: Rissa tridactyla (assembly GCF_028500815.1). Lineage (NCBI taxonomy): Eukaryota > Metazoa > Chordata > Aves > Charadriiformes > Laridae > Rissa > Rissa tridactyla. The sequence continues at coordinate 279,932 of NC_071481.1, read as the reverse complement.
GCAAAGCATGTCTTGCATTCTTCCAGCAAAAGTGCTTTGTTAGCGTAGCCCTTGCATGTCGAAGTGCTAAACTAAGGTATAGCATGTCTCAGTGAAAGAGCCACCAGCTTATCTAATGTGCATGTTCTCAGCAAGAGATCTATCATAACAGGTTACTTTTACGTTACAGTACTGAAGTGCAACAGAAAACACTTGGAAGTTGCACTGCAAATCACGTATTAATTGATGGTATCTTGAACATAGTTAATCTAAGCCTTAAAAATTTCCTAGTGCGCAGAGGCACACCACGTTTTTCTAGCGCAGCAGATACCTTGGCTCACCTTCCGCTTCTGAGCGGTGCAGTAATAGAAATATTAGTAATAATTTCAAGGGAGAGGCTGCTTTTCTGCTGCAAGAAAAGAAAGAAAACTAAATATAGCGAAGACGGTCAGTTTGTCACTTGTGAGCGTTTTCAGCTCACTGTACCGGTCCTCCTGTGTTTCCTATAACGAAACGATGGTCTGGACTGACCCAGCAGGTCCCCCCGTTGCAGGAGCCTCCGGTCCCCTGCTGCCAGCAGCGTCTTTCAGACACCGACTTGCGTAGAGCCAGAATCCCCCCGTAGAAAAGTTCTCTGTAAAGTTGTGGCAGGCATTTAGGCTCGGCACGGCGCTACCCGAGTAGGAATTCGGAACCAGTGGTGCTGCTTTTGCTGCCTTGCCCTTCCCCAGCCCGGGGATCAGAGCATTTCTCAGCATCCGGGAGGGCGGCACTGGGGCCCCCTCTGCAGATGGGATTTGGGAGCAGTTGCCGTGGCCCCTCGGATGTGGCTCCTCGGGCTCTGAAAGCGGCACGTGCATTTGGACTAGCAGAGCCCTCTGTCTTTCCGTACATGATATTCTCAAACAGTTCGTTGGAATTAAGGTAATTAGCAAAGGTCTGACCTGTATGTTGGTTAGTGTGATTTATTCATTGACTCCCGTTTCCCCCAGTTTCACAAATAAAGAGAACGCCTTTGAGTGCTAGAGCTTCGACTCGGCTAAAACAAAGAGTTAAAAGCAGCCAGCTCCCTTTTGACTGTGATTCTGAGTAATAGTACGTGCAGAAAAATTAATAAATAGTGAAATGGAGGTGTATTTATAGAGGTCTGTTTATAGCCTTCATCGTATCCTTATGCTAGCAGGCTGGTGCCACAGCCAAAAGAGAACGTGTGAGTGGAAGTCTACATACAGAAGCTTCAAACTGGCATTGCTGGTGCTGCTTAGCTCTCCTGACATCTTTTACTATCTATGTTTACTTAGGCTTTGTTAAATTCATTTACTCCTAGTTGGATTCTGCTACAGACTTCCCATTCTGCCACAATTCTTTGTACCACACCTTCGTTATTTGTCCTTTCAAGGTTTTGCTACGTGTCGGGCCAGTACATGCTTTGCTAAACACCTTAGTTTAGGCTGCGTTGTACTCCTTTGGGGAAGCGCGTGGAGGCAGGTGGCAAAGGGACGGCCCTGCGGAAAGGGGCTCCCTGCAGAAGGAGACAGAGCCAGAGCCGGGCTCCGCCGGGCGCCCGCCTCGAGGTTTGGGGGCAGCTTGGGCAGCCCCCGTGACTTGTTTGGCTCCTTTGCAGGGAGCCTCCGCTGGGACGCAGCCAGCTGGTCAGCCTGGGCAGAGGGTTGCTGCTACTCCAGCGCCGATGCAGCATTCTGCTTTACTTGGTGGGATTGAAGTGATTCCCTTCTCTTCATTATTTTAATTTAATTTTTAATTATTTCAGCTTTCAGTGATGATTTAGTTCTTATGCTGACAAGTGCTAGAGGAGGTAATGTATTGCATGCGTTTTAAAGAGTTGAGAACTGAACCATCAGGCCACATCTAGGGAGAGCGACTCTTCCACGTTGTAGGTTCGTCTCCCATGGCACGCAGCGTCCGCTGCTGACTGGGAGCAAACATGAATCTGCTGCCAACAATGTGCGAGGAAACACAGCCGCCAGCAGCTGGGATAAGTGTGAAGTAAATTATCTTCCTTCACACCCATACCAGTTCTCCTGCTCGCATGTAAACACTTTCTCACGTGAGATCAACATCCCTTGTAAACGCCACTGACTGGTTATCCCTACTGTGCTGGCCACGGCGTCAAGGCGTCCCCCTGCAGCGGTGTAAGGAGAAAAGGCCAACACTGAAAAGCGCCTTTGCCCCAACAGCTGGGACAGCAGGCGGCTGCAAAATCAGTTAATGCACAGCAGTCCAAAAAAAGCCCCAAGCGATTAAATAGGCCAATACCAGAACAAAGTCCAGCTTTAGTTACAAATATCAGGAAAAAAAACCCAGTAGCTGGAAATAAGCGTATCTTTCCAAACGTATTTTGTCCTGGATTTCTAGTGGCCCATTCTTGCGCTTCCAGCTGTTCGTGGTGTCAGGAGCACATTACCCTCCCGCCGTTGCTGTGGGAGCTGGCTCTTTTGCACGGGAGGTTAGCGCGAGGAATCATTTTGATCTTTCTGTCTTGAACTAGGTTTGCAATAGAAGTGTTATATAGCTCCTCTTTGTTTTTTCAGAGTGAAAGAATTGAAAAAGGCCAAGGAACTTGAAGATACGCAGCAGCATCCCGTAGCAATGTGACATTGCTTTTCAGACTGTTTTCATTTTCTGTTTTTAGCAGAGACATGCAACAACAACAAAAATACCCACTGCAGTCCTGGAAATACCAGCTGCAGGATTTTAACAGTAATGTTTTGGTCATTGCATTTGCACTTTCATGGACAACTTTTAATTTGTTCAGCAAGACATCTTGGAACTCAATCTTCTGTTGGATCATGGGGAAAACAAAAGACACCAGGAGGAAATTGCGAGTTGCTTCATTCTCCGAGAAGGAAGAAGCGATTAATTATCCTTTTCATATAGGGCTGTATTAAACAACATGTGGAACTGTACAAATATTATACCAAAAATATTGCTAAGAAAAGGTGGGAATGCACAAGCAACACAAGAATGCTGTTCCTGCACCTGTCAGTCATCTCCAAGACACTGAAGCTTTGAGAGTCTCGGTGGAGGGGCTTAGATCAGTACATCTTTATTGGGTCCATGCATCCTCATTTCCTTCGCACTTCTGTCCTTTGTGTTTTATTTAAATCTCTACAGCACACTTAATGCAACTTTTTAAATCTGCAGGTTTTTAATACATCCCGTGGGAACTTACAGAGGGGGTTGGTGTATGAGATGAGCGGGTAATGCATGAGGAACAGAGAGAGCAGCTTAAGCAAGTTTTAAAAAGTTTTTTTGGTATTTTTACTAGAACCTGCAAACATATCAATTGTCATGTACTTTCTCTCATATTCAGCACTTTATTTTCTAGCCTTACTTTCATGTACTATTATTTTAATAAGTTCTTAAAATAATTTGTAAAACATGTAGCTTTTTGTCTTAAGTACTTGTCAAACCTCTTGTCGTTTTGCGGAGTCACATACATTTGTTGCCTGGACATTTTATACCACCTAAAGATCAGAGTGGTGCTGCATTCTGGCCAGTAAATTTCTTATTTTGGCTACTTCATCAAAATCTGGGCAGTTTCTGTATATATAGAAGGTAGAAATGGAAAATGAGAAAAAATATTTGAAAGGGAATATATTGATTAATTACTAAATATTTTATTCACAAAGGGTCAATAACTTGGCAAGATAAAATTATTATTTGTATAGTTTTGTCTGAATGAACGAGAAGAGTGTGGATGTATTGTTTGTACATATTGTATATATTAAAACAAAGAGATATGTGCATGAACTCAAGAAAAAGAAATGAACAAAGCAAAGCATTAGTGGCTATGGTCTGTAAAATGAAACAAAAACTTTATTTCACTATAAGAAACTTTATTTTAAATGTTCTTTAGAAGAACATTTTTGCTAAAGCATGACTAAATGGCAAAAAAGAGCTACTGTATTTAGACTTAGGAAAAAAAGGCAGAGCAACATTACTTTAAAAAAAAAAAAAAGAAAGAAAAAAAAGGATATGTTTACATTTGATTTTGGCTACCAGGAGTTTGGTTTGGTTGGTTTTAATTTATTGATTCCTTCCTTCTTTTTTTTTCCCCGTCTTCTTTTTTTTTTCTTTTGCCAATGGTGCCAAGTAATGTGAATGCTAATATTGCTTAAGAAAATTAAGTTACTTTTGCAAAGCAGATAATCATAAGAGTACAAAAACCGTATCTAGCTTAACACCATACACTCACTCCAATAAAGAACACTTAGAATGAACATAAAATGAAAAAAAAAAAAAAAAGAAATAGTACGAAAGTAGAAAAATATGTCTCACATTTTCATATCTCCTGCTGGAAGTCAGAAAATGTAATAAAAATTGCACAAAAAATTTAAAAAAATTAAGTAAAACTTAAAAAAAAGATGCAAACTGATCTTGTAGGGGTGTCATGGTATATTGCTATTTCCACATAGTGAGGAGCCAAAGAAATTAGATTTTTTTAAATTGAACTACTAATTTAAGACTGTCACAAATTCTTCGCCATGGGAACCAGGTTCTGATCTTTATTACCGAGGAATGTAAGGGAAGAAACTCCCGAAGTCCGTGTCGTTATTGTGGGTTATGTAGATGTCCGAGATCAGAAGCTGCTCCCGTGTGTTTGTTTTGCTCGTGGCAGTTTGAAATTTCTGAATGGACTGGTGTAAATTTGAGATTGTTAGTTTTGGAATAGTTGTTCTTGCTTGATCCCGGCCACCAACCGCAATGTTTAAACGCAAGGCTTGTTGTGAAGCCTAAAAATATTCACACATAAGAAGCTTTTAAACTGGTGTCTTTAAAAGAAGAGTAAAAACAAAGATTGTGGCAAAAAAACTGGGGTCAGTGCTCTTGGTGCCTTTTCTATAATTGTACCTGTTTTTAATTACTTCTTTTCACTGCCAGCATTGAATTACAGTAGATGTGCTATAGCTCATTATCAGAATTCTCTTGTACATTTCTGAACTGCTGCTTTATGACCTGATTCAATTTAAAAACAAAAAAAGAGAAAAAACGAATGGCCTGGCGCTCACGCTGTGCCTGTGGGCAGCCCCATAGCCTCGATTTACTGTATGGAATTGGAACCTTAGCCGTTAAATTTTTCTCTCGCGCAAAAACGGGACAGGAGATGCCGAAGAATCTCCTTTGGGATGAATTGGAAATGCTCTGTATTAATACTGGAAGAACTCTGACATTTTGAAACCGAAATGTTGCTCCCATTAACCAGTACCTGACAATATAGAATCGACCTTTTCCTAACAAGAGTAGTGACCTCAGTGGAAATGTTTTAACTCCCTGTCTTTACAGAAAATGATTCAGTGATATACAGAGCTATTTCAAATTACTCTTCCAGATCCATGGGCCTGGTGGTGTATCTACTAATCTAGATCCTGCTTCAGCCAAACGTTTAAGCGTGTACTTGCTGTTAAACGTGCAGGCAATTCCGCGGGCGCAGCAGGACTGCCTGCACGGTTAAAGCCAAGTACAGCTTCCGAGTGCTTTGTTGTGTCGGGCCACGATCCTTCGGTGTATCGCTGGGGAGTTGGACAGACTCCCCCCGCAGCGAAGTGATTCTGCTCACCCTTTTCTTGGTTGTGGAACTTACATTTTCACGGAAGATAAGTAAGTGCAGCTTTCCGGGAAAACTCAAATTCCCAAGTGCCAGGAGCCAGATCTTCTGTCTTCTGATAATGGCATCGCTCCTTTGTGAAACACATTCGACAGCAGTAATACTGTGTGAAAGAAATACAGAATATAACATGAACCCCCTCTCTGGTTGCACGCTTATGGCAGTTCCACACAATAGCTGGTGCCCAATGGGGGGTCCCCAAGACTTGCATGTAAAACTAGTATAGATGTCTTCTCTTTTGTAAGTTTTATTTTTGTAACCGTGCATGTAAAGCATCACTGAATCAATGGATCTGTTGAAGAACTCAGCTGCTGGAACCATGCAAAATGTTTTGAATTGCCCTTAAAATATGGAAAATGTTTTCTGAATGCTTTATATTCTTTCTGCTGTAAATTAAAAACAAAGAAAATTTCCCCATACAAAGCGTGTGCCTTTTTTTAAACGCATCTCTTCCCTCCTAGTTTAAAAGAGTGATGTAGTCCTTTAGGCGCTGTAAGTAGCCATAAAAGAATGCATTTCTTCTACTACGTGACCTGCTTGTAAGTAGCATCTAGTTTCTTACGGGTTATAATCCCAACAGCCCACAGCCTACCGCGAGCGGGCGTGCAGCCCCTGGAGCTTGCTGGGATTCACTGAAGGCAACGACACACTCCCTGGCTCCGCAGCCCCTTCTGCCGCTCTATTCCAGCGTGTAACCTGCGTCTGCTGTGGCGAGCAGCAGCTTTGCGAGGACTCTATTTCTCGGGCAGCGAACTCTCCGGGTCTCCTGCCGGAGTGCCGCCGACCATTGCTGGTCTGCAGCTGCCCCGCGCAGCCCTGCCAGCCCCGTCCTGCTCCGCTTCAGCAGCTGTCTCAAGCCCCAGGACACGGCTCCGCAGGCGGCTGCTGGACGAAGCCTGTAACCACCAGTCACGCTCCCTCTTTCTCCCCCCGAGGCCCTCACCCCGTGCAAAAACTTTTTCATCTTGAGTGTTGCGCACTCTTACAGCAGACGGGAGAACTGTTTTAAAACCACGGGCGCTGGGTACCCATCTACCCGTAATATCGAAGCTTCACGTTACAGGCTTTGCCAAGATGACTGCGACTACAGGGAAGCGTTAAAAATCCATTTTGTCCTTAAAATACAAGTTCTGCCCAGCTGCAGCTAGCAGCCTGGTTTTCAAGGCAATATGCTGTAGTTTTTCAAATTTGGAAACATTCTGTGAGATTGTGTAAGGTGACATAAACTACATATTTATAAATATTTCACCAGCCCTTAGATGGTCTCGGTTCTGATTAGATTTTCTAACAGAACTTAGAGCAGTTCTATATAATCGTATATACATGGCAGATACATACGCATTATGGGTGACTAACATTTCTGAGATCAAATTATTTTCACTCCTCTTCAGTAGACGATCACTTTCAGGGCAGGGAATCTGGGCTTTTCATGAGAAACCATGCGCGCCTAGTAGTAGAATGCTAAATCCTACATTGTGCACAAAGCAGAGGCGAATCTTGGTGGTAGCCAAGAGGCCGGCAGATGCAGGAACCTAAGAGGTCACACTTAATAACACAGTTATAGTAATAACTGAGAATTAATAGCTAACTATTGCACTGAACAAATGCACAACTTACATGAACCAACCCTCAATGATGCAAATTTTGTACCTGACTACAAGGCTAGCCTAACAGGGAAAAACAGCTTTAATAAATTAATCATCCAGTCTGTGAGAGACTATGTTAGTACTATTATGAGTAAGTTCTTCCAAAACCCAGGACCACAACAGAAGATGAGATTCCATTAAGAGTGTTTCTTCTGGACTACAGAGAAACAAGTTTAATTATGTTTCTCTTTAAGAATAAATCAGCATTTAACTCCCCAATTTTCTCTTTTATGTGCCTGTTAATTCCTGGCTGCTTCTTTAGCATCGTGGTGGGTTGACCCTAGCAGGAAAGTAAGCACCTACCAACTCCTCACTCATTTCTCTGTCTCCCTGCTTCTCCCCAGCAGCATGGGAGAGGAGAATTGGAAGAGCAAATGTGAGAAAAAAAATGACTGGGGTGCAGTAAAGGCAGTTTTGTAAGTGAAGGCAAAAAAGGAAAAGAACCAAAAATAAGTGATGCAAAGGCAGTCACTCACTGCCTCCCACCAGCCACCTGATACCTTGGAAAGACCATCCCCCCACCCAGCTTTACTGCTGGGGATGATGTTATCTGTCGCGGAAAGGGCCTCCAGAAAAGCTGTGGAGGGTCGCTTTATCTGGGAGTGGAGCAATAGGACGAGGGGGAACGGTTTTAAACTGAAAGAGGGGAGATTGCGATGAGATCTGAGGCAGAAATTCTTGGCTGTGAGGGGGGTGAGCCCCTGGCCCAGGTTGCCCAGAGAAGCTGTGGCTGCCCCATCCCTGGAGGGGTTTAAGGCCAGGCTGGATGGGGCTCTGAGCAGCCTGGTGTAGTGGGAGGTGTCCCTGCCCAGGGCAGGGAGTGGAACAAGATGAGCTTTAAGGTCCCTTCCAACCCAAAACACTCTGTGATTCTGTGATGCTATGAACAGCCCTCTGGTCTGTTTGGCACAGCTGTGGCCCCTTCCAGCCTCTCACCTGCCCCCAGCCTGCAGGGGCAGCATGAGAAACGGAGAAGGCCTTGATGCTGTGTAAGCACTGTTCGGCAACAGACAAAACATCCGCGCGTTATCAACGCTGTTTTGCCCACAAATCAAAAGGACAGCAGCACACAGGCTGCGATGAAGAACACCACCTCCATCCCAGCTGGGCCCAGTACAAGCGTAACCCCACGAGGGCTCTGAGAAACGAGCCCAGTTCTGGGCTTTGGCCACATCAAGAGCCCTTCACAACCAGCAGGAGCCACAGGTACAAACCTACCAGGGCAGGCCTTCACCCGTCAGCACCTTCCACCCACCCTCAGGTGATGCAAGGCACATGCTGGTAGAATTTAAAACACAAGAACACACGCACACACCCACCCCCTTCCCCGCTGTATAAGCACAATATCTCAAAATCACCACATGGACCCAGTAGTTCAGGCCAAGTGTTTGTCAGCAAGGGGACATAATTTCACCACTTCTGAAGGTGCTACCACAGAGAGCTGGGGCCTCGCCCACAGAGGCAGCAGCCCCGAATTGGACACCAGGCCACATCCACGCACAGAGGCGGCACAGAGGAGCCGGACGTGCCCCGCCTAGAAACAGGGGCGGGGGGACGCACAGGGAGGCGGGAGCGGGGCGGCAGTGCGTGTGGGGGGGTGGGTGCACCCGTGCACTACATATAAGCACCGCTATCAGCTGTACAGGCCTGTCCCACACCCAGGCCGGTATAAGGGACGCTGTGCACAGCTGGCCTGGCCAGGCCCCGGCACCCCCCGCCCCAGACACCGCCCCGGCACGCCTCACGCAGCGGAGGGGGGCCGGGAGCGGGGAGGGGTGCGGCGGTGGTTCCTCTCCTCAAGCCTCCCCCGGCCCGCCCCCGCCTCAGGCCCGGCCCAACATCTCCCGCCACAGCCGGCTCCAGGCTCGCCCCCGCCCGCAGCCCTCGCCAGCGCCCCGGCCCCGGCCCCGCCCCTCGCTGACACCGCCCGGGCCCGGCTCCCTCAGGGTGCGGCGAAGGGGGGGGCTGCGCCCCCTACCCCGCTGCCGCGCGCCGAACGGCTGCAGCGCGCGCTTGCTGCGCCCGCGCTGCTCAGGGGAGGGGGCGGGGCCTCGCGGCACGGTCCACGAGGGGGCGTGGTTCCCTTTCGGCCCCGCCCCGGGGCGCCCAGGCCCCGCCCCGGTTCCCGTCACATCCCGGCGCCGGCGGGGCCGCGCGCACTTCCCCTCGGGAACCGCTTGGACGCCGCGGCCGCGCAGCCCGACCCCGCCGGCAGGATGTGAGTGCGGGACCGGGGCGTCTGGGGACACCCGCTGGTGGCGAGTGGCGGCGGGGCCGGCCGCGCCCAGGCGGGCGGTGGCGGCGGGAGCGGGGCCAGGCCTGCTGCGCAGCGCGGGCGGCCCGGCCCGGTGGGGCCGGCTGGTGTCCCGGGGCCGGCGCCGCCCGCGGGCGGGGGCTGCCGGGAGCGGCTGTGCGTGGCGCCGTGGGTGGTGACGCCGGGACGGGCCGTCGCTTGGCCCTGGCGCCCTGAGGCGCTGCGGGGGCCTGGGCAGCCCCGGGCGTCTCTCCGTAGCGGTGGCCGTGCAGCCGGAGCACCGAGCGAGCGCGTTCCCGTGACCGGTCTGTCGCTGTGCTTGGACCCGCGTCCCTCAGGAAGAGGTTTCACTTCCGAAACTCGGGTCTGGGCCCAGCGGGGGAGCGGTACTGAGGGGCGGCTGAAGTGCCAAAACGGGAGCGGTTGGTTGTGTTGTACGTGACTGCTCTTGAGCCGTGCCACAGGCTGCCTGGTTCGCTCGGGGTGTGTGTGTGTACATTTGTTGTCGCTAAATGTAAATTAGAAGTCGATGTGCGAATACAGCCGATAGTCAGTTTCAGCTCCTCTGAGTTGAGGATGCACTAAACAGCACACGCTTCTGATGCCAAAGAAATGAAAGCATGGAAAAGCAGATTGTACGGGTGGTTCTAGAGATACGCAGCAAAAGCTTGGCAAAGAGGTGAAAAGGTACGAGGGGTGTGTACAGAGGCTCTTGCATCTGTTAGGAAGACGCAGGGTGTAGCAGCTGGTGGAAGAACTCCACGGCCTGAGGTTATGAATTCAAAGCTGACCAGAGGTAAACGGCTGTATGTGCTGAATGCTTTTTCCTTTCCTGTGCTTTCTCTTGCCCCATGTCACCCATTTCAAAAGAACGGAGACAGAGGTGTGCACTGCAAGAGCGCGTAGTTACAATAACCATTAAGTAAGTTTTTGTAAACTACTGTAGTTTGAAGCTTGGTATTTGTGTTCGTACTGGAAAACAAGAACACCCCGAGCCCAAACGCTCGAATATTTGAGCCCTGTGAACCATTGTAGGAGTTGTCATGTGCCTTATTGTAAACGATAGTATTAGCAAGTCACTGCTATCTTTTAGTGTGTCAGGCAATTTGTTGGCAAGGTGTTGGGACACTGCATGACTTACCCCTATTGTCAGCTGTTAAAACATCACTTCTCCGGTATTTATTACAAGGACGCAAGCTCCCGGTTTTCAGGAATGTCAGATAACTTGTGTACTCTAAGCATATCCACTTCAAACTGAAAACACAGCCTGTTCAAAGCTAAACAGAATAGTGATGACTTTCTTTACTGCAGGTCAGCCACTGTCCCTGGAAGCTCAAATGCGGCTGCTGGCAGTAATCGTCGTCTTCAGCAGACTCAACATCAAGTAGATGAGGTAAAAGTCTAGTCTGGTGGCAGCGTAACCATTTTGCTTCAGGGAAGTTGTATAGCTAGAAGGGGTATTTTGGCCAAAGCAGTTTCCCCTTCATTAGATGAAGGGGAAGCCTAGTATCGTTCAGCTTGCTTTATTATACTTGTGTCATCTTAACTCTTCCAAAGGTTAAAGAAAAATAATAAAATCCATTCAGCTGGAGTGGGGAAGTAGAGAGAAGCTACCAGTGGCTGAACATTAGCTGCAAACTCTGTGCTTGAGGATTTGGCATAAGTAAAGATAAGAACCTTTGTTCTTACAGAGAACAAGCTTCTCTCTCATCAGTAGCAACGAAGGCCAACCGCCAAATATGACGTGTCCGGATTTCTGGGGAGTCCAAAAGCCAGGGTGGCTACTGACAGTACTTTTATTTTTTTTTTGACATGCAGTTGACTATCACATTTATATGCCTCAACTCCTTCTGAAGCGAGCTGGGAATTGTTTCCCAGGTTTAAGGGAATGCCAGCACAACTGGCACTGCTGACATTTTTAAAGTAGGTATTGGGGGCATCCAGCCACGGGTGAATTTCACAATTTTGTTTAAGCTTATGACTGGGTATACTGAGGGGTAATAGCCCCTACTTCTGGGAGAACACCGAGAGTACTGTGTGGTGCTATCTGTTGCCTACAATTAAGTTCCACAGCGGGTGATACAACTGGTAACTTACCGTAAGCATTAAACTGATGTAGGTGGTTGACATCATGAGAGTGAATGTGGACAAGGTTTTGGAGCGAGACCAGAAGCTGTCGGAGTTGGATGACCGTGCTGATGCACTGCAAGCAGGAGCTTCCCAGTTTGAGACCAGTGCAGCCAAGCTGAAAAGGAAGTATTGGTGGAAGAACTGTAAGGTAACTGTGGCTTGTCCACTTACACCGTGCAGTATTGCTGTTAACACTATTACAATCAGCTTCTCAAAAGATAAAAGTAAACTTGACTTTAGCCAATGTTATTTAAGTTATAGCGTCTTTTTTTTTTTTAAACATGGCATAGTGGTTAGGTGAGGTAACCAAAAGCTGGATTATCAGCCATGCCGCTTGGTGCGAGAAGACCTCGTCTAAGATGCTAATGGCCAGAGGGAAACACCTCAGTAATCTAAGGCTTTGCAGAACAGGAATTAAAAGGCCAAAAAAAGCATAGGTTGAGTTAATGTGCAGGAAATATTGGAAGGCAGAAGGAGCTCACTCAGACTCCTGTACTTGTGGGTGTTGGCAAAGGCTGGAGTCATCTTTGGTGACCAAAAAAACGGTGAAAGATGTGGTATAGGGGAAGAGTGGAAGTGATGTTTAATAGTTCTTTTACTGCTGCTTGTACTCTTACCAGAGCCAGGCTTTGCATGGAGGCAGAGGAGAAAAGAACCTGTTGCTCCACTCTGCCTGTGCGCACAGCCTGCCATCTCTGAGCGGCAGTGGTGGGTCGAGCTTGATTACTGCAGAAGTTTTATTTGCCACGTCAGATCTAGCACACGGTGCGAAAGTACCTTGCGGGGCTGCTTTCCTGTACCCTAAAGGCCAGTTAATGTTGATGCATGGTTTGTAGTAAGTGTTGTGTGGCTTTATTTTCACAGATGTGGGCAATATTGATAGCTGTTGTTATCATTATCATCATCATCATTATTGGTAAGTTTCACTAAAATGGGGGTTTCTGGTAGAGTTGGAATAGATGGTGTTAATTCACTGACTGGTGCAGCAAATAAAGCCAGGACACTCAAATGGGAGTGTATTCAATGTGAATTTGAAGTAGCAGTGACTGCCTTAACAACGGTGGCCTGCAGTGAGTGGTAAATTGCAACCGCTGCGGGAGTGGCAATAGCTGAATCTCGGACAAGGGTGAGAGTGGAAATAGCGGTGACTTGGGAACCAGGAACAGCCTTGGGTTTTACAGCTGTGTGTTGCAGAAGTGTGAGTAGAAATTCCATTTGCCTCCCTTGTCCAGATTGGTTTTTCATCCGTCAGCTTCTTGCCAGACGAATCGGTTTCAGCGTGTCAGTCCCAAGTCTGCTGCCGTAGTAGATGTTTTTTTTAAATGTAGTAGGCTTTTTTTTAAAGTAGAAACTTTGCTGTTGGGTGAAATGATAGTAATCTTGGGTCAGGATAGCAAGCTGGGGAACACAGAGTTCAGTCTTGGGCTTGAATTCTCATGTAATTCCCCAAGTATTTCATGGGAGGACAAAGATTAGGTTTGTGCTGTAATACAGCAACAAACACTGTGGTAACCGTTGGCAACAGATGTGTCGTCCTGGGTGAGAAATACCAGTGTGCAAGCACTAAGGAAAGCTAAAACTAGGAAACCAACACAGGAAGCTCTTAAACCCCTCGATAGCCACCTCTAGTGCCTTAAATTCTTCAAGCGCAGGATTGTTACGGGGAGGGGCTGAAGGCGACTGTCCTTTGTCCAACTGTTTTCTTCTCTTTGTAGTTCTGAGTGTGCCTTCATGAGTTACAGGAAGAAACTCAGACCAACCGAAGGTGCCAATCTCCAGCCTCTCCGCCGCAAACCTGCTGCGTTTTCAGCCTGTTTACTGCTGTTTGAAGCAAAACTATTTTGATTACTGAAATGTAGCTAACTTCACCCGGTTGCCTTAAGACACTCCTGCCATAAATGACTAACGAGCACAGCCCTCCCGGTGCACGGTGCCTTGTTCCCGGGGCGGAGCTGCTGCCGGGCTCCGCCCTCGCCTGTGGGGTTGGGTCGCCGTCCTTCCCGCCCCGCCCCGGCCCCGGCCCTCCCCGGTGCATCCCCCTGCGCGCGGGGGCGGGGCCGCACGTGGCGGCGGGGCAGGCGCGCGCGCACGGGGGCCGCGTGCGGCGGCGCGTGAGGGGCGGGGCGGTGGTCGCGCGCCCCGCCCTTCCCGCCAATAAAGCGCCTCCGCCCGCCCCCTCCCCTCCCCGCGGGGCGGGGCGCGGCGCACGTGGCCGCCGTGTGTGGGAGCGGGGCCGCCGCGTGCGGCCGCCGTTACGTAAGGGCGGGGCGGGGGCGCGCGCGGGGCTGGCGGTCGCGACCCGCCCGCGGCAGGCGGGGCGGGGGGGCGGCGGGAGGGCGAAGCGGCGGCCGCCCGGAGCCGCTGGGGTCTGTCTCCGCGGGGAAAGGCGCTACCGGGCGGTGATCGCGGGGGCGCGTGCGGGAGGGTCGGCCGGAGTGGGGGGAGCTACCCCGGAGGAGGGGCCGGTCCGGCGGCGGGGGGGGGGGAGGGGCGGCGGCGTCTCCCGCGTCCCCTCGAGGCCGCGCCGGTGTCTCCCGCAGCAGACCGGCCGGGCACGTCCCTGTCCCGGAGGCTGAGGGGCTGGGCCGAGGGCCGATGCCCCTGCGCCGCGGCGGTCTGCGGGTCGGCGATGGACGTGCGCGAGCTCCGGGGCGGCAGCTCGCAGCGCGGCGGGCCTTGGCCGGGGGCTGGCGACGAGCGAGAGGAGGCGGTCAGCGCAGCCGGACCGGAGCGAGAGCGGCGGGGCGCCGCGGGCCCCGGCTGCACCGTCTGTGCGGGAGCCGGCTCCAGAGGGAACGGGCTTAACGGGCCGAGCTCCGGCGGGACCGACCCCTGCGGCCGCCGGTCGAAGGGCTGCTCGGCGGCGAGTTTCCAGAGGCAAAGCAAAGTTAACAGGTAACTGGCGACGGCGCGCGGCACCCGCCGTCCTGTGGCCGGAGCCGGGGCAGAGCCCGCTGGGGCGGGAGGAGCCGGCGCCGCTCCCGGGGCCCGCCTCGCGGAGCGCCCCGCGCCTTCCTCATCGGCTCTTTGGCTAATTATTAGATTGGCTGATCCAGGTACGTCAGTGGCCCTTTTGTGGCTTCTCTATGTACTCAGTCTAAAGACTGCATTTGGCAGCAGTAAAGCAGAAATTACTTAAATAATATTTTTCCCAAAAGTTCAGAAATTCATTGGTGTGCTAATTTATTTTTTTTTTATTAAAAACAAAAAAGCGGTTCAAGAGCTATAATTTATGCAATGTTGAACTGGCATGTAAGGTTAACATGCAAGACTTGAACTCACTTAGTAATTTATATAGTAAGAGAATGATACTAATAAAAATGCCAAACGGGCAAAAGTTATTTAAAATAACGGTGTTCGTATCTCATTTGTAGGATTAGAATCGATCTGTGTTTTGGGATGTTTTCTTATTATTTTCCAGTCAGTGAAATAAGTAAAAGTAAGAAAAGGGAGATTTTGCTTGCAGCTGTGGAGGCCAACAACTCTGTTAAAAGTATAATAAAGACCCCTGAATCGCGTGAGGAATGAAATCTTTGCATCAGGTGTATTTTGAGGACCTCATGTTTCCCTGAAGTGATTACAATCAGATGCACACTTCAAGGCTAGAAAAACACGTATACGTAAAGAATCAGCATCTACTGATGGTATTAACACCATAAAGATTTAGAAAATCTAGAGTAAACATCAGCTTATTTTTAGTTGCTAAGCATCTTAGCAAGCAGATTGGTTATGATGTGACTTTGCGGTCCGTGACATGTTTGAGCTGAAAAGGAGCAAAGTAGAGGAGAAAAGATTAAGTAGCAAAGAAGTGAGAAAGACACAACGGAAAATATAGTGAATGAGCATTAGGATATTTCTGAATATCCTGTGACTCTGTGGCTAAGCCCATAAAATGTTAATTTAGTGAATAATTTTAATTAGTTGACAGAAAAGAAGCTCCTATACCAGAAGTCTCCGGTAAAGTTTAACTTCTGTTTTACAGTGATCAGCTGAATTGGAGCCAGTCTCAGAGAGATCTGATGATGATGATCCAAGAAATGAAAAGATGTTTGCCTGAAGAGAAAAGGAGTTCCAGCAAGCCCAGTACCATCAGTGCTCTCAACTATGCCTTGCAGTGTGTCCAACAGGTCCGAGGTATGTGTGGAAAAAATCTGGGAGCTATATAGCAGCTTGGTTTGAATAGATGTGTCTGGCAAATAACATAAAAACAAGTGAAAGCATTGCAGTTATCCTGCAAACAATTGACTTTCTGAAGCACTGTGGGTTGTTTTTTTTTTAAATAATCTTTTCTATTGACATGCCCACCTACTGCTTCTCCTTTCTTCATGATCCTATAGCTAATCGGTGCACTGCTGATAACTTTCTGTGTATATATTGAAAAAAACAGCATTCCCATCCCACTTCAAAAAATTTTTGGATAGTCTGTGTTTTCCAAGAGAACTGAGTAGCTAAAATTGTTCTTTTGCCATCATGTCCTGTACTTTCTACTTCCGCATGCTCGGCTTCTGTAACATTAATAGTCTCTCCAAGAGTATAATCAGTATTCCTTTTTCCTTTGTCACTACACAGACCTTCCTCATCTTACCTTGGACTTCACCAAAAAGATGACAAAAGTACAAGGGCTGTAAGAAATACTTTCAAAATAGTCTCCTTACTGACTTCCTTGTGTTTGTTTTGCTTTTCCTGTTTTTTTTTTTTTCAATTAGCAAACAATGACTTTTTCCAGGCTCTGAATGACCGAAGAGCGTTTCAGACAGATGTGATGACATACAGCATAGAAGAGTTGGTGGCAGTTGCATCTGAACATACTCCAAAAAACACTGTAAGGAATTCAGGCACACTCAAGGAGTTCATCACGTGCCGTTTCACTTTCCATTTAGTCTCCTTATATCGTTTTGTGGAAATAGAATCTGTAAAATTAAAAAGCCTTTAAGTTTTAGCCAGACAGGCCTTTGTGTTTTAAAAGGTAGATCAAGACTACTTCTTATCTGTTCTGACTCAGGGTGTACCCAACAGCAGTAAGTGAAGACATACCTTTTCTTCTTTTTTCCTTTTTTTTTTATTTTGCCAGAAGCGACAAATATCTTTGAGAACCTTATTTGAGAATTCATTTGCAGCACAGTAATCTCTTGAGACGGACTTAGCAGAATGTTTTCAAAGTTGATCAAGTTCATCGTTGTGAGAGACTTTGGCTTCTGTTTGTACTCCTGGATTTAATTTTTTTTTCTTAATTTGCAGAATGTGTCATGCTTTCTGGCTCTGCTTTAAAGAAAAGAGTGGTTTTTGATATTCAGTACTGTTAGATGCGGCATCAGAAATATTGCAAATGCTTTCTACTTGAAAAGTTCTCAGAATATTTTTATATGGGGAATTGTAGTGAATACTCTGAAATTTGGGGAGAAGTGCGTGGAGTGATAACCAGTCATTCTGAACAATGATAAGCATCATTGTAATTTGTTTCAGTTTTGATATTGTAGTCTTATTAGCATTTGTAAATCGTGAGTAAGCTACTGTAGCGTTGAAGATTGTAGTAGCTCATGCAGAACGTTAATTGGACACTTAAGAACACATTTTTGAACCTCTGTCTTAGGTTGCAGTGTGTGGTGGGTTTGGGTTGGTTTGTTTTGGAGTTGTTCTGGTTTTGTTTGTTTATCCTTACAATACTGCTACCATGCGTTGTGGGAGGATTGTCTTTAACGATGTTTATTTTGCAGGACACATTTGTGGCGGTGTTTTCCTTGCTTTCGGGACGCATGGTGCATATTTCTGAGCAGGCAGCATCCATTCTAAACTGTAAGAAGAAAGTGTTGGACTCCTCCCGGTTTGTAGAGCTGCTTGTCCCTCAGGATGTGAGTGTGTTCTACACACACACCGATCAGTCCCACCTGCCGCTTTGGAATGTGGAAAGTCAAGCAGGTGGGACTTGGCAATGCTCTTAAATGCTTTATGTGTCTTTCTGTCTTTGCAGAATGAGGATAGAACAGTTCATTTTAAAGGCTTATGCTAGCTATACACATAGGCCACACTTGTTCCCCTTCTGCTTTGAAAACTTGCGTAGCTACGCAGCTGGCCTCCTAGAGGCTTGACTCTTACTTGGGGTAGGTAAAAGGCAGATGCTTTGTTGTTTTGCGTACCGTCTTACTCATTGCAAATGTTTCTGCCTTTTTAAAAAGGAACTAAAGGTCTCATGGTGAGTTTAAGTTGTTTAACGTACATCTTACAGTTGCTTAGGTGATTTGTCTTTATGGTCCGCTTGCAGCCTGCTGTGAGCACAGCTCACTGAACCCAAGTTTTAAGCTGACTTGCTGTTTAGTGCTGGATGTGCCTAAATGATGACTTTAGAGTCCTATGTTATTTGTGAGCAGTTCAAGTGTAGCTCTTGTGCCCACCTCGCCGTGGGGCTGTTCTGCATCAGAGCTGGGAAGGCCGAGATCCTTGCTACCAAAGGATGTGAGGCATCAGAGGCTGCTGACGCTCACATGCCAGGGATTCCACAATTTGTAAGCCAGTCACGTGCCTACCCAGCAGAGCAGTGGCACCCCTATACAGTAGCTGTTATTTTCTTACTGTGAGCTGTTAATGAATTGTCCTCTCCCCATAACTCTTGGCTGCGTATAGTTTTTGATACGTGGCTCATAAAGCCAGGAATTTTTGCCTTTCCTTTCCACAGTGATGCACTGGCAAAAGGAGTTTTTCAGATCATATGCGTTTCCTCTGAATTTAGTTCCAGGTCAGCCATTTCTCCAAGAGTGAGTGGGCTGGAGGAGAGAGAGAACATTTGAGGTGGGAGCAGACTGTTGAACAGCTGATTCAGTAGCTAATAAGGAGCAGGTTGTGAGACTTCAGACTTGCTCAGAAAGTCTGGACAATGCAGAGTTTAAAGGATACTTTTAAGGTGACCTTTTTAAGGATATTAACTGGTACTTTCAATGTGTGTTCTTTTTACTAGCTTCTCTGTATGAATGTGCCCAGGTGAAATCCTTTTTCTGCAGAATCAGGCAAGTACATTAATACACTTTTATGTTTGTGAAGGCTGGGCAAAGGGTACAGTAGTGGGCAGAAAGAGTGTTCTGTTGTTAAAACTGACCAAAGTGAGCTCGTGGAACTCCATTACAAAATTGACTTATTGTATTTAATATTGGCATCCAGCAGGACATTTTGGATATCTTTCCCATAGTGATGCTTAAACTTGCATGGGGATAGAAGGAAAGCCTTTCATACGTGTTTCTTTTGGACCTGTCAGTTTCCTTCAGTACTGTTGTGCAGGAGAAGAATGATGTTGTGAAAAATTGCAGCTCCCCCTTCTACAGTTTAGAGTGCAGGCAAAAGGTGTTTTTGCTTAAGATTGCTCGAGAGTTTGTGACAGAGGCAGTAACAGAAACTCAGCCACCTGAGTCCCTGTATGAGACCTGAATCATGAGATACTACTTGCTGTCACTGTAGATGCAGTTTGTTGCTTTGTGCCTGGCTAATTTGGTGCTAAAAGAAGAAAGAAAAATTGAGATTGGCCTGTAGTCTTCAGTGCAGTTCTGTTTCAGACTCGGGTGGTCTCTTGATTTCAGTAAGAACTGTTTCCTTCTGAGCAGATATAAAACTTATTCTGTCTGTCAGTCAATCATTGATTCATTCATCTGTGTTTCAAAAGCCCGATTTCTAAATCACCTTTGTCTCTTGAATTGCGTAAAGGCACTTGGAATATCAGGACAGATGTCAACTTCAAGTTGGGGGAGCTGTTTGTAGGATACATAAAAGTTTTGCAAAAGTTTTTCTTCAGATTTTCATATGACATCTCTCCTTCCTTTATATAACAGATCCTTGTGATTATGTGGGCTTCATGACTAAAAAATATTTTCTCACAAGCACATACTAGGCTAATGTATGAAAATGGGTTTTTGTAGGTGAAACTCCTACTATATCCAGTTTCCATTTTTATCTTTTTTTTCCAAAAGGGGGAGCTGTTAGTAGTATTTCTTATGACATTAACTCCTCTCTACAAACATTTTACAAAGCTAAGTGTGGAATAAGAAAGTAACCTTTAGTGTAAGTGATAATGTCCAAACGTTCATCTCAATTCTTTCTGTCAGAGATGGGTAAGATACTGCAGTTATAACAGGTGAAAAAACACTTGCAATAGAAACAGGCAATTGCTAATGTAGTTGTTACAAAGCCCTGGTTAAGATCTCATCTAGGATGTTGTGTGCTGCTACTGCTCACACATGTTCATGGGAGGAGGACAGCAATCAAAAAACAGCAGTTATTTGTGAACCAAGGCCAGAGGGGTCTTATTTATGTAGGTCAGTGAAACAATACTTGTGAGAGACAGATTTTTTTTTTTTTTCCACAAGAATGGTACAGAATAAACAACAAACAGAAAAAGAACTGTTTAACTTGAAGGAGAGCACAAGATCAAATGAATGGTTCTCGTGAATTTGGACTGAGAATTAGCAAGTGGTCTTTAACCATTAGAGCGATGGCACTTCTAGAACAGCCTCGGAATGCAAGTATTGGAGGCAAAACACCTACTCAGTTTTCAGGGGAGTGAGATCAGTATTGCTGAATGTGTTGGCCTTGGATCGTGAGGGAGTGTGTGTAGGACCTCAGGAGATTCTGATTATCTGGGTCTGTGTGCTCAGCATAACTTGCCTGTGCAGGGCTCTCAGCCCTGGCGTAAAGTATCTGAGTCTTGAAACCACTGCCTTAATCCCTTTTACTTTTTCTCAGGGGTGGTAAAGATCAAGAACAGGAAACGCGTTGTTACCCCTTCCGAATCACCCCGTACTTGGTCCATGTGTGTACTTCTGTCCACGTGGATGCAGAATCCTGCTGCTTAGCTTTGGCTGAGAAAATTCACTCTGGATATGAAGGCAAGTCGGGAGACACCAGTGAAAAAACCAAGGCAATAGGAAAATGCAGTATATGAAAGTCTGCTTCCTTTGTTCAGAACTTGTGCTTGGGTAATCTCACCTGTGTAATTTGCAGTTTGTGTGTGTGTGCATGCATGTGAATCCAGAGCATCTGTGCCTTTTTGCAAGGCCCCAAAGCATTTGACCTCTTCTCACTATTTTTATTTTTGAGAAGTCTGTAACACCTGTTTCTATGAGTTACTGGTCAGAAAGCAGGGAGAAATTAAAAAGTTTGGGAGCCAGTAACTTTCTATCATGAGCAAAAGTAACGGTTAGGTTTTCTGTCTTGGTGCATATTTTGTTTCAGTGTATATATCTTTTTCTATTAGCTCCTCGAATTCCTATGGATAAAAGAATCTTCACCACCACTCACACCCCTGGATGTGTTTTTCTTGAGATAGATGACAGGTGAGATTTGAATCTTAAGACCTGTGAGGTGTGTATGGAGAGGTAGCAAAACATCCTTTGGTGATGCAGCTGGATACCGAAGTAAAGTTGTTGAACTGTGCAGTTGGCAATAGTAAACTAAACAAAGTAGTTTTGTGTTAGTACTGTCATGGAAAATCATCTACTGTTCCATGGACGTAATCTCCTTTGTTGACTTAAAATGTGAATTAAACAGAACTGTAGTCAGTTTTTGTTATCCAGGGCAATGGGGACCTGTGGCGACACAGACAGTGTAAAACCCACATAACGCAAAGCTCTGGGGATCACAGTGTGGTGATGCAGCCGTACTGAGAGGAGTCATAAATTTGACCAGACTAAAGCTGTCTTCTGCAAAGCCACAGGAGTGTTTTTACAACACACTTTGCAGCATCTATGTCAGATTTCTTACTAACGTTTTGCCTGTGACCTGTTTCTTTAAGATCTCTTTCTTTATTTTTCCCCTCCTTTGCATATAGACAAGCACAAAACTGCCTGCGAATGTGAAAATCTGTTAGATCTCCAGGCACAGAAATGGTTGCCATCGGTATTTACATGTCTGCATTGGACTGGAGGATTATTAGATGGGCTGGAAAATGTTCTGTAGCCTTAGTTCTTGCCATTGTAGATCCTGCACGGGGACTTTACTGACAAGCAAAGGGTTAAGGATGTAAATACTCAAAACTATGTTATAATCAGTGATAATGTGTTTGGGTTTCAGAGCAGTGCCTTTGTTGGGTTACTTACCTCAGGATTTAATTGGGACATCCATACTGATGTATTTACACCCAGAAGATCGTCCTTTGATGATTGCTGTTCACCGGAAAAGTAAGTACAGGTGCTTTAAGAGGAATTCCTACTGGTTTTAACATTCTTTCATTATCATATTGATTGATATGTGACCGATCTGCAGTCTAGACAAAAATAAATGAATTAAAGCAACCAGCTTCAGGTCAAAGCAAATTCAAACCCAAAGTTTTAAAGGACCCCAGTCATTAGTGTTTGTGTTTGCACTACTGTGTCATAATGTAAAATAAACCTTATTTCTTGATTGTGTTTTGTGGCTTTTTTCAGTCCTGAAATTTGCTGGCCAACCCCCTTTCGAACATTTACCTATTAGATTTTGTACTCAAAATGGGGATTATGTTATACTGGATACCAGCTGGTCCAGTTTTGTGAATCCTTGGAGCAGGAAAGTGGTGTTCATCATTGGCCGACACAAAGTCCGGACGTAAGTCAGCTGTAGAATTGATCTATTAAAGTGCTTCTCATTGAATACTCTGCAAAACGAAACAGTCTCAGTACTGAACTAGAGACATAATGTTGCTCCTGCAGTCTGACAACTACCTAGCATCTGTCTTGCAGCCCATTCCTTCAGAATAGCATTAGTCTTGTTTATTAAGTATGAAAATAAATAAATCAGTTTGAAGTAAAAGGCAGTCAGATCTTTTTTAGCATATATTTTTGCACATGGTTGATGTCCAAATACTGTGACAATGGACACGTCTAAATCAAAATACCAGTTTTAGACAAGCTGAGTAAAAGCTGAAAAGAAATGTAAAAAGTAGATCACACTACAAATAATTAGTTTACATTTATTCATGATTGGCTCACAAAAAAAATGTTACTTGATGGACATGTAGCCAAAATCACCTTCTGGCTTGTTTTCTTCTGGAACATTCACTTGATACAGAATCTAAATATTTACCAAAGTAACCTGTTTTAAAAATGCAATTAGTATTGAACGCGCAAGTTAGTTTTTCCTTAGTTTCCAAGAGATTTGGAAATATGACTGTCTGCCTTCCTCTTACTTGGTTTCTCTTGTAGGAAATGGCTTTTTGGGGTGACCTTTTGACTTTTCAAAGTGATCTTTTATTCAAGATTTTATGGGGTGTGAATTTGTCTTCTGAGGGAAGGCGGCAGAGGGGTAGATGCTTGTCAGCCTTTACTGGGGTCACTGTGGTGGTGGTACTGACTTCCCCGCAGCTTCCCGTGAAGCGCTGCTCTCCTAGCACCGCCCTGCTCCCCTGGCAGAGCTGCTAGTGGAACAGATTACATCCCTTTGCGTTGATTCAGCGAAGCAGTCAAAATAAAATAATGATAATTAAAAAAAAAAAATCTGTTCTAACTCTTTTTATAGCTGGCTTTTCTTCATCAACTTAAAATTAACAGTGAAATTTTGTTGGCTCTCTCCAGAAGCCCTCTGAATGAAGATGTCTTTGCTGCAAGAAGTAAAGAAATGAGCAGTGTTGAGAAAGAGATAAGAGAATTGCAAGGACAAATTTACAAGCTGCTCCTGCAGGTAAAGAAGAAAGAATTTCAGAACATTGGCTGGCCTTCTGAATGAGAGGCTAAAGAAACGTGGGTCTGTTTAGCAGACTACTTTGGGGATGATCTGTTAAAAGGTCTGAAAGGAAAGTTCTGATTGGAGACAAGCTTGTGTGACAGCATTAAAAATATGGCTCTGGGTTGCCCACCTCATTAGAGAAAAATATTTTGTTTGACATATTTGCCAAGTCATTATATGGAAGGATAAATCTGCATCCTGAAACAGCTTTAAGCACAGTAGAGAATTTTTCCCAAGCAAGTGGTAGAGCCCAGAGCGATACTGACTTTTCACTTAATTTTCTTTGTTTACTTGAAGTTCTGTGTTGCAAAGTGTATTATTCCCTTCTTTTTGTTCTCAAAGAGGATGATTTTTTTAAGTGCTATTTTTTTCCCTCATACAGCCAGTGCACAGCAATGTTTCCAGTGGTTATGGAAGCCTTGGAAGCAGTGGCTCTTATGAGCACTATATCAGCATAGCGTCTTCGAGTGACTCCAATGGGAATTGCGCAGAGGAAGTACAGGAACCAGTAAGTCTATAAATGAGTCACTGCCTGCGGAGTAGTAAAAGTACGGTTTTAAAAATGAAAATTTTTATCGTGTACATGTGCACCACTCATCGTGAATTTTACTGAAGTGGGAAGATATAGCTTTTTTCAAGCCAAGTGTACTTCAGTTGGTTAATTACAGAATGCTGGCTTTTGGTTTTTGCCCTTAATTTTGCTGACTAAAATGAGCAGATAGCTACTACGGTAGTTCACCAAAGTAAATTGAAGACTTGCTTAAGATCAGCCTTCTCAAAGAACCAGTGGACTCGGAGAAAAAAGTAGAAGAACTTTGCAACCAGAAAGGGGATTGATGCATGTGAAAGGGTTTCTGTTTGCTTGGGATTGTCTGATTTGTTTTAAAAAGGGCACTAGAGGTACAGCGTAAACTGCTATAGAAGAGAGTGGAAACAGTACTGTCCTAAAACAAACATTACAATTACCTAGTTTCCTTGTGAGGCTCCTGGGTAAGTCATCAGCTTATTCCCGCTCTCAAGGCTTGCATCAGTATCAGTCTCCCAAGTAACAAGCGATAGGACAAGAGGAAAGGGCCTCAAGTTACGTCAGGGAGGTTTAGATTGGATATTAGGAAAAAAATTCTTCACTGAAAGGGTTATCAAACACTGGACCAGGCTGCCCAGGGCAGTGGTGGAGTTGCCATCTCTGGAGGTACTGAAGAGCCGGGCAGACGTGAAGGACACGGGGTAGTGGTGGGTTTGGCAGGGTTATGTTGATGGTTGGACTCTGATTTTAAAGGTTCCTTCCAACCTTGACGATTCTATGATCTGTGATTAAAACATTCAAATGTTAAGGCTGTTTGAACTTTTATCATAGTTAATTTAATTAAATTAACCATGATAATTAGATTAATTAAATTTACAAATACCAATAGACACCAGACTTAGACTGACAGTCCCCGCTCCCTTTCAGTTTGGAGAGTACAAGAACCCAAACCCTTCTTAACAGTCTCCTATGGCCTCTTTTTATTAATTTTATTCTGACTTCACATTTTCACGTATCTCAAGATGACATTGCAACAAGTTTGCGCAGATGTCAACCGGATAAAGAATCTGGGACAGCAGCTGTATATTGCGTCAAGGAGCAAGCCGCAGAATGGAAATGATCAGGCTGTGGGCTCAGAAATGCTAGGAGGTGAGCTAATGTAATTATGATCCTTAAGGTAACGGGAACTCCTGTGTATCTATAGCCATGTGTTTTGCTAGCTGGTGTTATGATGAAGAATTTAAGATAGTGTTTGAGCATGGCACGAATGTGGGAGGTGTTTTGTTGTTTGTTTTGTTGTTTTTTTAAAAGAAAAAATCAACTAAAAAAAAACCAACCCCACCCCAAAAAAACCTCAGCAGATACAATAACTTTTTAGCTGGTCCCTGAGATATAGAGGAACATATGCGTTCTTTCTAGGTTAGTATACTTTTACTTTTTCATTTTAACATTTTCTAGTGAAAATGCAGGCTAGCTTGTAGCAAGTGTAAGTCTGCTATGAAAGCTTCCCGTAGCTACTTCATGTGGGGTCTCAGAAACAATCCGTAGGGTTGAAAACACTGCCCCGCTTCCCACTGAAGTAGTGGTTTAGTTATTGAGTGCTTAATATTATACTAATGTACATTATTTGCAGTTAGCACCTAGCACAAATACATGGAGAAAACTGGATGCTTCCTGAAATATCATAGGAATCTGTATTAAACCATTTTGCACTGTGATACTCTCTACAAAAGTTTTATAATTAACTCCAAGCCTTGTTGGTAAGAGGACTGCATTGTGAATCTTGCTACTACTATGACCAGTGTATCTATGCTACAAAAAGCTGTAAATTACTGTTAAATAACAGGTTGAATTCTATGATGTATAAATTGAGAGAAGAGGAATATTTTGTTTACAACTTAAATACAGTATATTATTTTCTATGCTGTTTTCTTCGTGTTTACTGGTTGTTCTGAGTGGATGTTTAAGGTGTTGTGTGGGGTTTTTCTTTTGAGGCATTC
The DNA here is from genome assembly GCF_028500815.1 of Rissa tridactyla. Classification (NCBI taxonomy): domain Eukaryota; kingdom Metazoa; phylum Chordata; class Aves; order Charadriiformes; family Laridae; genus Rissa; species Rissa tridactyla. Next base: position 254,095 of record NC_071481.1, on the reverse strand, counting down.
TTTCCACTGCCTCGAAACGTGTCAATTGAGAACAATTTAGTATTGAGAGCTGTGCTGTCGTAGGCCATGTGTTCCTGTATTTTATATATATATCTCTATATCTATCTCCTAGTGTATATATATGTGTGTGTCTCAGTGGGGGTGGTGTTTAGATGCCTTTGAGAGCACTCTCTGAGGATTTCTGCTTTTCTAGGGAAGAGGCACGCTGCTTCCTGTTTTCTTCAGACATTGAGAAGCGATAGCACAGAAGAACCAGGCAATGCATTTTATGATGATTCAAAGAAGACTCCGCGTGTTCCTTCCTATCAGCAGATCAATTGTGTTGATAGTATCATCAGGTAATAAACTATGGAGCGATTTTAGTGATATAAGTTTAAGATTAATTGGTGGAAGGTAACTGGGTTTTCAGTTGTGAGATAAATTTGGGATTGATTGTAAAGTTTTCTGCCTCTCTGGGCAATCCATCCCAAATTTCAGTCAATGTGAGTTACACAGTAATGAATAGTTTAGGGCCTAAGATTCTGTTTCCAACTATTGACATTTGTCTACTGGTAGTTTCACCGTTGGTGCAATAGGAGTTTAAGAGAATTTCATTGGGCATAATATGTCAATGTCTTCTCAATATGTGCTTTGAGTACATCCATATAAAACAGAAAGTTGATATAATTTGTCAAATGTCAGTAATATTTAACCAAGTGGATAACATCATCTTTTTTCTTTTTTCTTTTTTTTTCTTTTTTCTTTTCTTTCTTTTTTTTTTTTTAAGAGTAACTGATAGATTTTATTTAAAATGCTCCTCGGAAAGCAGATATGTGTCCAGAGCTTCCTGCAGTGAATTTAAAATACTAGTTAACGACCCCTGGATCTCCAGTTTGGATTGTTCAAATGTTTGTCTCTCCAAATGGAGAAAAAACACAAAGTAGGGAGAGCTTCCTGTGATATGCTTTTATTTCAGATACCTAGAGAGCTGCAGTATTCCAGCATTGAAAAGGAAATGTAAATCTTCTGCAAATACATCATCGTCATCTTCAGAAGATGACAAGCAAGTCCAGCAAAGTCAGCAGGAAGTCGAGGCATTGGAAGGTAGCACAAAGTATACTGACAATCATAATAGAACCGCAACAACTGATTTATTTTTTTATGTGCCACTATTGTACGTTCCAAGGTTGATGTCCACTTTTTGAATTGTTGTCACGCTAACAGCACAAGTATTTTGGTTATGTGGTAAACACTTGCTTACCTTGTCTAGATCTCACAATTAAGCATAAGCTACAATATTAAGTCTTTGAAGGTAGAATGCATCAAAAGAACTCGTGTTTGTTGTTGCTAAGCGAACCTTCTGTGGCTCAGTCATTTTGTACCGTGTTTAGTACGTGCTGACATTGCACTGGCATATGAATGTTGAGTGTTAACATTTATTTGTATGTAAGACTGTCTTACCTAATAGTCTGCATAGTTACCGGTTGTTTCTGAACAAGTCAGACTCAATGAATTGGGAGCACAGTGCTTGGAAAGAAATTCCATATAGAAACTTTGTCATTTACCAATAGATACTGCTATCCTTTCAGCAGATAATTCCCAAACTCCAAAATCTGCTGATCAGGAAGAGACGCTGAAGGACCAGGCAGCCGCGGGCGTGGTTGGAGCTCCTCTGGCAGACCTGACCCTGTCCAACAAGGCTCCAAGTGTGGTGTCTGTCACCAGCCAGTGCAGTTACAGCAGCACTATAGTGCATGTCCCACACCCCGAATCAGGTAGTGTTCACACTTGCAAAACACCACCTCACGGATTTTTATATTTATACAATGTTTTCAATCTGAAGTACACAGTGAGAAAGTTCTGTCCATTTTGAGATACTCTGAAATATAATTAAGGTACGTCTAGGGGCACTGCGAAGAAAACTTGAGCCTGGAAATTTTTTCGTTATTTTAATAAAACCTAGTTTTAACAGAGTGCTCTATTTCCTTTCCCCTTTAACTTCATCACATATATCTCAAACACAATAATGCACTTTTGGCCATTGAGGATTAAAATAAAAATAACTTATGGGCCAGTGTTACTTCATTTTAATGCAGAAAGAAGCATAAAAATGAGTATTTAACTACCATTACACTAAGAAAGTAGGAAGAAAGAAGTGCCTCTGTAACTTCAAAGTGAATTTTAAGTTTTCCAGACAATGCAAAGTAATCTGCTGAGTTTATATTTGAGTGTAAAGGGTGTTTTCTCCCCCCGCCTCTGCAGCCTCTATCTGCTTGGTAGCTCAGACGAGATTATTTTCTGTGTAACCCTCTGGGTGTTGTGGGAGTTCACACCAGAAGGCCAGAGCAAAGAGTGAGTGATTTATTTTCTTCCCTCTTCAAAGAAGTGACTACAATGGAGGATACCACTGTTGGAAGTGAACAAATTGAGCTGCCTCCTGTGACTGCTCAGAATCTCACTGCAGTACCTGAGGACTTAAAGCCCGTTGGGCTAACAAAAGAGACGCTGTCAGCCCACACTCAAAAGGAGGAGCAGAACTACGTTGACAAGTTCCGCCAGAGGATCTTGCTCTCTCCCTTTAGGACTTACCTTCAGCAGGGGAGCAGAAGTAACAACGGACATTCCTGTGGCCAAGGTAGGCAGCAGCTTTGACAAACAGAGGCATATTAGATGATTTACAAAGACCGACCTAACAGTAGAGTCTGGTTCTTGGTATGATTTAGTGAGTATCATACTATGGCTGCAAGCGGAATACTTCCCAAGGCTTGACAACAGCATTGCCCGCACAGGTGGTCTGCTCCGTCTTGGATGTTGCTATCGTAGACTTTTTACAAAGCAGATAATTATTCCAAAAAACCCTGCAAATCCCAAGTAGTTTACTGGCTCCCCTCGAAGGAATGTAAAAGATTTGATTGGAATAAGCCAAAATGATTGATAACAAAATGGATGACGTGAAGGAAAATATTGTGGATGTGTCGGCAAATCCATCACTAGTGTATGGGAGAATTATGCAGAGGAAAGTCAGCTCTCAGAATAAGCACACTCAATTATCTGTGTGGTTTTTCTCTTTTTTTTTCTTTTTCTTTCTTCTTTTCGCCCCCCTAGGTCGGTCATTTCAGTGAATGTGTCTATTTTTCTTCCTCCTTAGGAGATTCTCCTTCAAAGCAGATGAGCCCAGCTACCTGTAAAAAAGGCAAACATGGAAAATTCAAGCGCCAGAAACCTCAGAGACAGTCCTCAGAAAGCCACTCTTCTAGTAAAAATAGAAATAGTCTTCCATGTGAGAAGGGAACAATTCAGAAACAGTCGTTCTCTCCCTCAGAAGTGTCCTATCTGAGCGCCTCCAGTATGAATGTCCTTCCTCCTGTGGGATTTCCTGGCTGTTCGGAACCACTATCTAGTTTTCCAGCCTCTCCTGTAGGAGAGGAGCTTGCCATTCGCTCATTAAAACCTGAGCCCATGTCATTGTCACAACTATGCTGTGAAGCACAGTCGTGCCCAGCACTTTATCCCCCAAACATAGGCACGTTTATGGCTGTATTCTTCCAGAGTTTCCCCATGTATGCTCAGGTGCCTCAATACGTCTTTCTTCCCAGCCCTCTGTGTGTTTATCCCCCCTCTTCATATCCATGCACTACGCTACCTCCAGCTCCCTGTCCTCCTGCTCCATCACCAGTGGCGCCATGTTCTGTGGGTCAGCCCTTTCCAGCCTCTCCTGCCGCATCCATGGAGGACCAGCAAGAGGGCCAGCGTGACCCGGCCCTCCTGCTGAGTAGCTCACGGAGCAGCTCCCCACTACAGCTGAATTTGCTTCGAGAAGAGCTGCCAAAACCTATGGAGCTTTCCATTAGTACTGATGTGAAAGCACATGCAGAACCTGAATGTGTAAGTAACAGATTTTTAACGTGGAGGAGAAACCCTGACTTTCATGGTGTTCAGTCACCACAACCAGTGATGATGATCTGTTTCAGGGTCACCAGATTTTGCTAGCTGCTTTTTCCAGTGGCTGTGCTGTGTAGACTGCAGGGCACAAATAGCACAGGAGGCGGAGAAAGCTGGTTTTACTTGCGCCTGCGGGAACTCGTAACAGTACAGTGTTGGCACTTAACAAATGACAGAAATGTGAGATCTGGTGTAGGCTGCCACAAGCCGCTTTTGCTCAGCGTTTTGGCTGCAACCTTTTCAATTAAATTGTCGGCAGCAATTGTGGGCTTGGGGCTTTTGTGCATGTGGAACCTGGTTAGTGCTGCGCAATTCGCATCCTTTTTCACCCAGTCCCACAGTCTCTGTGGAGAACCAAAACAAAGGGAAGATACACTTCTAATTACTCCCTCTGTCTCCCAGGGATGCAGCTAATGAACGAAGAACAGGGATCCGTGTGGGTCGGTTTCCGTACATGGGCATAGAAAAGGCCTCTCCAACTTCCGCGGTAAACTCAGAGGCAGGAATCTGAGCTCTGCAGGCAAGGAAAAAAATGCTGGCTCCTGAATCCAGATTGGGCTGGAAAGGCTGGATCAGCTGAAACTGCAGGGTAGGGTCCCGAAAGGGGAGTTGTGTACCTGTAGCTGCTGAAGCGGTGAGCTTTACACAGTGAATCAGGGGAATACTCTCATTTTCCCTGTAGTCCACCATTGTTTGATGTGTGTGGCTGCTTCATGCCATCTAACAGGACGTGAAGGGAACTGACTCCTGCTCTCTTGTCAGCAGAAAATATTAACTTAATGCAACAGTACAATATCTGGACCCAATGGGGAAGGATCTACAGCAGAAATCAGTAGAGTCCAGATGCTTCTTGATTTCATCCATGAAGAGTGCTATCCTGAGTTCTAGGTGGCCGTTCGTTTTCAGAGCTAGAAACTCCAAACCTCTTGAATTCATATGAGAACTTAGTCAACATGTGACAAATTCAGTAAATGCATGAACTTCGTTTTTCAAACTTAAATGTAACTTCCATGAATGTGTTTGCTTTGATTTTTGTCTCCAGAACAATGATCCAGAAGATAGTGGTAACAGTGCTAGCCATTGTGCTTCTAGTGAGTTTATCGACCGCTCGCTGTACGAGGACTCGCAGTCGGGTACAGGTTCAGCAGCGTCAGGCAGCGGATCAGCTTTATCTGGTTCTTTAGGCTCTCGCTCCAACGAGACTTCTGGTTGTGGCACAGGTAGGAAAGTTCGAGATTTGGATGTTTGGTGCTAGATGGCTTGCCAACGTGTTGGTAATTCATAACAAGATCCTGTAATGGGAAGTCCCTGTAAGAGGATGTGTAGTCTTTACTTTTCACCAGCTTGCAGTGTTTGAAGCCAAGTTTGTTTCAGTCACTGTAGTTCAAAGTGGGAATCTAAGCAGCTATTCCTTTAACCTGTAAGTCACTCTTTCATTTTGCTCATTATCACTTTTCTCTGCATTAGATACTGGCTTACGTCTTATCTGAGTAAAAGTAAATCTGCCTAGAGCAGGAATTCCTGAAACAGAAGCAGAGAAGCTGAGTCAATTAATTTTGAGAAGAGTAAATAGAGCTTTGGAGATCTTGAGTAACTTAATAGAATGCGCTTTATCTTTGAATTCTCAATAGGTAGTAATCACTTGCTAGAGCAGTCATCTGGGAGTACCTGTGTTCATATTACAGATCCGGCTCACAAGAATATGCTTTTCTGTATATATAAAGAACTGATGTTGGTTTACTTTTTGTGCTGAATTACTAGGATTTCTCAGGCATATGAATTCATTTATTTTTTCGTGGTAATTCTCAGCAGGTAGTGGCAAAAGCAGCAAGTATTTTGCCAGTAATGATTCTTCTGAAGCTTCCAAAAAAGAGAAGAATCGGGAAGCAGAAGAAAAAGGGACAGCTCATAAATCCAAACATGAGTCAGCCTGGGTGATGATGGATCACACACCTGAGCGAGTTCTAATGACTTACCAAATGCCCAACAGGTTGGAAAACATCAACAATTTCTGACATGTAGTTTGGAATAGTGCATAGAACTGTAGAACTAAAAATAAGACCATGGGAATAGTGCACATACACCTTCTTGGAGTTTCGTTGGTATTAATTTACTGTTTGTGCATTTTATGCCCTGGTTATTTCCTTTTGTCAGTTTTTTCCCCATTTCCCCCATCAGTTAAAATACGGTAACGCGTAACCTTTTTGCTGAAGTGGTACGGGGATTGGTTGTTGTCCTGTACTTCGAATGCATAAAGGTTGCTTGCAATTAGCTTGTATATAATTTGTAATAAGAGTCCATATTTTTAAAAAAGAACACCAAAACAACAAAACAAAAAACCCCACTGCAAACACCAAAAAAACCCCAACAAAAACAACCACAAAACCCCCACGCACAGACCAGTGTTGAAAGAAGACTTATAAAGCAAGTAAGGTAGTTTCTATAGTTTCTGTAGTTTCTTTTCAATGGCTGATGATGTCTAGACTTCAGCCATAGGTACTGGTGAAGAGGTTCTCCCAGCGGGGTTATAATCAGTGCCTGCCTTGCTTCATTTAGTACAGCTGTGTTCACAGGTGTCCGTTATCTGCAGAATAAAAGAGGAAGTTTTAAAGGAGGATCTGGAGAAGCTGACAGTCATGCGGAAGCAGCAGCCTTGGTTTACGGATGGGCAAAAGAAGGAGCTTGCAGAGGTGCACACGTGGATCCAGACCCAGACTGTCCCTCTGCAAATCAGCACCCAAGTAAGGAGTTGTGAAGGAACGCGCTGTTTGTTCGTGCCTTGGCTAGCCAGGGGCAGTACCATTTCTAACCGATGCAGTCTTACAGCGCTGGGGTCAGTGATGTTACTTGTAAACATATGAAGGAAACGAACTTGAGTACGCTAGCCAGATGAGAAATGCCAAACTACAGGTTGTTCCATTATAATTTTTTGCAAGGTATGCAAATTCTGTGTAGGAACCACCTGTAGCAAAGTCCCTTCAGTAACAGTGTTGGATGAATGGGAACAGTGTCATGCCCTCACAGAAGAGTCCATATCTAGTGACGGTTTTTCTGTTGGTGTTAGATTTTTTGCTTTTTTTCTTATGAAGTTGATTGCTGCTGTGATTTAACAGCATATAACACTGTAACATTTGTGAAGATTAGAGCAAGTGCGTTGAAGCTGAAAAACGCTCATGATCACAGAGGAGGCTCAGGCGTACAGTAAGAAACAAAAAATAGCAGGCATTTGTAGGTGGATTCATTCTTTAACGGTTTTGGTGTCTTATGCCTGATTATTTTATCTGGTATAACTTTAAGGCACTCTGATAAACTACTTCTGATTTATATTAGTATGTGTTAGAGAATATTGTAATCAGTTTGAAGTGCTCACAGGTGCTATGGAGAAGAAAAGACCAAGGCAGAACTAGTCCTACAAAGATCTAGAGCTCCACTGGTGAGTTGTACAGAAAATGTCAAGGCACAGTGGACTCATGTACTCGTGCAGCAGGAAAATCTAATGTCTGTTACAGCACTGCATGCTCTATGTGCTAGTATTTTCAAACATGGCATTCTGAGCTGTGGTGTTTGTTCTTAGAGCACAAAAATTAAGAAGTCTACGTCCATGGCTCTAGAACAAGACCAGAAAATTAGTCTTTGTTTTCCTAATATCTTGTTGATAAAAATCTTGTGGTTAGGAGCACGTGTTTGATTCAGATGGCAAAATTGTGTCTAGTGGTCTTGCAGAAAATTCGCTTGAATGTTTACATCTCAAATGTTGAGAGATGTATTGGTATGCAATTACAAATATTTGATATCTAAGGTGCTAAAACTGTTCCTAAGCACTAGGTCATGTTTCCAATATACATTGTCATTTTCTGAATGCAACCAGGCTTCTGACAGTAGAAAGAAACGCGGGCTTTCTGTTCAAATACTTTATTTCAATACCATTGAATACCATTTCAATACTTTATTTCATTTTATTGGATACCATTTCATATAAATAAAATACAATATTCAATAAAATACTTTATTTGATAAAATACTTTATTGAATACCATTTCAAATATTTTATTTCAATACCAAAGAATACCATTTCTCAAGAACAAGAAAAATCCAGTCTGTCCATACACTCGGGCGTTTGAGCCTTTTTTTGTTGGTTGGTGTTGTTGCTGTTCATTTGGCAGTCCAAATCCTTAATGAGCAGCTTGCTTATAAAACTGAAAGATAAGGCCTTCAAGTTCAAGAAGTCACATGCCTTTTTATCTCAAAGCTAAAACTGTATGTTCCACTAACCAAAGAATTCATTTCTGAGACAAGATAAGTTGGAGGTGCAAGTACCGGCTTCTGAAAACAAGGTATTTGTATAATCTCTGCTTTTAAAGAGACTTCAGTCCATTGGTGAGAGGTTTGAAGAGATTGCAACGTATCATGCTGCCAGGATTTGACTCTTTGAAATATACTCATAAGAAGGAGGATTTACATTACTGTGTTCTTGTTCCTTTTTAAAGGGCTGTGTTACGTGTGACATCAGGGAAGCAAGTTGTGAGGCTGCAATGGCTGATGAAAATATGGAAAACAAGGGAAAATCGCCTCCAATCCTGCAACGCTGAAGGCATCAGCACTTGTGTCAGTAAAACTGCTTGGTGTAATTCCCATTCTCTTTTCCTCTGGCTTTGCTACGTACTAGTAGTGAATCTATCTGGCTCTCTCTTCCCAACACAAGCAGTTGCACACGCGAAACTAAATCTTCCTGCATTACTCCTCCACTCCTGGCATGGCTTTGAAGACAGTGTTTCACGGGGAGGCTATTTCCCTTCCCAACCTCTCAGACTTGGTGCAGAACGGGTTACATTTCTAACTTTTGATTGCTCAACTCTGAGCAAAATACAAAGGTTTTTTGGGTTTGGCTTGTTTGTTTGAACTTGGGAAGTAAGAATCTGAGAAGATGCAGTGGTTAAGGACCTACAGTGAACCTGACAAATGAGAGCACGTTTACTTGCCAAGTGAGGCAGACGTGTTGAAACCAGCATTGAAACCAAGCTACAACAGAGTGCTCTTCATTTTTGTTTGTTCAGTATTTAAAGGCCTAAACTGAAGATCCTCATACTCTGAGGCTTTAAAGTCACTGCAGCTGGTTCGAGAATCCAATGTGCTTATTAATGACCAGCTGAAAACTGACCAAGTTATTCTGTATCAAAATGCCTTTCACCAGCTTGTGCCCAACAAATAAGTGTTTTGGAACCAAGTTGTTTTATAGCTTTCACTTTTAAAGCTGCATTTCTCAAGATAAGTGTTTAGAATTAATTGAGGGTAACTGGGTTGCAAATCTGTTAGAGATTAAATTATAAATATCAATCCAAAAAAATAGAAGTAACAATTCAGGAGTTATTTCCTTACACAGGATCTGCTTTTTAATAAGAGACTTGTGGAAAACCTTCTCTATCAAGGAACCTATAGCCTAGTTATCAATTCAGGTAGCTACATGCAGTCTTTTGTGTTGCTAGTGCTCTGGAAGGAGATTTGCATCTTAATTTTTTTGTTGTTATATTAGAGCAGTTAGATGACTTGAATCCAGACAGTGAATGGGAAATTTTGAGCCATTTCCCTGTTTTGTTTTTGTTGTGATGCCAAAAACAAAAAGAGCTTGAGCTTCGTTTCTTCTGCTTTCTTGAAGGGTCATATGTTGTGGAGCCGAACTTGAACATCAAAACACATAGTCATTATTTCTTATCACTGTTGACTTCCTGTACGAGCTTTAACCTCTTTCTTTATAATGGAGTCCTCTGACTGTTGAAATCCATGGACAAAAAATGAGTTTGTGCATAGTGTGAGTTCGTTATACGGAAAGTGGTAACCACTTTCTCTTTCAGTGTGTTGAAGGACTCGTTCTCGCGTTGATAGTTCTAGCTTAAAGCTGAATGTCTCAGAGTGCTCTTCAAGCAGGACACGCTTCACTAAAACCAAGCAAATTTTGTCTGATTTCCCCTTGGTTTATCAAAGCTGGATGTAATCAGATTTTCCTTGTGGTGTTATTAATCACCTTAGCCTTCTCAGCAAAGAGTTTTAGAATGTAACACATTATTCACTCTTCTGTTCTGTGTAACTTTCCTGCTATGTGAAGGATTTTCACTATTTAGTTTCGCTTACTAGTAAGCCTCAAGTTCCTGGATAAGTTAAAAATACTGTGATCTGCAGATCATTGAAGGAAAACTATATTTATCTAAAGGGTTTTGTTACTTTTTAAAATCAATTCAGTGACAATCTTTGTCATTAAAGCTTATTTCAGGGAAAGATTTTTTACAGAATTTTAAGTTTTCGAGGCTAATTTGACTCAGGCAGGGTTCTTTTGGTTATTTTTGTTTTGGTTTGTTTGTTTTTTTTTTTTTTTACTGTATGCTTGCCTGCTCTGTTTATACATATTGCTTTCTCTTCGTCTTTCATTTTTTTTCAGCTTGAACTTGTTTTTTTCTGAAGTGTTGTAAATCAGCAGAGGACCACACATCCTCAGTACTTTTTGTGTTCAAACTTTAAATGCTTCTTAAAATAGGAGCCTTCAATAGGTGTTTACATATATCAAGCTATGTACTCAAGTAGGAGAATGTGGGCAATACCTTACACCTGTCCTAATCTATTTCCAGCACTTCTCAAATATGGTATTCTGCTTTATAACCACGCTGCCTAAAATATTTGCTCTAAAACATGTAATAAGATGCTTTGTGTATAGGTTCTTTTCTTAATTGGGAAGGTTCTTAACTAACTTAACTGTCAAATTAGAGTGATGCACTAGAATCCTTTCTAGTTAGCTGTGCTTAAATTAAAATGACTGGTTTTTTCACTAAGTCTTTTGAGACTTAGTGAAATACTTTGAATACTTCAGGTAAGGACAGCCATCTCCTTCCAAGTAGTTTAAAAGTGTAAGCCAGAAGTGGAGTTTAGACAATCAAGTCCTTTGTTGTACATTATTTCCACTATTTGTTTCCTGAGTATGAAAATGAGGTGGTTTGTGATGTCTTAGCAGGCATAGATGTCATCCGTTTTATAAAACAGTGGACGTGGTTCAGGAGAATGGTAATACGTACCTAACACTTGAATAATGCTTTTCATTCATAGGTCTGGAAACATGTCAAAAAGACAACTATCATTTTCGCAGTTGTATAAACAGAGGCAGAGACACAAAGGACTTGCACAGATGCGTAGCCCCAGTTCATACCAAATCCGCGAGTATAATTCGGGGATCTTCACTCACTGTGTCCTGTGCTGTCCTCGCTGCAAGTGGTCAAGATGTTGACCTGTACGTAGAAACTTGATTGTATTAAATGTATTTCATGTTTGGAGATGTTAACCCTTCTCATACCCCCCTACTACTATGAATTTGTGCCCCGTAGGATTGTACAGCAGCAGAAATCCTAGACAGTTCTTGTAGTGCTGTGAACACCAGGCCCTATGACCATGTGTAATGAAGGTGCGCGTGCCTAGGAGTTTGAATTCCAAGTTTGTAATTCTGGCTGAATCTTGGGTGCAGGATTCCTTGTCTGTGGCTACACTAGTCCTGGATTACGGAAAAAAATGGTATGGGAGAAGAATACCATGAAATTAAGGGGTGAATCTGTGCCATGTGTGACAACAAAACTAAATTATTTGCCCAAAAATACAGTCTTGGCTGTAAAACCAGGTTTAGGACAAAAAACGGTTTCCCAAGCTACTCTTTACCCTGCTAGAACCATAACATCTTGCAGTCAAATGCCTTATCAAGCCTTTTGGGAAGGACCTCATTTCCGTAAGTTTTCAGGAGCCGGTAGTTACTACTTCAGCTTATATTAACCTTTCAGTCTTTGCTGGAGTAGTCGAAGTGAGATCCAGTTCTGATCAGAAAGACCACTGGAGTAAATATTGCAGCCAGATTTGCACATGTTATTTTGTTTACGTGACTTTGTTTTGCCTGGCATAATTAAAATGTTGCAGACAGTTTACAGCTGCTTGGAAGGTCACTTTTTTGGTGATCAAAGGGAAAACACATTAAGTACGGTAAATGATGCGGTTACTACCCCCTGTGGGGGCATCAGCAGTTTGGAGCCCCTTGATGGATTTCGCTGGCAATTTTTTTGTTGCATTCATAAATATAGAATTATGTTTTTAAAAGATGAGTTGATGTGCGAATATTTTCATGGCATTGCTATGAACAGGAGGGACCCCAGTGTATTTTTTACAGCGTGCAATAAGTATTTGCTGAATATGTAATGTATTGGTAAGTTTATCTTCCAGCTGAATAGAGTTTTAAATCACAGTCGAATGACTTTTTACATCAGTTGATAGGAATATTTTATTGAAATAATATTCAGCTGTGGTTGAATTTACAGTTGTGATTTTTAACTGTACACTTTAAAGGAGCTTCTGTTTTTATAAATAAAAGTGAAAAATACGCTGAAAAGAACTGTTTCAAGTGTGTGATTACTTTTGATTGTTTGGTAATTTCTAGAAAATAGACTTTTAGGAAAATATTAATTACATTTTCCTGATTGTACATAGGTGTTGAGGTTGTGCGTACAGTGAAAATAGTGGTGTAGTGGCTGTTCATCCTGGCTTGTTTGTGGGGTTTTTTTATATCTCAATCTACCGTACCCATTTCAGGATGTGTTATTTCCTTTCTAATTGCATCCCATGAAGGGCAAGTACCTTTTGAATGTAAAGGATTATATTTGGATGTGTAAACTGTTGGGGTTTGGCATGCAGGATTTAAAGATTCTGTCTCTGCTGATTTTGTTAGAAAAGGTAAATAATAAACACCCTGGGAGCAGTTTGGCTCCCCCATGCTAAAATTTGTGTTCTAGAGGGAGGTACAAAGAAAAAATTCATAGGTTTAATTCATAGCCAAGTCTCACAGAGCAATAAAGTTCTTAACTAATTGCAGAGAAACAATTTACTCATCTTTTTCTGCTTTAAGGGACTTTAGAGAGAGGTGTGGTCCAAAGTTCTTAAAGCAGCCTGCAGGAGAAAGGCAAAGTCACTGCAGGGAGTACAAGGTACAGACCAAAAGATGTAGCATCTTACTAAAATTGGAGAAGAAAGAAGTAATCTTAAACAAGTGCGTAACTAAAGGTGCTTCTGGCAAGGCAAGGTAAGTGATGCAGTTCCTTTAAATGCAGGAATCGCGAAGGCGACGCTGGGTATGTTTTTGCTCATGGCTTGTTAGTTTTTAAAGGTATGATTTGCTCATTCTAAACATACTTACAAATGTGAGCCAAATTAGGTATTTTTGGCTCAAAACTTATGAGGAGAAGTGAATAGAGTTGTGAAATAAAAACGTTCAAGGTGGTGCTATGTTTTTATTTGGAGATCTGGGCGGTGTCAGCCTAGCTGCGGTACTGGTTTGGCGATAGCAGTTCTCCTCCTGTCAGCTGAAGTTCTCACTGGCCGTTAAAACCCATAGCTCTCACCTCTGTGTGGGTGTCAAAGGTGAGCTGGAAGAGGCACTTGTGTATTTTTGGCAGACGGTGGGAGATAAGTGTTGGACCTGTGGTTTCTTCCCTCCAACCTCAAAAGGACAGGGACCGTAGCCATTCTGCAGTAGGGTCGCTCTGTGCTTGTGCTGACTCTGGGGGTTTGCATTGCTTACCGCTGCTGTGCAGCTCAGGTGGGCGTCTGCCTCCTGGCTCCTGTTTGCCGCTCCTGTTGGGGCCTGAGCCCGCTCCGGGGGGTCTGGCCGCTGCAGACAGGGCTCTTGCTGCTCTCTGCCCGGCTGCCGTCGCACCTTCCTGCCAGCTCCCAGAGCGCTGCTCTGGCCGGTGGAAGGAAGACCAGGCATGGCCTTTTCCGACAGTCTCTTCAGTTTTCTGTGACAGCTCGGGCCTTCCTCTCTGTGGTCTGCAGAAGAGAGGAAGAGCTCGGAGCTGAAGCTGGCGGGAGCCATGGGTTAGAGCAGGATGGGGGAGAGGGGGGTTTGTGCTCCTCTGCTGCGCCCGCTCCTGGCCCCTGGAACTGAGTCTATCTGGCGTCTGCCGCAAACGTTTCCTTCGTGGGGGCGGCAGTTGGGTGTGCAACAGGGTCTCGAACGGTCTCTTTGGGAGCTACCGGTCACCTCCAAAGATGCAGTCTGACCTCCTTCCTACCGGCGGCAAGGACAGTGAATGACTGGAAGTTTGGGGCTCTGCTGAAATTCTGCTATATTAGAATTAGCTGGATTCCACCCCCCAGCCCCCGCTGCTGTGCACACCCCCTAGCTTGAACACAGTAAGTTGTTTGAGTGTCGCTTCTTTAGATGCAATAACTGCTAGCGAGTATTTTTGCAGTATTAAAAGTTGAAACAGTTTGATGGTTTGTAGCTGGATTATCTCATCTTGACTCCATCCTCACCACCTGACAGCTCTCTTCATTCCTTTATTCTCTTATGTAGATGGCTAGTGAACTTTTTAATAGTTGTAATATATTTTTAATTATTATTCATTGTGGGTTTATTTATTTTGCTTTATGCAATTTTTGAAGTGGGATTGAACAGGTATCTTTTTCTTCCCAGTCTTTCTAGGCTCTTTGGATTTCCCTGTGTATGAAATAAATCTGTCTTGGATGGTTATTCATTTAGATAAAGTTGAAGTCTCTTCTTACAAGTTTTTATTGACTGATGAGGTGACAGCAAAGGAGTAATTTCCAGACAGGCACTGACTGGCTGCATCGTGTAAGAGAAGGATGGATGTTCAGAAGATTTCAAATAGCTGCACAGTGCAGCCAGCTGCTCTGCCTTTGTAAGGACGTTTTTCTTTGTTGCAGCTGGTTTCATCTGTCTTACAATTTATGCGAAGTGAACAAGCTGTATCAAGCCTGTAGGCCTTGTTTAAACAGCACAGTCAGATTTATGATGCATATTATTGAGATCAGCGTAGCGTGTGTATCACTGTTAGGTGAAGTTTACTTCAAGCTTTCTGTGAGCCTTGATCAGCCAAGGTTTATGTGAGGTACGTATTGAAGGCAGTAGGACTTCACAGCTCAGACTTTTTGTGCACATTATCAAGTTTGCCATCCCCCAGAGTCGATTCCTGACTCTAGCTCCGTTTATCGTGGACGCTATCAGAAGTGTGCCAGTGCTCCGCATACAAAGGAGTCAGACTAGAACCATTTTGCAGCTGCTTTTTTGTCTTCTCCCTCATTTACTTTAGATGCAAAGACACAACAACATTATAAAAAACATGCGATGGCCCAGGGGAACAAATCTCTCTGCCCCTGAGTGCCCAAGCAGGAGGTGGCTTGTCCTGGTAACACTTGTGACCTGTGTCCATGTGTCGCCTTGCTGCGTCCGTGTGCGCAGCTGCATAAGTGCAGGTCACAGTCATGCAATCTTTTAGGTCGCGTGGTCCCTGTCGATCTCCACTGACTGTCTGCAACCTGGGGGTAAAGCCTTTATAACCATAACGTTTACATTCCGTGTTGCGCTCGATGACAATCAGACACAATTCTTAGAGGCCGTGCTATGTACAGGCAATTCTGTTGTCACGGGCAGCTGGGACTAGACACGGTGCTGCAGAGAAATAGATCTGTGGGTCTGTCTTTATAAGCGACACCAAGAGAAACCATTCTCTCTCTCCAGCAGTGGTGGAGCAGGTGCTTGATCCTGGCACATGGTTATTGTTTTTGTGGTGGCTTGGGGATGGCAGGAGGGGACGGGGCACTGTTCGGCTGCCATCCCTCACCGGCTCAGCATCATGGGGGAATGCAGCAACGACCCTTTCTACCTGGCGCCCCGATCTCTGTCACGTGACAGAGGAGAAAGTCCTCTTGCCTCTGGACTTAGAGGCGATTGAGGCATTGCTCTTCCGGGAGGTTTCACAGGACCCCATGGGAATCGTGGGTCCCCTGCCTGAGTTCTTTCATGTTGCGTATTTATCTGTTTGTCCCATTACTTTCTTCCTGTTATGCTGAGCTCTAAGAAAATACAACACTGCTCACAGCATAATTGCAAAACATCAAGAATTTATTAATTTCCAAATAGCGTATAGTCTAAAGTTAGGAGCTGTCTTCATGTTTCTTCATTCTCATTTTAAATCAAGCAAATCTATATACATGTTTTCAGACATCTGTATAAATTATGCAACCAAAGTCAGGGAGAGTTTCTTCTCCTGTTTACACACAGTATTTCCAGAAGCACTCGGAAAGATTCCCACGTTTCTTGTACTGTTTCCTGTCCTTGGTCAAGAAGCGGCCCAGCAGAGCAATTCGAGGATGATTTCCATAGAAAGCCTGAAGCCAAACAGCATGAGAGAGGTTACTGTTGGATGGTAAATGTTCCCATCAGGAATGTACACCCTTCCCTGCCCCGGCTGCTCACCAGCCCTGCGTTCTGGCTGGGGGACGGAGAAGCGGCTGCCCAGCGTGCCCTCTGATTTAGATGATGCACTAAAACTAGCCCCTGTCTTCTGCCTTTATATTTAACTCAGCAGACAAGTGAACAGGAATTACGTTTTCCATTTAACTGATGGTTCATAATAAACCTGGTAGTGCTGTGGAGCCCGTGTTGTGGGGGGGGGGGACTGGCGTGCAGCTAATACTGGTTAATGCACTGGCCTGGCCTGGTGAAGCTGGAAATTGGCCTTTATTTAGAAAGCTATTTTCCTAGGGGAAAAAAGGGTGGGGGGTTTAGAATGAAGTGCTCTGGATTACTTGCTCTTCTTTTTCTGTTTTCTTTTTTATTTTTTTATATTTTTTTCCTCACCTGCTTATCTAACTGCTAAGTGATTCCAGCTTCAACAACACTGTGGCGTACTTTCATCTATACTGTTTGTGAAGTCTGTGGATCTTGAATAATGTCTTGGTAACAATTCCATGCAGTTTAAAATGTGGAGTCTTATTTTTCTTGTTTCAGTCACAGATGGTCATTTACCTACCTCTTTGACATTTTCCCTTGGGTTGTAGCTGCTGAGGCTAGGACCTGGTAGAGAGGAGACATAATTAAATGTTTTGGCATTTAGAAATCGTGAACCTGCACGAGTCATTCTTGTGTGCTATAATGCTATAGCCGTCAGAAGTCTTGGACTGGAGCGTTCAGAGGACCAGACAGAAAACCTTTTTTCTGCATTCTTGTGGCACACGGTTCCAGCAGGATCTGGGACTCTGCTGATGCAAACTGTACCGTCCTCTTCAGCAGGTGTCTGTCATGGCTGTTACCCCCCGAACCATCTATTGCTATTGATTCTGCACTTTCTGCAGGTATTGATGTTTTTTAAGAGACTATGCTATTTTGTTTTGTCTGCTTCTTGGCCAATCTTTGCCCTGCCCTGGTCTTGCTATGCTGAGGTTTTGCTAAACTAATCTGGAGACTTTTCCAGCTAGCGCTGACCTGCAAGCGTGGCTGCTCAGCAGGTTTCCCCAAGACCCCAGTTAACTAAGTGACAGCTCTCTGTTGCCTACACGGGATGTTGTATTTCAGTAAATACCCAGCAGTCAGGGCACAATACCTGTGGAAGCTGGACGTGCAAACCGTGGGCGCTCTCCCATAAGCTGCTGTGGTAAATCCTCACCTGCTTTGTTGTCTTCAGTCGGTGTGCCCAACAGCTCTGGCAGGAACTGAAGCAGGGAAGTGCTTCTTAGGCGGCCCAACCGCTCCAGATTTAATCTTGAATCTTCATCCGCTGCAAATGGAAGATGACAGAAACAGGCATAAAGTAAATCTTTTGCTTTGAATCCCTGTTTCAATCTGTCTCAGATGATTTCTGATCAGGTCTGTTGGCTCCACCTGTTGAAAACTATCATGAAATCACCAATCATCTATCCTCATTTAATGAACGTAATAGGGGATAGTTGTTTGGGGTTTTTTCCTTCCAAAGCTTTGAGGAAAGACACCTTCCTGATAAAAGACGCCTTCCTGAAAAGATGTCTGATTCCTGACATTAATCTCAAATTCTCATTTCTCTGGCAGATCGTTCTTGAAGAAAGTTTTTTGACCAAGAGCAGCCCCTCCCATTGCTTGAGGAACTCACAGCCTAATCCTTCTGGTACCCAGCTGTAGACAACCTAGACTTGTATATAATTTATTATTTTTTTTTAGTCCATTTCTTTATCAACAAGCTCCTATGCTGGAGCTTTTCTATGAGTAAAGACAAAACTTCCTGTTCAAGGCCTGTTAACCTGCTCTTTTCCCCCACTATTAAATGCAATAAAATGGGGGGAAGGGCAGGAATAAATGTAGGAGATCTTAAAACATATTTTGGCAGCTGTGCTTCTCAGTGCATTTCAGCCATCTCTCTCATTTAATGTGTGTACCAGTACAGATAATTATTATTTTTTATGAAACAAGAGAGTGCTGATACCCAATGGAATTAATTTGTATTTGCAAAGAGAATTTAGCATTCTGTAACTAGCCTGTAGCCAAGGCAGGTGGCCGACAGGAGCCCTTAACAGTGTTATACTTGAGGTAAATAAGGCTTTCATAATCTGAGCAGGAAATTTCATCTTTGCAATATATAGCAGACATTCAAAATTGTGGGCAACAAGAGGGTGCTGTTATTAAACTCTAGTTGTGTAGATTAATATCATTTTGTAGTTGCGCTTTTAGATGTTACTATGGAGTTTTAGTTGCTCTCGCCTGCAGGGATGGGTGAGACTGTATAGCTCATCAATAGGAAATATATAAGAAAATAAACTGCTGAAAATAATCCCCCAACATTTCAAAAACTTGGATCAAGATCAAGAGCTTGGAGACCTTGGGCATCCTGTTGTTAGTTTCTTCACTGTACAAAAGGATAATTGCAAAGGACAGTGGGGATTTAAATGTAAGACTGAATAAGAATACTGTGACTTCCCTGTGCTGTGTGGAGGCAATTCAGAGCTCTCACTTTGTATTATTTTTTAATTCAGAGAAGTGTTAGCAGGTAAATTTGCTTGGAGATTTAAAAAACAAACAAACCAACCAACCGTCTTTAATACAGAACTCTATTAAAGAGCTCTACTTCTGTCTTACCCAGGCTAGAGACTCTTTATATTCGCAAGGAAGATTTAATAAGCTTAATGGATGTCTTCAAACAAATGCAGTAATTGTTAGAGCCAGCGTGTTCACCCTATGATGTGATAGATGTTGTCCATACTGAGTCATGGCTGTCTGTAAAGGCAAGTTACATAGTGGGAGGCTTGAGAAGATGCTGGCTTAGTGAGTCCAAACTTTTCGAAGCAAACTGGGAACTACTGATGCCTATAGACCAGCACAACAACGGTTGCACCTGCCAAGCAGGTAAGAACAGCCACTTTTTAATAGCTTTATGCAATAGCTGGGTTCGATTTGCCTGGTCTTTCAGAACTCACTTCAGAAACTTCCACCACAGGACAGGTCTGATGACAGCAACTCTCCCGACTCTGTTGTGCGTTTTTACTGAGCCGTTTCAGTCTTGACTTATAGTATAATTTCAAACTTTGAGGACAGCTTTTTCAAGCAAAGTTTTATTCTTTCACTTGACTGAGTGGAATCTGCATTAGTGCAAACAAATAGCATGCTCAATATATTGCAATTTTTGTAGTGTAAGACAGAGTCTTGCTTGTTCTTGATCTAAATAGGACTGCATAAATCTTTGCAGTAGGTTTCCCCCATTTTGAATACAATTTCCATTAAACATAGCTCATTTTAAAGTGTAGCAAGAGGAGAGACAGTACAGCCAAGTTTCTTTACATTACCCAATGCCTACTCATGCCGCTTCAAATACAGACGCTCTATGCGCCAGCTCACGTCCCGTGCTAAAAGGCTTAGATACCTTTGTCTCCTGGGTCTCAAAGCAGCAGGAAGAAATACTTAGGGCACCCAGCCTCCCCGTTTCGCAGGACTAACACCCACTGCTGATGTCACTTGTGCTGCTGGTGTTCTCAAGACGTTCCTGCTTTTCCTACAGCTGATCAGCACAGATAAAGGCCCCTCAGAAAGCATACCAGCTTCTCCGCTGCTTTTACTGCTCCAGCCCCTGCTTTACAACCATTAAAATCAAAAGACTCTTACCTGAGGGTTGATAAGACATCTCACTGGCATTGATGATGGGGAGAGTCGAGAGAGGACAGGAGAAGCTGATGATGATGAGACAGCAGAATGCCAGCTTGTGCATCGTTGCTGTGTTGAATCTATTTCGTCTTTGTCTACCTCTGTAACTCAGAACTCCTGTCTGACTGTTGCCTCTGCTCCCAGTTTCACCCGTTATATAGCCGCCCATGACCTCATAAATATCATCATGTTCTCTCCCCCCCCAAAAAAAAAAATATCCAATGAATTTGTTGCCCATTGATTCTAAATGGAAACCACTTTGCATTGATGTAATTTTTCAAGGTAACAGTTCATAGACAATAAATTTACTGTCTTATAGCTTGATGTACAAAATGGATATTATATCAAACCAAGCACAGTAAAGTTTATAAATCTGGCATTAAAAAAAAAATAACTTCCAGTTATAAATCATGAGTTAACAAAAGGGTCAGACGTTGGTTGAAATGACCAGGGCACTAAGACAGCTGATTTATGAGCCTTAGCAGGCTTGACGCAAAGCATCTGATATGAAATGCACTTTTTTTTTCCCCTTTTGTGAGATGGATGGATGTGTTGTGTTGTATTTGGGGTTCTTGTGCCAGAAAAAGTAAAAGAGAAGGGGAGTTAAACATCTAGTTAATTTACAAAGCGAATGTTAGGGGAGTTCAATTTTTATGTATTTTTTTTTTCCTTGTAGCATTTCACATCTATTTATTTGAGAAGACCTCATCCAATGCTGCCCTAGAGAATTGTCTTGGCAGAGAAAGTACAGCTTCCATCTGGAGACTTGCTTGGTACATATAAACTACTTTGGTTGATATTAAACGCAGGTCCCTCACTAGACTGGAAGACCCTTTTCCATTTCACTTACCTTCTCGTTCCCTCAGTTGGAACTAGCTACTGAATTCTCTGTGTGCTAGCTAGGTTTTTTTTTCCCTGTTTGCCTTTTGCTTTTATTTAATGCTAACACAGTAGTTACTGTATGTAATCTTGTAACTTCAGTCTTTCTTTCCCTCCATCTGGCATATTTTGTCTTCTCTACCTAAAATTTCATTTTTTTATATCAAAGACCAAGGAGTGACTGGACTCACCTTTGTTCTCTACGAAGCATCCTATCCAACTGTATAGAACCTTGAAAACTAAAAAAGTAAGTTTGTGACAATTTTCTTACCTTTACATGTTGAGAAGATTATGCCTGTTCACATTCATGATAAATTGAAGTTTAGTAATGTTCTTTCCTACCTCTCTAACGAGGTGTGTGTGCCTTCAAATGCTCTTCAAATACACTATGAAATCCAACTAATGTTACTATATTTCTTGCCCTATGCTGAATTTCACGATAATTGTAAGTTGCAAAAGGAGTGAACTTGCCTACTTCCTTTTTCCTTTATTAGCATTTCCCATTGAAGATTAGTTTTTATATTGTAAATTCTGTGGCTCCTAGGACTAACTTCAAATTAGCTACACTAGTCATACACAACAGATGTATTTCTGCTGCAGGTCTAACTCAAAGAGAGTGTGCCCCACACTTACATGGTTAACAGGTTGTCCAGAAAAGCTGTGGACTCTGGGAATCACAGAATGGTTGAGTTCAGAAGGCACCTCTGGAAATCATCTGGTGTAACCCTCCTGCTCAAAGCAGGGTCAACCAGAGCAACTTGTCCATGTTTGAATAGCTTCAAGGATGGAATGGGACAGAATTTCCAAACTTAGCTTGACAAGGCCCTGAACAGCCCCATATAAGCTCTGCTTTGAGTGCAGAGGTGGGGAGTGGGAGAGGTGAGAGAGGGCCTTCAGGGGTCCTTCCAACCTGAACTTTTCTATCATCCTGTGTGTAGAGAGGTCCGGTATTGGCTTGTGGAACACGTGCTGCAGGTGTCTGAACTACAAATCCTGTTTCTCTGGACTTCTCTCTGCTGAAGTGAGTGGATACGACAAAATAATTTCTCTACAGAATTAACCTAATACATTTTATATGCCTCTTTCCCTGTGCTTCCCTACAAGAGAAATAAGTAGATAGAGAGGAATTCTCTCTCCTCATCTGAGTCATGCAACTCTATGTTCCAAAACTGCAGACAGTAATTAGGTCTGATTTGATGCATGATCTCACTGTTGGTGCTGGATGCTCTGTACAAATGCTTCTCCTTCAGTGAACTATCAATGACAATGGCATTATCAATATTCGCTCTGAGCGTCTTCCAAGGAAAGCTAATGAAGCACTCTTCACAAGCAACTTATGTCCTTTGTCTTCTCTCAAGGAAGACTCAGCCTCTTAGAGCCATCATGACGTGCGTCATGTGGAAGTTGGGCAACCTGCCCGCAGCTTATTGCCTTTACTCAGATTTGAAGTTGTCACTTGGACGCTTTTTCCTCTACCAAAATGTCAAAGGCATTTTCCTCAGGGGACAGTGCACACGTCATCATGCAAAGCGAAGAAACAGCTCATCCTAAACAAAGCTGCACAACCCTGAATGCACGGGCGAGGGAAGTAAATGTGAATTGCACTTTGTAAACTTGGAAATTGATTTGCAAGAAACTGTTTGAATTTTTATCAAAACTACTATTTGTGGCAATATTTACTTCCCTGCTACGGTCTAGCATATCATTTAGGGGATTTGGGATTTTTGCTTTGCTGTTGCTGCTGGTTTAGCAGATACCTGTCCTCATTCACATCTAAGAAGTTAAAATTTCTCATTTTAGCTAATTATTCAGCTTCATAATGTGATTATCAGATCTATTTTGCATACTGAGATAGCTGCCTTGAAAGATCATATGTGCAATAAGGTTTTTTGCCTGTCACTAGCTTCTAGCCTTATGTCTACCCTGCATTTTAGAGTGTACTGAAAATAGCCTGTTGGGACACTCAAAACTAACCATAACTTGGATACTTGCTGTTAACTTCCTTTTTTGAAGATGCTCCTTCTGCCCACTGTGTCCAAACCGCAATGTAGCGCGTGTCGTGTGCATTCTGTATAACCAAATAGCACTTTATGGCGTACGTGAGTATGCACGGTAGTATTCTTATTTCTGAATTTCCCCTGAGAGGTTCTGACCTAGGTTTTCATGTTCCGTGGTGGGCGGAAGGTGCGCAGGTGAGTACATGTGCTTAACTGAACACATTACCTCTGCGTAAGTGAAGATGGCAGGTTCATAGGCCTTTCTGAAGATATTTTATTTTGCTACAGAATTGGCAAGTGGTCTGAAAATTCTCTAGTACAGGATCACAGCTGCCAAAACATTGCTGCTTTGTAGTATAGTTTCCAACAGTTTGGGGGGAAAAAAAAACCTTGATTTTTGGCCCTGCTCACCTGGCACACTGTAGTCTGGGTATATTCTCCAAGTGAAGCTTGACAAACTGGTCCTTAATTCTTCTGTCCTCTCAGCACTACAGAATTAGCAAACTGAGGCTTCACACTGTTTGACATGAAGGAAAGTAAGTCTGGCGTGACTGGAGCTTGGAAATATAGCACATCAATATCTTATGGGAATCGGATTCTGGATAATGCAGCCGCAAAGAGAGGAGCAGAGACCAGATCTTGAAATAAGGTTTCTTCCACAAAAAATGTAATGGAACTAACTATGCAATTACAGTTTATTTTTAAAAATGAAATTATGAGAGCAGAAGACAGTGTAAGGGAAGAGAGGAAAGCTTCTGCTGCGCGAATGGAACTTTCTCTGTACCTTTCTCCCACTTGCCCAAGGTATCGCAAATAACCTGTTCAACCGTAATAAGAAATTATGATCTAGACAAAAGCAGAATAAAAACTTCTTTATCTCATTTTTCTGGTCAATGCACAGAAAGAAGTACAAAGGAGCCTCGCTGAAAGGCATAGGCTGTTAGTCAGTGACTCTCATTTCATCAGTCCCGGCTACAGAACAATCTGGAGACTTGGGCTCGCTTTCTTCAGAGGTGCACATCTGCTTCTGCAACACTGTTGCACTGGGAACCAGTAAAAGTTTCCAGTTTGGTTGTCCTTGTTGCAGAGAAGTGTGTCGTGAGGCATTTTCAAGGCAAAGTACTGGATTTTTAGAGACCTTACAATAATCCGGAGTAGTCCAAATCAGCTCTGATCCTAGACACAGTGCAGCAATCCTTTCCTTCCTGGTGTGGGGAGTGTAAAGGGAGAGAACTGAGGTAGGAGACTGCATTTTCCTATTTGGCTTTCTGAATAGGACTAGATTAACTTTTGCGTGGCTGTGTTTTTTAACAGCTAGCCAGTGCACCTTGACCAGTAACGGGTACCTTGTTTTTCCAGACCACCTCTCAGAGAACAGAACCCTTCTCTCTCTGCCGGTGCTGGCGTTGCTCCTGGGTGGGCTCCAGGGCGCTGGAATTCCTGCTCCGGGAGGTGGCGCTGAGAAACCTCCTGGAAGGGCCGGAGCGTGCGGGGCCAGTCCCCTGGAGCGGGCGGTGGGGTATACACCTAGAAAAAGATAACTGCATTGTGGAAAAGTAACCGTGTGGTGTTTGTTTGGGGATGGATTTTTTTTTCCATTTTTGCCTTCTGAAAAAGGTTTTATTTCTCTTCCCTTCTTGCGTACTTATAGCTTTCTCAGCTAAAGAACTTTCTTACCTGTTTTTGAAGAATGATTAAATAACATCAAGGGACGTTTACTCTGGAGGAAGTATTCATACAACATATCTCTTAGACATTAGTTTTTCTTGAGTAGCTTCGCTGGTAGCAGTCAGAATCACTGCTGGTATTGGAACTGCATCAGAAGCTTGGCCTACTAAAGAGCACCACAACAATTATGTGGGTCAAAATAAAGCAGTCAATCAGTTCAGGACAGGGTCTTTGCTCTTGAGTGGCTCTTGGATGAAGAGTGGTATGACCTGCTCTGCTTTCTCATTTACTATAACAAATATTTTTACTTCTCCTAATGGCTTTGCTTTCTTGGTGTTTCTAGAAGCAGTCCAGGCTTCTTCTCATGTTAAGCTTGGAAGGCCTGCCTTTGTTATATGGTTTAACTCCCTGAAACAACAGCTAAAGCATTTTGTGTGGGATTTTTACCTTCCTGGGGTTTTTATGCAGAGGCCCCTTTGTTAGTCCTTCCTTACATCTCGTTCCGTTCCGTGTACTGGTTTACCTTTCTTCTCCCCTCCTGCTTGTGCTCTGGTTAGGTTCCCGGCACTGTTCTCTGCAGTGCCCGGCCTCGTCTGTCTGTCTGCCCGAGGTGGGAAGAAGGAAGGAGCGTTTGAAGGGAGGGCTGGGGGAGGCGCTCGGGGGACTCGCTCCTCGCTCGGCCTCGGCCCAGCACCATGGACAGGGGCCGGGGGTACCCGGGGCTGCCGCAGCCCTCGCGCTGCCGCGTGTGTTTATGGCCTGGGAATTAATGAATACACCAAATAACGCCTTTTTCTTTTTTTTTTTTCCTACCCTCCCTACTAATTGTCTTCTAGTTTGGTGAGAAAATGGACGTCCTCAGCAAATAGAGCTATGAGTTTAGCATTGCTTTCTGTTCTCCTCCATCCTTGCGCACGCATCTCTGCTTCCCTGTGGTTCTGGCCTCAAGAGACCCCAGCTTCCAGTGAGCGTTGGTCCTGTCCCTGCTGGTCCATGTTCCCGGGTTGTCCTATAGCATCTGTAGGTATGAACTTAGCAGTGGGAAATAGTTGCCAAACTATCCAGTAATGTTGCTATATTTGTTCTTGGGATTATTAGGTTGGATGACTCCCATCAGCTGTGGTCCTTTGTAACTGAAAATGTAGTGTGTCACGTTGATAGTTTGGGGGTTTTTTTATTTTCCTGAAAATGTTTAAATAACTGGTAGGAACCAAATACTAATTTTAATTAGTATTTAATTTGGACAGGCATTGAAACAGAACCCTTGCTCATTGCAAAGTTGAAGAGCATGAAGGAATAGCCCTATGCTCTGAGAACAAGATAATAAAAACTATAGGTGTAGTATGTATGTGACATTGCTGGGGGTTCATATAAAACTGCTAGATCATTTTTTCCACTACTATCCATCACTATACTGTCTCAGGACGGATCGTGCAACTTTTATTTTATTATGATTTAATTAAATCAATTTTTGTCTGTCTGCCAGAGCAAAAGCACAGGCTGAAGGCCTTGAGCGTGGCATGAAGATACATGTGTGGTCTAGGGGATGTATTGGGGAGCAATACTTGTTGAGATGGTTTTGGGGATTGTCTTGGAGAGAAGGAATCGAGTTTTGTGCCTGCTATGTATCTATAGCAGTTTTTGGTCCAGATGATGGGAACAGCTGTGCGGAATCTTCTGTCAGAGGCAATTGGTTTGCTACAAAACAAAGCTCACGAATGCACAAGCTTGTGTTCACTGCGGGTGATGAGGCAGCATGATACTTTAGGAAAACAGCCAAACACAATGCAGGCTTAACAGTACCCTTCTATCTGTATATATTACAGTACAGACATACAGACTTTACTAAAAGTAATTGAGTGATTAACTTTGGTTTTGTTAACTTTTGCCTTTTTCTGCAACTGTGGATGGCGTGTACCTTTTGTTCATGGATATTGACAGTGGTTTTCCTATGCTAAGGTATCTTGGGACTTTTGTTTAAGTACTGCAGTTTTATATTCTATACGTATACTTGTAGTTTTATCATCAGTAGATATTATATTTTTCTTTCTAAAACCACAGCGCAGTCTTCCTGAGGTTTAATTTAAGTTGTAACAAGAAATTATCCAGCTAATCCTGCTGCAGAGCTAGGTGACTGCTGCCTGCTATGACATTTTCACTCTTGTTATGTTCTTAAACTTAGACCACTTGTTATTTTTTATTAAGTAGATTATTGAGGGTTTTTCCATACAAATCATATTGGCGGGGAGCCTGCCCACACAGACATCTGTGCAGCTGAGGATTTAAATAAATGAACTTCAGCTGTAATATTTCTGTCTCCTAAGGCTTCACATGCAACTTCTAAAAAGATGGTATTACTAATGTCCAAAAGGGAAGCAGCTATACCCTGCTGATACTTTTCTTAGCAGTTTGAATGGTGGGGTGGGCAGGACAGGCTGTTGTCTTGCATTTTTTTCTGGCTCAAAGTGAAGAAGTGCAGAAATACTAAAGCAGCAAATTGCAAGAGATGGATGATGCATAAGAGTTGTCTTCCAGATTTCCCTGTGTGAGGCTACTTCACACTCTGTTAATTGCAAGGGGCTCTGCCTTGTTAGTTTCTTGTTACAAATCATTTTATCAGAAACTTATTAAGATTTTTCTGTCTTTGAAGATGGTGTCCTTTTTCATTATCTAAAAGAGCAAGAGGATAAGGGCTTGGGTATACGCCAGGGATGGAACAAAGGCAATTTTGTCAGAGGTGTCCTTGTGCTTTTCTTTATTTTTCTGTCCAGATGTTCACATTTGGTGGACGCAAATTCTTCCAGTTTTTACCATAGAGGCTTAGGATCACTTACCCCTCTACTATCCACAACTGATATTAGAGGATAAATTTCAGGTAGTTCTGTAGAAGTTCAGTGTGTGGGCAGGAGCCACTGACTAATTAAAGAGGTATCCTAATAATTGGCATTTAACTGTCCTACTTAGCATAGGCAGTAAATGAATGGCTCACCAAAGCAGACTTTAATTTTTTGCTTTGCTTTCCAAGTGCATAATCCCTTTAATCCTTCACTACTTAGAGTTTTTTGTTAATTAAATGGAATCTCTGCAGGCTCGGTGATTCACACTTCAAGACAAATATGTGTACTTAACAGGGGGAAAGTTGGCATAAGTCTCACTGGGCAACTTGAGGTTTAAAGTGGTTCTTTCAAGGTTATTTTGTAAATGAATGCATGTTTCTTGGCAGTCAGCCATGTAGAATCTTCCCTTCACTGTTTAAGAGATGGATTCCAGTTTATCAGATAATTCTTGCTGCAAGAATCAACTGATTTTCGCTGCGAAGGCTGACTGACTTTCTGATTGATCTTGACTAGAGTGGAAAGCTGTCCCTGGGGGTGGGAGTTTCTTGCCACACTGGAACTAAGCAAAGGGAGGAAAATCCCATTTCCTGCAAGAATTCCCAAGGCAGATTTACAATATAAGAGAGTTCTGAAGAGCAGTATTTAGCCTGTCACTCTTATTCCTTTGCTACATATGCATTTATATTTTTTTTTTTTTTATGAGTAAGGCTTGTAACAGACAGGACCTACTGCTTACTTCTGGGCAGAGTCTGCAGAAGAGATATGGAAATAAGAAAAATCCACCCGCACATGGAAGCGTACGGTTTCCATGCTTGGAGGGGTGGGATTAGGACCTGTATCACCAGTAAAGGATATATATCTGATGTGCCCGTTCTAGCACCACCCTGTCTTTTCTCTTTGTGGTCTCGCTGCCAGCTGTGTAGCTCCTTTCTTCTAATGTGCAGAAGAACCATCTGGTTAAGAGCAATGCTCATATAGCAGGAAGTGAAGGATGTGTGAGACCAGGAGGGGAAATGCTGCAGATCTTTACGAAGAACAACACTCGAACTAGTTCTCAGATGCCCTTTATGTTCCTGCGCTCGTTCCGTGCATTTCTCCCCTAGTCCTTGTGACATTTCTCCTTCCTTGGGCTGGAGAGGGTGATGGGGAGGTATTCCTGCCTGTTTGTGGCTGCTCAGCTGTATTCTTGGCCTTTTCAGCTGAGGACGTGGGTTGCTTTACAAAGCCTGGAGCATGCATATAGCGTCCCATCCCAGCACCCGTGTAGCTCTCCTAAAAATCCTCTGCAAGATGAGCAGGAGTTATGCTTAGAAGGAAATAATCCACTGCCAACCACCATCTGTGGAAGCAGGATAGTGCGGGAAGCCTCCAAAGCCGCCTTCATTTACTGCTCGTTTATGACACCATACTAATGTTTTATTTACGTGATGATCTCTTTCTGTGTCATTAGGAATGGCTGGAAGACAGTGCAGAAACAGTTATATAAGGCAGGGTAATTAGCACTGCCACAGCACAGTAAATCCTTTCCCTGTGCTGTAATTCCCTCAGGCGTACTTACTCGCTCTGGAGGAGCACACCGACGTTCTGTGTGAAGGTGTACCACAGCGAGTCAAAAGGATGCGTTATTGAGGGTGACTGTAACACGGATAATGTAAACCGGGGAGCGGGGGGAATCTCTTTGTCCGTGACAGGACAACTGTGGTGATGAACGGTGATGCTGCAGCTCATCTGGAGTTAATGTTTCCTTCCACCCCTCCTTTCATGTACCTGTTCACTGTCTCTTCGGTTCTAGTTTAAGAAAAATACATTATGCTCTAGATACTTCCATAAATTTTGCTTTAGGCATGTATGTACGTTTTATTTAGAATTGTGTTCTGCTCTTTCAAAGTTTGCATAGAGGTGCGTTGAGTAAAAGTAGTGTGATACCTTTTGGTTTGGTTTGGTTTTTTGCCTGCTTACGGGACTGTAGAGCGTTCTCTTCAGGTGAAATGGTTTACATTTGTTCTAAATGGAAAGTATCAAAATATCGATGCTGTGAATATTAGAAGGATTTCTTTTCTTTTAAATATAAAATTTCTCAAGTCTATAGTGTTGTAGCTAAAGGCAAATTGTCTCTTTCACCTCTCCATTCACCTCCTCCTTTGTTTCCAGAACTGCATTTGTTCTAAATCTGCTGAAATGCTTGTGTACAGGAGAAAAGCAAGCTAATGTAACCTAAGATTTGGTTTAAAATTGACTTAAGTAACTCGGACATCTTATTTCATTTTCAAAATGGCTTGTTTCAGTTTGGATTATGTAAACTGAGAGTAGATTTAACAGGTTATGGTAACTATCATAAGTCATCCTTAAATTGAAGTGGACGTCTATGTATGGGGTTTTGCACTTGGGAAATCAAATAAAATATGATTTATTTTCTTAATGCAAACAAGTTAGACAAACAGGAAAGGTTTTCCCTGATTTCAGTGGGTGTTCAGCCGCTTGGGTGTTTTTCACTAAAATATAATCCAGTTTGCTTCAGAGTACCCCAGGAACAGTCTGCTGCTTTAACTGGCAAACACCCAGGATCTAGAAGGTGAAAGGAAAAGTAGTAGGTGATATCATAACAAACTCTTGCCAAATTGAGGTTAGAGGGAATTTCCATTTTCTTTGTAGATGGTATTAAAAGTTCTTATTTACAGTGAGGGCAGTGAGGGTATCCAACAGCCCTTTTCGTGCCAGTTCCAGGACAGAAGGATGCTCAGCCATCTGTTCCTGACGCGCAGCTGCCACAAACCCGGCGGGACGGAGAACCCCCTTGGACGGACTCTGAGGAAAGCGCCGTATCAGGGAAGGCTTGCTGGTAGAGAGAGGGGAACTGAGGTAACACCTGGAGACAGAGTGAGACTTTGTATAATTTTAATAGAGAAACTTACCTTGACTCCCTATCACTTGTTTGAAATGCCAGCGGAGCGGTACAAGTGCCTATTTAACACCATTGCCTGTGTGTCGTCACGCAGGAGTCGTCCTCCTGTGGAGGTGTCATGGATCGGGCTTTCACGTCGTTAGTGTTAGTATCAGAATGACTGTCAGAGGCAGCTGTGCTTCTGTCCTATGCAGGATCCGATAGAAAGACTGAAAATAATAAATCATATTCTGCTTTTAAAAAATGATATGACGTTTATATGTTTGAGAGAAGCTATGACGGTTTCAGTCTCCATCATCTAGAAGCATCAGGCACAGCAACGCACAAGCCTGCCTGTACGAGAGGGAGGTGAGAGACAGGAAACCTTTGCTTTCCTTCGCTACGCAACTCTTGCAAGAGATCATGAAGCCAAGACATGATGCGACAACACAGTTTTAATTACTGATGCCAGTAACTGTGCCAGGAAACGGTGCTGGTTCTGGAAGCAATAAAAAAGCAGCAGGCTCCTCTGCTTAAATTTATCTTTGAAGAAGTTTTGTCTCCTTTTTCCATGCCTTCAGAACACTGCCTGACATCACCTGGGCCTCTGCACACAGTCTGGCTGAGAGGACGCTTTCTGACTTCCAAGAAAAACAAATGGAAATGCAAAAATCTTGCATCTGGCCTGTTACCTCATCCTCGGCCACCTGGGCTGCTTGAGACTCGTCATGGCATTCCCCGTTCCTTTTTGCTTGCTACACAATAAATTAAAAAGACTGAGAAAAGAGACGTTTGCAGAAAGCAGACAAAACTCAGAGCTCAAAGAGTTAGTAAGATTGATCTGCATTATTTCTACATGAAATGGGAGGTTTCTTCAGGTATTACAGAATCTATATCTTCAATAAAAGCTTCCTGTGAAGCCAAGAGGCACGTCATCTTCCCATTATTTGCCATCAGAAAAGAAAGTATTTGTTTTCCACAGCCCTGAATTATGGACAGTCAGGCTTTTCTCCTTCCTTCTGCCTTAATTACCAGTCATCAAAGATGCATAGTGCAGTTTCTTCCCCTTCACCCTTGCTGGATGAAGGAGTTTGCAGTGCTCAACACACCGGAGGGCTGTCACCCTCTCTGATCAGGAACAGACGCATTCGGCTACAAATTCTGCTCAGGAAAACTGGGAGAGGCTTAATCCTGACAACGTTTCTTTTAATCTCCTCATTGATGATCCCGAAATCGTACTGGACAACATTTTTACAGAAACTTGAGAGAACAAAACGTTCACTAAAACTGCATGCGGCATCCTGGAGGATTTAGATCAGGTGCCTGCACCATTTCTGCTGCCGAGGCTTGTATAGTTGCACTTGTCGTCTACTGATCGGCACGTTATCTAGCTTTGACTGGAGTTTTATTAGCCGCCATGGATTTTTTCAGAAGACAAAAGAATAACTAAAAAAGGAAAGAACAGGAACTGACAAATGTGTGGCGCTTTTTCAGACACAAACTTCCAAACTTCCCATCGCGTTTCCATAGCATACTGCCAGGAGTGGTCTTACAGCTGTGTGCGCTACATGCATAATGAAAAGGAGAATTTAAGCAAGTTCTTTAGTACTTTTAAATAAAAATATCTATTTATGCGGGGTCTAGAATGGGAACAAGCTTCTAATGCAGTTGTTCTACGTGATCACGGTGAAGGCAAATAACACAACCCACAACAATGAATTATGTTCAAGGAAGCGCATGATTCTATGGCCATAATTTGAATCCTTTATAGGAAGCCACAATTCACAGAACTTGAATATTGTATAAATCTGAAAACTGCTAAACACTCCAGCTATCTTGGTATTTACAGTGCTGCTTTTGTTATGAACTATGATGTCCTGCTCTGCTGCTTAGTGGCAGAACAGATTAATTCACCTGTATTTAACTTCAGTTCTACGATGACCACACAAAATACACGGCTGCTGCCCAGGCGTTCGGGTAGCAAGCAAGCACTGCAGTCCCGCGTAAAGTGCCCCTGTCTTCCCTTTGCATTGGAACCAGAATTTATTTCATTTTTGAAAAAAGGTATCTTTCAGGGCTTCTTGGTTCTTATTTATAAGCACGTCTGCTTTGTAGATGCCATTGAAGTATTTCACAGAAGCACAGGCTTAGCCTGTCTCTCACTCTGCTCCTGCGGCCAGATGTGCGTCGTTGTGAAACGCAGGCGTTTCTGCGTGCGTCTGACAACAGACTCCTGTGCCGACAAAACCTGTTTTATCATTAATTCAGGCTTCTGCGCTCTCAATTGATAGAAGTCACAGGTAGAATTATCCACATAATCCTTTAATTGAAAGGAAGATTGCTCCCGACAATACACTATTCAGAATGTATTTTCTTTCTGTGAGTGCCTGTTTCTTGAAATAGTCGAGGAAATCAATCAAGTGTCCCTTATTCTCAGAAATCAATTTGCACTTATTTAGGTGGGGGTTTTTTCCTCTATGGGATTTGTTTTTATTCATGGGAATTTTATGCCACTCCTGAAGTACAAAACAGCAAAATCAAACTGTCTGGAAAAAGTATTATAAGGAGCACCTCATTGTTCAGTAAGATTTCCTTCTGCTTCAGGTACAAAAAACAAAAATAAGGGGTTTGCACTGTCTTCAGAGCGTTTCAAAATATATGCAGAATGCACCAACAAAATGTAAAATCCCAACTGGTGTCTTTTTCCAAGGAGAAAACACCAGATGTTTTGAGTTTTTACAGGGTGTTTAGGCTGATTCTCATCCCTTATGTGTGGATTAGAAACTGATCACAAGCAGAACGATCTTATCCTGTCCTAAGCCATCGTCTGCTGGTGGAAAGGTCGCTCTTTGATTAAAGGTACCTTGGTGGCTTTTTCATGTCTCTAAGTTTGTGAACTTGATGTAATAGTCACTCAGTTCTCATGGTTGAAAGTACTAATAGGAGACTTGGACTGGGGATTAAAAGATTTATTTAAATATACTTAATTTCACAGTTCAGGCTTCGGTATGACATTTATTTTCTCACATACCATTTTATATTTACTTGTATAAAAGTTTATCAAAACGCATAAGTGTGATTTGGTGAAAATCATCTGCTATCGTAATCTTCTGCTGAATAGAGAGATGGGCTGTCATTCTTCAAACACAAGAATAGCGTTCTCTAAGTTGAGATCACATAGAGGGGAAAATCACCCTTTACGTGACATATTGGTGGGTTTTCTATTTTTCTGAACAACATTTACCGAAGAAATAAAATAAAATATTTTTGTAAAAGGTTAAAAATGATGTTGCAAATGCCATGACTCAAACGTGCGTCTTCTTTTTTCTCTTCAAGACCAAAGTAGCAGTAATTGATCAAAGAGACAGATACAGTGTCTGATGTTAAAATCTTTCCAACCTCAGAGTTACAAAAATAGTACCAGAAATGTACCACGGCTACATATACCACATCTGCAATGTACATAATATGTTTACATCACCTAAAAGATCAAAGTTGAATGATGTAGGACTGAAGGTGGTGCAGTCCAGCTGCACAGTGACATCTAGTTCGAAGATCAAGTCAACCACAGCTTTCCTCAGTGTTTCCACTGCCTCTCTCAAGCCAATCGCTCTACGACAGCAGATGCAAGCTATTATGAAGCTATTATACCCTTCTATTACTGCTTTTAAGTGCAGTACTTCTTTCTATATGTAGATCGAGTACCACTTAAAAATGTGATTCCTAGTCCTAGAGGAAGAAAGTCAGCAAACTCTATCTTTTAATTTATTTATTTTTATTTTTTTAAGAGATAGAAAAGATGCACTCTTTCCTCGGTGGCTAGGCTATTTAGCACTCTAAAATGTACAGATTCTGACACCGTCTCCGTTTATGTAAACCGGTTCTTGTTCTGTGTTCCGAAAGAAAATTCAAATGCGGTTTACGTGGATGGTCCAACTCCTAGTTCACCAAAAGATCTCTGAATTCTGTGGATTTGCCATGGTCCTGATATTCACCTTGTTCTTCCTCGGGAAAGCGGCAGCTGCAGGCATCGTCTTCCTGAATTGACTGTTCAGGTGTGGTATGCACTGAAGAAAAATATTAAATGTTCACTTTCTGTTGTATTTATTCAGCCATCTTATTTCACCCTTCCTCAGCCACAACTGCTGGAAGTCAGCAAGAAAAATTCTTCCAAAGGATTCAATAACCTGAAGTTATTCCTCAACAGCATGTACATCTGATAAACCTAATTTATCATACTTTGTTTTCCCTAATGCCATACGGGCTGCCAGTGCTCTGTTTGCCATAGGAATGAAAGGAAGACCAACATGGAGTTGTTTGATTTTTGGAGTAATGCTATTGTCTCCTGAATTACACCAGAAGATCAAGCCCTTATCTCTAGGAAAGGGGAGAGGGAGAGAGAAAAACCCCAACAAAAAATCCCAACTATAAACTATGTTGGATGCAACTCCATCTCATCTTTGTGCTGAACTCTTGAGCTTCCCCGAGGCTTATTCCCCCTCAGAGGGCAGTGCTGGATCCAGGCTGAGCCTGCATCTGTGCAGCAGTGTGTCCCGACTGATATCCCCCCTTCTACTGCAGCCAACGTTCAAAGACGCTCGCTCCAGGCCACGTGTACTGTTTCTGAGCAGACAGAACGGGGAAGTGCTATTGCCACGCATGCCGAGGATGGTACTTGGAAGTAATAAACAGAACTGACCCTTAACCAGATCAGTGAGGCTCAGCTGAGCTTTTTCACCTCCCGTGAATACTTCACTTGTATGGATATGCATGCAGTTAACCTGCAAGGTTGATAGAACATCCACAGGTAATTAAGTGCTTCCTACAATAAAAATTCTAAAACTGTTTTCCTTTCAGTTATTGTTTCTGACTTACAATGGCAGAAAATGAAGCTATCTGCAACTATCTTTGAAAGAAACTTAAAAACCTGGATTCCTGATTTGTCTAGTTTCAAAAAGAAAAAATGAATTGAAGAGTGTATCTATCTTACTTTTCTTGAAGACAGCATGTAGTTTCTTTTTCTGCCAGATACTGAAGGATACACACGAGGGTAGCAGAAACACTATGCACAACAGCCCAGCTACAGTAAGAGAAATTCTGATAATGTCCATCTGGATGTCCTTCCCTAGGAAACAAACAACATTCTCTAAGAAGTGTTAAAGATTCTACTGCCCTTGAACTAGCTGACAACTTTGTCTCCAACTCTGCAACGCTGGAAATGGACAGAGGAAAAGACTCTTGCTTTAAATGGCAAGTGAATGAGCTATAGTATGTTTCGAGGCAGGTCGTTAATCTTTAGCTCTATAAGCAATATTATACAATGACTTACCTGGCACAGTGATAGAAAATGGCATTGCAGATGTTGTAGGCAGAGTAGTGACTAAAGTGGGATTATCTGAAGCATGTTTGCAAACGACATCTTTTTCTGCAGTTCCAGGCTCCAGGACCTGGTCTGCAGAGCACCTGAAAGATATTTAAAGCAAAACAGGGAAAAAAAAATGGGAAGAAAATCCAGGCCAGTGTAATAGCTATACCATTTATTTTTAGATTACTTACTTTGTCCAGTTTTTACAGGAGCCATTGGGCTGATCATTAAAAGTTCCATAGCGGCAAGTTTGGCAATCTTCAACAGACAAGGACAGGTAAATTTGTACAAGATGAGCATTTAAGACAGCATGTGAAATGTTATTTTTGCCTGCTTGTACAATGACTACGATTCGCATTCATAGAATCACTATTTCATAAGCTGCTCTGAGTATGCAAGGGAAGTCCTTCCCTCTGAGCTATGGACCAGTACAGTACTCCGCTACAGAGCCAGTTTGTTTGGCACAAGATGACGCAAATCACGTCTAACTCCAGAGTTCCCAGCTCAGTTTCCCACACGCTGGCAACAAAAGAGCTGTCGTGCAAAGGGAACTAACTGGTACACAATCTGAGTTGCAGCAGGGCGCAGAGTTTGGTGAGTTTGTTTGCTGCTGTGCTCGCTACGCGCACCGTGCAAACTGTTTAGCAGCAGTAGCTTTTATCTTGCGAGGGCCTTATTCTAGTTGTTTCCGCACTGTGCAAGAGGCAGCGGTGCGTCTGGTGCAGCGAGCGCAGGAGGTTTAAGCTGGTGGGGAAAGGCACCCTTACCGCTCCCGGTGCTCTCCTGGCCCACGCCACAGCTTCGGTCGCAGCGGGAGCAGCCCTTGCCGCCGCAGTGATACCCCTCCTGGCAGGTGCATTCAGCATCGCTCTTGGAGGAACACACTCTCAAATACCTGAATCTTCCTGGGAGGTGGAAACGAGCCTGAGGTTACCGAGGCGCCCGGGCAGACCTGCTGCGCAGCGCAGGCCGGCGGCCTTTGCCCTTCCAAAAATCCGGCCGGTGGCATCAGCGAGCAGCCCCGCGGTGTTTGGCCGGTGCCGTTTTCACTCGCGGCGACCTGACAAACCCGCGCGCCGTCTTTTACGGCGGGGGGTAACGGAGGGTCCCGGCGCCTCCGGCCGCCGCCCGGTACCTTCGCACTTCCTGCAGAGGGTGCAGCCGCCGAGCTCCGCCACGGTGGAGAAGGTGCCGGTGGGGCACGGCCGGCAGCTTGCGCCGGGCCCGCAGCCGCCGCTCACCACGAAGGTACCTGCGGGAGGAGACAGAGGGTGGCTGTCGCGGGGCCGCGCCCGGCGCCCCGGCCCGACCCGCGGCCCGGCCCGGCCCTCACCCGCTGGGCAGTGGGCGCCGCAGGGCAAGGCGGCGGCGGGCCGCGGGCTCAGCGCCAGCGCCAGCAGCGCTGCCGGTAGGAGCGCCCGTCCCGCCCGCGCTGCCGCCGCTCCCATGGGGTCGGTGCGCAGCGGAGCGGCGCGATGGAGTGTGCGCGGGGCGGCGGGCGCCGGCCCTTAGGGGCCGCCCCCGGAGGGCCCGGCTGCGTCAGCCCGGGGGCGGCGGGGAAACCCCGGCCCCGCGGGGCTTTCCGGCCCCCCCGCGGCGCGACCCCCGGCCCTGCCGGGCAGCGCCCGCAGCCCTCTCAGCGCTGCCGGGCAGCGTCCGACGCTCCCCACCGGGGCTTCCCGGCGAGTCCCGCGCGGAATCCCCGCGGCAGCCCGGCCCGGACCGGCCCGTCAGCGCCGCGGGCAGCGGGTCGCTCCCCGGCCGCGCCCCCCGAGAGGTGAGGGCGGAGGGGGCAGGCCGCACCGCCATGTCTGATATCGGCGACCCCCGCCGCCGCGGGAGAAGAGGCCGCGTCTGAAGCCGCCGGGCAGGGGCCGATCCCCGCGCGCGGCGGTAGCCGAGCGCTGCGGCGGGGCCAGAGCGGGGGAGCGGCGGCCGGTGCCACCCCCGCCGCGGGGGCGCTCGCTGACCACCAGCGCGGGAGGCGCGTGCCGCCCCGCGCCCCGCCCCCTGCGGCTCCCCGCGGCCAATCCCCGCCGCCCCTGCGCGGGCGCGTGGCCGCGGGCGGTGCCTTCCGGGCGCGTGGGCCGGGGAGGGGGCGGTGGGGACACGGAGCGTTCCGAGCGCGCTACAGCCGAGCGCGTGCCCGGCCCGTGCTGTCGGGGGCTCCGCGGGGGGCCCAGCGCGGGCAGCGAAACCCCCTGCCCGGGGCAGGGCCAGGGGAGCCCCCGGCGAGGTCTCTGAATCACCGGGCGGTTCGGGTGGGAAGGGGCCGGTACAGGCCCGTCTAGTCCGACCCCCACCGGGGGCAGGGGCGCCTCCCCGTAGACCGCGCTGCGCAGGGCCCCGTCCAGCCTGGCCCCCAGCACCGCCGGGGACGGGGCATCCCCCTCCCTCAGTGCAGCCCTGGGCAGGGTCTCACCGCGAAGAAGGTGCGTTCTGAGGGGACCGGAGGGAGGCGGAGCGTCCGCCAAGCGGAGGCGCGACCGCCACGGGGGGCGGGGTCCCCCAGTGTCCCCCGCGCGCTCTGCCGAGGTGAGTCGCCGCCGCTGCCGACTGGGCCTGGCCCGGCCCGGCCCGGCCCGGCTCCGGCGGGAGGAGTCCCTGGGGGACGGCGGGCGGGGGTCCGGCGGGGCGCGGCGCCTCGCCTGGCCTGGCCTGGCCTCAGCGGTCGCGGTGTCTCGGCGCGGCGCCCGGCCGCGGTCAGGGCAGGAGGGCTAGGCCGCTGCCTTGTCTGCCCGGGCCCCGCGCTCCCTGCGGCTGCGGGCTCCTGAGGGCCTCGCCACGTCGAATGGCGCCGTGTCCCAGAATAAATACCCGACCGTGTGGGGACGCGGCCTTCCGTTGGGCTGGCCGAGCTGGTGGCCGAGCTTCCCCACCCTCTGGGGGCAGCGGTTCGGTCGGCGCATCGAGGGTGTGATTTTGTTAAAGGCGGCCTTGTTAGAGTTCGGGTTCAGCCATCTGCAGAAGTCGCCATCCCGAGAAATGTGCACAGACCCACACAGGGAGCGCGTTCAGCTTAGAGGTTCGAGGCAGCCCGTGCTCGTACTTGCACTGAGAAGCAAACGGAAGACTTGTCGTTACTGCGCATATGTAGCTTGTTAAATGAAGTGGCTGTTAGGTCTGTGTAACTTGGTTCTGCCTTCTTGGAAAACAGTCTTGCCCTGGTAGCACTTACAGCGTGACAGCTGCTTACATATGCACCCACGTAAAGAACAGTGCTGATGCTCAAGAATTTGTCAGTGTATTACAATAAATGTCTGACAGTAGTGAGAGTCTGTATTTTGCTAGATTAGAGGAAAGAGTAAAACTTTCAGGAGCAGGTGCCTATTTGCATCTATAGAACTAATGAAAGAGAGGGATACAAATTATGATTTAGGGTATTTTTCTACAGTAAGAAGCAAATGCAGTACTTCTGCATTGTGGCTATTCAGGTAGCCTGTTGCTAGTTAATCAAATTCATACCAAAAAATGATTTTGCAGAATGAACATATGCCTTCCAGACAAATTATTAAGAAGGTCCAGGTTGTCCTAAAGTTATTGCTAATAGCTATGATTTGAATGTACTTGTTCAGTTGGCCTTGCATTTGACAATACATAAAGCTGCCCTAAAAGCAGGATTTGACACACTGAATTAGTCTGCTTGGGCTGGTCCTGCATGCTGCAGGACATGCTACGGTATATTACTGCATTCTGGAAATAACATCTTTCTAAATGAGGCTGACAGTCGGGAGTGAACCTGAAAATAGATGAAGTTGAAGCAGGATGAGGAGATGGTTTTCTTTCATATAGGTAACTAAACGTGGATCTTATTTTATAAAGAGGTCCCAGGTGTTACAGGCATTTCTGGATGGAAAGTCCCTACATAGGAAAAAAATCCCTCTCTCATAGAGTGGATGACCTGTGAAATGCACTCTCACACCATGGATGCTTTCACAGACTTCTGTCACACCAGTATGAGTTAGTGTGTATTTCACATGATGTAGTTAAAGTTACTTTAACTTAACCTTCAAATGGAAATTTGGCTATTCACCTCAGCTTGAATTTACAAGGTAAAAAAAGTTTGTTCCATTTGCTAAATTCTGTGGTCTGCTCCCCCATCACACATGTGCACACACGTTTCTCCCCCACAACATTGTGAAATACCAGAAAATCTATTGCTCAGGTTTTGCAGGGGCACTGGTCGAGTCATTATAAGTCACAGGAAACTCTTCATGAAGCGTGCTGTGTGGAAACTAAATACCAGACATGAGGTCAAAGCTCATGCAAGCCCTTTTTATAAATGCTGACCTGGGTAGGAGTCAGTAGTCTGGGTATGAGTGAGGGCGTGCAAACTGAAAACAGCTCTGCCACCCACCTTGAACCCCTCTCTCTGTCGGACTCGGGCCATGTGAAGTCTCGATTAGGCCAAGCTGCTTCCTGTTCTGGTGATGTGCTGTGCCTCCCACTGCACAAATGTCTTAATCCCTTAATACCGTAATGCATTCTTTGTAAAAAGCTCTTCAGTTAAATGGGATGGCTATGAATATTAATTAAAGCTAGTGAATGATTTTGAGGTGGCTTAAATGAAAGATAATGCAAATTACTCACCATTAAGTTTCACTGTTAGGAAGGATTCATGCTGGGCCGTTTGCCTTCTAACCACATTGTTGCTTTCTCCCCCCCCCAGCCTCCCTTCACAACCATCACACCTAATAGCAACCCCTCAAGATATGGCCTCGAAAAGAGCATTGGTGATTCTAGCAAAAGGGGCAGAGGAAATGGAAACTGTAATCCCCACTGATGTTATGAGAAGAGCTGGGGTGAGTATGCGGCCAATGAAAGATCTTCTTGTGAGTAATTGGTCAAGGGAAAATCTTTGCATCAAGTTGATGTTCATCGGTAGGTATAGTCTGTTGTATGAGATGAAAATTTACCTGTGCCTTCTTACTGGTTAGCAAATATTTGTGCCATGCCCCAGATAAGCATGCATGGAAACTGACATTTGTGCGAAAGGTAGGCTTCTAAAATACTGAGCCTAATGTAGGCTGGAGCGGATGTTTCAAGTACATCTTACCCTGTCAGAAAACGTGGCTACTCCCATGCATAGTAACAGGAAGTGCTTTTTTTGTAGGGGTCTGAAAAGTTCAGTATGTTACAGCTCATAACATTACATAGCTTTTATTGAGCTACTTGGTGGGATTCTTCATGCTCTTTGTTACTTTTGCAACTATAGTGGTACACAATGTTGTCATTTGATTAGGTATGAAAATAAGATTTTAAGTAAATACACCAACTTCACATGTAGAAACAACCAAAATAAAAGTTGCCTTCTCCCACCACCTTTGTCATTCCATTAATGTACTCCCCACTTTGGCTGCCATAAGAAGCACAAGCTTGTCTGCTTGTTCAGTGAATGTGAACTGTGCCGCACACATCTATGATGTTATCACCAGGCACCTAAAAATCAAGGGAGAAAACTGAATATGCCGTAAGTGTGTTTGAGAATGGCTTGAGCCTGCAGAGAGGCTTTAATTCGTTATCTGGAATACTTAGTCCAGCTCTCCTGGGTTGTATTGTTTTGTTTAAAATCTGTGGGATCAGATAGTTTCTAAATGTTCTGTTTGGAAAGTTGAACTATTTGAGGTATTTGTTAATCTCTAGGTGAATATCACTGCTTACCTTGTGCGTTTGGACTTAATCATGGTTTGGGGAAGCTTAAGTGTTGCCCTGTTCTTGACAGCTTTCAGTAGTGCTTCGCTCAGTCTGCTTACTACTTAAGAACTAACACTTAGAACTAACTAACACTTAACAAAAACGCCCTGAGTTCTTGAATTGTGGTGATATATGTATTCTTCTGTTAGATCAAGGTGACTGTTGCAGGCCTAACAGGAAAAGAACCAGTGCAGTGCAGTCGAGATGTCTTC
Source organism: Rissa tridactyla (assembly GCF_028500815.1). Taxonomy (NCBI): domain Eukaryota; kingdom Metazoa; phylum Chordata; class Aves; order Charadriiformes; family Laridae; genus Rissa; species Rissa tridactyla. Next base: position 212,662 of record NC_071481.1, on the reverse strand, counting down.
ATTTGTCCTGATGCCAGTCTTGAAGATGCCAGGAAAGAGGTTGGTTAGCCTTTCTCACAGTTCCGGAGGTGGATTTGGAAAGCTTACGCATTACCTTTAGAAAGATGTTGCATGTTGTTAGCTCTATGCAGTAGTGAATCACAGAACTGCACATCCTGCAGTGCTCCTCTTCACTGTTGTTCTGCTTCATAGCATGCTAGGATCAGACACATTTCTTATTTCTGCACGGGTATTTGTTCTTGCAAAGCATCAAACATAGAGCTTTATTTTGCGTGTTAGTTGGCCCAACAAAATGCTGAGATTTGGAACAACTGAAAAGTTCTGATGGGAAGCTAAACAATGCTATAGTTAGACCTGTACAATAAAGTTGGAGCAAAACCACTTGTCCTTACAATGCAAGAGCTGCTATTTGTTTGCTGAAGCTCTTAAATGCACTAGGCTTAAAAGTTAGTTCTGTGACAAACTTTATTGATAATAGGCTCTTCCTGGAAGAGGAAACAGTATTTTGTTCCATAATTGGAACTGGTTCTCTGATCATAAAGTGTTGTTCAGTGAAGAAAAGGTAGATCCTTTTCTTCTTGCTCGACTCAGCTGTAGTGGCCTTAAAACGGTGTAATGAATGTACCAGCCTATGCTCATCAGAACAATTTTATCTTTTGTTTGTTTAGGGGCCTTATGATGTTGTGGTCCTGCCTGGGGGTAACCTTGGAGCTCAAAACTTGTCAGAGGTAAAGTTCTGGTATCTTAAAGATTCATGGGCATCCTCCTGAGTAGTGCGATGGTCTACACTTGTTTAGTAATCCTGCAGATTCAGTTCAGCATCTGAAAATTCTCTTCTGAATGAATCAGGAAACTAATTGTTAATTGTCTTAAGCCTTCTTGTGAATATATGGGATGGGACAAGTGGGTGAATTGTTGGACTTGAGTTAAGCAGAATAAAAGTGGAAGGGTATTGTGGGACAGTCTCTGTTCATAATCATATGAAGATGAAACAGTGGGAAATGAAGCTTTAATTCCATGAAATACAGAGCAGGCTGAACCCACAGGACTCTCTTCCTTTGCTCAAGAATTCTGTTTGTGGTGCAAAACCGTTGTAGTGCTAGTATAAATACCTTATGAAGGGCAGACAGACAAGCAAGTCAGTCTATCAGATAGGATTTAGATGGTATCACAGTTTGCAAGCCCCAATATGAGACAAATACCCCGTATAAATCTCCTTAAGAATGATAGAGACTGTCTGGAGGTATCTCGTGAATATTCTTTCCTATTTAACTCGTGAAGTTTTTGAACAACAACCTTCTATGGCCGTGGATTAACCAGCTTTTCTGTGGGCCAAGTACTTCCTTGCACTTCTTTCTGATTTCCTTGCTTTTTCCTTGCTCAGGTATTTATTGGTTTCAGTTTTTCCACTTCTTAGTGTTTTCATTGCCCTTTGTCCTGAGGCAGGATGGAGAGTTGTCAACTGGTTGTCTTTGTAAAACTTATTTATTAATTTGCAGTGGGAAGTATTTCAACAATGCTTCAAATAATCAACCCCAAACAATGACTTGTGATATGGTTTCTTCATACAGTCTCCTGCTGTGAAAGACATTTTGAAGGACCAGGAAAGCAGAAAAGGCCTGATTGCTGCTATATGTGCAGGTGGGTTAACAAGATGTCTTGCATTGTAAAGCATTTGGATATTTTGAAGAGGCGTGCACACAGTTAGAAATCTATATTCCTGTCATTTAGTAGCAGGGATTTGTATTATACATGCACCCCATAGCATTTGAATTTTTTGTATATTTAATAGCAGAGGAATCTCTAAAATATTGTCAACACTTTCCTGCAATTTCTGCTTGGTACGCAGTTCTTTTCAATCACTTGTGTTACTGTCTATAAAATAAAAAGTGAAAGGTAATGTGCTAGGATTTTTTATAAAATATTTGCTTATTCTGTTGACCTTTATGTGAGGACACAGTGCTGGCAGAACATCATTGCTATAAATTTATCGCACATCTTCTCTCCTGCCCTTTAGCTTCAGAAGGAAGGCTGTAAATATAGAAGTAGAGTCTCACCTTTCTTCATCTGAGTGGTGGCAAAAGATGGAATTACTCTGAGGAGAGGCTTGTCTGCTTACATATTCTGCACAGCTAGTGTCCAGTTCATTCCTTTGTAAGATTTGTATGTAAAAATGCAAGATGAACAATTGCCATTGCTCCCAGCTGAACTGAGAGTCTGGCCTAGGTGCCCGTACCTGAGAATGAGGAGATGGCGATGAGCGTGTGAAAGACAGTCTAACAGTCTGTTTGTGGAGTGTATTTTCACTTTTGTTTTCTGGTACGTTGCTGGTTTGTGTTTTTTTCTTTTTTGCTTTCATTCTTCAGTTAGGTGATACACTTACAGAGTTGTGAACATTCTTGAACTGGGCAGTGGTAGTCTTCTACTTCTCTATCTGTATCTCTTGCAGAGCAATCGCAAATTCACGGTTGCGCAATAACGGCCTTTCCTTGGAAACAGGACAATTCGTTTATTTGGGTATAATGCTTCTTAGTAGCTGATTCCAGCTGTATGCAAAGAAGGTTATTTCCTGGACTATATCTGAAATTAATTGAATGTACAGAAATGAAACTCGCATTAGGCAAATCCTACCTTCAGTTTCTCTTGGAATTCCCATAAGGATTTTCTGTCAGATGACCTAAGACTTTTTGACACAAACTTCTTCCTCAATTCAGGCCAAGGAGGAAGTATGAAAAGAAAAGACAAAGACGGTTAAAACCAAAAACTTAGTGGTTAGCCCATGATCTGTCCAAAATACTGCTTGGCACACAATTCCAGCATGTAAAGTCTTGCTCAAATGAAACTATACCTGTTAAGCCTCTAAATTCAAGGGTTTAACAAGGTTGCAAAGGAAGTGTACCTAGTTAATGTTCAGATTGAAATACGGACTTTTTGTTACTTCGTTTCAAGCAGATTTAAACAAAATGTATTTTTTCAAAGTAAAATGACCATTGTTCTTGACTCCTTCAAAAGCAGCACAGTCATTGGTAGTACAGCTGCGTGAACTGGGTGTTCTTTAAACCTTCTCTATTCTTCATTTTTTCCTGCACAGGGCATTTTGTGTAATAGAACAGGAGAGATCATACAGCTGTGCTCTTTTTGAGGCTTTTTGCTTCAGAGATAGGGCTGGCATCAGTTTTATAAAAAGTAGTCTGTCCACGGTGAGCTTTGGCCCCTTGAGGGCCTAGTGCCCAAACGTGCGTTCTTAGAAGTGTATGTAGCAGAAGACAGTTCCTCACTGGTGCGCCTTTGTGTCCTTACAGGTCCTACTGCCCTTCTGGCACATGGGATAGGGTTTGGGAGCAAAGTCACAACACACCCTTTGGCCAAAGATAAAATGATGAATGGAGGTATGTAATGACTTTTATAAGTTTCTCTCTAAACTCTTCTCAGAATTTTTATTTTTTTTAGCTTAACCCTTGATTTAAAGAAAGGAAAATAGCTTTTGTATATTATTTTGTGTCTCTGAATTTCCTTAATGCTTTCCTGAATCAAAATTCAACTGAATATGCTAAGACTATTTCTAAGTCTGCTTAACGTGAAAATACAGGCCCGTATTAACATTCTCATCCTTGTGGAAAATACACGGCTGCTGTTATACTAGGAGCATTTTTTCCCTTATTCTCTTGAGGCTGAGCCATCTCTTGCCCTTTTGGTTCTTTGCCTCAGTGGTCCCAACAGCAAACCCCAGCAGCACCTTTGCTGCTCTCCCATGAGTGCTGTGAGCTTTGGTGCTACAAGCAGCTGATGGATCCACACTTCTTTCTCATACCTAAAGGAAGTGGTGGTGAACCATTACTAAGAAGTCATTCTGTGAACGTTAACGAGTCTGAAGGTGAGCAGGAGATGGCAGGGTTCCTCCAGTTTCCTCTGCATGCATTTGGAAAAAAAAAAGTTATGAACAGCTACAGAAAAGCAGTCTGACTCCAAAAGTAACCTCACGGGAACTGACAGGCACAGCGAGCGCTTCTTGATGAGCTTGTAGAATCAGAGGTGCATTCCCATACCATGTGAATAAGCTGCCAGAGCGCCCTGCGGGCCCTTTTCCTCCCTGAGGACTGCAGGCAGCGATGAGCTGCTTGGTTCCGGAGGGGCAGGGGTACAGAGCCCGAGGGGGGCTGAGGTGCCTTCTGCGGAGCACGATGCTGTCGGCAGGGAGCTTCTCTCAGCTGCTGTAGCCTGCGGGCAGCGGTGCCCTGTGGCAGCTGTGGGCACGGTGCTGGAGACTGACCCTGTTTCTGTTGTGTGTCCCCCAAGCACACTACAGCTACTCCGAGAGCCGCGTGGAGAAAGATGGGAACATCCTCACCAGCCGTGGCCCTGGTACCAGCTTTGAGTTTGGGTTGGCCATTGTTGAAACGCTGATGGGGAAGGAAGTGGCCGAACAGGTGAAGGCACCCCTAATATTGAAGGAGTGAAACCCTGGTGCGGGACAGGGAGTAGCACAATTTCAGATAGAGGGTCTTGTCCTTTGTAGAATAACTGTGAGATGCACTGTTGTAAATACCATGTAATTGTGGGTGAAATTAGCTAGCAACTGTACTTACCTAAACTGTGATACGTTAACAAACTAATGGTCTTCGTTTCTGGAAAAAGATCCTGTTAGCAAAAAGCTTCGTCACAGAAAAAGCAGCCAAATCTTAGTTATCTCTTGGATGGCATTTAAAAATCACATGGTCAAATGTTTGCTGAGTAAATAAAAATGAAGCAACCCTGCTTGTGTGTTGTTTCTTTGTGTGTTTTCTCGCAACTCAGATTCATGAAACCTTTTTAGCACTATGGCTAGCAACGTACCCTTCAAAACAACTTCTGTCTAGGATCTCACACAGTTCTTCTGAAGTGTGAGCTTCTGAAGAATGTGCAAGAAGCGTTTAGACAACACTCTTTAGATACTTGGCTTAACTTTTAGGTTGCCCTGTGCGGAGCCAGTAGTTGGACTTGATGATCCTCAGGGGTCTCTTCCAACTCAGGATATTCTATGATTCTGTGAAATAGATCATGTTGTAACTTAGAATTCGTTAAAACAGTACTTAGTTTCCTGTATACAAATAAGGCAAATAATGAGTATTAATTCTAAGACAGCACGGAACTAAATTAAAAGTAGGAATATTCTTACTGTGTCAAGTACCCTGGAGTTCCTATAGCTAGCAGGTGTGTCCATGATACCGTTGGAATTTGTCTTCAACATAAATGACTGCAGATCCATTGAGCTATTTAGGCACCTTATAACTGGCATAAAGCAGGAAGTTTGGACTTCGTAGCTTACCACCAGTAGCAGCGCTTGTTTCTGCTTCCTATAAATCCCAACTCGCTACAAGCCTGGCTTAAAGCGAGCATGTGTCAGTTTAGAGGAGTCGTTGGACAGGTCTCTTGAGGAAGTAGTGGAGCTGTATCCCCATGAGAATTAAGAATTTTGGATCAACGTCTGTCTTCTCTACCTTTCTTCTACCAAATAACTGCTGTTACCTGCCTCTGCCAGCAGTCACGCTTGTGAGGTGGCACCTCACTGGGCTCTGAAGTTACCACAGCATCTGGAGACCTGGGTCTGCGTACACCTGAAGTGCACAGTCTGAACTTTGGAAGATGACTGCATAGGTGTCTTTGTGCTTGCTTATTTTAATGGGAAACAAGTTCATTCTCAATTACTACATTTTGATAATTAAATACATAGGCACCTTTGCAAATTTAGAATTAAGAAATGTCTCCACATTGTTAGTGTCTACTGGAAGAACTGCTTTAGCTGTATGCTCTGCCTCTGATTTGTTTAGGAAATCTTCCATATGTTTCTCTAGCTTTGAAATATGCTCAAGATATGCAAAAAGTTGTAATCTATGTAAGATTGGACATGTTTGTTCGTTAAATCTGCACGTCTAACTGGTATTGCCATGCAAATGTAAACCAAATGCTGGAAAGATTCTTCATCCTAGAATCTGGAATAATCACTTGGTTTGTAAATGGGCATGATTCAGAATACAGGAAAAGCTGTGCATTCCTGGGCTGTAGTACTACTTTATAGCATTAGAAGGAAAATATTTCCATGCTTGTATTATTAAGGCTTCCAGAAATCTTTTAATATAAGACATTAACGAAGTGGCCAGAAATTTCATTGTTCATTTTTACTTTCTATTCTAAGGCTGAGAGAGTTCAGTTTACTGAAATGAGGTTTTCAATGCGTACATTTGGTCTTTCCCGCTCCTGTTAAAATAGTAATAGGAAAAGCACTCAGTAAAATGAGTTTAGAGCCAATTGTATCTGGTTAACTTGCAGAGTCTTTCATTGTATTCAGCAAAAAGGCCTTGATTAATGAAATGTGGTAATGCTGCTTGTATCACAGTTTCCTTCATAAAGCTGACCCTGTTCTCAACCTTTTACATTGCAGATGTCCAGCAAATCTGAATTTACATGGATTCTCTGTTTCTGACAAGGTGTCATTAACCCAGTTTTTAAGTTAGGGGAGGTGTATCGACTAAGATTATGCTAATTTTCCTCTTAGGGGAAGTGTTGAGAAGCAATTTGCTGATTTGAGGAAAAAAAAAATTGCCTTCCAATTTGTGAAATGTTTTCTCCTCTCTCCTTATCTATTTCATACAGAGGTTCCCTAGCTGTTACATATCTCTTTTCCTAAAGTCCCCTTTATCTGCTGCTGAAAGGTGAGATGAGGTACTTTTCAGCTCGGTGCTTCGTGAATGCTAGAAATTTTGTGCCCTTTTATTATTGGCAAGCTTTAGTTTTAGAGCCTATGGTAATGGGATATTTGCTGCCATAGAATTGGCTTAAAATGAAGGGAATACATCCATTCTTCTCTAGCTTTGTTCCCTGACAGCTGGAGGGTTTGGGGTTTTGTTTGTTTTCCTGCTGAGAAGGTAGTCAGTTAGCATCTGCTGTCTGCCTCATATCATCTCTGAAGGATAGTGTGGGTTTTTTCTCTTGATTCTGGTTGTTGTGTAGGCTTGAATGCGTAATTGAGAGTGAGCTTTTTTATTGAATTGAGAAGTATTGTATGACTTAGGAACAGGAATGTACACAAGGTGGCATAGATGCAAGTGCCAGCAGCGAATACTTGCAATGCTGAAAAATACTTTCCTTCAGAATGAAGGAGCTTATAAATGAAGAAGCACCAGAAGCAGCAAAGAACGTGGGGAGAGTGAGCAGTCCAGTTTTGCTGCAGTTCTTTGGCAGGTTTCTTTCCAGAAAGGGAAAGCAGAGTACACAGCGCTGTACTGTCAGCAGGCACAAATCCTAACCCGGGAATATGTCCCTCCGAGCAAGAGAGAAAGCATCCTCTTCTAGAGAGAAAGGCATTACTTTTCAAATAGGTGGAGACAAACACAACCATAACGGAAGCAAACCAGCCTGTGCACTAGTACTTACAGCTGTGAAAGTACAGCGGGGAATATGCTTCATCCAGTAATTACAAGCCTGGGACAGCTTGCTAGCCGTACTGTTTGGTGCGACCTAACTACAAGGCATGAAACCCACAGGGACTGTCAGAGCAAAGAATGGTTACTTAATCAGATAATTTTGTTTGTTCTTTCAACAAAAAGATGCATTGTTATGCAAGATACAAGCAACAATCCCAAAATGATAAAAGACAGCTGTCTTCCATCAGCCTGGATGACATGTGACTGGGTTGGAAAGACAACCTGTAATGGAGAAGTAGGAAGGTGCCCATGACAGAAATAATCAGGAGCACTGCACGCATATCATCCTTTGTGTTCACATACTCTACCTCCAGAAAAAAAGGATGCGTTGCTGTTACGTGGAGACTACATTTTAGTAGGATGTGGGATGCAATGTTTGAAATTTGAAAAATAAACAACAGAACACTGAGTGGATGAATAAACTGTTGCCCAAAATTTTAAAGTATAGTTTAGCAAGTTTAGAATGTGGTCTTGCATGTGGTACATCGGCGTGAAATGCAGTACGGAAAGAAGGCAAAATACGTGAAAGGAGAGCCGAGCGGGCCCCAGCGCAGGCGTGCCTGCCCTGGCCTCTCAGTGAGACGCGTGCTCTGCGAACATTGTCCAGCTCTGAACTTCCACGGAGTTTCTGTAGTTCTTGCGGCATCATCACACAGCAGGAAGTTAAAAGGTTTCTGGGAAGCACAGCAAAAAGGGACGGGTTGCCCCTGCTGGCACAATTTATCTGGCCTTCAGCCTCTTCCCTGTTGTCTCTTGAGAAGCATCCGGGGAAGGGACGGGTCTTGGAGCAGGTTGTGTGAACGGCCGGCAGGTGCCACCTCAGAGAGTTAGGGTGCGTTCAGTGGGGTGGGCACCCTGAGGCAGACCGACCCTCCCAGACCTGCCAGACCTCCTCTGCGTGGATCTTCCCTGTGCAGGAGCATCCACCTTTCTGCATACATGGACGCTGAGCAGAGCTCCGCGCGTGCGGAGCAGCCCAGAGGTGAGGGAATTGAATCCAGGTCTCTCTGTGCTGAATACTCTAACCAGCAGAGTACTAGTTAAGGGACTAGGCAGCCTTATGGGTTTGTCTTTTCCTGTCCACGCTCTGGGAAACGGGGCTGACGCTGACACATGTGATGCTAGGCTGCAGAAGCAGGTTCAGCCTTGTAAAACCCAGTGTCCTGCTTTTTAGGTACGGTAATTCCTCTGTGTTGTCCGGGCGCGCTGACTCCACTGGGTGGCACAGCAGCTGGGCATCGCAGTGCTCTCTGCCGCGCTCCGTCTCTTCGGCGGCTCTAGAGCCTTTGTGCTCCCTGTAACACCCTTCTGTGTGCTGGGAGGTGTCACTGATTGAGAGGCAAGCTTTTATACTCAGGCTCGTTCTTTTGCTTAACTTCATTTAACAGCTTCTAATTATACCCTTTGTATAACCTTAAATAATTCCTCCCTACGTAGAGTTTACATCCCTTCGAGTCTTATAGATACTCATATACCTTTAACAATTTAATTCAAGGCCATTCCAGTAACGGTAGAGAAGTAAAGCTGTCCGAGGATCTCATGCAAGCACTTGTATTCTAGACTTGTGTCTAGAGAGACCTCTGTAACAGTGACAGCGGTGACACTGAAGTTTTCCTCAGCTGCTGAAGTTCCCCAGCAGGACTAGGGACATAATGGTTTTCTGAGCAAATCTTTCTGATTTCTACATATCAATGGTGTAACTGTTTTTACAGTTTACGCTGGCAACAACTCTGAGCTGCAGCCAGAACTTGCCCGCGGTTCAGGTGCACACACGGTTCAGTAACGGCTCTAAAGGCTGCAACCCTCCTCTCCTCGTCCACGGTTATGGTAGAATTTCCTTTTGGATTCTCGGTGTTCCTTGCAATCTTGTACAGCTGATGTTCTGAATCAAAGGAATCCCCTGAATGCAAATGGACGTGTTTCTGGAGTTGCTTCTGCAATGTAGCTTGACTCTGACTATAGCCCCAGATAGTTCAAGGTCTTTATTTTTCATCAGAGTATAAATTTAAAGTGTAATTTCGTGACTTAATCCTTCCAGTCTAGTAGCAAATTGAATTTTCCTTAATTCAGCATTTTTATTTGCTGTTCAAAACTTAGTGAAAAGAGAAGTAATTCCATTCTGAAGCATCAGTGAAGTTCCTTACTGATAGCTGTCCAAATCAATTAGTCTCCTGTGTTCTGACCAGGAATTCCCAGAGTCAATTTTCAGGTTTTTGACAAGAGCTTTTGAAATCACGTGCATTGCAGCAGCATGTGCTTGAGACAGACTGCTTTCTACTTCAGGGTACCCAAAGAATTGGCCTACATTTGCTGCCAGTTCCTAAAAATGAAAATGGTCCCGAGCGCTGACCATTGTTCCTGCAAACAGGTGGAAACAGATTTTTTCCAGGGCAGAGCGGCAGCTGCGGGCACTGAGAGCCCATCATGGCCCTGACCGGCCTCACCTGGGCCCACTCAGCCCCAGCAGCTCTATTTAAGCGGGGGCTCAGGGCCAGCTCTGGTCTTTGATGTGCTGAGGGGGCTTTGGTTTGACTTTGGCCCTGCCTCTGCTCCGGAGCTGCCGGATGATGGATGGCTGGGCTGCGGCTGCTGCTCCCCTGGATCAGGTACGGGGGCTGTGCCCGCCTCGCGGTCGCCTTTGGCTGTGTTCTGCTGTTGGTGAAGGAGCTGCTGGTCCCTGCCGGCCCGTGCTGCCGTTTACTCCTTGAGAACACGGGGCTTGGTGCTGGGCAGTCGCAGTGTCGTTTGCTGGCTCTAAACGTGGCAACAAGGGTACTTTCTGCTCTGTAGCTTAGTTGGAAGCACTTTAGTTCTTCAAGACTCTGTTAATGGATTTTTGCTTCTAGAATTTAGGAATTTCTGAATTGTTGGACTTGTAAGAGGCATATTTCTGTTGAAGTTCTTGCAGTTACAGCTCTTCTTTAAACTAGGTGTTTGGTTTCTCTGTGCTGTTAAGTTTCAATGAGCTATTTTGGGAGACTAGTCTCTATGTAGTTTCAAACCCACTTTTTAAATTGCATGCGTTGCTCTAAGTACTGTCCACTCTGGGACCTGCCTACTTTTGTGCGTTGAAACATTTCCAAGTTAAAATGAGTTCTAAGAAAGCATTGCTTACTTCCACATACATGCAGCTCTAGTCTCAGCCTCCCACTTTCTCCTGTATTATTTTGTATATAAGTCGGGAAGAAGCCCTCTCACGCTGTAGTGACTGGAGGCAGGAGCCAAGCCGCTTGCGCGGTGATGAGTCTGGCCACGGATGGGCACAGCGCTGTCATTTGCATTTTTAACAGGAAATCTGCTGTTGGGTGGGGAATTGCTGTCTGGCAACAGACGATGCAGTTATCTGTGCGAACTTCTCTCATTGCCACATCTGATGTGTTAATTGGTTGCTCTTCCACTCTGTTTTGCAAAGGAGTACTTTCCCTTCCTTTTGGTTGTGCAGAAGAGAAACGAACGTTTGCGCTAGGGAACTCTAGGAATAATGCAGCTCTAGGATCCTGTACGGGCTTACAAAGACACAGGCTTTGCTATCAGCGTTTACGTGTATCCCTTGGAACAAAAATAAGGTGGTGAGTTTTTTTCCGTCCTCCTCCTCGGAGAACTACAGAGCATTAACACCCTTAACGTAATTTAAAAACATGAAAAAAGAGAGCGGAGGTACTGCCGAGCCCCGCAGCTGCCGGACCCTGGCAGGCTGGTGCCCAGTCACCGTTCAGTCCCTGTTGCCGATGACGGGGCCGGGGCTTGGCGCGTCCCCGCTCTTGCTGCAGCTGCGGTGGTCCCAGTGGTGTCCTGTCATATCCCAGAGGCTGCTGCAGATCAAGGTGGTCTGATTAAGCTCAGATGACGGGGGAGTGTGCCCTGGGAAGAGGCGGTATGTCCAGAGCACCCTGCAATGGCCCATTCAGGTGAGAGCAGCCCAAGAGGCTGAGCTTGAGCTAATTCCTGCGCGCCGTGTCGTTACCTGAAGGCAGGACGGAACCGCTGCCCGTGGTCTGCCTCGGTGGGTGGTGGGGAGGCGGCTTGGGGTGTGATGGGGTCCGTGGGTCGTCTCACGGAACAATACTGCTGTGTGTTGCACCCAGCACAGGGCATCGTACCGCTGATAAAACTCGTAGAAGAAAATGACTGAACGTGGTCTCCCCCCACCTAAAAACACGTATGTTTAGACTGTCGGTCTTTAACAAAACACTGGCATTAAGCCATTCAATTTGAAGCTAGGAGCTAAACAGGTCGTCCTGTCTTCAGAGGCCCGTGTCTGTTGTCCATCGGCCTCTGTACAAGGCAGGAGCTCCTCAGCACTCTCCTCACCCCCGTCCATTTCTAGAAGCGCGTGTCTCGGACAGGGGTGTCTCTCCATGTGGCTTTTAGTGGAGTTGATTGCTGCAGTTCATTGGTTTTTTTCAGCATGATGAGACAATACTCTGTGAAAAGGCAGCCTTCCCCTCCCCAGCAAAAGCAGTTCAGGCTATTTTAATTCCATGAGCAGCAGAACATGTCAGGGTGTGCACCATAATCTCTTCTCCGCCCTGAGTTGTTTGAGGCCTCTGCGTCGCCGTGTGCCTCTCGCTGTGCTGGAGCAATGTGGATTCTGCATCATAAGAGCACGATCCCAATTCAAATTGCTTAAGCTATAAGTGCAGGGGCGTGCAACCAGGATGCAGGAAAACTTTTCTTGAATAACTTGTCAACATGATGGATGACAAATGAAGTCACCAAGTGCAACCTAATGTGGTCGGAGTCTCGCGTTTCCTTTGGACCTTGCTTAACAGCTGGTGAGTGACAACACAGGGATTGCGAGGCCATGAGTAACCTTGCAAAGGTCCGCTTGCTGGTCGCGTGTGTCTGCCTTGCACCCTGCCATGTGACAGCTGGACTCAGCGTGGCCTGAGCTGATGTGGTCCTTGGTGTGGACTTCCCCGAAGCTGAGAACTTCGTGCCTAAAGACTGCGAAGCGTACAGGGCTGGCTGCGTGTTCCAGATGCCTTCAGAAAGGCACTCGGTAGAGCTGACCCTGCCCTTGAAGTTGTTGTGAGCACAATAAACACATTAACAAAGGTAAAATAACTATTTTGGGTAGCAGGGACGTGAGACTCTGTCACCTGAGTAGGCGGTAGGCAGGAGATCATTCTTCTGGGTCAGGCCTGGTGATCCTGTGCTTGATCCAAAGACTTAGTGGTTGGAAGGCCTCTTTGTTTTATCACGATGGCTCGATGTGTGGTGGATAGCGTCCTCGATCAGATTCAGGGTGGCGACGGTGGGGTAACCCAGCATGTTTTTTTCTCTGGTGTTTCGTGGCAGTGTATTTGCACTCTTCTTCTTTTGCGGCTTTCTCATGCTAACAATTTGTGGGCGACAGTTTTAATCTTCAGCAAGAAGCTGCAGGTTGTAAACACAGAAGCATCTCTTCCTCTGAATCACTTTGTAAGGAAATGAATAGCAGTAATGGTTCCCAGGTTTCAGTGGCATGCCACTTGAAATCTGGAATACCTAACACCTTTTCCAAAATTAACCGCAACTGGGATCAAGGTGCACACCAATATATAAATAATATAGCAACAGTCTATGAGCAATCACGGGTGTGGCTTCCATATATGATTCAGAAAAAATAATGAGCTGTGTGGATGAAAATAGGCATTTGGGTGGAGATTATGCAAGGCCTGAATTACAATGCAGGATGGGTGGGGGTAACACCTCTTTCAGCTTACAAATGCTAATCACAAACAGCAGCCAGAAATCTCTGCAGCACCATTTAACAAATATTAATAAGTATAATTAAACTTCGTGTGCTAGATTTTCAGTGCCAAGGAGCTATGAGAAACAGAAAACTTGCTGTATGTTCTCAGTTTTAAACAAATACAACCTGCTTCAGAAAGCAAGCTATCAAGAAAAGAAAAGATTAAGCTACTTTAAAAAAAAAAATCAAAAAGTTTACGCCAGGAACACCCAACACACACGCACAAAGTCAATAGGTTACCTAACCGCAGAGACCCTACAAGCAATAAAATTATGCATCTTGTTACCGCCATCACAGATTTCCTTCTTGACAGTAATCTAGAGAGTATGTATTTAACATACAGCTTGTAATACTATTAAAAGTGTTTATAAGGGCTGCAGTCTGTAATCATGAGTTTGAAGGGTGGGAATTCCATGACTGATCTGGTCATCATCTTAACCCTGAATTCCTGACAAGACTTGGTTTGAACACCATCAGCAACTACTCCCTGCTGTAATAACTGCCCTTGCAAAATGGGTGTCTGTCCTGGACTAGACGGATGCTTTCCTTTATCGTGTCAGACCTGCCGCTTCGCTCAGGCGGTTTGAAAACAAACCCAAGGCTGCGGCAGGAGGAGACGCGACCTCGGCGAGAGCTTTCTGCAGTTTCGGTGCAGCAGCGCTTGTGCCTGTTGCAGTCTGGGAGCGAATGGAAAACGAATCACAACAGCGACAACAAGGATCAGTCATTTTCAATGACTGCAGAATTTAATTATGTTGTCAATCAGCATGCTTCCAAACCAGGTTTATTTTCTGTTTTATCTCTTATGATGCAAGAGAAACTGACGATCGGGAGGTTTTTAAATGACCTCCCACTACAACTGCATGTTATTTCCTGACATTATCTGTTTAAGAGCAAGTTAACATGGTGGAGAAGTTCAGCTAATGGGTTTTTCAAGTCACCAGGACCTAACGCAGCCTCTTCCTTTCAGGAAAAGGTATATGGAGGCAGCTGCCTCTAGCTGCCAGCCAGGCAGCTCCTCTGGGTTGATTTGCTGGACTCAAACTCACGAAGGCGGGTGTTTCGCCAACATCAGAGCAGCTGGGCGACACCGACCCTTCCCAGGGCGGGCGTGAGAGGCGCTTCTTGCTGACGCTGTTATTTAGGGTGGGCTTTTGCTTGTGGTATCGACAGTTTTGAGCCTCGGGGAGGGGCCACCCCCCCCCCACCAGCTTTGCTGCCTGCCACGTGCCATCGAGGTCGGCTCGGTGACCACGGGCTCGCCGTGCGGCTGCCCTGGATCCAGCCCTCGCGTTTGTGGCCGTGCGGCCCCCTTTGGCCCTTGCCTCTTGCACCCGTGGCTCCTCACTGACGCCTCTGGGGGGTCACAGCTGTGCTGCTGAGGCAAGAAAGACATTCTGGGGGGTGAGCAGTACGCCCTCGGATCAGGAGGCTGTGGGAAGCATTGCCTTTCCTTAGCCGCCCATCTTTCTTCCCTGCTTTAACACAAATTCCTTGATTCTTCAGACTTCAGCGTATCAAGTCGTAACTGCTTTGAAGTGTGATTATTCCAGTCAAATCTCTCTGGCAAGGGGCTCCCTCCTCAGAGGCAAGCTGTCAGGCCTTGCCCAGGTGAGCCCAAGCTCTAAATATTCAAACATGCGATGAGGCTGTTGCAAAAGCATGTTGTGTCCTGACAAGTCTTATCATGTGTCAGGGGATGAGCAGAGAAATCTCTTCTGGCCAGAACTTGCAAAGCTTCCCCCACAGCTCTACAGCCTTAATTACTCGCTTGGAAAACGGGATACAATTTTTGGATCGTGCAAACTTTGTCCCCCAAAGCACAGGAATCTGTGCCTAAGAATATACAGCGAGGCTTCCACCTGCCTTTGTCGCTGCCCCCCTCACGGTCATCCAGAGAGAACCACTGAACTCTGGGCTTAAGTCCTCCGCGAAACCTTACCGCTTCGGATTTTTAAAGGAGAAAATGGCCGAGTTACTTAAATACTGTAAGACGTGCCTGTAAATGACTGTCCTCATACTGCAGAGGCACGTGAGGTCTGTAACCTGCTTGAATGTCTTGCTCGTAGCCAGTTCCAGTCGCTATTTGCAATTCGGGTTCAGTCTGTTTTACTTCAGTTACAATTGCACTAAACTTAAGTTCATCGTTTAACTTCTGGAATGAGACTGCTGTTATTCAGCTGACGTGCAGTAGGAAAGATAGCATCACTACAGAGTAGTTTTTGTTATTTATTTTTAATACTCAGGACTGAGTAGACAACACCAATAATTTCAGGAATTCTCACAGCATTTTTTTTTTTCTTCTCTAGAAGAAAGACTATAATGGAGGTTAGGATAGAAGTCTTGTACTTCTTTTGAATTTCAGAAAAGGTTTCGTAAGACTATTAAAAAGCACAAGTTTATAAGGTTTTTAAACTTTTCAGCACTATAAACATGAAAATAGTTTGTACTCAGAAGTAGGTCTTTTTCTGAGGAAGTAAAAAAATTTCTTTCTGCTACATTAGCAGAAAAGGTTTTAGCCCAATGACTAGGGAACTTCCACCGCTAACAGAAGTGAAAATAAGCGCCGGGGTGTGCGGCTGGGGAAATTGTAACAAATACCCCATTTTATACCAAAGACGTGCTCAGCTGTTAGTCACTTGAGAAGTCTCTTTGGCTTGCCTTGCGCCAACACCAAGCAGTAGCGCCAGGCCGGTGCGCGGCGAGTTAGGGCAGAAGCTTTATCCCATCGCCGTACTCACAACGGGAGCAGTGGAGGAGACCTGGCAGCCAGTGCCACAGCTCGGACTCGCGGTTCCACTTTGTCCAGACGCAAGGCTGTGCCTGGGCTGGGCTCCCCGTCAGGAGCGGCTCGTGTCTCGGTGCGCACACGAGCCATGTGGCTCTTCCCCAAACGCTTTAAGCCAAAACAATCCCACTGAAAGCTAGGAGGACGCTTACTATGGGGTACCTGGATGGGGAAGCTTTCTTCTTTTCCCATCCAAGAGTGGCTTTGCTATTAATTTGAGAGTGAATGCTACTCGGGGCAGAACTGAGGCTTGAGGTCTTGGGGGATTCAGGCGCTTCCAGGTAAGGAGAAAGAGCAGTCTGTTCAAGCACAGGACCCTGGGCTAAAAGGGGGTTCCAGGTATTGGGAAAGGAGTGGGACCCAGAGGCAAGAGCCAGAAAAGATTTGCAGGGCAGTTGCTTGGCTTTAGACTGAGTTCTGCTGAAATGACAACTGCCGAGTTTGTGCTGAGTCTCACAGTCGACAAGGAACGAGCTGCAGCTTGGCGGCATCCATCTGTTTGCTGCAGCAGCGACCGTGTAACTGAGAAGGTTTGTTATTTTGGGGTCCTAGGTTTAAAGCTGCTCGTGTTTAAGGGGAAGGTTGCAAGTACCAATTTGATTTTTTCCACCTTAGAAAAATCTAGGGGGTGGAGGGGAAGCAGAGCTTTCAGTAGGGTGAATATTATCGTCAACAGCCTTGCGCAGGATTAGATAACTTGTTTATGTTTTGGAGGCAAATCTGCGTGGGTTCTTAGCACTGTTATGGCACAGCAGTAGGTT
Organism: Rissa tridactyla; assembly: GCF_028500815.1. Lineage (NCBI taxonomy): Eukaryota > Metazoa > Chordata > Aves > Charadriiformes > Laridae > Rissa > Rissa tridactyla. The sequence continues at coordinate 195,916 of NC_071481.1, read as the reverse complement.
TTTAAGCACATACATAAATGAAGCTTAGCAATTTCCCCAGCTATAAAAGCCAAGTAATTAGGCATTACTGAAAAACTACATCTGACGTTTTTTCCATCAAGTACAATTCTGAAATAAACTCATTCACAGAAAATGTGAGGACTTCAGACTGCCAGATCAAGGCAAGTATTTACCTGCGCGCACAGCTAAAAGATCAAAGTTGTGCGATGCCTCATAGCTTCAGCAACTTTACCCATCGTTCACGTACTACAGTTAAATGTACTTGCTTTGTGATGAGTATTTGCAATTTCTTTCTCAAGAAAAAAAAAAATTACCATGCTATGCTCAGGACTCTTTTTTTTGCCCTCAGAATATGAGTAGCTTCTCTTCAGTCACCCGTAATGTACAATTTAGTTCTTTTTTAACAGGCGAGAAATTGAAGACAGGAACACTACTGCCCTCTCTTTTCTGTACAATGGTGCTTAACATGCTATGGGTGACTCTAGAAATAACAAAGGTTATTAATAATGATAGGCTGAATAACTCAAGTCTTACAGGATGTTTTATTGTCAGCACAAAACTATAGACACCATGCTACCAGGTAGTAAAAAGGAATTAAAATTAATGGTGTGCAATGTGAGTTATTGAACACTTCTGCAGAAATCTTAATTTTAATTAAATGCAAGCTGAATTCAACATTTGTTGTACATTTAACATTACTCGCTTTGAACTTTCCAGTAAATGCAGAACTCAAATGCACAACTGCATACACTACTCAATAAAGCAAAAACCAAAATGTATCATAAATAAGTATTTTATAGCTTTATTAAACTCGGCATGACAATATTCAAAATACAAAGTCAATTCTTTTTTATTCAATACTGTACATGATGCAGAAATATCAGTGCATTTCTATAGCATGTATTTCACCTTCATTTAGTTTGTACTAAAACAAATAAAAAGTAAGCTTTAAAATAGCTCAAACATCTCATTCAGCAGTTTAAACTGTAAACAGCTTGTTTATTTCTGTGAGGAGGAACACATTCTGCTTCTGTACCTCCGTTAATGAGCACCCTTTCTCTTGTGCTTATCTGTAAGAGGATAAATGTAATCACAACGAGCATAAGAAACTGCTAATGCACAAATGTGGCGCCTCAGTGAACTTTAGTGGATCGCTGAGGCACAATGAGGAAAAACTAAACAGCAAGAAGCAGCATCTGAAGCAGCGAGAGATGGGACTGACACTGTTCAATACATGGAATCATATTTTTTCCTCATACTTTCCTCCTCCCCTAAAATACTGCATAGAAACCGTAACACAAGACCAGCTTGTGCTGTGATTCTGTATTTAATATCGTCAGAATTTCAGACTCTAGGTGAGCACGTAGTTGTTACTGCCTACTTAATTGCAACCCTATAGCTGCCCGTATCCTCTGCCACTTTCAGGACACTTTCACATGTTTCCAGGATCCAGAAGGAAAAGAGCAGCAGCAGCAGCTTAGCAATAACTGGTCCAAGTCTCTCCTAGGAAAAATGGCAAAGTTGAGCCAAGTGTGTCTAGCAACTGAAAGAATCTACAAAACCTAACTCACTTTAAAAGTCTATTAGTGTCAAATTAAGTTGTAAAATAGATTCATCTTTCGAAATGCACTTCCAATATGCTTGCCAAGTCTTGAAGTGGATATCAGATCTTGCAGTTACCTTCTCGCCAGGTTGGCACGTCCTAGTCAAAGAGGACAGAGCCTGTTCTCAGTGTGTGAAAGGAATTTTGGAAATGCCTGATACAAAACCGTACTGCATTATCTGCTCTGTTGTCAGCTTTGTAAGTGACTTGTATGCAAAGCTGTATTTTTTTTTTTTATAACATGACTACCGAAATCCGTTCACCTAGGTAGCATATAACTGGCCAACTGTGACTACTATCCCTCCATATGTTTCTATGGAATCTAGGCTTTCAGCTATACATGCCAAGACAAAAAACAGTCTTAAGAAACATATCAGAGATATGCAGCATAAGAGGACTTTACCATCCACTTTCCAGTTCTCGGAGGACAAACTGGTCCTACTTCATTATCTGAGAACCTTAAGAACTTTGTAACATGATAAAGTTCAGCTCCGTCCTGAATAACTGCGCTGAGACCGTGCTCCCAGAGACTACGGGGAAACCACGTAAGACAGGTGTTTTCGTTTCAGATGACCAGCTATGTCCATTCTAGGTTTTGAGTCCAGTTTTGCTGGGGCTGAAGTAGCGGTGCAGTCACCAGACCAGGACTGAACGTCTGTGTTAGAGCTACTTTCTTCTGCTTCTCTGAAGAATTTCTCGTATTTGTCCAAATACGGAGGCCTTTCAGGCAGCAGATAGTAGTGAGTTGAACTGGCCTTCTTACCATTTTCAATAATCGGAAGAATGCAAGGGACCCTGTTGGAAGATCCTTCACTATTTTGTCTCTGTAGAGCTTTGCTGCTGACATACTTAGGATCAGGTGCAAAACTCTGGGTGGGGGGCATAACCCCATTGAGGTATGACGGCAGGCTTTTGGGACTCGGCGTACGGGAATTGCTGCATGACAAAGGTTCTCTTGGGGGCACTTTCGGGGGCCTATCTTCATCACTGTATGCACTAGAAGCAACTTCTGCTGACCACCTTCTGTAATCTGGTTTGAGGGCCCTTGGAGGTATGGGAACCCTTGGTGGTATCTCTGGTTTATCTTCATCAGAGTTTGGAGAAGACCTGTTTAAGTGTCCAGATAGTCTTACTACTGGTTTATTAAGAGATCCAGCTGGCCCAGAATGGGACCTTCGCAAACGTCGATGCAGCTGCTGTGGAGGAGGATAAATACTGGATATGTACCCATTTAGGCTTTGTGTAGGGTTGGCATCTTCTGGTTTTGGTCCTGTTGGAGTATCAAAGTACGCATAATTGATTTGTCCACAGCCCCGAAAGCTCCGCCGGCTTGGAGCACTGGACTTAAAAGGAGGAAGTTCATAATCTTCTAGCAAAAAGTCAGTATCTGAGCTAGTCAGGAATTCCACCTCTTTGTCAACCTCATCTGGAGTAAGGTCTTCAGCGATAGGCAGAGGGGGTAGTGGTCTGGAGCTCCGGTCATTGGAAGACGCAGACAGAAATTGAATTGGCCCATTTTTTATTGGCATGTGAGGAGGTATTTCTTCAGAAACACAGCCCATGGTTAATGACAGTTTACTAAACCCAGGAACCAGATGGTCTTCATATCTTGAAATCGGCTGTTCATTTTTGGGACTTACAGGAGGGGGGCTGGATTTCTGAGATGGGACTTGGATGCAACTTTCAGCAAAGCTGTGGTCATTCATGGAAGCATGGTTGGAAGAGTGCCCTAAAAAAGTGAGAAAGTCTTAGAAACACTTTTCTAAGTAGCGCTCTAGCGCGTGATTTTGACACTGCATATTTAACTATTTAATTCCTTCTAATGCAACAGTAAGTAATGTCTGCTTAATGACTCCAGTAACAAAAATTAGTTACTATAGATCTTTTTTGGTCACGGATTTGTCTTTAGTTAAGAGAGCAGCTGATTACCTTATTATTTTAGGCCAGTGCTCCAGTTAAATGAGGTAGTTCAAGAGACCTCAAGCACGTGCAACAGAACAGAGCTACAGCTACAAAGATCCCAGCAGAGGAGTACAACAGAACAAGTGCTGTTTTACTAAATGGCTCTTCTATCAGAAACGTTGTGGCAACTCAGAGGCCTCTAAGTACAAGGAAAAGAGGTTTTTTGTTTGTTTGAACTTGATCATGTTATTTAAATGTTTTTGTTGTTGTTGGGCTTGAACAGTATTTTCTTGAAATGCCTGCGTTCAGTCACCAGAGGGCAGCCTTATATCCAGAATGAAAAGCATTTAGTGTCTTAGTGAAGACTTGAGGATTATTTTTTTTTCAGTTGTGCTACCTAAATATGCATGTGTTAGTCTTTATACTTACCAATGGGTGGTAAATGTTGCTCTGCTGATGGATTCAAATTATATGCCACTGCTATAGGGTCCACATTAAAGAAAGTGCTAAAAAGAATAAAAAAAAAAAAAAAAAGAAAAGCCTTTGCTGTAAGTAAACCATAGGTTGGTACTGGTACAAATATTCTTAATGCTCATCTCATACTTGAAGATGCAATAGATCAGACTATAGCCTCACTCACTTTTCAAATCCACTGTGGCTACTCCAGCAGGTTTTCAGACTTCCCATGCCTTGACTAGTGTGAAGAAATCCGGTTTTTAATGGGACTCTCATCTCCTGAGCAGCAACTCCTGCAGTTGACATTGTGCGCCGCTCTCTGGTGATGTCTCACGACCCTAGAAATTCAGTCCTTGACAGGCTTCCTGCAGTTTTCATTCCCTTCAAAAAGAGAGGACATTAATATCAGAAATGCAAACTTGATGAGTCCACCTCTCATCTGAAATTTCAGTATTTAAAGGAATTAAATATCTGTGTAGAAAGGCCTTCTGTCCTAATACTTGCTAATAGGAAAATTTTACCAAACTTGTCATCTTGTGTCTGACTGCAAAACTAAAGTGCAAAGTACATAAGTTCTCCTACAGAATTAAACTGTATAGAAAAAAAGAAAAATGTTCAGTAAAGTTGATGTATGGCACCTGTGCATCAACAACTTCAGTTCCTGTACGTAAACTGACAATTATTCTGGCATATATTAATTATTATAATAAGTTTTCAGGAACGATCTCTAACTTTCTAGTAGCCATTTATCCTTAGTTTTATCTTTTTGCTAATGAGTTTATGGTTTCCAGTGTAGCCAACATATAACAGCCTAGTCTGTTTTTAAATATTACCTTCAATAGCCTAACAAATGGTCTTTGCTCCACTGAACAGAATTACTGACTACTTAAATCAGAATTCAAAAACTTCTTTTATATAAAGCAGTCACTATTGTTAACAAACTTAAACGTTAAGATAGTTTTAATGAGACTCAAGTCTTCTAGCTATTTCAAACAAATGAGAAATCTAGTAATTTGAAATAATCTCATCTTAAACTGTCCTGCTGTATTCAGATTTATTTTGAATGTGTGAACAATGATTTATCTGGCCCATTTACAACAGGAAAAAAAATGTGTTGGCAATTGCTTTATATTGAATAAGTAATCATAGTCTAAGAACAAGCTGACACACAGGGCTTTGTTTAGAAAATTTAGAATGGATTATTGAGGGCGACAGTGTAAAAGCAGTCAGAAGAAATTAAGTCCAAGACTATAAGCAAAGATGTTCTCTGGGTCTGGGCTTCATCTACACAAATATCCTAAATTCAGCGAGTGCAATATGGTGTTATGTGGCTGTTTAAAACAAAAAACCCAACCCACTCAAAACAGTTTAATTTGTGTCTCTCTGGAGAATCAAGAATATGACCAGTTTCTTAACATGAACTTCCTTCCTTTTCCCCCCAAAAGAAAAAATTCCACCTAAAGAAAAGCTGACCAACGATTGAGGGCCAGCTACATCACTGCAGTACGCGTGTCAAGAGAACGCCTTCACAGTACGGCACTGAAAGAAACTGGGGTACAGAAACAAGTAATAGCTTATGCTTATGGTAACTCCGTTCGAAAAGGGGCATTCTATGCAGATGTGTGATCTTCCTCGTCCTTTAAGAGGAAAGATCCGTTATACTTCTTTGCAACACGAGGGATGGGCAGACTCCTAAGCAGGACTGTAAGCCAGGTGCCTCAGGATTAATTTGCAATCTAACACCACTATTTGCCTTTTATACACACTTGTTTAGAATCACAGAATGTGTCGGGTTGGAAGGGACCTTTAAAGGTCATCTAGTCCAAGTCAGTCACTAGTCAGTGAGCAGGGACATCATGTTTGAGAGAGAACAACTCTGCTACGCTTTTCCAAATTTGAATTTTGAATTGGGTCCAGTATTGGTCACACAAGCAAACGGTACATGGCAAAGAGCTGCTGACTGCAAGCGTGTTTATAACGTGCAAGACCTAATCACGTTCTCTTAAAGAGTGTGATGCTTTTATTGATCAAGGCTACCAGCGATCGCCCTTGTGTCAACAGCAGCGGCATTTTTGTATTCACTACCACATACCCAGTGTATTTCAGCCAGTCATTTAAGAAGACCTCTACACAGGAGGCAATTAGCTTTAGTAAGAAGCTAACAAGGGCCAAACCAGTGTTCTGCTTGCTGCAGAAAAGCATTTGAGTCTTAGTCCTACTTACTTCAGCCCTCCCAATTTTAGTAAAGACTATGTTCTTCCTTTTTAGACGATCTTAAAAGCTAGCTTAACCCTGGAAATTTTTGCATTACACAGTCAAGCTGGACCCTTCCCACTAATGGGAACTGCAGATTTTCATAATAAAATTAAGTACAAACACACAGGCACAGGAAGCAATAACGGAGTTCTGATTAGCAAATGAGTTCAAAATATCTTAGTCCTGTAGCAGCAGTTCTTCCGTCCAGTTCTGTGAGTGCAAGCAGAACCATTGTCTGTGGGGGCACAGAAACTGGAGAAATCCCTTTGTCAACAAGACTTAGGCAGCGCAGTACAAGTATAGCACCAATTCTAAAATTCCTTCCTATCATGTTGACACAATTCACAAATAAAACATCCATCACATCAGCTCACGCTGTATTGAGCAGTGATTTTTCATGCCTCACAGATCCTACCCTATTAGCAATGAATCTGCAAAAGAAACGGCGACTGAATTACTGAACCGAAGGCTAATGGTTATGAAGAAGTTTGCACGGCTGTTTCAGTATTTTTTGAAGTCAAATCCAAGTCACAAGTTGAAAAATCACTGATACGGAGCACTGATTAGTCAGCAAATGGTAGTACTCCACCTCAGCGCACATACAAGATCCAACAAGACCATGAGCGAGACATCGATTATGATATAAAAAATGAGACAGGAAGGGGGGGTGGCACTGCTGTAGTTTGAGAGCACATGTAATGTACTTGCTATGATAACGTACAACCCTTGCAGGGCTTGTTAAGAAGCCCAACCTCCATCAGATCCCACGCCAAAACCACTGCTAGTAATTACTGTGTCAGCTTTCTGAATGCTGTCTAAATCTCAGCTCTTAAGACTGATGGTTGCACAATCGCCTCTCTGAAATCCCTCTGGAATGCTAAGCTCAACTTCTGAAATGGAATTAAATATTTACATACTCTAGGAAAAGGTAATTTCCACTTGTTTCAATCAACTCTTTATTTTTTCAAAAATAAAGCACAGACAAACTTTGCAGCCATAAAACTTGCTTGTTTTTAACAATAACCTCTTTGTGAGTTCGCAGAAGGTGACTTGCCTTGACATTTCAGTAAGGAGTTGTGAATAGACGGAGTTATGAAACTGTCCTCTATGCCTTAAGCTAGGAGTATCAAGAGAGGTAAGGCATGTCCTTTTTCAGTGGAGTCTAGAGAGTTGGTGTCTGTGTTTTAAAACGTGCATACGCTTGTTTGACGATACAGTATCTTAAGAGGGAGCCACGAGGACGTGTAATTGAGGAGGACAAACTCTGTGTTTTATACAGCGTGCTCTTACTAAAGCCGAGCAGTCTGTATTTTGTGAGGCTACTATGTTCTAGTAATTGGCTTTAAAAGTCAGTCATGAAGACATAAACAACGATTTTCACTGTAACTGTGGGCCCAATCCTGCCTCCTTAAAGACTTGAGGATCTGAACTTCACCATAAATAAAATCAAACCACATTTGTTCAAGAAAATGGACGCTATGCAGTAATGAAATGTTCTGGATCTCGCGCTGCTATGCTGCTCATGTGTACAGAATGGGTTTTCGGTTACTCTGCTTGTCTGGCCTAGTTATGGCAATTCGAAAGATCGAAGCACTTTAAGTGCTTTTGAAGATGTTACAGTTTCAGTGTTATTCAAAAGAAACTGAGTTAGTTCAAACTAAAACTATAGCTAATAATTTCTAGAGGGCAGACACAAGCCAAGGCAATTCAAAGGTTTGTTGGTACGTTAGGAAGTTATCCACGCCATCCACTGTAAGGCAAGGCAACTGTGCAACGGAGATGCTTTTTAATAGTTCATGCCTGTTCGCATTAACAAATACAAATTATTCTAAATACTGGAGATAAGATTGATTTTATTTTTTTTTTTTTTAACAAGGCCAAACATACCTTCAGACTTGAACCAATGAGTTATAATACGATGGATATGTGTAAGCTGAAAAGGGTCAAATACATCCATAAACAGTAGGGTATCTACACAGTGAGGAATGCATATGGGAATATATAGGAAAATTTTTGTGACACGAAGTTGAGTTACATAAAACATCCCAAATATACAGTATTCATACTGATAAATATCACTAAATACTTGTGTTACAGCAACAGTAATCCTCTATTTAGAAACTAAAGCATTTGCATACATTTTAGCTCCAACACCTACCACTGATCACACAGAGAATCTTGTTACTCTCTTCCCTGCTCTCCCAGCCCCGATGAAACCAAATATTTGAGGAGAGTCAGGTTCATAATAAAGAAAGCCTTTCTGGTATGCACAGTAGACCAAACCATGCTCTAAAATGTTTTACTTAATGGGTATGGAATACAGCAATTTGCTGTACAGACTTTTGAATGCCTGCACAAATTTTGTACAGATTTTATAAAGGCAACACTCCTAACAAGCAGCTTATATACTTCTAAGAAATGGGAAAGGCGTGGGGGTGAGGGGGGAAGTACGGCCTACTTACTTTTGGGAGGGGAAGAAATGTGGCTACCTTAAATGCACAACCTATTTTTGCTCACCTTGCCACCACATATCTTTAACAAATCTCAGAAGCAATTCACGGGAGGAGGGGCACATTTTTGCACTACAAGTCATCCTCTCCAGCTAGCTGTTCCTTATTTGACAATGTGATGTAATTTCCTTTTTTCCTTTGACTTTCTATTTAACGTAAGTACTTAAGATAGAACCACCCCTTCTAAGTATTTCAGACTTCTAATTGGACTTTAAAAAGCCTAAGAGCTGTTAGTATACTTTCTGGAACTCCACATACTTCCAAAAAGAAAAAAAATAATCCTGGTTCTCTAGTGGTCGTATCATCCCTTAAGTGCTTTTGCCTTTGCAACTAGATGAATACCCAGCAACCAACACCTAGCAGAAACAGCCTCACAAGAAAGTTAGTTTAAATCTATTAATGTAATAAATAATTAGATCTTATTCACTATGCAGCAAACCTCCACAGTGCAGTTCAGTATTCCTCCAAGTCCCAAGCCAAATCACGCTCAGATACAGGCCTCAGAAGATGTTTCCATTTATAGGAATTATATTCTTTACAGTTATTATATAAATGAGGCATATTCTTAACTTTGAGAGACTTTTCTATGCATTCTGCCAACCAGAAATGGACCATTCTGTGGCAGAAAAATTAAGACTATGATCACTTAATGAAGATGGGTAAAAATGCTGCTCAAACCATAGGAGGCTGCAAATAAAATTAATTATACAGGTATACCCCAAATGATGATGGGCATACCTTTAAAAAGACAAATCTACTGAACAGCAAACAAACAATGTATTTAGATTATAATAGTCAGCTATTTTGGAATATATTCGAAGAACTGCTGTTCTCAGCTCATCAAAGAGTTTAAGTTCAGTTAAAAATTTGGGCTACCATTTCACAGTCCTACACAGCAACTGGGAGGAACCTGTAAATTGCCAGTAGAAAACTAATAATTAAATAGCAAGACAATTGCCTTGCCTCTGCTTGTCAGATTTCAGATGCATGCTTAAGGTATAGTACTTCACCCTCCTGAAAATTTTAATGTGAATACAGGCAGCTTACATTCAGGAAATAAAAATTCCTTTATAGCTGACTCAGAGTCATAACCATAGTGTTAGACACGCTGTGATAAGTTTTAATTTTGTTTTCCACTACAGAGAAGTGGAACTGTTTTCCTCTGAAATAATTCCTGTATTGCAGAGGATGATAGACAAAGGGCTTCACCAAGAACATACGCCCCCTCAAAAGGTAGGTTTCTATTTAAAAAAAACAATAATAAAATTGTCCTGTATAGGTAAGTTGCTAAGGAAAGAAAACTAGGCTTGTGCATAAAGTAACGTGGGTGAATTGACCAGTTTGGTTTCTCTTTTAAAGTTTTACTACCTTATAAATGCAATTCAGAAACGTGTTTGTGATGCAGAGGCATCGTTCACCTGTCATTCCAGTATGACAAAGGCTCAAGGATCCCCAAGCTGACCAAAGAGACTTGGGTCTCTTTGACCGCAGCCCTTCCCATCCAGATTATCAATACGTAATTAAGTATTGTTATCTTTAGATCGAGCGTAGCAATGGTTTTGGTTACTGCTTCAGCAGTGCTGCGCAAGGTCCTCGCTCCGCGGTGCCGGGGTCGCTCCGGACGCCCCGCGCGCGCGGCAGCGGGCAGGGCTGGGGGCGCGCTGTTAGCCCCGGAGTTAAACACCGCGGACGGGCTATTTTAGAAAATCGAGGATGAGCGTGTACTGGGGTATTAAGTCATGAAGAAATGTTTACTCTAAATTAAGCCATCCTAAATTAGAGTACGAGGCGCAGAGCCTGAGCCCACAATGCGGTCTCTGTTTACGCACAGGGGCGACAGGACGCACCGGCACCGTTTCGGTCAGGACGGAAACGCACGGCGGTGCCGCCTCCGGCTCCAAGAACGCGGCCACGGGCACCACTGCCCGCGGGCGGGTCCCCCCGGAGGGGCTCCGGCCGCCCGTCCGCTTCCGCTCTCCGTCGCGGCGAGCGGGGCGGGATCGCACCGAGACGCCTCCCGCCCGACCCCGCAGGTAAGCGCCGCAGCGGCGGCTCTGGGCCCCTACTGTCCCCCGCACCCTCAGCAGCACAAGAAAACGCGCTCCTGCTCCTCCCCGGCGCACCTCCCGGGACGTGGCCCGCCGCCTCCCCCCGCGCCCGCTGGCGTGGGCCGCGCCGCGCCGGGACCGCGGCTCCGTGCCAGGGGCCCGGGCAGCCCGGGTGCGGCGGCCCGGCGGAGCCCGGGCGACCCGGAGGTGCCGCCGCCGGCCGTCCGCACCGGCTCCCGCTCCCTCTCCCCGCCGGCGGGGCCTGGCGCGGCAGGTACGAGGCGGTCCCGGGCCGCGGCCGAGCCTTGCCGGCGGCTTAGGTGCGCGGCGGGCGGGAGGGGCCGCGGCGGCGGGGGGCGCTCCGCCGCCATGGCAACGCGCGGCGCGGCGGGAGGTGCCGCCGCGGGGGCCGTCACTCACCCCCAAAGCGTCGCGCAGCTCCGCATGTCCCCGCGCGGCCGCCGGCGCGACACGCATGCGCCGAGCCGCCACAGCGCCCGGTCACTGCCGCGCCGCCCGCCGGCGGGCCTTCTTATACCGAGGGGCGGAGCCGCCGGGGAGCCCCGCCCCCCCGGCCGCGCCCCGCCGCACGTTGTGCGCGCGTCGTGAAACGTCTTAAAGGGGCGATGCCCGCGCGTGGGCCGGCAAAGGTGCTGTGGCGGTTTCCGGGCGGGAGGGTGCGGGCCTCGCCGGGCACGGGCGGGGGATGCGGCGGGTCCCGGCCGCTCTCCGCTCCTCCGGGCCCGTCTGCGGGAACGGCCGCCGCTGCGCCCGCCCGAACGGCTGCCGGCGCCGGCTTGCCCCCTCGCGCCCCCGCGGCCCGGGCCTGCGGGACCGGCCGCCTCCGGGCCGAGCGAGAGGCGCCTCCGCCCAGCGGGCTCCGGACGGGGTGGCTGGGGACGGTGGCGCGCGCGGCCCCACGGAGCTCGCGCCCCCGCCGGTGCCGTTCCGCATGCCGCCAGGCCCCCGTTACCCGTACCGCCGCTCCCGACGCTGCCAGGGCCGCCCACCCCGCTCAGCGGCCGGGCGTGAGGCCCCTTCCCCCGGCTCGGGAGCCGCTCCCCGGGACGCTGCCCCTGCCGCCGCCGGGGAGCGCTCGCTCTCCCTCCCCGAACCGCAGCCGGCGGGGGCGTCCCGCGCGGCCCCTCCGCCTCGGCCGGCGAGGAGCCGGCGGCGCTGGCCCGGGCGGCGGAGCCGGTCCTCGCCCCACGCGTTCGGGGTCCGGCGTTTTGCAGTCACTGGGAACGCGTGTCGTTCGGCACCGCCAGAAGGAAAAAACACCAAATCTCTTACCGTTGTAGGAGTTGCTACCGTGAACGTCTGTGCTCTTGAACTTTGTGTTGAAATAAATCCACCTTCACGTGTAATGATTTATTGGGGTGTTGAGTAACCAACCGTATGTGGGTTATCGCAGATTTGACAGTGTGCTTTGCGATGGTGAAAGGCAGTGGTTAGAGCAGTGGGATTCTCCGTGAAAGCTGCTGTGCAAAGACTTTTGCAGGGGATACTGTTTATTACGGCATAAACAACATGAACCTGGTTTTGGTCAGTTTTGCTGTACAGTGCGATCATTTATTTGTTGGACAAAGAAATGTCAGTGTGGGACTCTAAATTCCCAGCGCTGAGAGTTGCTAGCAATAGGATTAATGCAATGTGTCCACTATACTCGTTGAGCTGGAATAGTTATTGATATTGCTAAGAGGGAAGAATGCTTGATTTCACTGCACGGTGTGGTGTACGTCTGCAGTTGACTGCTTTCTTTTTTGGCATTTCTATTGACCTCTGGTGAAAATCCTTGATCTGCCCTTGTTCTTGGGGACAGTAAGCTCTTTTACTGCATGTTTCTATCATGAGAACTGGTGTATTGCTGTACAATAGCAAAGGTGGCATGAGAAGAAAGGGAAGGAATATAAACTAGGAGAGATTTCTGGTGGGTTTTGTTTTTTTTCCTTGGATGTGGGAAATGAAGAGGTTCTCTAAAGTTCGCTGGACATGTTGTGTAGATGAGAGAAACTGAAAAGAATATGAGGCGGGGTGGAAGCCGTCACACAAAAAGGAGGAGAGCAGGCAAGTGAGGTTTTGTGTGTTTGATGAATTAGGGCACACTGTGTTAATGGTGAGACAGCACTACATTGTGTTCTGGACACGTGCTCGGGGGGGCTGCAACTAGTGACGATGGCTTGCACTGAACTGTACGTGCTCAAAGCCTTCTTCCAAATGCTGTCCTGTGCTTCTGTTGCTCTGGACTTGAAAACTGTGACTAGCTGTGTCTGGGGATGGACTGTGCATGCAAGATGTGTTATCGTAGGTTTAAATCGTTCTGATTGCATATATGTGTTGAGGAGAAAGCTGTTGTTTTTTTTTCTTTTTCGTTGTTCTTTTTTTTTTTTTCTTTTTCCTCTCCTTTTCTCTTTTTTTCTGTTTTCCCCTTTAATTCTGGTATGTTGATGTACATTCTCGCTGATGGTGCAAATAGCCCTAAATGTTACTATGAATGGATACAAAGGACAAACTTTTTTTTTTTAAATGCATTTCAGAGTGTTGACATGACTTCAGTAGGACAAACTCTTGTAGTGCCTCCATGGTGGAACATAAAGGAATAACAGATGTTTGGCTTTTTAACTGAGAATCTTTGGTCCATGAAAAGGCCGTTCTGGCTTTCCCTGCGGGTGTTACCCTTTGGCCTCTGTACTTCCATCAGCAGACCTGGTTTTGCTCTGTTAGATAATTTATGAATTAGTTCGTGTGCATGTAATGGTATGGAATTTTTGTCTCTGACCATTAAATTACTTTACCGATGGCTTTGTTCACTAAACCCCCACTGCCTTAAATTTCTGAATAAAAATGTTTAGTAACGGTGTCACTTGTAATAGTTTCTGTGCTGACTTGTGCATAAAGGAAATTGAATTCTGTACCAACAGTTACATTCTCATTTCTCTCCCTTCTTTGCAATATGAAGTTATTTCAGGACTCACAGTTCTGTAGGCCTGTGTAAACCATTCTTTGCAATTTGCTAATTGCCCTAAAGACTAACTCCTAAGTAATCTTGGACATCCTGGTTGGTTAATACTAGTTAATAACAAGTCTGCTAAAAAAACAGCTCAGGTAGCATTACAAGATGCTTTAAACCTCTTTTGTACCCTGTTTTGGAGATGTATAGCAGACTTGTCTGCTTAACGGAACGTCTGAATTCAGTGAAAAAAGAATATCGTGTCTTTCATTCATGATATTTCCTTTCATTCAAGGATTCCCTTTGCACAGGGAATGAATCCCGGTGATACTGGATGTCCTTTGATCAGAGTTGTCCTATTTCTAGCTTGTCTGCAGCATATGCCTTTTCAATGATCTCGGTTCCCTTGATACTTCCCATTTTCAACAGGTAAAATTTTTGTTGCTATTTCTGTTTGTCTTGAGAGGAGAAAGGCATAAATGTAAGCAGCAGCTGGAGACGCGAAAGGCAGAATCTGTTTAGGAAGCTACAGAAGGATGAAAGTAAAATTTCGTACTGAAAGACCAACATGGAAAGTAATAGAGACATATTTTTTAATATAGAACATGTGATATAGTTCTTGTATGGTCATTCTGTAGGTTGTTATGATTTTTTTGGTCAGCCAACTTCTATAAACAATAACTTTGTTTTACGGTAGCTGCTGCTGTGTTATTGCTTAATCCTACTTATTTGTGGCAGCTGCTCTTGAGCAGGAAGCTTGGGATTTTTTTCCATGTTTTCTGGTAAGCGTGCCTCCGGTCTGGTTATCTGAAAGGGAATGAGTAGCTTAGACACTTCTGCCTTGTTAATGACTAGAAAAGGTAATTGTGGTAAATCATCAGAGAGGAAAAGCTTTTCTGAAGAGAGGTAAACAAAGTGTAAGTTGGATGCTGTGGTGCTAGTTTTTGCATGACTAGTTGTGTGGATAAGGGTAGTGTAGATACACTTCCACAGCACCTCCAGAAGTGCTTCTACAGAGCCGAGACCATCTGTGACTTTAGTTATTTCCGATGTAGCCTTTATGAACTCGTTAGTAAGGGATTCCTTGGGAAAAGCAAACCTAGCAAAAAGCAATGCAAAAGGTGGTCTATGAATAAATCTTTCCATCATAAGAAGTCCTGAAATTCTATCGTTATCAAAGACAGATTCAGCACATTGGCCTTAGCTTGGATACTGACTTCCAAAATGAATGAGTTGTCATGTCCTCTTACGTCTTTCTTAAAAATCACAGACTTTATCTCAAACAGAATCAAGATGTGCACAGTAGAAGGTGAACTGCGTGCAATCATTATGTAATTTGATTTCATAGGTCTTACTGAGTTCTTTGTCTTCTGTTTTGTGGTAGTCTGACAGAGTGGATCTACATATGAATATCGAGTTTAAAGAGTCTGTGTGGTACTCTCTCTTACTCTAATGATGCATGCGTTAGAGCAGTGTAAACAAAGTACGCAGATAATAAAATTCTTAACGTAAGTTTTGAACATCTGTCACCCTGAAGTGAGGGAAATAAACTTGAGCATCTGTTAATTCCAGCGAAAAACAATACATACGGGACACATGGGAATTGCTGTAGCCTCACTGAACTGATAGGAAGTCAGACTGGTGCAGCGGTGGTAAACTCGTGTGCTGGTACATGAGTGGAGAAATATTGCCCAAACTACAAGCAGTTAGACTTTATAAGTCTTCTGTTCTTACTGTACGGGGGATGTTGTATGGTGTACTGTGGTACTTAATGTGGGATAGGGAAAGATGTGTAGGTGTGCAGGGAAGGGGCAGAGACAATGAGTGTAAGGCGTAACCATAGATTAACACTGCAGACTCCTGCATTGCAAGGGTAACAATATACCGCTGTGCAGACCTGATGCTGAAATTCAGCCTCTTTCAGCGGCCATTACTCAGGCTTTGTGCGAATTCACCCTATACAGGACTTTAAAGCAATTGGATAATGCTAAATTGCCTCTTAAGTCATCTGTAGAAACTGACAGATAGCAAATCTTTTATGCTTCGGGCATATGGAAGTGGTTTGTGATGCAAACATACTATCTAAAGTGGAAGTGCAGCATGGCTTTTGTGAGCTCTCATCTGTGTACCTTGATTACATCTCTGTCTGAACGCTGCAAATGCCAGAAGTTTTACATTGCTTCAAAAACTAGGCACAGAGAGCCTGATGAAAGAAAAATCAATTAAGGCTGTAGAGAAAGTGCCTTGTATCAGACTGACGGGAACTGGGAGAGAACGTTGCCCGCTGCCTAAACATCTCTTGTTTCCTTTTTTCCCCATGCTAGGGCAATGCTGGGTTAGGGGGGACCTCGGGATTTGAGGCAGTATGGCTGCTGTTAGGGTACATCTGTATTTTGCCCTCCCTTTCATATTTCAGTTGTACTCGTCCATCGTTTTCTGCCTATGTAACTGGGTACACAATGATTTAATTCTGCTTACAAGATTCAGCTTAGGTCCTTGTCTCTGCAGATGTGTCCTGAATCCTTCCAGGAAAGGCCTGCGCTGTTCTTTGGAGACAGCAAAGAAGGGAGACAGGATGAGGAGAGTGCTACAAAATTTCTCAGTGTAAGGCTTCATCCTTGCTGTGAATGAGGAACATTTGCTTACTTCACTGGTCAGATTTGTATGAATGCAGTTACACCAGGCAGGTACAGGGCAGAATGAGTGTGTTGCATTTCCAGTTTAGCCAGAAGACCCACAGAAGGGAGGAAACTCATGGGTCAGTAAAGGAGGGCTAAATTAGAGGTTAGCATATTCAAGTGTCTAGACAGCAAATACAGACATACTGCAAAAGTCAGTCTGTCAGGGAGTGGATAGTCTAGATTAAAAAGCCATTTCAAAGGCATGTTGTTGGGATGGGGTAATCATGTGCTCAGACTTTTTCAGTACATAAGCATAAACTGAGTGAGGGAAGAGATCAAAAAAGGACACAAAGATTGACACAGATTCTGTAGCAGCTTAGACTGGAATGTAACTTGATAAATTAAAAATAGCTGGTTGTTCACACTTGTGTTTCCCAGAAATGGCCATAGCCACATCTGTTTCTTACCATCTATTCTGTAATATCTGAATGCCTTGCAGAAATGTTACATCCATCCTGCTGCTGTAGGGACGTTGTTAAACAGTCCTCCCAGGCTGAGTTCATTCTTGCTCTCAGGCATGTAAACTGGTCATCAGGAGGCCAAGCTGTAGTCTGGTGAAATACCCGGAGCTCACTTAATCCCTGTTAGACTGGATGCTTTTAGGGCAGTGTTGAGAGACGCTCCACTGCAGGATGCTGGGCAGATCAGCAGAAACAGAGGAGCTGACTCAAATCCCAGTCTAACTGCCCTGTTGCATCCGATCTCCCTCCTTACAGAGCCAGAGGGCTTGCTGTCAGCTGACTGGCTCAGATGTGTTTTTATGCCCTTTAGGCACAGTGTTTCACACAAGTGTAGTGTTACGCATAATGACAGTTTGGGGGCAGTTCCAGGAATCTACCCATGTGCAGTGTTAGGGTCTGCGACACTGCTGAAGTTCCTGTTCATCCTTCCCGAGAACATGTCGTATTCTGTTACCTTTGTCTATTACGCGATTTCTTTTTCAGTGTGCTTTTTCTGTCATGGTCATCTTTGCTACATAGATAGATGTCATCTTTGTGGCGAAGCTAAATGGCCCGGGAAGAATAGGATGCGTTCACACAGTATTTCACAGGTAGAGGTGCCTGCGATGGCTGTTCTTCAAAACAAGTAGCAGCTATGTGAGTAGTGGCATAGTGCTCAGCTTGAGGCGTTATACCTTACCTCGTATGTTGGCTTTGATAAACATCCCAAGTGAGCTCGCATCTGAAAACTGCAAAACACTCTGGGTGTGGGTGGGTGTGTGTGGGGGGGTCTGTGTCCCTGCCAGGGAAGGATTTTTGCCTCTTTGCTCCAAGAGATCTCAACTGGTGTGTTCGCTGCAAGGACCGTATCTGATGCAGGAGCCTCTGAACTGGTCCTTGCACTAGGTAAAGTTTATTAATTACTCTATCAATCAAAAACACGAAGGTATGGGACATAAATTAGATAGGTAGGCTGTGTGTGGAAGGAGCCGGTCCCGGGTGATCTGGTGCACTTTAGCACATGCTGCTGAGGCCCTACGTCGGTGGAGCCGATCTCCCGGCACACCGTGTTGCATGGATTGCTGCGGCCAGACCCTCGTTTGTCAAGACCAAACAGGAACTCTTGAAAAATAACTAAATATTGTCAGCACCTATAGCTGTTGGGTATTTTGTATTGTCAAGCTTAGAAGTTGTCAGTCTTTTACTATCATAATTGTAGGTTTCACTGAGATTGGAAAGAATGGTAGCAGTCAGCTCTTTGCTTTCTTTGTGCCTTTTGCTGTGGCTTGTTCTATCCTTTTTACATATTAAAGACAATGCCAGACTCTGTTCTTTTGATAAAACTGTTTATTTATAGAGTATCATCAATAGGTGTGGCTTATGACCTCTACAAAATAAATAGTAAGCAAAACTGACAGCCTAGAAGTATAGCATGCTATTGAAAACATAACCCAGGGAAGCCTCGGTTGCCTTATGTATCAGGTTAGGTATTTGTGAGACCTCTGAAAGAAGGGGAAGGAGATTTCACAGATTTTACGAGATCTGAAGATGGAATAGTGTGCGGCTTTGGTGAGCGAGGGAGGTAAGCGCAGATAGAGCAGGAAGGACAGTGGGGATAAAACTCAGCTGCTTCTCGTTCTGAACCAGTAATTTAAGTTGAAAAGCTATATATATAGAAATGGTATTTGGAAACAGTTCTAAGTGTATCATTGTAGAAATTAATAGTTCAGTAACTTGATTCCCAAATACTGTAAAGTTAATTTTATTCATATTTGAGATTCTGCCTATATAGGGCATGTGGAAGGGGACACTACAGGCCGCTGAGCATTTATATTTTGAGACGTATGCTTGTATTTGCTGATTACTGATCTCTTGCCACAGACATCCCCAACAGAGCGAGACAGTGCTGCTGAACTTGCTTCTGTGTTTTTGTCACGTCAGAATCTGACATGTGTTTTTAATGTCTATTTATGAATGACATCTTTAATTCCAGAGCCTAATGCTTACTTACCTGAGTGCATCTTTGTGCCTACTAATAAAACACTAATTTTCTGAGAAGCCGAACACTACAGGACCTAATGATTTTGGTGGGAAAAAAGATTAATCAACATTGCTGATATTAAAAATATTTATTCACAAGTATTTTTAAAAATTGGTGTCTCTAGTCCCCTGTATTTAATCAAGGATTTATATACATGATCTAAATAACCTTTGTGAGGTTTAGAGAAAAAACGAAGGTCATACCTTGAAGATCAGGTTGCCTCAAAACATTTCAAATTGGGCATCTCAAAAATGGAGGCATGAGAATAGGTTTTCACTCTTAAACATATATGTCATGAATGTGTACATATATATGCACGTGTGTACAAGACAGGTTTTAACTGTCCTTGTGCATAGCAGCACTGGCTGCAAACAGATTAGAAGAAGGGGAAAAAGCTGGTATGATCACAGTAATGCTCAAGAAACTTTTTGTACAACATTTCCTAATCTCTTTTTATGTCCCAGCTTGTCTCCCCCTTTTTTTTCTTAATGTTTGATTTACTAACTTCATTCACCAGCTTCATGTATTTGGACAGAAAACGAGATTCCTCTTGCACTTGCACCCAATGCCCACAGCGTTCATGTTTCAAGGCACTAAGAAATACTGCAGAGTGAACTCCTGTGCCTGGTTCGTACTTCTGAACCTTGTGGCAGTTGTTGGAATTTCCAGCTGTTGCCAATGCGAGTTGCGAAGAGCAAAGCTGGGGGATGTATTGAGTGGCAGTTAGTAGAAACCCTGACAGACAGATACCTTTGCACAAAATTGCATTAAAATAAGCTACTTGATTACTTACAGTCTTAGGACAGTATTTCTACATGATGTGTGCTTGATATTTTATGTGTGTTGGCTCTACTGTGAAGCTGGGCGGGGGGAGGAGGAGGATTCCAAGGTGAACTGGAATTTATTAATGCTGTAGAAGTAATAATCTGCTTTTAGGAGCAAGAAATATGACCTTTTGAGGGTCTTGGTCTGCTTTTCAGTATCTTCACACCTCACGTAAAAATGGACAGAATTATAAAACTGCAAATTAAGGGAATAACTGATTGTGTGTTTCCCCGCTCCGCTCCCCCCCAACAAAACAGAAAACTAAAAAAAATACTTTGTCCTCCTTTAATATACCACATTGGAATATATAAAGCACTTTTTCAAAATCTAAATTGAATTCCCTTCTCTGTTCAAATTTAAAAAATTTACAAGGGATAATTCATTTATGCAATTTCTTGGCTTTAAGTACGTTGTAGAAAATTCGTAGGAAATATTTCACACTTCATTTGAGGGGTGAATCCAAATGATGGTGGGCGTTTTTTGAGCAACTAAGTAGCTTGAGTTTTTACATCATCTTTGATTTTAACTACTTAAGTTATATGGTGTTTGTTCTGTCATAATCATCCCCTTCTAATTGCTACTCAAAATTACGCAAGTACCATAGTCAAATATATAACCTTTAGTCAGTTCAGAGGCATTTGAGTTTTACATTTTTTAGCATAGATTTGTGCTGATGAGATGGAGCTGTTGAAAGCAGATGTGAAAAGTGAAGCGTGATCGAACTGAATTTGCTGTTGAACTTAAAATACGGGGAGGAAAACAGTGTTGCCGTCGGGCGGCTGTCGGCAGCCCTGCAGGGAGGGCCGCGGGGCGAGGCCTGGGCGCTGCGGCTGCACGCGCACGGCCTGCGGCTCGGCCAGAGCCCAGCGCCCACCCGTCACGAAGTCGCCATCGCCTCAAGACCCTGCTCTCTTCCTCCCTCCGCAGCGTCACTGCAGGTTTGGAAGGAACCGTTTCTTCGTGGAAACATCTTCTCTTCCTGCTGGGATCTGCTGAGCGTCTTTACGGACTCGGGGCAGAGCCACCGGTCGCCGGTGAGCCCATGCGGCCCACTGCGGTCACCGGTGTGCCCAGCCTGCCGGAGGCACAGGCTCCGCTGGGCAGGGGCAGGAGGTGGAGGCGGCTGTGGCGTGGAAACTCCTCTCTCATCCTGTTCCTGGATCACTACGTGTTTTGTTCTCCCTCTGTCGCCTGTGCCGCCTCCTCTGCCATTCCTACGTGCTCGTAAACACAGGAAGAATAATTTTCTTTGTAATTTTGCGACTGGGAATCCTATCCCAGATAAACTTTAACATTTCCAGGAAGTCATAGGTACTTCTCTTTAAAACATAATGAGTGTGTCTTTGTTTTCTCCTTCTCTAATTGGCACTTTCCATTCTAATAAACCAACACCCACAAACTATGCAGCCACATGATCTTTTCAGTTAATACAAATCGTCATTTCCAGTCCAATAGACACAGTTAATTGTGCAAACCTGTAACACACCCATAAAGTGGCTATCTAGTTTGTTATGCAAGGATGAATCATGAAGGAAATGTGGAGTGTAATTAAATACAGTGATGCAGAGATAGTAGTATGAAGCCAAAATCAAAGTATAAGTGATAATCATCTGTATTAAATGTTTGTTTCTGCATGTTGTTTTCAGAAATTACTTAAATGATAAGGTATCTGGCTGCTGCACACATGCCTGGCATATGTTTTGACAAGTTAAAAAATGACCTGCAAAACTGTAAATAAGCTGAACCAAGTCTGCTATCAAAATAGTCTTTTGGGGAAGGAAAGGTATGTGGCTCAATCTCAGACATGGCACACAGCCACTTTCTAATTCTGGTGTCATCTCCCAAATTTTCTGGTCTTGCTGGAAGCAGTAGTTTCAAAGTAAAGCCTTCATGAAGTTTCTGCTGTTAAATGATTTCTAGTAATAAAGGCCTTATTGCCAAGTTACTTTAGTATCCCCTCACTCTGTTAAGGAAACATGTTGTCTGTATATTGACAGAGAACTTTGGGCTTATGCAGAGGACAAGTTTTTCTGGTGATGGGTTAATGATTTTTCTTACATACCCTTTTTAGAACTTCGCAAATAAGCTTTACACATGAAATGCACATATGCAGAGGGGTGGCTGCACAGTACTCTGCAAACCCAAGATGCTCACAGTGTGAGAGACCATTTGTCTGCTTCTTTGCTTGTCTTCCACACACACCAAACACTGGTGATAACCTCTGGCACGTTCGTGGTAAACACATTAAGAATTGTTTTTCTTGTCTGTCAGATGGTATTGTATTCCAGTGCAGCAGCTGACAGCAGTTCAGCAGCATTGTCTCCTGAAGTCAGCTGGCTGGCTCCCAAAAGACAGCCTGTATTTCAATGGAAAAGAAAGATAATCCAGAAGTATGTGTAATGAAAGTAACATCCGTTCAGGATCTTGTGTGTGTGCGTGAATGTCGAGACAGTGCACGAACTGAAGTTCTGCATTTGAATCTTCTGCTTGGCTGTGGATCCAACTAAAGCTGAGAGATTTGTGTGCGGGAATAAAAATAACATGAGAAATGCTGTAATGGGCAAGACCATCAGTCCGTCTAGGCCAGTAGTTGGGCTCCTGTGGGAGTAATGGGAAAGGCCACTTTGGGGAAAGCTTGCAAGCCTGGTCAGTTTTGTAGTCCAGTCTTCCCGCGCTCCCCCAGAAGCCACAGCTGTTGTAGCCGGGTTACATCCCTGCCTGCTCTTGTATTTTCTGGTTTCAGATCAGTTTTCCATGCATTCATCTGGTCCCATTTTGGACCTGCTGAGTGTCGCTGCTTCCACGGCCACTGGTGGTAGCAGGCTCTGGGAGTTGCCTGCTCACAGCGTAAAGTGTTTTCTTTTATCTGCTCTATCCCAATTTGCTGCTAGTTTCCACAGGAGCCCCTATTTCTAAAATTACAGTGTCTGGCAAATAACTATGCATGGCAAGAGCTGCACGTTCAGCTTGTTTACTGCCTTTATGGGTTTTGTTAACCTGGATTGTAATCCTTCCAGTCTCCCACAACCTTCTCCCTTGCAGATCGGTCTCTCCCCATGAGCACCTGTTCCTTCCGTCGTTGTAGTTACCTTTCTCTCTGCGTCACCCTTGGTGTGGAGACCAGAGCGACACATGGGACAGATGCTTGCTCTGACTGGCCGTATCCTTCTACTTTTTGTTGTCTGTTTTTGGCAGCTGCCCCAGTTTGAGCCGCTGATTGTGGAGGGCTGTTGCGCATGACTTGGTGGTCTCTTGTCTGAGCTGTAACTGCTGCTTCTGGGTTCAGCCTTGTGCCGGCCGCCAGACTGATTTTCTCTAGGTGTATTACCTTGTGTTACCTGCACTGAAGCACCTGCGCTTCCTAAAGTAGAGGCCATAGGAGTTACTTTTTCTGCAATGTATGGGTAATGCCTTTGAAATATTACCACAGTTCTTATTGAGTTGATGTACCTAGTTTTGCTTTTACAGAAATTACTCTGAGAAACGGCAACAGCCATTGCTTGTTTGTGATTAGTGTGTTGCTGGTTGGAGGGAAGGAAGATTAATTTATTTACTTTTTTATTCACCACCTTCAAGCATTTTCAGTGTAGAAAGAGATTCCTGAGGAATAAAAGCGTATGCTTGCGTTAGTGGGAGCAGCCAGCTAATTAGTCTGAAGTATAGTAGCCTAGGATACTGTTCCATCTGCTGGGGTGGGGGAACCACCACCACTCAGGTGATAAGCAGGAACACAGCAGATTTCAGTAATCAGCACGGCAGCTGTTTTCAGGCTTTTTATTTCGCTTTCCAGGCATTTTTCTGGGAGCTGTTGGAGGGTATGCTTTATGTTTTAAGGCTTGGAGGTTCTTAAATCAGTCTATAGCATGAGTTGGTTTTAAACCAAACACATGGTATAAAGCATGGGTGGCTTTGAGCAGCCTGCGTTCTAGTCCTATCAGCAGCAAAGGTGCCCTGCAGGGCAAGGTGAGCTCAGGGTGGCTCTGAAGGGCTGGTCCAGCATGACCTGTGTTTCCGTGCCCGAGGAGGGAGCAGGAGGGCCTGGAGCCTGTCATCAGTGACGTGTCACTAGAACTGACTGCTGAATCCCTAACAGATGGCGGACAGAAGGTGAAGGTTCCTCTGCACCATTTCTAAAGTGTTTTACTTCCATATTTGTTAGTGGGTTCTGTTGGAGGCAGTAGATAGGGATGGAGTTGAGTGAGGTGTTATGTACAATGTAAAACAAATTGTCTTTGGTGTAAAACAAAATTTACAGTAGAGCATTTGAACACATTGCCAAGTGGGGATAAAGTGGTTCTTGAGTAGGCAACCCTACCGTAGGGTGCTCGAGGAGAAGGATATTGGCAAATGTTCCAGGGATAATGCCTTCGCTATCTGTTTGCTTGCTGAGGAATTGCTGTGTGATACCTGACACACTTCCTAGTGCCCTTCAACACATTATTTGAAATTGCCGTGGATAGTAGGATAAATTAGACTCAGCCTAGATAAGAGAGATTACTTTAATCTCTCCCTTTTCCTATTCGAGGTTGCATGAATAGCCAGTCTCCATCTGTGTCCGTAAGGCTAACTGGTCTGTAATTCGCTTCATCGCCAGACTGGGTAGCAGGGCTTTGTATCTCTCCTCAAAGCTCCAGGACGCCTGTGATTCTCCAGGGTATTTTTGCTATATGGCATTTTCAGAGGTCGCTTTGCTTCCTTTGAAATGGAGATGCTTAAGAATGCTCTATGCCGTAAAAGTTATGTTAATGTATTTAATCACTTGAATTTAGAGTTTCTGGGAAATTACTTAAACTGTACCATTGCTATCTATATTTGAGAGAAGCTGGATCAGCTGCTTGTACATGAGGTTCAGGTAGCTGGTGTTTATTTTGTAAAGAAGGTATCAACAATGTTATTTGGCAAGCAAGTGAACAGGAAGAAATGTCACGAGAGCCATTATTTCTTGGTGTCAAAGTGAAAGGGTTGGCTTGATAATTTGTCCTGATAGCTGAGTAACCCTGAGTCACCCTAAGTAAGACTTGACTGCTGAAGTCAGATTTAAGGTAGCTGGGATATCCCAGTCTGTAATCTTTTTTTGTTGTCGTTGTAAAGTTGAAATCCTTTTCCCCTTGGGTGGGGGTGGGGAAGCAGTCTGTCAGCATTTTCCATATGTTACTATGAATTCACCTGGCATTCCTTCAGGGGTGGCTTGCACAGCTGGGCTACATCTCTCATCTGCCTGAAGTTCTGTAGAAATTAGCACGTGTCACGGGAGTCGTGATAGTATTGCCTCACAGCAGAAGTTTTGGTTTCATCTGCACTGCTCTGTCCGGTAGTCTCCAGGGCAGGAGCTGAAAACAAGGTAGTTGCTGTTCATGGTGTCTGCTTATGAGAGATTTTTTGTGACACCATGAGGAATGCTGTGGAGGAGAGGAAGGAGAGACTCCAGTGCTGCTTGTGGATGCAGTTACCTGCAGAGTGGAAAAGTCATGGGCATCCTTCATCTTGCATCAGGGAACTCAAGCAGAAAAGGTGACGTGGGATCTTTCTTTGTGGGCATCTGTGTGCATTCTTAGAGCTGAGAAGATTCAAGGAGTAAACTCAGAAGAGAACAAGAGCAAGAAATCCCAGGAGGGTTTCTATGCAAAAAGCAGCAAGCTGTTCAAAGCGTAGGGGATGGTGTGGTGAAGGTGAGAAGTCAAGGTCGAGCAAAAGGAATGAGGAGGCAAGTAGGAGTCAGATGAGAGCAGCAGGGGCCTGAGGGGATGAGTATGCGGCTATGAAAGTTAGGAAACTAAAGGAAAAAACTGTCAGAAGAAAAATTTCTGTGGTTGAAAAAACCATTTTGTCATCTGCAGCTGGGTGTAAGGGGAACGTCCTCACAGTGAAGGAGTCTGGTATGGGAACAGGTTGCTCAGAGGGGTTGTACAGTCTCTGTCCCTGGCGAGTTTCAAGACCAGACTGAATCAAGCCCTGAGCAACCTGGTCTGATGTAATGGCTGATGATTCTGCCTGGAGAACGTGGTTGGACTACAGACCTCATGAGGTCTCTCCCACCCGCAATTGTCATACGATCCAATTTCTACTAAGCACAGGAAAACAGAAAACTGTAGGAGTGCTTTTGTCCAGCTTGCTTGAATTTCACTTTTCTGGATGACCCTGCCCCAAATATATGTGCGTTGTTTGCTTTCACAATACTTGAAACCAACACAGCGATTAACTTTTGAGAAATTCCCTTCTAAAAATGCTAGACTGAGGAATTATATGTATTACTGTAAGTTGTTTTGTTTTAAGGTAAGTACAGCCCTCTTACAATTTCAGAAGAAATCGTCTTCCCCAATAAGGAGCTAAGGACAGAAACTCCTGAATGGCTGCTGTCTTTAAAGACAATGAGTTTCACAACTGCCAGCCCCAGCTGCTGATAATATATCCCAGGGATTTGTTTGAACACCTAGTTTAACTTTTTTTAATCAGCTAGCTGTGACATGGCTAGAGAAACATTTATAAACATCTCAATTTACCACGAGGTTGCGGGATTTTCTGTCTGAAACTAAGTCTATGCAAAGAACCTGGATTCTGCATGTGCGGAAGCCTACAGAGTCTTATTTGGACAAAACAGTAAGAGAGAAAAGGACATTGCTCACTTGGCTGTTCCTGTGGTTGAGTCAGGAGGGGCGGAACAGAGCGAGCAGTTGGCCAAAGGTGAGGGTGCTGCTGAGCCGCTCCCCGAGACGGGCTGGAGGCACTTGGCACAGCAGCCTCTGGCCCTGGGGACGCTGGGGAGACTAAAGGATTGCAAGAGACAGCCTAGCATCTGACTCAGAGTTTGGAAGGGACTGTACTGACTGCAGTTGCTGTACTGATTGAGCAGTGCATTAGGCACGTTCAATTGGAGAGAGAAATAAAAAGCTGTATATGAAATCGTCTTTGTTGCTAAGATGTCAAAATATCTGAAATGCATTCTGGCAATGTGGGAGGGAAAAGGTTAAGCAAAGGTACTGCATGTAGTGTCACAGTTACAGCCTCACCTGGGCCTCTGGCCAACAAAGCCAGTATTTCAGGTTGGATAGGATTCAGAAGAGGCTAGCCCTCCTCTTAAGTATGTTAGATCTGGCTGCTGTCTTGGAAGAAGCTAGACTAGAAAACAGAAATGAGAGAAAAGCTGAGTCTAAGTGTCACCTTCGGTGCTGCTTTTCTGTGAAAACAGGGAAAATGCAATTGTGCTTCATCTGTGTATCAGCGAGTGAGAAAGATCGTGCCACACGCATTCTTCAGGGCTGCTGCAGACTTTGCTTTGAGGAGTCCCAGGGCACTGCCAGCCTTCTGAGGAGCCTCCCTGGCTGCTGGGAGCTGCCAGTTGTATTGGAGGGGTCAGTCCACAAGTGCTTTGTGTTGGTAGTGTTGTCCCAAAGCTCTAAGGTGCATCAGTAACAACGCTGAGCAGTCTGCCCACGGTCCTTCGCAAACGATGACTCTAGCCCCAGAAAGGCTACCTGTGACTAGCAATTCTTACTGTTATTTGGCTAGACTCTTACAGTACCGTGTATTTAAAGCACCATTATAACTAGTCAGTGGAGTTCCTAGAGAAATTCCCTTCAGAAGAGGTATGCCCTGTGGATAGGAGGGCAGCTTGCTGAGCCATATTCAACCCCACTTTTATCTTACCTGCAGTTGAGAGAGGTGTTATCTGAACCCCATATTAGAGAATTTCTTAAGTACTGGCATTTCCACCTGTGCTCGATCCTGTTTCAGCAGCGGCCTCCTTCTGTGGTCACCTGCTGATTGTCCTTGATGAAGGAGTCATGTTCTCCAGTTGTAAAACTACTTGCTCAGACATTGGCCAAGGTTATGGTGTGGGAGCTGGACCATTAAGAGGCTCTGGCATAAATCTGTTGGCAGTGTTTCTTCTGCATCAGAGGGAGACATTGGAGCCAGGAGGATCACTTAGAGTGCAGTGGGTGGTGTTGGCCTTTTTGTCTCGAAAGTGATGGGGCGTTGCACAAAGGAAACTCGATAACTAGGTTAGCTCTTTCTCTGTGAGGAAAGCTCTTATTTGTAGGCTTTTTTTTTTTTTTTTACATCCTGCTTTAAGAGGATGGTATTGGCAGCTCCCTTAGGCAAGACACAGAATTAGACGGATCCTTTTTTTTTTTTGGTCCAGAATATCTACTCCTTTATTGCTGCCAGCAATGGAGAGACTATCTCTTTCTGTGCTTATGCAATGACTGCCATTATTCATTGTGGTGCTGTTAGGAAGTTAGAGCAGTTATTTGCATTGGGCTCAGCACACAACCTCTGGAGCTGTCACAGCAGGCAGCTCAAGTTCGCTTTGCAGCTTCCCCTTGCTGTGATGAATGTGTTAACTTCAGAAATGTTGTTCTCACCTCGTGGCCTCTTTTGTAGTTAGTCTTTTATAGAACCAGTAAGGCGATTTCCATTGCTCCAGCCTCTGCTTGCCTAACCCAGATGTTTCTTAAGCAATACCAAAATATGTGTGGGGCTAATCAGAGGAAAAGGAAAAAAAAACCTTTGTGACTGATTCCTCTGCTTGGAATGCTGAGAGGGAAAGCTGTAATGCTTACTGAGCTATCAGTGGTTCTGGGGACAAACCATTTCTGCTTCCTACTGACCAAAGAGACTAAGGGAATGGAGAAGTTCTGTAAGGAATAGTCAGTGTGAGATTAATGTGTTGTCTGTTGTTTTATTGAAAGTGGGCAAGGTATGCTTTTAATATCTGCTTCCTCCAACCCTTTCTAGAATGTGCTTATGCCTATCAAGGACCAGCAGCGCAAAGGTCCTGAGCTGATTTTTATAAAGCTGAAACGCTGTCAGGCTAACTGTCTGCATCCTTAAGGCTAATAAAATGGGAGTCCACAAAGCTGCTGGTGAGGAAGAGAGAGAGAGCTGCACAAATACAAAGCAAAAACTGGAGATGATCAGTCTCCAGTGATGGAGAGCGTAGAGTTCTCAGAGGCTCCTGGCTCAGAGGTGGGTGGCGATGCCTATAGCCCAGTGTGTACTGATCAGAGGGGAATTAATTGCTCAGCTGTTTGCCCTTCTACCTCGTTAGTCTGCTCCCACAGCCTTGTTGCAAACACTGGATATCAGGGCTGTGCAGAAGCTGCAGCTACGCTCAGGTGACTCGGAGGATGTTATGTACCAGGCAGATGTCACTGCCTGTCTGCAAAGAGCACGTGCAGTTAGTGGGGGTACTTTATGCCGCAGCGTAAGAAACTGCTTGCTGTGAGTCTGAAATTTTTACCCATTAATATTTATTCCTATTTCATTTCAGCTTATTTACCAATCTGATTTAACTGTATAAACTGTAGAGGCTAGAGAAGCATTAACCCAGGTCTACTGTCCAAATATACACAAATTTCCAGCTGCATAGATAACAGCAAATTCTTAATTGAACATGCTAATTCCTTTTCTTTCCACCCCAGATTTAAGAGATCTTGACCTGTGTTGCTGAGAATGTAACTCTCTAGGCTTACTGGAGCTGGCAGGTAAAACAGCACATCTTGCCTTGCATCCTGACTTTGCCCGCTTTGAAGTATTTAGCCTTAAAATAAGTAAATACATGTTTACGTTAGAGCTCGGCAAATCCTAAGGTGTTTTCTGCCAGGCATCTTTTATGAAAGCTGTTTTCAATTTTGAGTTAAATCTTTAGTAATTAGAAGTTAAAATCTCTTGATGTTTTGTATGGAGAAGAAAAGTGGAGCATTCTTGGGATCAGAGAAGGCTTTTCTGTTTTTGTCAGACTAACCATGACCTGGAGCAGCAAAAGGATGATTCTCCATTTCAAAGTGCAAGGGGGAAGTTTCTGGCCCTCTGCAACATACTTTGAATTCCTACATTCAGTTTGGAGCTGGGGTTGGATGGGAAGAATAATTGGAAAGAAAGAAGCTAGGGATAGAATTAAGCAGTTCTTTTCTAACACTTGTGTTTTTGAAGTAGTGGTAGAAGCAGCTTCAGCTTCTGTTTTCACAGTAAATGTTCTCTAAATATTCTTTAGGAAACGGCATTTCAGTTCTTTACTAGATTCCTGCATGGAATAATGCATTTCCCATTTCTGCTTTTATCGTCCTGTGCGTTTTTGGTGAATGATTACAAAGCAATGTCTATGAATCCAGTTATTGCAAGAAAAGTATGATTAGTATCATTGGTGTATGTTGGTGCAAGAGAGCAGCTGAAGTTCCTAGACACAGATATGGACATTCCCTCTGCAGTGCTCCAGGTACATTATCACAAAGTGTAATGGGAAATTCTTACGGAATGCCAGCAGCTACCATGGATTTGGGAGGAAACAAGGGACTTCATTTTGCAAAGAATCAGCTGTTTGAATTGCAGATCGCATAGCCAAGGGTTCTGTTTGCCTTGATGATGCACTTTGTTCTTCTCTGTTCTGCTTTTTTCATAAGAGCTTCTTGCACACACTTACCTTGCATAAACTTGCCTGCTGGGAGTGTTGTGGGATCACTGCAGTTTCAGTCTTTTTGTTATCTTAGTGATCCATGCAGAGAAATACAGCATCAGAAAACCAGGAAGGATGGTAAACATCATCTTTTTTGTTTTGTGCAGAGAGAGGAAGTTTTGCTTAATTAATTGTCAGTTTAAGAACTATAAATTCTTATGCGTGTCCATTGAGATCTGCTAGCTGTAGTGACTGAGACAAATACCAACTTGAAGAGTACTGCACTGGTGAGAAGTAAACATCTGTTCTAGCTGTCAGTCTTTGTTTTGGAGATGTTAACTCTCTCACGCTGAACTCCTGAACCAGTTCTGACTTTAAAAAAATCTAAAGCCCAAACCAAACAAACTGACGTGTCCCCCCCCTTTTCAGACCTTACCAGTGATATGTTCATCTAAACATTGACTGAATCCATTTTAGTCTGTAAATAAATACAACGGGCAATCCTGCCTTATGTTTCTTAAAACTATTAATGTTGTGTAACTGTAGCATGCATCCTGCATTTCTAGAGGCCCTGCCTTTCTAGACACTGGCAGATGTCTCTAGACTGCGTTTAGTGCTTATTTTAAGTGAATTAGAAGCTTTCAAAAGGTTCAGTTGGCAATTCCCGCAGGGGAGGACCTCTAGGAGCCAATTTGGTAGATGTTTGGCCTTGACAAATATCCAGACATTTTGAGTAGGCCTGGTGTTAATCTACAGTGCCTACTGCTTGGAGGAGAAGCTTTCAGAAGACTGCGTAATTGCAGAAGTGCTGTTTGTAAATCAGTAGATTTAATGTGGGATTGGAAATTAATTCTGTTGATGCAAAACACCAACAGGAAGCATAAGATGAGACTGCTTAACTTAGACACTTGAATTGTCTTCAGGTGAAGGTTAGCTGGATAAAGATCCAACACAGAAATGCATCTGTTTTAATGGATAGGTGTATATAAACACAGAGGAGCACGGATCATGGAGCACTTGTTGATTGGGGCACGCGTGGATGAGTCATTGACGGGGTGCAGTAGGGATGTAGCCAGCACTCATACTCTGTGCTCGTACTCTGTGTCCAGAGTATGGGAGACACTGGTTTGTAGGGGGAACATGAGGAGGAGGGTTACACAAAGCTGTAAAAGATGCCAAGTCTCTTTTGTTCATGACTCACCAAGGCAGTGGCAGCTTGTACTTGCTGCTCCCTGACTAATGCAGGGGTTATTCCCGAGTGTTCAAAGAATATTGGAGGTTACTAGTTCAGATTTTTTACGTATTACATCATTTTGTTGCAATGACTGACTCATTGGGTCAGTTTATTTAGCAAGTAAGCAGTGGTAAGTGAGGGAACTGTAACAGGGTATACCTGCATTGGCTCAGCTGACAGTACTGTTTGCTCCCTGTTCTAATTACTTCTTGATAAGATTTATCTCCTTTCCCGGAGGCAGAGAGAGCACAGCAGTACCTGCAGGGAGTCTGAGTCTTAAACAGAAAACCAGTCTGGGGGAGTGTGTGTGGGATTTATGTTGTGGATTAAAAAAAAATAATCCATTATTTCCTGAAATCTCATTTTACATGGCTTTGCGTACAGGAAGCAGTATCTGTTATCTGTAATGCAGCGTGCTATAGGCTGCATGGAAAGGGAAAAGGCTAACCTGGAAGAATTGCTGTTTAGGTGTAACACACACACTCCGAGGCACATTTGTCCCTAAAGATCTCAGTTTTTCTGAGCGTAAAATAGGCATAGCATCACCCAACAAAGACAAACAGTTAAAGGCAGTTCTAATGGCTCGTTTTCCCGTAGCTACTGAAGTCTTTCATGAGTCTGTCAGTCACTAGTATCAGGAACAGAACTTTGTAGTAGTAAAGAACACTTGCATCAGCAGGAAAACGATTACCTGGATATATATTTGCTAAGAGATAGGATTCTCGTATGGGAAGGCATGCCTTAGAAAATAGAAGTATACTATGTTGTATTCCTGCAAATCTTTTAATTTGTAAGATATTCACTTTCCTGTATATTCTGGTTAGCTTCCGTACAAGTTCTCAATATGATGAAACTGAATGTTTACAGATTTTCAGTAAGACTTTGAAAGAAATAGTATATAATGCAGAGTGCTTTTTTTTTACCTGGGGCAGAACTCTTTATGTAGAATATAGGCCCCAGTTTGTGTGAGTTTGTCCTGCATCCCCACAGAAGTGACAGCAGATTCTAGACATAGGTAAAACCTTGTTAAAAGGATTTTAAAAAATATTTATTTATTTTAAAGCTTGCCTATGATGATACTACCAGTGCTTGAGTTTGGTGATGCAAGGTGGCAGATCTCAAAGCGTTGAAGAGAAAGGACAGATAGATGTCTTCCATGTGCCATAATGTGTTAAATCATGAGGAATACTCCCTATTCTGAAGCAAAAAGAAACTGCCTTACTTTTAGTTTCACCGGGACGTAATTGAGTTTGGCCTCAGCACATAAAAATATTCTAAATGGAAGATATTTTTGCTGCATCCTTATGTCAGTTACTTTGTGTGTTTCTCTAGGTTGCAATGAAGGCATCATCTCTCAGAGAAGCAGCTATAGTTTGGAACCTTCTGTAGTGGGGAAATGTAGTGTAATATAATATTCTTTCTAAAAGAGTTTGTGCTCATCAGCTGGAATATGTTTAACTGGTGTGGTCTTTTCGGTCAGGAATGGTGGGCTTCACTGCTCGTAAAGACCCACCAAAGTTACTCTGATTTTTCAGATGTGGCAGACATTCGTTATGAACGTATCTATTTTCAAGGCCTGCCCACAGAACTGTGCTGCCATCTTCGTGATGATGCTGTCTGCTGCCCCTGCGCAGTAACTGCCCTGCGGTGTGCAGAACTGCACTAATTCATGTATCATTGATACGCTGGTACAGGCACGCGTTCTGATATCACTTCTGGTGTTGTCTTCTCATGAGGTTATGGATGCTCTCAGCATCTTGCAGCAGAAAGTTGTAATCTGGAAGAATTTGCAAATAGAGTACAGTGGATCCATCACCTGGAGGAATAATGCTGGAGGAGTTAGGCCTTTGTGAAAAGAGAGGGTGGAGAGAAGATCGACAGTCTGGGGTGTGCCTGTGGGTCGCCTGCGCTACTGAAAAATCAGGCAAGATAAGCTTCCTTCAGAAGGAACGTGGCCTAGAACTATTTTAGCATGGATTAGAGGAACTGATTTGGTTTGAATTGATGCTACCAAGATGCTGCTAGGGAGCTGAAAGACCATAGGCATTTTTGAGGCCTTATCTCTTCTTGCCCCGGGACCCATCACGCCTTTTGTTGTATGCGCGTTAGCTGAAGAAGTCAAATTCATTGAATTCCTTGATTTTCGGTCCCTCAGCTTAGAAGGTGACTTAAAAAGCTACGTTCCCCGCCTGATTTTAGCTGTTGTCTGCAACAGGATCTTTCTCCTGATGTGGAGAGAAATGCTGTTACAACTTGGAGCCCAAGGCACTTCTGATTCATTTATGTTATCTGTCTCTTGTGCTCCGAAATCACTCGGCACAAGCAAGATTCTCCTGCTGCAGTCTGCCCCACCCTATCTAGGCCTTCTAGAAAATATCCTCTTGTAAAAAAAAGTTATTTGCCTTCTGATTTCTATTGTGGCACAGAAGAGTCGACAGCTTATTGCTGGAGGATTTGAACATAGGTAGTGTTCCCTTTTACTACAGGAAAGGCCTCCCAGTAGCAAGAGTTGTGGCAAAATGACTAGCATTTTTTGAGGAGGGAATATTGAAGGCTCTGCAGACAGCATTGAACACTAGAAAGCTAGCAGAAACAGGCGCACGAATCCCGCCGGCATGGTAACAACCATCATGAAATGGGAGACGTTTAAGACTCCATGTTTACCTTAAGAGAAAACCTGTGTGCTGTTTTTTCAATGATCTGCGAGAACATCTTGAAATCTTCACTAAAACCTATTTCAAATGAATGGAAGCTTTCTCTGAGTACAGTGTGGGGGATTTTTGGTGGTGGGTTGTTTTTTTTTCCTCCTCCCCTCTTCCTTTTTGTGGGTTGTGTTAATACACATGCATTAACCTTTATCGTTAAGAACACTAAGTCTTTGCTCTTTATTTTTTTCTTGTTCGAGATTGTCAGGAACTGTGGGGAACAGCAGAGGAGTGTGCTGATTACTTAGGATGTAGAGATTTCAGTGAGAGTAGGCAAGCACAAATCATCATAAGAAAGGGAACAGTGCAGAGAAGCATCCCTGTTTGATGCTCAGCAGAGATCAGATGCTGTGTCCAGATTAAGGAGCAGACACTTCAAGATCCTGCTTCTCCAGTCGTCCAGGTCAGTCACCTAAAATAGAGTGTGCTCTGTCTACCTGCTGGCACGCATATTCCTTTTCTGTCTGTGGACATGAAGCAGGGATGGAAAATGAATTGCTAGCACATGCCCAACTCGTACTTCAGTGTAAGGTCAAACTGTGGCTGGAGCAAACACACATTGAGACTTGGCCTGTTACAGGTTTTGCTCCGCAAGCCTAAAGTAAGGCCTTTTAGGCAACGTTGGTAGACAGCACAGGAAGGAAAAAAGAGATTAATACTTGTGAAAAAGTTTTTTGTGAATGTTTTTTCTTTTGTATATATTCTTGCTTTTATTGCCTAGATGTCTGAGCAGGAAGAGAGAATTCACTGTTAACTGTCATTATGATCAGGGGTATTGTAGTTTGGGGAACAATTTGGGGCCTTCTCAATTGTTTGTAGTGTTTGTTTTTAACATGGGAATGCTTGAATCATCTGCTTTCTCCTCAAAGGGATCGTTGAGATTTTTCTTCCATCAGCTAAGTGATTACAGGGCTAGTGGAGAGGTGTATAGGTAATTTCCTTTCAGCAAAGGGTGGCCTAGTAGATCAAGTGACTATTAAGCACCCACTCTGCTTGAAGGGTGGGTGGAAAAATTAAGAGCTTGGCTTTGGCTTCGTTCATTTTCTGAGTTTATTCCCAAACTTGGTTTACTGGAGACACGCTCCCAGCAGCTCTGAGTCTAGCCAGACACAGTGGTGCAGAGGTGGGCATTGTTGTTTCCAGACTGCAATTTTTGGTGAACAAATATTTCTTGACTAAAAGGAAGAAAAAGCATAACCTAAACACAAAGCATTTTCTTAGCAATTTTGCATTATGCTTTTGTCACTAGTGCAGGAAATGCCTGAGGGGTAGACAAGCTTCTCCTGGACTTTCCTGTTTGCGCTTCCTGTGGTCAACTTAAAATACAGTGCTAAATGATGTTTAGAAAGTTTTTAAAGAGGCAAGGTTAGCAAGAAATTACTTTGAACTTTAAATAGGTAGTTGTGTATCAGCCCCTATATTTCCATGTTATTGCTACCTTAGTGAAGCTCCTGGCTTCTTTTGGGAACGATGAATTTCAGTGTAAAGAGTGAACTGATAACCATTATTAATAGGCAGAGCCTAAAAACTTTAATCCAAGATTGTAGTTAGATATGCAGGAGCTGTACTCTGTAAACTAGATTAAACAGGCAGTGCCCCCTCCGCCGCTTCTGCCAACAACGTGCCAGAGTTAGTGTGGCATGGCTGTGAACTGGTGGCTTTGGGAGCTGGCCGAGCTGTTGGACCTGTGTGCGAGGAAGAAAAGCAGTGATATGGTAGAACTTGGGTCGTCGCATACTGCATGTATACCCTCGCAGTTCTTTCCTTTGAATTTCTGCAGATGGTCTGAGGCCGTTTATCAGAGCTCTGTACGGGTGCAGAGTTCGCGTGATGGGCAGCGCAGAGTGGAGCATCATATGGGTTCCTCAAGTAAAGGTGAGGGCCATGTGTGTGAATAGTTCTGTTCTAGTCTCGACTGCAAGTGCTGCAGAGTCATCTGGGAGCGAAGGCCAAGCCAGTCTCGGTCTCTAGCACCGCACAGCGGTGTGCAGGACTCAGCCTGTCAGAACTACCTAAGTGCTCTCTTTCCTGCTCATTCATTGTGAGCCTAATGCTTTGGGCTATTGGTTGCTGCAAAATAAAAGTGCTGAGAGACAGCTTTTCTAGAATCTGTTCCATGTCTGAGGAGCTGATAGACAAGATGGTTGGTATTTTCGATGTCACAATTTGTACTCCAGCTCGTATTGCTTGTTTTCAGTTCAGTTTGCCTTCAGCTGCAAACACGCCTATGAGGGTATGAAGTTACATTTCAAAGGCATTGCTAATCTCTCATATATAGCTGTAATTGTAGCAGCTACTTTTAAAACCAGGCATTCTCTGGAGATTCATGCCAAAAAGTGTAACCGAACCTGGCAAACTGATATTGTTAAACACTGGGGTTTTATCAAGAACGTCACAGTTTACTGCCATCACGCTGTGGTCACTAAAGATCAGTAAAAGCGTGATATGTGTGTATTAGTGGTGTAGTATGAACATAGATCCCACAAACATAGGAAGAATGTGGTGCTCCAAATTCTTCTGTGGTTCAGCTTTTTACAATCTGAAAAATTCATTCATGAGTAGTTTTACTCTGGTTTCATCATAAAAGGGGCCAATGAAACGAGCTTCTCAGAACATGGCGTAGCCTTGACTGAGGAAGAGCCGTTCATTTCCAGATTCCACCTACACGCTATCATGAACCACATGAATAGACATTAAGGCTGAGCAGGAGTAAAACTTCAGGAAAGATTAAGTTTACTTTTAGCTTGTTTAGAGCGTGCATTGCAGAAAATGACTGTAGCATAAACCTATGAATTATATACTGTTTGAATGATGTTCAATCTATAGCAGTACTTAGCATCCAGAAAGCAGTTGAATGTTGATATGCCTTTATTAGTACTCAGCTAAGTTCCTGAGGGGGAAAAAAACCCCACAAAACCCAAGCTCATGAGATGCCTGGAAGACCTTTACAGATATAGGTAATGTTTTAAAAATATTTTGCCATATTTATTCCTAGGTGTTACCAAATGGTAGATAATGTTCATCTTTGTAATCAATAATTTTGAGTGTTTATACGTATGAACGTAACTGTGGGGATTTTATTTACTGTCATAACATCAGCAAACTGTTATTTGCATTCAGTTGCGTGGTACTAGGCTGTTGGAAATATGTTCATAATGTATGTGTAAAGTAAATATGGCCAGTGAAACAGCATGTGTGTTTGTCCTCAGTACCCTGAGCCTCACCTCTCTCCTTCTTACAGTCTCTCTTTAATCAGCTGACAACGGAGCTTGTGTCACAAAGCAGTCAGTCTTAGAAATAGTTTTGGTCTTGCAGGAATCCTGCTGAAAGACACCGAGGTCCACGTAGATGGCCTGGAATACGAGT
This sequence comes from Rissa tridactyla, assembly GCF_028500815.1. Classification (NCBI taxonomy): domain Eukaryota; kingdom Metazoa; phylum Chordata; class Aves; order Charadriiformes; family Laridae; genus Rissa; species Rissa tridactyla. Next base: position 158,506 of record NC_071481.1, on the reverse strand, counting down.
AACTTCCCAGTTCTCTGATTTACCCCCACATAGGAACAATTTTAGACTTTTAAATAATTGCTTATGAATCATCTGGAGGGCTGGTAAAGGAAGATGTGTGGCACTCGTTTTCATGCCAACATTTTTCTCCGACTGTGATAGGGTATTAACAAATTGTAATCAAGGGAGAAAAACACTTGCATGAACATCTGCAGGAGCACTGGGAACCTCACCGAGAATAGAAGTGGCCCAAAACATGGAATTCTTTGCTTTCTTTTCTTGTTAGAATGTTTTGGCTTTGTGTTACCTTTTCATGACATTATTTCTTTCCTTGAATCATTGGCCTTTTATTCCTATCTCAATGACTGCACTTCTGTCCATGATTTTACTTTTTCTTATCTTGCATAGCTTTAAGCTTGTACGCTTTCTCACGCCTTAACAGCAGTCTTCTCAGCACGACAAAGCTGAGGTTACACACCTCTGTTGTATTAAATTAGGCTTTGGATCACAGCCTGAAATGCTACGCTGAGTGTTACAGAGGGCTGGAAGAAGTGTCCCCACTACACTCTTTGTTTTAATGTGGTCTGCACTGTGACACGAGCGTGAGATATGTACTCTACAGAGGTGGGGTTTCTTCAGGCTCGTCATGAAATATATTTGATTTTGTTCTGTTCTGTGGCTGCATGCTCTCAAATTTCCTTTCCGAGAACATTCAAAAGATGAGGGGCAGTGTCCTAATAGAGCACAACTCATTCCTGTCACTGAGGCTCTTCTTGCTAACTTTTGCCCGCTTGTTTGCATGAGAGCACAAGCCATTACCGTTTACTTGGTGTCATCAAGCTGTAATGATTCAGCTCTGAAAAGCTGTATTTACAGTCAGCCAAATGAAACACACAAGTACACGTAAGTATCTAAAGCAGAGGGCTTGTCCTTCTGATTTTTAGAATAAAATATGGTGGTGTGTTCTGTGGATGTTCCTATTTAAATTCCGTGTTAGCCAGGAGATGGATACACGTAATTCTTGACTAATATGGCAGATGTCCAATGTTCCGAGAAATCTTGCTGACAAATTTTATATTGTGTCGTGGTCTTTTCTGAGTCATTTTGATGAAAAATGAAATATCTTTCATGTTGTATGTGATCTTAGATGACACTATGAGCAAAATGGAAACTCTAAATTGGCTTCCATTATTTCTGCAACAGGAAGTCAGTACTTTTTTGCATAATATGAAATTAGAAATGCCTCTCAGTTTCACATTTTGTAAAAAGGAGTGATTCGGTGGAATTAGAATGGAATACAGCAATACTGTGTTAAAGCACTCTATCATATTTCCTACTTGTGAGTTATCAGTGGATGTGTTTCAGTCTCCATACATAGCTTAAAATGCTGTTTGAATAGTTTGATAGTATGGGATATAAGATAGTTTGTATAGGAAAATGTTTTATTTGCTAACGTAATAGTATTGACTTGGGAATTAAAATCCTACTGACAAAATGTACCCACAGTGACATGGGAACTTGAAAATTATTTGAAGACTTTTGACCATTTTGAAGTGAACAGCCTGGTCTGGCTGATCAGGTCTGATCTGTAAAAACCTAAGATTTGCCTCATAACCTAGAGTCTACTGGCATAGGGTTGCTGTGAATGACAAAGCTCTTACCCAGTGATGAGGAGAGCACTTGTGGCCAGAATAGCTGGCCTAGGAATGTTCCCGTCAGCTTTGTGAGGAATATTTTTGAGTCATGTCCAGGGATTTTCAGTGCGTCAGAGTTATGTGGCTGGCTGGCTGTTTATAGACTGCACAGTCCTCAAGAAATCTGTGCTTTTCCAGTCAGATGTGTAATCCTGCGGCCGCTGTGGGTCAATGGTAGGTTTTTCAGCCTCTTTAATGAGGCTGGGAGTTGGATGCATGCTCGCTGTTTCAGAGAGTGCACAAGTTGCTGCCCAGTTTGAATGGGGCTCCCATGCTTTTAACAGGCTACAGAACGAGTACTGTTTACTTTATGTGTAAGCAGCTCAGAAGGTGGAAGGTCTTGTTAATACACATCTGCTCAGTCAGCCGCAGTGGGGTTTCTTTGTTTGTTCTCCCCCCACCCCCGAGATCTGGGATTCCCCCTGTGTATGCTGGAAAAGGTCTCACTTTGTGTTTTCGAGGTTATGGTCTTTGCGGAAGATGAAATTTCCCAGACTCTGCAGGCAGACCAGTCTCTTCAGGTCCTGTAGTTGTTGATTAATCTGTGAACTGCATACTGTGCTCAGGAAGAGACGGAGCAGGAAGGATTTGCCTGTCCAAATATAGACTTCTGCTTTGGAGCTGGTTGTCTCAGTTTCCTGGGTAGTCAATGGAGAGAAACAGGTGTTGCTGGGATATGACTCATCCCGTCCAAGGCTGTGTCCCAATAACCGTCTGGCCGCTCAGACCGTCAGAAACAATGCCGTCAAAGTTTCATCAGAGCAGGACTCGTTCATGCAAGGTGTAAACATTCCACGTTTTCTTCAGGAGCTCAGAGCATGTTTGCAATTAGCTGAAAATTACATTGTTTATTTGACCCATGCATATTCCTCTTGAAAATAAGAGCTTGATTACTATTGTGACAGGCTTTCATTGGCTAAACTCAGTGGTTTTTTTCCTTGTGTTAATCGAACAGAGGAAGAAAATACGTACAGGCTAAGAAAGTTTTTGGCTATTTTTAATGGATTGTGTGGCCAAGTGGCTCTCCAAGTGAGTTAATTGACTGAGAGCAAAACTGCAGGTTGTCCATTCATAACAAGCCAAGAATAACACATACTTTTATTCCTGTTAAACAGTTGTTCTTATTTTACCTTCGTGCTGACAAATGCAGCTTCTGAAGGACTCAGAATTGGAGTAGGATCTTCACCATTTCAAATGGAGAGTTTTGTGTCGCAGGAAGCTCTGCACACTTCTGGCTCTATCTGTAGCTCTCATGTTCAAGTGTGCCAAAAAGACTGGTCTTCAAGGGTAGTCTGAGATGAATCTTTCTCCATGAACCAGTCTTGGTGAACAAATCCTGGCAGTGTTCCCCTGTCAGGGTCTTGATAGAATACTTTCAGACTTCTAATGTTTCTTGTAGGATATGAAACCAGACTGGAAGAATTGCTGGAGTGTTAATTTACTACCTGGTATCTGTCTCCTGGAGGAAGAGGAAAAAAAAAAATGGAAACCAGTAGTCTCCCACTGGAATCTTGGCTTGAGGTGAATAGATGAATGACAACATCTCTGTTCTGCAGTGGGGCCTCTCTGACCTTTTGCTTCCTGTTGAGTTGTGAAACAACAAAGTAAACATTTAACTGAATGTGGCAGCCTGAGACAATTGGCCCTATTGTAGAAGGAATGCCAGTCCCTTCTCTCTCTGCATAAATTCTCTTAGCTGGCAATGCTAATAGAGCTGCAGTGGAAGAAAGCCAGGCCTTTAATTGGGCAAGACCCAAGTTTAAGCAGAAATACGAGTAGTGTGTGGCTTGGACCCTGGAAGTGTCCTGGATGCAGTAGGGCTGCTGAGGGTTGCCCATGGTCAGAGCCCTTTCAAAAGTATTTTGTTTGTAGCGTAGGAAATTGATTTGCAATACCGAAGTCTTCAAAGCTCTGCCATGGGTGTTGGGGGGAGTGGTTGGATATGGCACCATTTTTTTTTTTTTACTGATATAACCATTCTAGAGTGGAATTGCTGAGATGTGTTCCTTGTACAAAGAGGAGTCATTCTTCAAACTCGTTTCCTTGATCTCATAGCATTGCTATAACTGCATTCCTAGCTGAGGTGGGCTTCTCAGCATGAATAAAACTGGAAGTTCTAAAATGCTATAAATTTACCTGAACTTATTGTTCATCAAGCTCAGATGTTAAGTAGTCTATTCCTTTGTTCCAGGCTTACCAGTTCATACCAGCCTTATTTGTGATGATCTCTCATGATGCTGGAGCCTGCATAACCTCCTGCTGAAGAAGACCTGGCTAATACTGACGCGCTCCCACTGACCTTGTGTATTTCCAGATATAGTCCATGAGAACATTTTGTCCTGCCTTTAAAATACTGTCTACTGTACATGTAAGTAGACATTACAAGTAGAAAGAAACAGTCTGGAAATAAATTCATTTTAATGGTAGTTCTGCCCATCTGATAAATCTGCTGCCCTGCTATATTGTGGGCTTTTTTATTTTAGAGTAGATTGATAAGTAAGTTGTTTTTAAACAGATTGCGTGTCAGTAAGGATGATACATGTTTAATGGACATTTAATGGACTTAAATTCTTAAGGAGTTTTACTTTCTCCTCTCGACTATGCTAAATGCGGATGCCAGTCTCTTCTGACTTCCTGTAATTAGTTCGATAGTCAGACTGACTCAAATCTACATTTGGAAATACTGTTGCTTTCAAAGAATATTGGCCTTGTGCAAAAAAAAAGGAGTGTATAAGCTACATGAAGATCTGCCTTGTGTGTGTCCCTTGGTCCCCAGAGCCTCTCTACAGCACCTGTATATTCCCAGCCTATTCAGTCAGAAAATTGTCTTGTGGAGTATTTTAGTTTGCTTTTATTATTGTTTTCATATCAAGTGGAAAAAAAGAGATTTGAAGTGGTGCTCATATAGATGAGGGACACTTTAGCATTATCTGAAGGTTTTCTGTTTGCTTTAGTTCTCGATTAATTTTGTGCACATATCTAATTAGTATACTGATAGTCTCTCGGCAGATGTTTCTGCCAATGTATCTTTGCAATAACATTTCTTGGTGAAATGGGTCTGTACAGACAATCCTTATCTTAAAAAGCTAAGGGAGTTAGGGTCCAATGATATCTGCATATAGTGCCATCTCTCCCATTGAGCTCTAGCTACAGACACCCCTCACTTTGGGCGATCCTTGAAATACATTACTTCTATCACGTATGCGGAATTAGAATATTTCAGATAAAATGTCAAAAAATCGACAAAATAGGTGGTATATATACAGCTGACCACTGAGCCCTGCTATTTCGTGAATGGGAAAGTCTTAGTAAACTGTTTTGGACTCCCTTCCTGGATCCACTTTTTTTTTTTTTTTCTCTGAGACTGTGTCCTAGATGGCTTTCACAAGCATGTGTTTCCCAAGGGGGACTTTTAAATGTCATGTACTTTGATCTGCCAAGTCCCTAGCCTGGCAAGGCAAGCTTGCCACTTCTCTGTGAGAAAAATTAAGGGCTTTAAAACTGACACTTCTCCAGTTTTTCAAGCATATTGCTTCTCTGTTTATTCTGCCAGCACCACCCAATGTAAATGAGTTCCCGTTAGTCACACAAGAATTTTTTTATGAGCCAGTATGCAAGGATGTATTCTCAGTCTAGTGTTCATTAAATTGTTGGACCTTCGTGTTCATAACATCATTGTACATCAGTTCTGTGCCAGATGGGCACCTATAAGCTGCCTAGGAGATGTCTTACAGATCTCTTCAAATTCTTGTGACTTAGACCTGCCACAGTTCTTATGTCTTCTGTTTTGTGAGACGCCATTTGAATGAGGATGAAGTTCAAGAGCTGTAGTTCAGACAGCAGTCTTAAATTACTATGCTCTCATTGAAATTCATTTTCTTCAAGGTTCATTGCTTTCTCACACTTGCCACCATGATAACTGCTACGCTGAGCTCTTCTTATTTTTTGTTACTGCCTGCTAGCCAATCTTCTAGATGGATTTGTCGGATTGTAACTTGATGGGGGTTTTGATAGGTACATTAAAAGTGGACTGTGCAAAAATATTATACTGTATACAAATCGTAACACCTACTACTTCTGCTCTGTGTCTTAAAATAGACCACTATGTTGTTTAAAGAGAAAAGGAGTCTAAACAGCTGAACTGTTTGAGCTGTCGGGCTCCTAGCAGTGAATGTTACAGCCAAAGGCTGGCTTTGCTGGAAGCACAGACAGGACAAAGTCACTCCTGCGTGTTTTCCTTTTTTGTACCAAGCAGATTAATTCCTGAAGTAGAATTTTGATCAGGGATGGCATGGAAATCCTATCTTGCCTTTGCTTGTGTGGATGAATTATGGGAGCCGTTGGTATTGCCAAAAAATGCGAGATGCTGATTGATGCTTCTTCCTTTCTAGTTACTTAAAACTTTTTTTAAGTTTATGCAAATGAGCTGCTGTGCCCTCTTGTTTTTACCACGCTTGAAATAATAGAGAAGCTAACTGTCTAGTAGAAGCAGTGAAACCAGGCGGAACAGCATCTTGGTCTTTTATGTATTGTCATGCCACAAATTTAATCGTACATACTGCCTTGCTTTCTGCCTCTCTTTTATTTTGTCACTGTAGTTGCACTGATTTTTTTCCAGAGCTTTCTAAGGCTTGTTACTAATAATGTATCTTCAGGCTTCCCTGCCTGTATTGCTCTATTTTTGGGTTACTAACCAGAAAATGTTTTCCAAAGTCAGGGGGAAAAAAAAAAAAAAAGAGTGAATTGACTCTAGGAGCTAGAATGTAAGAGAGGAGTCATCTCACAAGGAGATACTGAAAAAGTTTTGTCCTTTAGTGCCTTTGGGGAGGTAGGCTCTTTGCTAGGTGTTACCTAAATGCTGCGTGGGCTTGTCCATCTGCGTGTGGCCCTTCTGTGTGTGTGCAGCACTGCAAGTCACGTTCAGAGTTTTTGCTTGCGTGTTCTTTCCCTATTTGTTCCAGAGATGTTTTCTTTCTGCTTTAGTCTTTCATCTCCAAAATATTATTTTAATTTCTCAACATTTAATGGAAGGCTGTGCAGATGGATGGCTTAAAACTATTGTTCAGCTCCTTTCCTCTTGGGAAGGTTTATTGGTGTCCTGTTGGCAAGCAAAACACAGATCTCTTTTCCAGAAGCAAAATTTATGCTTTTTCCTGCCTGTTTAAATTCACTCAGTCCTCCTGGAGTTCATCCAACCCTAAGTTTTCAGACTTGAAACAAAACACTGGCATTGGTTTGTTTAGACCTATCTCAAGCAGGAGAGTTTTAAAGCTGGTTATTTCTTAAATACTTTTCTGCTTCTCTAAATAAAGAGCTTCACAGGACTTAACTCCAGGTATTTTTTTGACACACCATAGCATTACTGCTGAACTTTTGGATTTTCTCCAACTTTTCCAGGAAAACTGCATGTAAACTGTCAGGATCAAAGATTGAAAATACGTATATATAAAAACAAAGCCCAAGCAACCAAAAAACCCCATGGGCCTTTCCTTGAAGAAAAGTATTTCATTTACTAGTTCTAAAAAATTATTAAAGGCACAGTATTTGAAAAATGTGGATGATTTGTCACTAGCACTTCTTACTGTGAGGTGATAATTCTGTCATTTGAAATTTGTAAGCACTGTCCGGGCTTCTTCGTGAGGGTTTTATCCAGCTCACACTCACTCTTTGCCTTCAGAAATGACTGTGTAAAAACGTTAGGTCTCTGTGGTGTCAGATCACAGTGGAGTATCACATTGGTCCTAAATTTAAATTCTAAGAATTTTCTTTTTCAAGATCCACCTGTCAGACAAGTTTTGTTACGTACAAAAGTTAGCTCTGTAGAAGCTTGAAGTGTGTGTTGCTTTTAAAGTGAAGTCGCAGAAACCTTTTGGAATCTAAAATCATTAAGGCAGGACAAGAGACAGACAGAGGTCTTGCTCTGCACAAGAACCTGGCAGGAGTAGAGAGCTGCTGAGGGAAAGGGTGGGTTTGGCACAGGGGAAGGGGGTTTGGGCAGCAGATTTGTGGAGAGGAGGGGAGGAAATGAAAGACAGGGACTGTCCTCTCCAGCACCTCTTCTCCTGGAGAGGAGGGAAGGTATGTACAAGCCCAGACCTTTTTCAGCCTGTGAAATTTAACGTTTGTTTTCACTCCTGCCTTTTCCCCAGCCTTCAGCAATTCAGTCATCTATACCTACACCCTGCTTCTCACAAGAAACAGCTGCTCTGTGCTGCCCCAAGGATCTCTACTTTTGCTTTTTGCGGAAGTGTTAACAAAGACATTTTCTTGTTCTGTCTCCTGCAGTTCTAAAAAAAGAATAGCAATTTAAAAATGCTACAGGAGTTTTTATGCAAGCCTAAAAAATTCCTTATGGACAAGAGTATTGTGCTGTTATTTCTTCAGATGGCTTTACGTCACTGAAGTTTGAAGCTGCAGGCATATAGGCTTAGGGTGGGTGGTATCTATCATACAGGCTGTGAAAGGACTTAAAACGGAGACGCAGACTGCCAGGTCTGTAGCTGTAACTTAGGCTTTTAAGGGAAGCACTGAGTTTTTGGGAGTGGGCTTTTATCTTAGTCTTTTACCCTTCAAAGGTGTCTACAGATGTCAATGCTACCTGAATTTTAATGAAATGAAATTATAGGATAGCAAGGGGGGAAAAGGGGGGGCATTAATTTCCATTTTCTCTTGTTAATAGGGAGATTTTTTTATTAGAAATGAGAACTCAGGTTGTGTGAGGTAATTTCTTTTTTTTTTCTCAATAAATAGTATTCCTTTGAATAAAAAAAAAACTCTTGAGTTCTCAGACCACCAATTTCATATTTTTATATGTCCTAATATTTGCCTTCAAATAAACTAAAATACTAGTGATTACGGTGTAATACTTCGCTCTATTTAATTTCTGTGTTATGAACGTTACTTGGGAAATAGGGTTAATGACAAAGCAAGAGACTTTGAATGCCAGAATTTCATGTTTCTTGTTCCTCAAAATTGCTTTTTAGATGGGCGTTTGAGCATTTGGTGAGGATGAGTACAATCCCACCTATGACAATTTCTAGCAAATTGAGAAGAAATGTATGCAGCCTTAGATATAATTATTTGAATATACATTTTGGGAAATAGGGAGCTGTCGTGCAAGAATGGGCTAACCTTGTCAAATTTTTCTCCACGCTTTTTGTCAGCTGGTTTCTCTGAGCAAGTATAGCAGCCCATGTGTTATTTCACAGGAGTCTGTTGTGACAGGAAGCAGAAGAGAATTTTACTGGCATGAGTTGAAGACAGTGGAGAGCTGTAAATTGGGCAGGAGCCCCAAAATCCATTTAAACCCGGGATCCACTGCTTCTGCTGCTCACAGAGCTGCTTGCTTTGATAGGTCAGTAAACTATTTTCTACTAAAATGGCAGTGTAACAAACTGCACAGTATGTGATATTTCCTCATTGGTCAAAAGAGCATCCTTTTCCTGCGAGGGCAGGTCGGGTAGAAGTCAGTTCACAAAATCAAACTGATACAAGTGCAGCATCAGCAGAATAAAATTAGGTGGTCAGGAGAGATACCCAGTCTTCACAGACAGTTCTGGTACATGCCTGTCTGCAGCAAACTATGTGCGTTAGAAATGCCTTGCAGTTAATGTGCTTCTGGAGCTCAGTTTGCAAATATGCACACAGAAGTAATGAGAGTTTGTCTCGGAGTCACATCCGGTCGTGCCAATTAGAATGGCATTCATTCACAGTGATCCCAATGGCTCCAAATAGTACCATTTCATTCATATTAATCCTAAATGTAAAATTTTGGGACATATAAAATACCCATGTTATTTCCACATTGAATGACACAAATGTCCTTAGGAGCACTGCGCTGCAGTCAGCAGCAGATCCCTTCTCGTTATTGCCCCGGCATTTGAGCACCAACATTCTTACTGGATATACTATGTGTATTAATTAGCATTAGCTTTTTAAAATATGTATAAGAAATAGTGTCTCCGACCAGCAAAACAGAATTTGTTGCTCAGAAAATCAGTAATAGAACGTTTAATTATTTTTGTGTAGGATAAATAGTCTCTTACTAGGATTATGTGCTCTGCTTCTACAAAAATGCAGATTTAATCTATGTTATGATGAAAGGTTAAAACCACAAATCCCATTTAATAGTGGATCTCCAGCAATGAGTAGCTATGTAATTTTATGGATAATGTCCAATGTGCGAGTTAATAGTAAGGACACTTTTGTACCTGTCCCACAGTGAAGACTAACCTGAGTATTGCCTGTAAGACAGGAATCAAATGCTTGCTTATATGTGGGGAACGTGGATAAACATTCCAAACAGCCGCGCTTATTTTTGGAACAGATAAATCATTTTGCAGTACTTTTGCTAATTATTGATTAATTTATCTTCTTAGTTTCAGAATAGGTCTTTTCAGACTAATTAAGATGTCCCTGTGAAATGTTTTTTTTGTAAATTCCTTACGGTCAGTCCTGGTTTCTTTATGCTACAGTATATGTTTGTTACAAAGAAAATATGCGTTTGGTTTGACATGGCTTTTGTCCAATACATTTATTTACTGGGTCTTACAACTCCACGTTAGTATAGCTTTTGAATTCCAAAGTTTATTCTTATTTTTGGGATCTGGAAGTCGAGGTTTTTTTGTTGTTGGGTTGGGTTGTTTGGTGTTTTCCCCCCCCCAGCCCCAACTATGCTGACACAGTTTCAGTTATTTATCTGTTGGGTGTTACGCAAATGAAGTAGAGGGAGAAGCATTGAGGCACTCTGTAAACTTTTAGCAACATGGTAGAAATCAAAGTGACTGAATAAAAACCTGTTATCCAACTTGTGAAAGCATGAATCAGCTAGATGAGGCTTGAAAGAGGATTTGCTGCGGTTGGAATATTCCCTTCTCCAGTGGGCATCATGGATACTCTCTGGGTTATGCATGGTTCAGGAGGCAATAGTGGTAGAACCCAGATTTTTTGGGAAAGTTATCCATGAATCTGTGGTGTTAGCAGTTTAGTGGCAATTTGACTTATAATATGTTCTGCTCGTAAGTGTCAGTGATTTGGAGCCCTATTTGGTGGTTTCCTAATACTCGGAAGTAGAAACACAATACAAGTTTTTGAGATTAGTTTAACATGCACAAAAACCCAAAACCTCCTGCAAAAAACTAGAAAAAACCCAGCACTTTAGTATGAAACATTAATGCTATGACCTTAGCGTGAGAATCCAGAAAAATAAACAGTTACCGCATTTGCTGATGTGTAAGAAACACAGCAGTAGCAATAGATGAACAGCTTCTTATGAGCAGTTAGTTTTAACAAATGTGTCGGTGTGCTAGCCTTTCCCCTTCAGTTTTTTACTGTCTTTGGAGAGGTGAAGGGTTTCCTCTTGGAGAGGGGGCGGGCACAGGGCTATCTGTTCATATGTCTTATAAGCAGGTTCATTGTATTCTTCAGGAAAATACGGTAATACAAACTCTACTGATTGGCTTTAAATTGACATAGGGTTTCCAGAGCAAGGCAAAAATATACATGTGTTGTCTGGGTTCAGTCCAAAGCATCTTTGCCTCTGAACTGGTTTAGGCCAGAGAGACAGGATGTTCCACAGAGCAAAAAACCATGCGATTAAAGAGCATGAACAAACACAGAGTATATTATTAACAAAACACCAGACTGCATTTCAAGTTAGGATTTCTGGCTGGTGACCGATGGAGTTGACTCAAAAAGTTAACAGAGAGACAAAGGTCCAGTCTGTTCTAACATAACTAATAATGACAAAAGACTCCCTGAAGCCTTCTTACTGTACGGTGGTCTAAAAAAGCTGTTCACAGTGGTACAAATACACCACAGAGAGACTCTGTGCTCAGGAACATGTGCTGAGAGAATGTTATGGCAGCTGCTGTGGAGGGATTTTACCTCGATTCACCATTCTGTATGTGTCTAGCAATTAGGCTCCCTGTTATCTCCAGGCTCCTCATGCTGTTGACACCACCTTTCATTTCTCCCTTGTGTTCTGACTCACAGGCCTGTCAGTGCCATTCTGTCTGTCCTACCTTGTGGTCCCTTCCATTTTCAGGATGTGGCTGATACCTCCTCACCCTGATCAGCAGCTGCGTAGGCCGTGATCTGTACGGGCAGACTATGAGTCACACTGTCTTGTGGTGAGGACGCATGTAGTAGAGGCACGAGGTGAAGGGCATGTGGTGTTTGGAGACTTGTGGAGCACTTGACTAGCAGCTGACAACAAATTTTGTTCATAAGCAGGTAGATAAGATGGAGGAGTCTTGGCTGGTCATGTGCAAGGAAGAGAATTGAAAAAAACCTGAACCGTTTTTGCACTCGTTGATAGCATTGGGACATTCTGCTCCAGGGAATTTGCATGCCTTTGACCCCAGAAAGCCTGAAGAGATCCATGAATCCTCACCATGTAAAAGTTTCTTCAGGAAATTCAGTCAAAGACTGTCAGAACTGCTGTGTCCTGTCCTGTCCATGTGCATGCCTTTTTCTGAGAGGCTGCACCTCTGCTCTCCTCCTCTGCCAGCAGACGGCTGCGGTGCCAGCGGGCCTGTGAATGTGTGTGAATCCTGGTGGTGTTTTACAAAAACTGCTTTCTGCTCTCTGGGCAGTGTGTGTGGATCTTGGGAAGGGGAGCATCAAGACCGTTTGCATTTATTTTTCACAGAAGTTTACTGTATTACAAATGGAGTTTGGCATCCTGGATTTTCTTTTTCAGGGCTTCACAAATACTATCGGTTTTTCCACTTGTATTTAATGCTTTTATCCAAACAGAGAGCCCTAGCTGTAGTTTAACTGTTGCAGGCTCATCATATTTAACATGCATTTTAGCCAGGAGGGAAAGGAGCGTTTGGTGCTGTGGAAGCCGTGGGTGTCGGATCCCTGAGAGGCAATGCGCTGCTGTGGGAGATGACAGTTTTTCCTGTACTGCCCGCAGCATCACCCAGGAACGTGTCTCCTCCCTCACAGCGCTGCCAGCTGCCCTGCCGTCCCGTCCCCGCTGTCAGGCGGCAGATGCTCTCCACTCCTCCGGATCCGAAGCCAAAGATACTTTTGCTAATGCTTCCTCGCTCCTCTTTCTTAACTAACTCTTCTTTCTTATTGTTGAAACTGAGATTTCCCGAGGCACTCTGGGCATTGGATTGCTTTGAATGCCGGGAGAGGTTGTGGAGCAGGAGGTACGGGCGCTCCACGGGGAGGCCCCAGGGTGCTGGCCTGAGTCAGGAGCTGCGGAACCGGGAGGGCCGGGCCCGTCGGGCCTGAGTCACTGGTAGCCAGCAGCGGGTCAGCTGGCGGGTGGCTGCAGCCCGGAGTGAAAGCTTGTAACTTGCCAGCCAGCACACGGTTCCAGAAGTGGATATCTGCATTTCATCAGCGTCTTGTATTGTCTCTCTGAGAAATGGTATTCAGTTGCAGGTAATTGGTAGTGCTTCGGTTTCCTGTGGCTTTCCACCTGTTCATTTGTGTTGGGTCAGCTCAGCTGCTTTATAAACATGGAAATGTGCTTGAAATCTGATGAGCCTGCAACACAAAGGAAAACCTAAAATGCTGTTAGATCTCAAACACCAGAACTGTGGGGCTTTCTGCCAAGCTCCGGTTCAGGTTTGCATGTAATGATGAAATTAAAACTTGGCACTTCTTTCACATTCGGTCAGAGAAACCATTCCTAGGTTCTGCAAACAATTAAAGGACCAAATTATTCTTCGGTACTTGTGTTCTTCAAAAAAAGACAAATAGGTGGGAATCCTGTAGCAGCCAAGAGGGAACTGTGGTACCAGGGAAGTCAGCTGGCCTAGAAATTGTTTCATGTGTCCTTGGTATGAAAATGCACTGAAGTTTCGCAACAAAATGGCAAACATAACGTACAGTGACCTGTTTTCTAACCCTGGGACAAGATTAAATTTGAACTGGTGACAGGTATCAGAATATTTGCCTAAGCAAACAAGGTAAAAGTTGTGTTAAGCCTTTTGGAATGTTCAGTCACCCACTTCTGCATGATTTGCATGATAAAATCTCAAAGAATGGAATAGAAACACTTCTAATGTGTAAAGTAATAATCATCAAGTTCTTACAGAGTGTTCTATCTTAATACTGAAATGTTCTGCAGATTTTTCTGTAGGTTAGGTGGAGTAGAAAGGCAAATTTACCATCTTAAATGCGGTTTTCTGATTGCGTCCCAAATACATTAAGCTACGATTGTGTTTCCTTAATCCAAATGTTTTGAAATTAAAATTGCTTTTACGTGGAGTTCTATCACAATTGATGTCACAGCATTTTATTTACTAGCAGAGAAGTTCTAGTCAGGGCTGTCAGTCACACGTTATTTTTTTTTTTGTCTCTTCATCTTTCCTTCTTGCAAGACCTCCCAAATTCTTTATGACTCTTAAAAGTATTACTGTTTTGTAGTAAACCTTTTTCTGTGGTGCAGACTTAGAGGTATTTTAGCTATTTCATGGCTCTTCTCTCCAAATACTCGAGGGATTATTTTGTCCCAGTACCCTCCTGCACTGATACTGAACCTTGTTTTACAGCCCAGCATCCTCGCAGCTCAGCGTTCATCCATGAGCAAAACTCTGCCACCTTTGATGTAGGCGCTCTCATCAGTCAATGGCTGTGGAGCACCTTTGACCAGATGCAGAAACCCGAGTATTTCTTAGTAAGGACTTTGGTGAAAATGTTGTTGCCTGCGGTTTGGTGGGAGTGTGATGGGTGGTCTGCAGGTAATGCGTGGGTGGCAGCTGCTGCTTTTGGAACACCCTCACTCCTTCCCCAAAAAGGGAGTTCCTTCTCCTGCTGTTGGACTGGTGTTGACCTTTTAGTCTTGGATTGTCCTGTTTATGCTTCTAGAGATTAGCTTTCTCTCTGACTTATGGAGCTTGCTTACTTTTCAATGACTTGCAGAAACTCGGTGTCAGCAATCAGATCTTCAGCCATCGATCTCACAGGGCTCAGGGGTGCTGATTCACCAATATCTCACCTTTGGTACTATTTAAATATCTGAGTTGTTGGTTTTAAGCTATGATATGATGTGCATCGCCTTGCAGTCCAGAGCAGAAATAACTATGAAAAATATCAACCTTTTCTGTTGACAGATTTTACCCTATGAATGTAGCAATGGAGAATCTGATTATTACAGACGTTTTTATGGATTGTTACATTTGTTTTTATCCTAATGGATTTAAACACTTCTGGTTGTCTTTGCTGGAAGGTGTTTTTTTGGTGGGATTTTTTTTCTGGTTGTTGTTGTTTTGTTGGGATTTTGGTTAGTTTTTTTTTTTCCCCCATCCTCACTGCCTCTGAATTCCATTGTCTGTTTCCCGAACTGATTATGTATAGTTGCTGCTATTTTTAGCTCCTTTCCAGCTTCCGTTAATCTTGAATTTACAAGATTGTCAATACCACATTTGGGACAAGTGTTTTCTAATTAAATTTACCTCTTCTGAACTACCCTGATTTATAGGATCCAACCAAGAAAAGATGTATTTTAAATACAATTTCTGATTGCTAGAGATGCACTTTTTCCTGCCACAGGTATAGTCGGCAGCCCAAGGTTTGGCTACAAACCTACTTTGTTTCTTGTTTTTCAGGTCAAAGTAACAACATCCAGTCAGACTTTGCATGACATGAGGCAAAAACAGGATTTTCTAGCATGGTGAGTACTTGCAGAATCAACAGGCTGATTTCTAATGATCAAGAATTCAGGAGACACAGCATCCTAAATAAAAGCAAAAGGGGGTCAGTAATCGCCTAGTAAATTCTGTTTCACCTCTACCTGTTTTACAGGTGGCTTCAGGGAGGAATTTAGGAATGGTGCATTGCGGAATGACTTAATGTGAGCTCTCATGATGATCAGAGGGAGTACTACTGGGGGAAGTTCACAAATGGAGTTTTGAAGGAGCTATTTAAAATGATAATATGGGTAAGGATTTAATGATGGTGTTTATGAGAGGACCTTAAATAGGGATCATGTAGCAGAGGATGTTTTTCCCTTTAATGCACATTGTCTTTGACTTAAATTGTAAACTCTTTTCTCTTTTGTCACTTTCCTAGATCTGGACTTTTCAAGCCTCTTTTGGCCTTTTTTGCTTCCACAGCTGAAGACAGACCAGAAGTGCCTCTTTTACCAGTTTTTAGTTTGCTGCCTTTCCAGGTCATTTTCATTGAATGGTTCCAGGAAAAGCTAGAAAAGACCTTGCAAGGTCACAGAGTTCTTCTATTTCATCTCCTTGTCCCAAGGCAGGATCTAGTAACCCTAACCTGCTCTCAAGCATCCTGGCAGATGATCTTAAAAGTCTCCACTGATAGAGACTCTTCTCTCTCCCTAACTTAAAATTCTTTTTAATTGAAATTTTTGCCCCATGTCTAACTTATAAATAATAAATAAAACAACATGGTTTCATTAATTTACAGGAACACTTGGGTTTTGACGTGGGCAGCGGTGGGAGCGTTCTGTGAACTTGACTGGCGTAGCTTCATTTTGCGTTCTGGTGCGACCCACCAGATGAAAGAGGGCACAGTTAAGGTATGTGTAGTTTGCTGCAATAATGACCCCCCTGCTCACCTTGTGGCCCTTTGATTTTCTTTAGGGTTCTGTACCCTGAAGAATTCTCATTTATTCTGACGTGTTCTCCTGATCTTTGTTCATGCTGTTTTCATGAATGAAAATTTATTTCCTGTCTCCAGTGATGATTGTTAGTAAAACTGGTGTTACAGAAATACAGATGGGAGAGAGACAGGAAAGGGAATAAATTAGACCCAGACAATACACAGATAAATGATGTGCAGATTAGGATCGTATTTCACAGCAGGCCATACAGTAATGATTTACCTTGGAAGGAATAATGCCTTATGGAGACAGTGTATTTACTAATATTGTTTAAAATTAGGCCCCAAAGGTAGCAGAGTGAATGCCAATTATTTTGTTCCAACTGAGTCTCTGCCCATTTGATTCTTTTTCTTGCAGTTTAGTCTGGGATCAGTGGGATCCAGAAATAGGAGTCTGGGAAAGCCACTATCCAGAAAATGCTTTAAGTCACTTTCAAGCTGTGAGGGAAAGAGGGCAAGTGCCCAGTACCTACCCAGAGGAAGGGATGAGCGGGTCAGATTTTCTGGTCGTGGATTGAATCAGCGGTGGTGAATGTATGGGTGGGCAGAAGCAGGCACTCTGGTGTAGAGTGCAGGCTAAGAACGGTTTAGAATGGAATTGTGTGTCAAATGCATTTATTCAGAGACAGGCCCTTCCTACACAGTAGCTGATCTATTGCAAATACAGATTTCTCTGGTAACCACATGTTCTTTGATTTCTTTGAATGCTATGATACAATTAGTTTCTTGTGATCTAGGTGCCTGCATTGAAGAGTTGCTTCTGCAGCAGAAGTAATTACTTTCTCATTAAGTCTAAAAAATTAGTTGCAGAGTCCGTCAGTTTTACAGGCCATGTTCCTTGCAAACGAAACCCTCTGTGCTATGGTCAGTTGATGCACAAGAATCACATCCACAGGCCCACAGTCCATCCCACTCGGCTCCAGGGTGATCAGTAAGTGCCACTTTAATGTCATCTTTTCCACTTGCCTCTTGGCTAAAGGAAAGCAGTAGTGTAATGTTCAGTGATGCAGCAGATGTTTCAAAGTCCTCATCAACGAGGAGATTACCCTGTTAACCTAAAATAGGCATGTTATGGAATTTCAGAAATGCCAAAAGAAATGTCTGAGCTAGCTTTGAATTGGCTAAGAAAGTTACGGAATTAAAGCACATAGGGGAGGCCTCCTATGATCCTGGCTTTTCACCAGAGTTTTATGGTCTTTTATTTGTCTGGTGCCTGTTCCGTCCCTAAAACACTAGTGCAAGGAGCACATCAGGAGAGAAAATACAGTTGGACAATGCAATTGGTTTGCTGTAGAGGAATCATTTACCTTCGCGTTGCTTACTTGCTTCCTGTCTTCTGATTTACTGTGACCTGCAAGGGAACATTCCTCTACCACAGCCAAGGCATTCAGGCGGAGCTAATTGAGCAATTAAATTATCGGGCAATGGAAGTAAAAATCTCATCCACACAGTGGATGGATTTAGCAATCTGACTCCTTTTAGTTTGACCTACGGTTATGTAACGTGTGTGTTGCCACATAGGTGCACCCTGTGCAAAACGAGGTAAGCAGTGGTTCTGACACAGACGGCAGCTGACGTGGGGTTCATGACTTCTCTCAGCTGACCATAGAAGAAGGTGACAGTTGGGGTTTCTGAGGATAAACTGTGAATGTGGACAGTCCATTTAATAGAACTTCCCTTCCTAACTGTTCCTTTCGTGGAAGTCTGTCAGGAGTTTGTAACTGTGGCTGAGCTAACAAATACATGAAAAAACCTTTCTTTCCAGTTGTGTGCATTTCACCTCTAAGTATCTATGAAGGAGTGCACAAAGCTAGGCAGTGTCCAAGTGCTGGTGGGCTTATACAGAATTGCAAAGGGAAACAAATTCCATTTTGGTGAAGAGTAACAAAGATGATGATGATCTGCCTGAAAAGCCATTCAGTATGAAAGTAGAGGCGATCTAAGATGCATGTGTTTTCTGAGAACATTGTAGAGATGTGATGTTTTTCTATGCCACCTCTCCAATTCGGCAATTCTGGGAATGATGCGTGTAATAAAACCACATCAGAATTCTTGCTCCTTCTTCCTGTGTGGAACTACTACTACACAAATTGTTGTTCTAGCTGCAAGATTGGTAATGGTAAAAAACACACCTGTCTACAGCAATGCTGTCATTAAACAGGTAGAGGATGGGGCATTAGAAATGCTGTTGCAACAGAAAACACAGGGAAACCTGAAACCCTGGAATGGAGGACTGAAAAGGATGCAGCAGGCTCACTGGGACAAACTTCTGCAGTGATGTTAGACCAGGGTGTAATGGAGAAGATGCTGCTGATGGACAGATCTGCTTTGCTACCATGGCAGGAGTTCTGTGTGTTGGTCTGATCACATAATCTCAGACCATATTAGAATAGAGAGTCTCTATTGGCTTGGTAGAAAGATTTGATTTTAAATTAAAGGGGATGTTGCAAAAGGTCACGAATGCTGACTCTGCAAGTTAAAATAGATTATTTCCTTCCCTTTTATTGACAATACAGAAGGTCTTAAAATTGACTCTACATTCCCTTCAAGGGAAGATAATTCTGAGGGGGTGTCCAGAGTCGGTGTGGTGCAGTATGCCTTAAAGCTGAGGGAGAGACTAGCCCAGGTCCATCTCTTCTGTTGGGGAGAATGAATAGTATGCACGAAGTTCCTGGTTGATCTCTTCTAACCCTGAAAAACATGTATTTTACTTGTAGTTTGGATTTGTTTAGCTTTAATTTTCAACCCTTTGTTGGACCAACTACTTCAGAAGCCCTTGCTCTTGTGTCTTATTCAGGAATTCAACAGAATTCTTTAATTAGGTAATAGCAAAACTTTTGCTGCTCATAAATTCTGCCATTCTTCACCTCGAGTTTTTCAATGCAATCTTTCAGTTGTGGACCCCAGAGCTAGACACAGGCTCCAGTGTCGTTTTCATCTGTAACAGGCCTAGAAGGGAAGATATTGCCTGATGGTTAAGGTATTCCAGGGCTGTGATTAGACCCCTTCCTGGGGAACGCCTGTGTGGCTCAGCCTCAGAAAAGGGGAAACAATTACTCGTTTGCCGATTCCTACATGTTCGGTCTTCAGACATAAAGCTTTCAGACATAAAACTGACCCAGAAGTTGCACTAAACTTTCATATAGAACCAAACCCATGGATTCTCAACAAGCTCTGCTAGTCCTGTACCCAGTTGGTAATATTACTGAGTAAATGTGTACCTGCAGAAATCACTTATTCCTCGTGCAAGAGGGGGGAAAAAAAAAAAAGCAGAGACGTCAAACTAAAAGCAAGCCTGTTTTTATTCTACCAGGCAGGAGATTAATTAGGTTACTTTGAGACCTGACCTCCAATTTTGTATCCAAAGTTCATGGCTCTTGTTGCGGAGAGATCAATTAATATGTCAGTGTATCAGGCTCAACACAGAAATGCCATCCAAACAGTGTACAAGGAACCTTTGCATACTGTGTATTTGCCCTAGCAGATAGTTAATCTGAGTTACTGTTTGCTACCTGTTCCATTTCTCTTGCTCAAGAGTGTTAGCAAATGTTTATTTGACAGAATGTTCTGTTCCTCTCCTCTTGGTTGGTTGTGGTTTTTTGTTTGGTTTTTTTTTTTTTTCCCTCCTCTCTCCTAAGAAAGTGCAGGCTAACTTCACAGCAACTCCAGGCTGCAAACATCATGTTGCAGGCTGGACTCTAGTCAAAGGAGTTTCTTTACTGCTGATGGAGGGGAGCAGAAAATGTCTTGAGAATGATCTGCCAAGCAGGGAAAGGGTCTTTAATCAAAGGGTAAGAAATTGGAAGAAGGGAGATACTTACAGCACTTTGACTCACCTGAAAACACTCAACAAATTGAATACCAAGGTGAATAATCTATTTAGACCAGTAGAAGCAAAAAACAGGCTTGTGAATGGCAGCAACCAAGTGTCCACTAATAGCCCCTGTTGACTGCTATCTGATCTAGTATGGCTGCCTTCTTGTTGTTTTAACAGGAGGTTGTGTTTGAAAGATCTCATTAAAAGATCTCCAAAGGCCTCCATGCTAGTCTGGCAGGCATTGCTTTCCAGTATACCGATTAATCAGTTTTCTTCAAATGCTGTTCATATACTGAATTGAAAGTGGAGCACTATACAAGTCTATATGGTTTGCAGAGCAAGTGGTAATTACCAATGCTGGTTAACACTTGAAAATGATAGAAATCTCAGTTGCTAGTGACAGAAGAGGAGGGGGAGATGATAGGCTGGCAAATGACTTGCATGATATAAATGTTTGTTTCCAACATGGCAGGGTGCTGGAATACTGCTGTCAGAGATGGACATTTAGGACGGAAACAAAATAATGATAAGATGCTAAAAGCCCTTATACATTTCACCATGCTCCAGGGAAAGGTAAATTGTACTGCTCACCCAGCAAACGTTCTCAAATTTGTTCCCTTAGAAGAATTTGCTGAGCTATATATACTTTTCAAGTCAGGATGAGTGGTCCCTACTTGTTTCTGCACTCTGCGGAGGTCTGTTCATGGCTGTACTCTGGTGCTTTGAGGGTTGCTTTGCATATTGTAGGCAGGCAGAGGCCCTGAAAGAGACTGCCAGGCTCAGAGTGTGGCATAGGGGTGTCCTTTTCTTTGCCTCAGTGGTTGTGAGAGGCAATGAAGGCTGCCAGAGTGGCTTTTGGGGCCATCCAGGAATATTAAAGCACCTGCTGTATCTATTTACACTGAGTGGCCGTACCGCACCCCAACATCTGTCTGCCTCCATAAGGTAACTGATTGTTGGGGATGGCACGTAGACATCCCTATAGTCTCTGCCTTGTTCTGACAACTCTAGACTCTTTCAGGCAGAAAGCGGATGACAGCCCCTGCCTCTCCTGTCTGACAGGTGCTCCGTATGGATGGAAGAGGCTAAATTAAAACCATCAGAAGTAAACTTTCTGGTTTTTCTTGATAACTGGTATAAAGGAGAGAAGGGAGCAGTCTGTGCACTGCAATTAACATCGAGTGCTATTGCAACTCATCCTGTAATGCGATATAGATACAATCTCAGCAGAAAATTGCACGCTGTACTGAGTCAGAAACAGAGCAATGCTGCGTTTTGAAGAAAGTAATTAGCCCCAGGGACCTGGTGGTTTCTCATTTCCCCTGTGGTAAACACAGGGAAGTGGGGCAGTACTTCCCATAGGCTTCCAAAGCCAATTTAGACAAGGTACAGAGCCAATTTATAAACCAAAGTTTTAATGAATGCTTAGTAAGAGGCAGGCACACCTCCAGTCTCCCTGCAGTGCCCACCAGGTAGCACTTGGTGCCATGCTGCTTTTCTTTCGTGAGCTCCGAGTACTCTGTCTCTGTCCGGGCACCGCTGAGCCGGCGCAGCACCGCTTTGGTACCCTTCACCACCTCTCCAGCCAAGGGTGATGCTGCGTGGCAGACCTGCCGGGGTCACCATTCACCATGCTTCCAAGCAGCTGGGTGCTGTGGCCTGCCCTCCGCACGGTGCTTTACCTCTTCCTGTCAGCCCTTGGTACAGCAGTGGCCCCAGCCCTTCTTGTGCTGGCCTGCCCTTTGCTTTCACTAAAATAGCGATTTGAGGTTTTACGGAACTCACTGATCATGTGAGTTCTGGTTTCATTCTTCAATAGAAGATCAGAAGTGTGCTGAATCACAGAAATAAGACACCCGGTAGCCAAGAAAACTTTCATCTTAATAATGACAGGACCTACTGACTGGAAGCTCCAGCTCACCATATAAGAAGCAAGGAACTGAGCCGTTCAGGTAACATAGCAGGGATGACAGTAATCTCTGTTTATGCTCTATCTTTAAATGAAAATTGAGTTTAGTTCTAAAATATATGTGGCCCGTGCCAGCTCTGGGTAACCGCAAGTTCCTGCATCCAGGATTCTTGCTCTGCTTTCCTGACATACTACTTGTCACCTTTCTGTGGTTTGTCACATGCAGAAAAAACCCTGCAGGGTCTTTGGGGCATAATCACATCCTTGTCTTGTGAAATGCATAGTACACTTGAGGCATCACACTGAAATGAAATACTGTGCTTCAGTGAGTTTGCCACACTGCTTTATGTGTTCCTGCACCTCTTTCCCCAAAGCTGCATCCAACAGCAACGCTTAGAACCAATATCTTGCATGGTAAGTATCTTAGGTGCCTGCAGTTAACACTTTTGTTCAGCATTTGTCCAGAATCGCATGGTCGATGTAGCCTAGCACGCATGTTGCCTCAGAGGAGTTTTTCCTCAGCCGCCTTTCATTCAGTTGCTGGAAAAACAGATGATGATAAAGATCTTCAGAAATATAATTATTTCCCTGGTTTGGTATCTTAAAGTGTTGATCGTAGGAGCTGGTTAGGAAGTAAAGACAAAACTCATCATTTGGACTGTTTAAACTGTTTGTAGGACTGTAGTCTTATAAGACAAAGCGCATTCTCAGTCTTCTAGATTCTGTAAGTGCCCTCTAGTGACTAATTCTCTGAACTGTGTTGGGTTTTCAGTCGGAGATACACCAGCCATTGAAGGGGTCGTCTGGTCAGGGCAGGAGCTAGGTAAATGTCCTCATATTATTTTGAAGGCAGCTCTAGTTTGTCCTGCAGAAGGAAACAGAAATGCTCACTGAGCAGTCACTGCACAAAGCTCAGGAAAGCAAACGACTAAATGCATGCACGCTGCTATTGTGGAAATTGCATGTCTGAACTGAAACACGAGTCAAATTGAGTGGAAACCAGTGGAAGAAAAACTATTGGGCTGTCGCTGCACAACACTTGAATTGTGTCAGTGAAGCGTGACGTAAGCGAATTTTTTTTCTGAATAATTATCCTGTAAGGTTTGAGAAGAGGCCACGGCATTCTGGGTTTTGTTTGATAGATAGCAGCTGTAGACTAGGCTGATAGATTACTGACGTTTCATTTGTACCATGACAGCATTCCGGTTTTTCTAAAAACAAATTGGTTCTTTACTAATGACTTTGCTTGTTTAAAAAAAAAAGTTTCAACTTGTTTTACAAAACGGTTTGAGTTATGATCCAAGACTGTCTTTCTCTGTGTATTTGTCAATAGTGGGGGCATTTCTGTCTCTTCCTATTATTAGAGCTCTATGTGCAATGTTGTGCACTGTAGTTGCCTGGCACACTTGTCAGGCAGCATCTTGAAGATACTCCTTCATGGGTTGTTTCAGGAGCATGGCCTCACCTTGCACCCGAAAAGAATAGGGTACATTTGCACTGTTCCCGAAAAGGATGGGAGCAAACACAAATTCCTTTTGCACTTTTATATCCACACAATGCAGACTTAGGAAGTGCGGACAGCAGTTGTCAGAACATGCATACTTGTTTCTTTAAAAAATCATGTTCTTATCTTGCATAGTAGTTCATTGTGTTGAATTTATTTTCTCAATGAATTGACAACTCAATGCAAATGGATCACTGCTGTTACCATTGCTATTCATTCTGCAGCAAAATACAGGGTTTCATTTCTGGTGTAGTTTTAGGGAGGGGTTTTTTTGTTGTGTTTTTCCTTCTTTTAAGTAAAAATCCAAGTGTCCTTTTAACTGTTTAATTGCATCCATTCATATAGCCAGCATAGGTGTTTGGTGAATCCAGGTTCAGGAACTGATTTATCTGGGCTATTAAAGTCATATGACAATATGCTAAGGGCCAGATATGGAGGTGGTGTGCAAACTGGCATATATGAGACTTCTTTATGTTCTTAGACTGTATTAGCCTCCCACCAGCTTCCTTATGCCTACTCAGTTGACATGTAAGGGATGCTAGGGTGGTGTAATTTACGTGGTAAGCTCCTCTTACCGTATAAGCATTAAGAACATGTAATTGAAATGCACCTCACCTTGTTTGAACTTGCTTCTTTTTTTTCTGTCTTACTCTGTATTTGCACCGTGTTTGATACCATAGGCCATAAACCTCACTGGCATGACTGGGCATTTACAGAAATATAAACTTACTTCTTCAACTGATATCATAAATGTTATGAAAAGCAGAGTTTCTTTTGGATTTAGCAAAGGAGCAAAAGCTTTCATGTACCTGGAATACATGTGCAGGCAGAGTGCAAGAGAAGAGGGCAAATTGGCATCGGCTCTAGAAATGACCTGGAAAAGTGGATTGCGGAAGGATCAAGGACAGTTGGGATTTAGAGAGCACTCAGCCTGTGTGATGAACGCCTGTATTCACCTAGGTAACTCCAGCGGTAGGACACGAAGAAATGGCATGTAGCTGAGTCAGGATAAGTTCGGGTTGAAAATTAAGAAAAGGCTCTTCACTGAGAGGGTGGTTGGTCACCAGAACAGGCTCCCAAGGGAAGTGGTCACGGCACCAAGCGCGTCAGAGTTCAGGGATTGTCTGGATGACGCTCTTAGTCATATGTGGTTTAGTTTTAGATAGTCCTGTGAGGAGTAGGGAGTTGGACTCGATAATCCTTATGGGACCCTTCCAGCTTGAAATATTCTATGATTCTAACTTTTGCAATTTTTGTCATTGGCAGAACTAATTTTAAATAAGCGTGAGACTACCATGAACTTGCCATTGAAGAAATGTCGTGGTCCCTGGTTTGCAAACTTATCACCCCTACAAATAGTCTAAGGTTGAGCTGGCATCTGTTTAAATTATTCTAGTGCAAAAGAATGATAGCACCAAGAAAACTGCAACGTTATTCTAAGACAGTTAATTAATGATGTGACTTTGTTAACTGCACTGGACAGAATAAGGAATATACTATGTAAAAGGAGGAGTTGCATCAAGCTTTCTGAGGAATTACAGGAATATTTAGACCCTTGAACTTGCTTGGAAAAAAGCTGTATTTAAAGAGATGGGCCTGATGCCCAGTAGCAAGTGTAGCAAGCTTTACTCATAGCTTCTTAAGTGATGACACTGCTTTCTAGGTCTTAAGAAAAAAGTCTGAGGGAATAGAATAGAATAGTTCAGTTCGAAGGGACCTACAACTATCGTCTAGTCCAACTGCATGACCACTTAACGGCTGACCAAAAGTTCAAGCCATACTGTTAAGGGCATTAATCAAAATCCTCTTAGTAAACACTGAGAGGCATGGGGCATCAAGCACCTCTTTTTTTGGTGTGTGTGTATTTTAATTTATTTTTTTTTTTGCTACAAAAGTACTGTGAAAAATGAGTGGGCTGTTTTTGTGCACATGGAAACATGCTGTATATACATGCTTCTATACATGCTGTATAGAAGAGGAGGCAATGCAGACGCTGACATCTTGTTCTCTGTACATCATCTGAGATCTTTGTGTCTCACTTCTCCACTGGAAGAGTTCCCTGACTGTAGCGTTTTGAAAGTGTGCTTTTGCTAAAATACAAACAGTGTATAACTAGACTAGGAAGATGCAACAGACTGGGACATGGTGGTTTCAGAGGCAGTAACCAAACAAAGAAGCAGTTGTACAAAGAAAGCCACATAGGCTGAGTGGTTGTTTTTCCCCTAATCTCTTCTGAAAACTTGCCCAAAATTTCTTGTGCACTTTAATTTACATCAGACAAATATCGTAAATCCATAGCACTAAATCCTATACAGCTTGAAAGAACCTTAGAAAGCCACCGTGTCTGTATACATCTTTCTCTCTTTCTCTCTCAAACTATGAAAACACCAAGTGTTGAAAAGCGTACGGGCTGTATAATATCACTGGCAGTGAGTTTGCCAAATCAGCTATGGTACTAAGGCCTAGCGCAGCATAGCTAACTCACTCAGATACGTTTTCAATGAGAGCTAAACGCTGGCAACAAATGGGTAAGAGTCTCAACTTTTTCATAAATTCTGAGTGCTTTCTTTGATCTAATCCTTCCTCTTAATAATTAACTAATAAGGAGTGGCACCCCCAACCCACCACCACCCCCTGCCCTGGCCCCTGCAATCGTGAATCTCATTCTCCCAAACAAGACAAAGGCTTTTTTGTTTTTCCTTTTGAAAAACTTTAGCGCATGGACAATAATTAACTTGTCACTTCAATGTGGACTAGGAAAAGAAGGATATTTAGTTCTTTCTGTGTTATTGACAGGTTGGGGTGGTCAAAAATGACAGATTAAGCTAGACCACTTATTCCTCCAAAGGAGCAAGAAATAAGTGTTTCATTCTGGGTACAGGGAAGCTTTAGTCTTTTCCATGGTATGGAAAGGGAAGTTTTTCAGTATGTGAGAGCCTCACTGACTTGCAAATTGCACAAACTGACTTGAGATAGGCTTGGCAGTAATTCTTTTCTAACCTACACTGCTCTGGATTTTCCTCACCTACTGCCCTGCTGCCCCACCTCCTTCGTTGTGGAGCTCCGGACGGGACAAACTGAAGTCCTCCAAACTAAGCAGTTTTCCCTCCCCTTTAAATTAAGTGAATTCCGCTAAATTACAAAAGAAAAAAAAGTCACTTCATTTGAGAGCCTCCTCCCTCCCCTTCCCTCTTGTGTCTTCAGAAGGGAATACACTTTCTGAGGTTTTCTTGCAATATTGGCAAGGCAACCATTTTGTGTCAAGGGCAACCAAAGCTGTACCACTGTCGCAAGCCTGTACAGTTTGTTCCGAGGAGCTCTCTGCGGCTGTGCCCACGGTCTCTCACAGAAACACAGCAGCGCAGAAGGTGCACGTTCATGGCCTTTCTGAAGGAAGAAGGGTTGTGTGTGATCTCTACCTCTCCACCTTTTTGCTTGTATAAGAGCGGGCTGTCTGCTGTTCTGTAGGAAGTGGAGGATGTTTGCAGAGGGCACACACAGGACCCTCTGCAGACTTAAAATCTTGGTAACTCATCACGCCTCTCCCTCTGCGTCATTGAGCGTAAATTAATCTTTGCTCCAGGATTCATGTGGCCTTTGGGTGTTCTGAAGCGGCAGCCCCTGAGCACAGAACAACTTTCACAGTGTGTCTGTTTGGTACAGGCTTTGTATCTTCCCCCGAAAGAATCAAATCATGCTTGGAAAAGAAGCTGCCAGTTCCAGGTAGATCACTGAATAACATCACGGAGCCACTGAACCTAACTGAAAGATGTTTTAAAATGAATTCTTAGATGAAATGACAGTCCAATTACAAGAAAAAGGAACACCCAACATCACACAACCAAAACCCCGTTCTTCAAGAGAGAACAACAT
The DNA here is from genome assembly GCF_028500815.1 of Rissa tridactyla. Taxonomy (NCBI): domain Eukaryota; kingdom Metazoa; phylum Chordata; class Aves; order Charadriiformes; family Laridae; genus Rissa; species Rissa tridactyla. Next base: position 131,141 of record NC_071481.1, on the reverse strand, counting down.
ACTCTTTGTCGGTGGTTTGCACAGAACTTCACTCGACTGGAGCTAATGTTTACCTCGGAGAAAAGGATTATGAGGATAGCAAGAGAGGTTTCCAAGAAACGGAGGAATGGTACTGATCTGAGAGGCAAATAATGAGGTCTGCTGGCAAATGAAACAACGAGCCTAACATGAAGCTGTAAACGAGCAGAGAGATGAATACGCTGTCAGAAGCTTCTTCGTGGAAAGACTTAACAAGAGTTCAGTGAATGCAAAACATCCTGCACCCAGAGAAGGTAGGAGGGAACAGCACAGATCCATAGCAGTAGGTATTCATCACCAAGACTCGCTCTTTTGGACACTGTTGGGTTAAATTAGTACAAAGTAAATGAGTATCTTTACATTTCAACAACAATTTATGTGCAGGCTCACAGAGGAGAGATTTGTGGTTTTCATTTTGTCTAAAGCCCAAAGGATGCTGAGAGATGAATGCACAGCAGGAATTGCTTTCGTTCTCTCTGTTGTTGTTGTTACCCTGGGAAGAAGTAGAGTGCCTGGTCCCGTCGTACCAAGTGGACAAACTATGCTAAATGGTGTAGGAGTTAATCCTTGTAAGTTCTGAGCAGACAATTTATTTAATTGAACATGGAATAAACATTAGTTTAATGTCTCAAACGTGTTTACAGGGAACAAATGATTGTATACAATGGTCACGACTGTCTACTGGTATTAATAATATAACCCGCTCTCCGTGCCCAGGTGGAACAAAAAGTAATCCTCAATGACAAGGAATGGGGCTCTTCAATGCCCTGTTATCTGCTCAGTCTTTGCAGAGCTCTCCAGCACGTGGATGGTGGGTGGGACTGGGGCTGGTGGCTGTGAACACTGAAGGGATGGCTGACTCTGGGGCTTGAGCAAAGGCGGCAGCAAACAATTGTGGCTGGTCTGGCAGCCGTAGTCTCCCAGCCCATTTCGCTGTCTCTGAGCATGAGAAGCTGGGTGGGCAGTAGCTGGTGCTACTACAACTACTGCTGAGGGTAGTGGCTCCTCCCAGCAGCAGCCGTCTCTTTCCCCATCTGATCCCTTTGGCAGGCAGCAGACCTGCCTGCTTGTGTTCTCCTACCAGCTGTGGCACCTGGCTGGACCTTACCCTGTTCCTGCCTTTCATTTTTAGGGTTGCAAATCTTTTTATTTTTGCCTTTGTTGCTCAGAAGCATGAAGGATCTTTGCAGTGGCTGTGGTACTGGAGGCATGTAAATAAAGGGGCTGTCAGCCTGCGCGTTTGAACAAGAACATGATAGTTTTCTTCCAGTGCCACAGTAATGGTTTTAATCGATTCGTTAAGAATGTGGCTTCTAAAACAAGTTTGTTCTCTCCATAGGCAGCAAGCGGAGCAGTGGCTGCTGTGTTGTGGGTGAGACCCTCTGGCGGGAGGAGACACCGCGTCCCATTGTGGTGACAGCCATCTGGCATCAGCACTGAGAAGTGGCGTGTGGCAAGGCTGGGTTGATGTAGGGTCTGGAAGTCCCATATCTGGGAGCTGAAAGGAAGAGCTCAGCACAGACAGATGAGGGACATCTTAGTACCAAAGTTGCCTCAAATCTGCCAGGACTGAGGGTAGATTGTATGTCAAATGAGGAACCTACAGCATCTTTGGTAGAAGCCTGCAACAGTGTCTGACGTGGCAACAAAAGAACATGTGTTGTTTGGGGCAAATTGGTGTATTTTGGGATGATTCTCTTACTCAAAGATGTCTCTGACATCAGACTGACTCTCCCATCTGTGTTTAGTTTATCTGCGTGAGCATTTTGATGTGGGCGAAGGTGAAAAGGTGAACTGGATCAAATAGCTGAGAGCAACTGTGCCGGTGCTTGACAAGTTTATTGCTCGGTTTTGCCCAGTCTGGCAGAATTAGGCATGTATCTTAGGGTTAGTTTGGGAGCAAGGTGCTTACACAGGGCACTGTCTTAGCAAGCAGTAAAGGGAAAAGATTTGCTGTGACTGTTGACATGCTGTTTGGGATGTGGTTTTGAGGAAGAACATTTGTGAGGATAGGTGAGGAACACAGTCCTCACCTGAACGCTTTCATTTAGTCGGGTACAAACACCCTTCTGCCCTATGAACGTTGTTGTGCTGTGAGTAAATAACCCTTAGTGTTATAAAGGTTCTTTTACGCTGTTGTTGGATTATAGAAACTCTGATGAATGATACTTGACCAATATAATGGACAAATTGACATAAAAAAATTGAACAACACAGATCAGGTGACAGGGAATCTGTGGTGATAAGAATGTTCAGTGGTCTCTTGCACCTGTCCTTGTGTACTGCAAGATTACCCTGATTTCTCACAATTTCACATTGGATTTTATGTGAACTTGTGCAGTAGCCGAACACCCCCTGCCTTGAACAGTGCTCTTTGGCATCTTTTTCAGATGTTGTGGTTGCACTACCTACCACATAAATGAAAGCGAGTTTTCTACGGACAAATGGTGCAATACCTTTTATTCCTACTGTGATTGTTGATTTATGTGCAGGAAAGCCATTGTTCTGCTACAATAAATACTGATATATGCTAAGGATTCATGCAGTGTTATGGTAACCTCTGGAGATAAAATTAAGCATCCTTAATGCTTAGTGCCCTGAGTTTGAAGTTTTTTAAAAATACGCAGAACAGACTGCACTACATCACGCCATCTTTGTTTGCAAACCATGAGGGAATTTGGCATGTAAGAGCACAAACTAGGGCACCATAAAACAAAGTTGGCAAATCGCCTTACCTAAGGAAGGGCAGGACTGAATGCTACCGTTAGTTAGAAGAGATAAAAGCGCAGCGTCATCTATGGCATCTGCTCTATGGCCTTATCAAAAAATATCTCCACCCCAGCTAAAAGTCTTACTATCACGATCCACTTCCCCTGCGATTCCAGGGATGAGTCTGTGGAAACGAAGACGTCGCTGCTCCTCGCAGGGGAGGCTGGACGAGGTGACCTTTAAAGGTCCCTTCCACCCCAGACCGTTCCGCGATGCTATGGAGCGACGGTACGGCCGCTCGCAGCTGCCTGCGCTGAGCGCTGCTACAGAAAGTGGGCGGGGGGGCGCGGTCGGCCTCGAGGGCGCGTCCCGGGCAGCCCCCGGCCTCTTCCGGGGGCGGGGGGCCCGTGGGAGCGGAGCGCGCTCCTGCGCCCGTACCCGCGGCCGGCAGAGCTCTGGCGGGGACGGGGGCAGCCGGGCCACGGGGCAGAGCAGGGCAGCGCCCCCCCACCGCAGCCCGCTCCTGCGGCGGCGCGGCCGGGGCCGCCCTCCGGGGGCGGTGCGCGGGGCGGCCGCTTCCGCCGGCGAATGGCGGCGGGACCACGTCAGCGGGGCCGGGCCGGCGTCAGCGCGCGGTGCAGTGCGGGGCCGGGCGCCGCTGAGGTAAGGCCGCCAGGCGGGGCGGCGGCGGGGGTCGCGCCGGGCCCGTCCCGGTCCGGGGCGGTTGCGCGGCTCGTTCTCGGCTGACAGGAGCTTTTGGGAGGCGGCGGCCATCGCGTCGGGTCAGGGCCGGGGTCGGCCTTTCCCCGCCACGCTGGCGTCTGCGGTGTGTTTGGAGCCTTCGGTACCCGCCGCAGAAGAATTGGGACTAGATTCTACCAAAGAAGCAACAACTTATTTTCGGCGTAGAGGTGCCCGGGAGGAAGGGCGATGGCCCATCCCGGCCTGCTGTGTGCGCTGGCCGTGCAGACAGCAGGCGGCAGAGACGGCATCACGAAGGCCCTGCGCATTGAGATGCGCGGTTGTTGGTACAACCAACGTCGAGTGCCAAAAATCACAAATAACAGCCATTGATAGCGAAAGCAAACAGCCACGTAGCTGTTTTCTGTGCTGAAGGAGATGTTTTCTGCTTTGAAGCTGTTGTGATCACTAGGTAGACTCACCTGAGGACAGGGTTATGTTCTCTGGTGAACAATTCATAAGTTGAGGAAAATTGGCAATGAGGAATATAGGCTCAGCTCACAGTTTTATGATGATTTTCTGTTGGACTAGTGACACGCTGTCAATAATAGCCTTTTGTTCCAAATAATCGCAGATCATCATGTGTATTTTTGAGCCACGCAGAGGGGTTCTTTCCTTCTGTCACTAATGTGTTCCCACTTACAACTTGCGATACTGTTTTTTTTTGCAACGCACGGTACAGAGCAGGAAGATAAAGGAAGATCTAGCATGAAATTAAACTAATAGATGAACACAGGGAGATCAATAACCTGGGTGCAAATGGCAAGGTATGTCAGTGACGAAGGGGAGAGCTAGCAGAGCTGTATTGTCACGTTTCTGTGAAGTGCCCAGGAGGTCATTAGAGCATCTGTCGTGAATCTGATTGGGTTTTTGTTACGTCTTTTTTTCTGGTATCTCTCTCCTAATTTTTAACAAATTCTCGTTGTGAGGGAATTACTTTGACCTGAAGGCTGATAAAGGTACTCCCGCAAAGTAAGTTCTCCGCTTATGAAAGACACGGGTCATAAGAACTTTTCAGTAATTTGTGAAAACAGTGTCAAGGGGAACACCGGTGTGGGCATCTTCATGAAGTCTCCGTACACTTCTCCTTCTGTTGATCTTTCTGAGGGACTGGGTGTCTACTGAGCTTTCCCAACAAAATGTAGCTTGCTGTTGGTGCCTTGTGAGACAGGGTGTCAAGGCGTGTAATTACAATTATTAATCACTTGTTGTTTTCTCTTACATGGTATCTATCTTGGTCTGAAGAGAAGCAGTCTCGAGGAAACCTGTGGTACAGCGTTAGTAATACTTAGTAGATGTCTTCTCTCTCCCACCCTTCCTCCTCCCCCTCAGGCCCCAAATACAGTCAAGTTACCCTAGCTGCAGTCTTCTGTGAGGTGCTTGGCATTTAATTTTGCATTGTGAAATGTCTCTCTTTGGATGCTTATGTAGAGCTGGGGATCATTCTGTGTAAGGCATCGTCCTGCCGTGCTTAATGACTGTTGTGTCAGTGTGATGGTAAACGTGGATTTATGGAGTTCTGCTTTTGGTAATAGTTAGGGATGTGCAGCAAAGAATGTTGCATAGACTAAGGGCTCCAGGAAGACGTGTGTGAAATGCACTGGAGGAAGTAGCAGAAAATGAGAGATTTGTGGGAGTTCTGTACACTTAAAGTAGCAGAACAGCTGGGAGTCTTTTCCCCTGGGGAACTGTAAACAAAAAAGAAAGATTTGTTTTGCTTACTACTGTGCAGCTGTGAGGTTTTCCTGAAGAGGTGTGAGGTGAAGTGGAGCCATCCTTGTGCAGCAGCAGCCTTTGGTCCGTGGGCAAGAAAGCATAAAGAAAAGGTCAGACTTCACTTATGAGCTGTTTCCATTTCTGGTAGTAAGAGGCAAGAAATGACATGTGGTTCATTAATTCAGCAGATCTGTCGGCATCTATCCTGATATGCTATTTTGGAATCCATTTGGCTGTTTTACTCACCACAGTATACATGCTTTGGCTACAGGAGTGATTCTGATGAGACCCAAGGAGGCTGTTCAGCACTTGAATGCTATTAATCTCTGAGAGAGGAGTAGCAGTGCTGAGGGTGGCTTGTGGTGTACGTATCTGCTCAGGAATTAGTTCGAAACGTCAGTTCCTGAACTGAAAGATGGTATCAATTTCTGGTTCCAACCGTATTTATTGTCAGCTGACTTCATCCAAGTGTTCAGCTTGTGTAGTCTGAACTTCAAGAACATATTCTTTGTGAGCTCTCATGAAGTCTTATGGGAATAGAACCAGCAAGAAGTAGCGGATCAGACTGTGTCCTTACAACAGAGCATCTCTGTTGAATTCAGGAATGTAAATAGGAAGGAAAGCAAACTCAGTCATTGTGTAAAAAGTTTTGCATTAACCCTTGGCCTCAGCACAGGCAGCAGGAATGGTAGGATCAGTGCTGAAAGGTGATTTTACATTGCAGCAAGATTCTGGATCTGCAGCCAAGCCACAGCTTTGCTTTATTGTAAACTTAGACTGACGTCATGATTCATCTTAATTTAGCTCAAGTGAATTGCAGATAAATTTAAACCCATTGCTGTTATGGGAACTCCTGGGAAGTATGACATGTCTGACTGCTAATTGTTTTAAATATTTCAGCCTTAATCCCTGATGACGTTAGGCAATGCCTAGGTAATTAAGATGGGATCTCTGGTGTCTCATTTGTGCAAAGATGGAGGTGACGTCCATAAAACGTATATGTCTTGTGCCAAGAGACGGAGAGAAAAGGTTGTAAATCGTACAGAGGCTGCACTTAGTATGTGAAATTTTGAAAAATGGCTTGAAATTCAGTAAATGAAATTAAGCGAAGTTTTTCTTACTCAACCATGTTATTATGAGCTATTTTTCTTCCAGACACTTACCCGTAATGATTCCACCATCTGCAACAACCCCTGTCAGCGATGCTGCACTTTTGCCAAGCGTGGCTTCTCAGGAAATCTGGAGGTCACAAGTTCCAGGCTATTCTGGATCAGTCACACGGCACATAAGTCATCGGGCCAACAACTTCAAGAGACATCCAAAAAGGAGAAAACACATCCGCCCTTCGCCGCCGCCACCACCAAATACTCCGTGTCCTATTGATTTGATTGATTTTGAGGATCTCCAACCTCAGAGGTCTTTCCTAGAACTCTTGTTTAACGGGTGCATTCTCTTTGGGCTTGAGTTCAGCTATGCCATGGAAACAGCCTATGTTACCCCTGTGCTGCTTCAGATGGGGCTTCCAGACCAACTGTACGGAATGGTATGGTTCATCAGCCCCATATTAGGTACCTTTTCTTTACACTATTTCTTCCCTTGTTTTTTCCATTACACAGGTGTTTTATATTTTCATTTTCTCTACCTCAGCTGTTAACAAGCATATTCTGTGTGCTTATGAGATTAAGAAGCACTAGCCATAATTTTAGACAACCGAATGGAGAATAATTCTTGCTGTGTCTTGCTTGAAATGGGCCCAGTGTGATCAAAAGGTCTGTTCTTTTAACTGACCTCTTCCATCTTGTGCGAGGGTAAGCTTTGGTTACTCCGTTCCTATATTTAAAAACTAGTAAAAGAGGATCAATGTATCCATTTATGTCCCTATGAAAAAAAGCATACAGAGGCAGTTCCCAAGGATTTGTGAAAAAAGCAGAGTGGGATTGCCTTCTCATGTTTAACTTTCTGAAACAAATGAGGTGTTCCAATGATGAAAGACCATTGACTGCTGCTGTTATGGGCATTGGATTCCATGCCTTAGCATGGAGCCAGGGTTGGGATTGTACCCGTTACTATGGGAAGAACCATAGGATGGGCTATTACCACTTAGAAACTTTGTTCTGCCTGTTCTGCTTGTGGGATGTGCTTCAGAAGAAGAGAGTACATAGGCCCCTACTCATAGGCTGGCCCAGAGTAATATAGGCACTTATCCAGCTTGCATATTTGTTTCTTGCTACCTTCCAAGCTAATGCTACAGGGAATCTCCCATCTAAGATGCAGTAAATGAAATAGCTGGTAAGGAATGGAGTCCTTTACAATGTAAAATTGTTGTACTCTTATTCTTCACCTGATGTCAAACTCTGCTGTATTAATGATGCAGAGTGAACTGCCATGGCAGTGAGCAGCTGCACATTACATTATTCAGTCCTCATCCTGGGAGATGCCAGGAAGTACACTGTGTGTGCACCTGGGTGACTCTTACGGACTAGGGATATCACTATGCTATGGTGTCCTGCCTTTACTTGCCTGTTAAGGTGCCTATTTTGACTCTCCTGTAAAACCGTCTTGTAGAAAAATGCTACTTACTGGTGATTCCTTTTTTCTAGGGTTCTTGTTACAGCCTTTACTGGGGGCCTGGAGTGACAGATGCACATCAAGATTCGGGAGGAGAAGACCTTTCATTCTGGTCTTAGCAGTAGGTGTGTGTTGTAGAAACGATGGACATAACACTTACAAAGTAGAAACATTGTGCATCTCTCTTCTGTGACGTCCCTTTGTGGTACTAGGCTGAATAAAATGCCTCTAAAGTGTTGGGTATTGTGCATCTGAAGAAAGTGGAGAGTGGCGCCGAGGTGATGCTTTGGCAGCCAGAGATCCACGCATAAAAACACCTCTTGTCAGAGTCTGAAGAGAGGATGTTTTGGGGGTCAAGAATGTTTTTCTTTGGCCAAAATCAACTCCAGACATTTGTAAACTTGAACAGTAGAAAAGGGTTTTTTCTATAAGGTATATTTCTATAAGGTATATTCTATAAGCCATGCTCGTTCCCCAGACTGTGGTGATCCGAACAAGAGCAATAGTACTGCTGCAAGACTGTGCAGGTAGCATAATACTTTTAGAGCATAGAGCGATGCAAGTGTTTTTGCTTGTAAGCAGTCGATTGATTGATTTTGTTTTGGTTTTATTCCCAGGAGCGTTGCTTGGGCTCTCACTTATGCTGAATGGCAAAGATATAGGGAGCACCTTGTCTGACACTGCGAATAACCACAAATGGGGGATCATTCTTACAGTCTGTGGTGTTGTCCTCATGGACTTCAGCGCAGATTCAGCAGACAATCCCAGTCATGCCTACATGATGGATGTATGCAGCCCAGTGGATCAAGACAGGGGCCTCAACATCCATGCTTTGTTAGCAGGTATGCTTTCTTGGTGCTTTTTGGGTGACGTGAACCTTAAGTAAACCAGCCCTGCTGTGAGAAAGCAGAGTGCAAGTCACTGGTCTTTTCCTCTATAAGCATAATAACCAAATACCTGGAGAGGTAGCACTAATTAAATTTGAAAACATACTTCTGCTTACTGTAAAAGGCTTTTGTAACTACCAAAAGTCAAGACACAGTCCTGGGTTGTTCATCTGAAGGTCCCTCATGTCATTTGTAACACCTATGGAAACAAAATTATCCCTCAAGGGAGGAGGTTCAGTTTCCTGCAGGTGTGGAAAATGCCTTTTTTAGTTATTCTGTTGGAGGGGAAGTGCATACTGGGTGCTATGATCTCTCATTGCTGTCATCTTCAATTGTTGTACTGCCCTAGTCTAGCTTTCCTATCTATCAGGAGACTGTTTCATGCCTTTGAATGTGTTTGTAAGAAAGAAAAGATAGTTTTGTAAGGCTTTCACCACGTGAATGGAGTGAGACAGGTATCCAGTGCCCTCAGAACTTCGGTGTTCATCAGTAGTAATGCAGTGGCAGTTTTGTACGCTGTCAGCACGTTGCTGATTAAATGAGCTTGCTACGCTTCTGAAGTGATTCGGTCTGTCTTGGACGCAGTTAGATCTGCGTTCCTGTAACTGAGTGGGGAAAATGGATTTTCACTTACTTTCAGGAAAACAGTCTTAGCTGACTGATTGCAGAGCCTTGCCACGAGGCTGGTGGACACTTCTGTTTTATGGACTGAAATAGCTGAAGGTAAAGTGGTTTGTTCTTTGCGAAGAAAGAACTACCATTTTTAATTACTTGTATCATCACTTTTATAGCACTGACCTTTTCCTCCTTTCTGTACTGTTTTTGTACATCCAGACTGTCCTTGTGGCATGGATAACTGTGTTTATTACTGCATTTGAACTGAAAAGGGTTGAGTAGTAAAACAGAAGTAACATGTCAGATTCTACTCACAAATCATTAGACAAATGGTGCTGTGCTGTTACTGACTCCAGGATTGGCTAGGGAAGGTAATCTCAGCTCTGTTTTTCCACCAGGTCTTGGAGGTGGCTTTGGTTATGTTGTTGGAGGAATACACTGGGATAAAACCAGTTTTGGAAAAGCTGTGGGAGGGCAACTTCGCGTCATCTATATCTTCACCTCAGTTATACTGACTATCACTACTGTGCTGACTCTAATTAGCATTCCAGAAAGACCCTTAAGGTCCTTTAGCAGGAAGAAAAAGGTGATGAAGAGTCCAAGTCTTCCTCTCCCTCCTTCTCCACCTTTCTTCTTTGAGGAGGGTGTAAACGAAAACTTTGCTTCTCATAACTCAGCTCACTTACACGCAAGTTTTACGAGTCCCGTTTCTCCCCTCAGCCCACTCACGCCCAAATATGGCAGTTTTGTCAGCAGAGACAATTCCTTGACGGGAATTAATGAGTTTGCATCATCATTTGGGACTTCAAATATTGACAGTGTGCTTATAGACTGTTTTACAGGCGGGCACAGTAGTTACTTAGCACTTCCAGCTAGCTTGCCCAGGCAGCCTGTCAGTGTCAGCTTTCCTCGGGTGCCTGATGGCTGTTACCAAGGAGAAAATGGAGTTCTGGAGCAAGGGGAGAGCAGCATAACGCCGGGGCCTGATGGCGAGGCACTACGGGTGGGTTCACTGGATGCGATAAAGCCACGGTCATCAGGGATCCTGAAAAGACCTCAGACCTTGGCCATTCCAGATATCGTAACAGGACACTGTCCAGAAAACAGCAGAAGAAGAAATGTAACCTTCAGCCAACAGGTAAGGGCAGAAAATCAATGATACGACCATGTAAACCTGAGCATTCATTTAATCTCGTCATATAGTTTCAAATGTGTAGTGCACAAATTCATCATTAAAGACTGCTCATGACAGTTTGCTCATAAAAGTCCTAATGGGAACAGCATACCTGCTATGACTTTATTGGTAGAATAGTGGGTAGGATGTGAATTATGACTGGCAGTCTGTCAACTGCCTTTGTTAAGATGGCAGAAATGAGAGCGTTTCGCTCTCACTGGGCCACGTGTGAAAGTTAGGCCGGTATTTTTAGCCCCGCTTCACCACCCAGGGAGCTACCACATGAGAGCAGAAAAAGACACATTTTTATTGAGCCTGTATCTTCCCTTTCCACAGAATTACCCGCAAGATAGGGCCAGGGATAGGATTCTCCCATGAGCTTCTCCTTATGGCAGTCATTACATCTGGTTCCATCAGGGAGGTGAGGTTTCCCTTACCCAGGGATAAGACTCTGACCTCATCTCCCACTGTTGGTGATAACTTGGAATGTCTGAGACCTCTGTATGCTGGCCAATTTTTTTATGATCCAAGATGAGGTAAACTGTCCTCTGTTTTTTGGTTTGTTTTTTTTGGGGGGAGGTGTGGGGGGGTTTTTTGTTTGTTTGTTGCTGTTGCTGTACTTTGACTCAGTTTATGAGAGCAGACTTCGTTAGGGCAAGGATTTTACATGCTGTGCATGCGGAAATCGAGCATCAAGGTTAGCAGGCAATGAGAATGTGTTTCCATTAAAACCAACCTCTTCTTACTCAACGTCTCTAAAACTTCAGGAACCAAGTTCACCTGAATGTGGGTACAGCTCCTATTAAATGCAATGGAATTTATGCCTTCCCTACGCTAGCATCTGTATGTGGTTGCCAAATACCCTAGAGAAGTGAAGAGTACCATTTCAAGTATACTGAAAGCTGCAGCGCAGCGCTGTCATTTAACGCTTGTTCCGAGGGTGAACTTACAGTTTAGCTAAATACACTGTTCTTAATCTCTAGTTCAACATACTGCAGCAGCAGAGTTTAACTTTCAGATGATGCAGATAGGTGTGTAATATTGCATAGGTTTGCTCAGAGGATGCTTACGTCTGTCTTACTGTGTTTGTTGACCTGTGAGTTTTTCTGATGCAGGTTGCTAATATCTTGTTGAATGGTGTTAAGTATGAGAGCGAGCTGAATGGATCAGGCGAGACCTCTGAGCAACCACTGTCTGTGAAACTGCTTTGTTCGACCATCTGCCGGATGCCCAAGGCTCTTCGTAACCTCTGCATCAACCACTTCCTAGGTATTTAGAAAGTGCTGTCTTGCTTTCACCATGAAGTAGTTTACCTCGTGTGAATGCTTTTAAATATTTAGCTATTGCTGTAATGGCTGCTAACTAGAGAGAACATGATTTGTTCCGTATGCACTCACCAATAAGGTGCTTTCTGGTATTTAGTTTCTTAGAACACTGAGAAAGGTAAAAAACTCAAAAACCCAACAAAATAGTAAAGCCTATGTTCCTAGAAAGGGAATAACAATGGCCTAAATCAGCGCGTCTGTTAAATTGAATGTTTACACTGGGATGAGAAACACTGATGAACCGAGAACTTGAAACCCTCAACTCTTTTTTTTTTTTTTTTTTTTTTTTTTTTTTTTTAATGCTCTGAAACTGGCAGTATCGAGCAGAAAGGCAAGATCATTTGTATTTCCCTGCTTACACCTGCGACTGGTGTTCACTTCCCTCCCTTTGACAGCATGTGTATAAGGGTCCCAGAACAGGCCGTGAGGTGCGAACGCAACACTGTAGGAGTGCCCGTAACCAGTGCACTGTTACCTCTACTCTTAACAGTGCGTGGCTGATGGTTAGGAGGGGCTTGCAAGCAATACAGTTTACACAAATTGGACAGAAGGTAACAGGTAGTTAATACTCATTGGCTGTGAAAGGAAATAAGAGATTGCCTGCATCAGTGGCCCTGACGCCGGTTTGTGAGTAGTTTTTAACTGTGTCGGAGGTGCTCGAGAGACTGCAACCATGACATAAGAAGCATTTCTTCCAGTTCTATGTAGGAGGACAACAGCAGCTTGAAAGGACTATGTGATGAGCCACTCCATGAAACTGAGTGTTGTGTCCTGTCAAAACCTGAAGGCAGCTCAGACTGCTGTAATCTGTTTTTCTGTCTTGCTAAACAAGTGTTCTGTGGCCTGCAGTCAGCCTCTAGGATTCCACTTAGGAATTCAAAGGATAAGTCTTGGTCTATGACGAACATTGTACCACAATGCACGGCGAATAGCAGTCGCAGATAAACATGGCTGAACGTTACGTAAAACTCACATTGCACAGCCTGTCTTCAAGTGTGATTGGTACTAGGGCTCATAGCATCCATGTAAGTTCATGAGGGGAAACAGGTACTCTGCACTCTTAAAGGATTACTTCTGGCTTCTTTCAGGATGGCTTTCGTTTGAGGGGATGTTACTCTTCTATACTGACTTCATGGGAGAAGTAGTGTTTCAAGGGGATCCGAAAGCGCCTCACAGCTCAGATGAGTATCAGAAGTACAACGCTGGGGTCACCATGGGCTGCTGGGGAATGTGCATCTATGCATTCAGTGCTGCTTTCTATTCAGGTACTTAGTAGAGCCATCTTAGCCACTGCTGTGAGAAAGATGCACCCGCTCCTCGAGTGGTGTTTCTGCAACAAGTAGTCCAGCATTTATGTTGCACATAGCCTACCACATGGCATGAGTGCTGAAGCAGAGTGTTCTTTTTCATTGTGTTATCTCTGCTAGTTAGCTTGACCTGCACTGACAGCAGATGAGGTCAGCAGTCCAGCGAGAACACATCTCTCAGTATATAGTTCCTTTCACAAGTGATGTTTTCAATGTACATTGAATCTAGAAATAAACACAGCCACAACAGGCACAGTTCTGGCACAGCAGCACTCAGTGCTGGTGTGCCCCCAGCAGAGCGCCCGGTGTCACGCACCACCCGAGCACCTTGTCATGTGTCATGTCGCCCCTCAAACAGTTCCCATTTACCCCCCGGGACAGAGCCACTGCCAGGCTTCAGCTCTGCCAGGCCCTCCACACAGGTAGGGCAGCAAGGCTGTGTTGTGGCAATGGGGTTTGGAAGGGGTCCTTGGCACTCATGTGCAAGCCATCAGTTACTCAAAGCATAACAGTTGCTGCTGAGATGTGGCTGTGTAACAGCTGGGCTGTGGGGCCTGAAGGTGAATCCCTTGGGTCCCTTGCTGACTGGCTAGCAGCAGGGAGGGCCACAGTTCACCCTGAATGCCATGCCGTTGTCTTGCAGCCCTGCTGGAGAAGCTGGAGGAGCGGTTCAGCACACGGACGCTGTATTTTGTGGCATATTTGGCCTTCGGGCTGGGCACAGGGCTGGCCACGCTCTCCAGAAACATCTATGTGGTACTGTCACTGTGCGCTACCTACGGCATCCTCTTTGCCACGCTCTGCACGCTGCCCTACTCCCTGCTCTGCGACTACTACCAGAGCCATGAGGTGAGCCTCGGGCTGGGGAGGGGAGAGGGTGTCCTGCCGCGCCCCCTTACGCTGTGTCCCCCACAGTTCGTAGGCTCACAGGCGGAGGGCACGCGGCGTGGGATGGGCGTTGACATCTCCCTGCTGAGCTGCCAGTACTTCTTGGCGCAGATCCTCGTGGCCTTGGCCATGGGGCCGCTGACAGCGGCTGTGGGCAGCGCCAGTGGTGCCATGTACTTCGCCAGCCTGGTGTCCTTCCTGGGCTGTCTCTTCTCCTCCCTCTGCGTCACCTATGAGTCGCCGCCCAGCGAGGAGGTGCCACCCGCCGAGGAGCAGCGCCCGCTCTTGCCCCGTGCACGGAACGAATAAGTGGGAGAAAGCCACCACAGCCTCTACTGCCTCATTGCATCGCCCTCGGCCTCCCCATCACGGTGCGGTGGGCTCATGCGCCTCTGGGACGGCAGCGGAGGACATGGTGAACGGCAGGAAGGTCTGCGCTGTCTTCGCTGAGCTTTTCCCTGCCCGCGGGCAGGGGCAAGTCAGTGGCGCCTGGCACTGCTCATCCTTCCCCTGAGGTGGCAAAGGCCCATCTGTGCCCCTGGGGTGACAGCAACAGGAAGCGGTGATGTCAGCGTGGGGCCATTCCCTCCAGCTGCCCCGCGGTGCCATCATTCCCGGGGAGACGAGTGGCAATGTCCAGCTTGAGGCATGGGACCTGGAAGTCGGTTGCCCAGGCAGGGTGACAGCGAACTGCAGGGCTGCACGTGCTGCTGCGGGCACCGCCACTGCGGGAGTGCTGGGGCCACAGTGCTCCACCAGCTTCATTGGTCAGAAGGTGCCATCACACAGCCCTGCTGAGCGGCCCAGTCCTCAGTTGCCGAGGGCAGCGGTGACTCCTGTGAGGCCTTGGGGAGCGACAAGGCCATCCTGCAAGTTCCATCCTCTGCCCATGGTAGGCCTGGCTCTGGGGGGTGTGTTTCAAAACTCTGGGAAGGCTGAGCGTGACTGGTCTTGCTCAGGTGGCGTAAGTACTCTGTCAAGCACCATAGCCAGTCTCCTGGGTGCGCAGAGCTCCCACCAGCAGAATTGCTCCAAGGAGCTGCTGTGGGGTGAAACCACAGTGGCCTGGCTCCCAAACCCTGCCCTGTAGGTTCTGGCTGTGATCCATGGTGATGGTTGCCAATACATGCATATTTCCTTCCATGTTAGACTTTTAACTAAGACTACAAGGGCTTGTGATGACTTAGCAGGAGGACGGACAGTTGTCTGTAACCCAGCCTTGGGGAGAAGGGTCTCTTTGCATCAACTTCCTTGGGTAGAAGCTTGCTCTTGAGTTGAAAATTTAAGAAGAATCATTTGTGTGAAAGTCTGCAGCACATCATCCTTGTTTTTCATACAGTTGTACTTTGTGGCATTTTGAAATCTGCATGGGGATTGGTGATTAAGTACTTGTCAGCTAGAGCTGCATCTTCCATATCTCACTTAAACTAGTAAAAGGGCTTTGTCATTATCTATGAGAATTCTTAATTATTCTGGTTTTGGAAGGTGGTGAATGTGTGAGATCTCTTAAAAATTCCAGTTAAGCCCAGGAGTCTTTTAGGTCTTGAGAGCAAAGATGAAAATGGAAATAAAGTTAAAACTAGGATTTCTGTCAGCCTGCCTCTGTTATTTGGGTAGGCAGCCAAGGTTTACCAAAGCTGATGGGCATTTGGGTGTTTACCTGTGTCGTGCATTGCATCCCTGTAGAGGTTATTTTTGCTCACCTGGTCTTTAGGTCCAGAAAAAGGATTTTCTCTGGAGGGTCACTACTTTTAAATGAGCTGTACTTGAATGTTCACCCAGGTTTAATCTGATGCTTGATGCCAAGATGAGTAACCTGTGTAATCTTTAGCTGTTATGGTTTACTATACTCCAATGCTGAAAGCATAATGCACGACCTGTGAAAGGTTCTTGTAAGAACCTCTCATTTTTATCATCTATCCCTGAGTGTTACTGGTTTTTTACTCGAGAAGCAAGTTTCATGATACTCGGTATTTAGTTAAGTGGAGGAGCACTACTGAAGTTACAAAGTCAAGCACTCAGAGGTAAAAGACAGTCAGATTGATGAGTCTATTCATCTTTCTTTTCTTTCTTTGGGCTTACATAGTGTCATATCTGCAGGAATGTCTGTGACATGCCGTTTCCTTGATCCGGGGGCAGTTGTCTCCAAGAATGCTCAGGATGAAGCTGAAACAAAATAGCATGAGAAACTGGTACATTGGCGCTTCTGATTTCTGACAATCTAAAGACTTGCCTTTTGAGAAATTTTCTTTTCTTATTCATCTGCTGTATAACCTTAATTTCTCTTCCTTATCTTACCGATCTTTTCAACTCAAAAATGTTTTTTTTTGTCCCACTAGCTAATGCAGTACTGGTTCTTAGAATGCTTTCTCCTCTTAAGTTTTTTAGCCAGTATTATTGCACTAAATGCATCAGGAGCACTTTCCTTTTTCTAGGTAGCTGGAGTTGCAGATCATTTTGTTGTAAGCAAGGTTCTCCAAAAGAGTCACAGAATTGATGAAATCAATGTATCTGATGGTAATCTTTGTCTCTGCTTCCATCTGTAAATAATATTATGAAATGTATTTATATAGTTATAGAACTATTGCTATGCCCCTATGCACTGCCTAATAGAATATATATTACATTTTCTATTTTATGGGATATGGCCTTTATTTTCCGTATGTATTTATGTAGTGTTTACATACATAGTACTTTTAAGTCAGCATCAATGTATGTTAATTTGGGGCTTTGAGCACTACTGGTGGTGTCTGGAAAAAATCCATGCAGAGTTGGAAGTTGCACCAAATCCATAGAAATAACTTAAAAAGAGGCATTGCTTACTTGCTTATTCTTTGACATACATTTTGTTTTTTACAGAAATTACTGTATGTGGTCACTGTTGAACTGTGAGCTGCAAAGTGATGTTTACCTTTTGGAATCCAAATGCTTCAAATATTCAGTCTAAATCTGCGAGCTGCTGTTTAGAAGTAAGATGCATGAGTTTAGGCAGGAATGTGATTTTATCTTATGCTGTAGTTTAATCTCTTCAGCGGTGCCCAAAGGTTAATTTTGATTAAGTCCTTATCATTAAAGGTTGCTTGATGGCAGTTATTTGTGGATGTTCATAAATGTAGTTATAGCATCTGTACAGAAGTAGGGAAAACGGGGAGAGGGATGGAGAAAGCACCTAATCAATTGTGTCATGTTTGTAATTAAGCTGGCTGTAACCATTTCAGCGTGTGTCTGCAGTTCACTTGACCTCTGCTGTGTCTCTCAGAAAAGACAACCTACCATTTTTGGAACTTCTGCTGTATCTTTGAATGAAGAAAATAAGCCTTTTCAAGAATCAAATCAAATAAACATGCATGACTTTTATATTAAAAAAAGGAAAATTACTGTGGGAACTATTTGAAGAGAGTTGTCTAGACATTTTCTACTAATGAGTACTTAGTCATCTTGTACTCTATAGGACATGTACTTTATTTTATTAAAAAAAGATGTCTTCGGGTAAAAGGTGGCTTTCTTAATGTATGTTCTTCCTCCCTCAGACTGGAATACAGCCTTAGTGAGAGACTTTTAGATGCCATTACCATAACAACACCCAATGGATTGCAGTAAACATCTTGAGACTTCTACAACTACTAGAGCTGAAATGCCAAGGGAAATCTTCGCTCCATTAAATTTATATACATTTACATTTTCTATACCTCTGGTTGTTAAGACATAATGATTCATTTAGCCTAGCTTTTCTGCTGGGAAGGTTTTTGTTGATGTTTACTAAGGAAAGGACTGCAACAACTTTCCATTGCTGTTCCGCTGCCCCAGGCTGCTGCTTCTGTAGCAGGGTCAGTGGAAGTGAAGGTGCTAGTTAAAGTGGGCCTGCATTTAGGGTGGCAGATTTCAGGCTGCAACGCCCAAGACAACAGAAAAGCTGTGGGGCAGCAGCACCAGGGCAGACTAGAGGTCTTTCACTAGAATCCTTAGTTTTCTTGGTGGTGCCGTCCATGCTGTCTCCTAACAGGTTTGAAGGTTCTGGGAAGACACTGTTCTACACTGCATAAGGAGTTTTTCATGTTAAAAGCCTTGCCAGCGTGCTCACTCTCTCTCACGTGTTCTGTGCAGAAATGGTAAATGCATGGGATAATGCGAATTTTTGTGTATGCAGCTTGTTGCCTAATGTCCCCACCCACAGTGGTAGGCAAGGAGTTTTACTTTAGATCTGAAAGGCAACAGCATAATTCGATACCCAAATAGCACTAATAGTTAACAGTAAACAAAAGGTGAGACTGCTTCATCAGCTTGACAGGTGTATGGAAAATGGAAGTATTCCAGGAGCAGGAAGCAAGCAGGCAATGAGTAATGTTAATCAGATGAAATTCAAATGCCAAATATGCATGGAGTGGCAGTCTGTGGACTGAGGAGCAGTCTGCAATGGGGATGATGAAGTATTTGCCACATATATAAGCTGTTTATAAGCTTTTCTGTTTTTGCTTTTTCTAGGACCCAGTGATATCTTTCTCGAACAAAGGATAACAAATTTCCACAGCCAATGGGACAGCCAACAGAGGAAATTTCAACGTCAGAGCAGAAATGAAGATTTTGGGTTGTGTGAGTACAGTGATAAGTAAGCTTGCGAGAGCTACTTAAACAATGAGGAATTTAACAATATTGCTATCAAATGCTATGAAGAATTACTAAACTCGAGATTCAAGCTTCATCTGTAGCTTTCTTCAAGCCTAGCTTTTTGCTGTGCGTCAGCCTGATGATACTCTACCCTGCTTCTGGCTTATAGAATCATAGAATCATTTAGGTTGGAAAAGACCCTTGGAATCATCGAGTCCAACCATCAGCTCCACTCTACAAAGTTCTCCCTTACGCCATATCCCTTAACACCACATCTAAACGAGTCTTAAACACATCCAGGGATGGTGACTCCACCACCTCCCTGGGCAGCCTGTTCCAGTGTCTAACCACTCCTTCTGTGAAGAATTTTTTCCTAATGTCCAGCCTAAACCTACCCTGTTGCAGCTTGAACCCATTCCCTCTTGTTCTATCAACAAGATACTCTATTATGGTCAGTCCTTATATGCAATTATTTTTTTAAGCCCACACAACTTCTGGGGTAAGAGGGGAAAGTGACAATATAGCTGAGTAAGTTTAATAGCTTCCTCCTACCAAGAAGGGAAAATTCTTGCTCCTTTTGCCCTAGAGAGAGTTAGTGCAGTGTCTACAGTAACATACACCCTTGAACCTAGATCCCTGTGCGTTACATTCCTACGTACAGACCCCTTAAGCAACAGGTCACCATGGCTCCAAAGAAAGGTATCAACTAATCTTTTAAAAGGCAGGTTCAGCTCAAAGTGTAAATGGTGTTCAGTGCTCGTAGCTAACAGCTACTGGTTTTCTCTAGCAAACTCCAGGAGGCCGCAGCCGTACACATTTTCTGGCACTGCACATCTCGCCATTTGCAAGATACTAGAATTGCTCATTGTAATTTGTTTGCAGCCTTCACCCACTGACAGCATCAGAGCAGCTATCTGAGAATTATGCTATATAAACTCAGTGTGCCTTTTTTTAAATTCTTTTTTTAAAAAGCTTGGGCTGTCCCATAGTGGTGCACAGCAGTCTGCATCCATGCAGAAAAATCCACTGCTTCTGTGGCAGGCTGAGTGTACTGTGGTCCAGAGGCTGTGCGTTGTTGCACAAACTATTCTGATCTACACGCAACAATTTAGGAACCCTGACAAAGTCATTCTTTCAGTCCCCAAGGAGAAACAAACCCACTGCTTGCATGGACAATGAAGAGGGAGTTAGGTGAGGAGAACACACTTTTCTTTTTCTTTAAGTCCCCTCCAGTCAATCGCATGTTTCAGTGTAGCAGATGCCTCAGCCAGGGGACTTAAGAAAACAGGCAGGGCAAGAGACGTGCTGAGAGGAGCCACTGTGGAAAGCATGACTCTGCTCTCAGTACTTCATTTATTTACCTGGTGTTACTACTGTGCCTTGCAACAGCAGCGTCGGATGCTAATGGTCGGTCACCCTGTTGCTTTACAGAGTATCCCCGTAGCTGTTCAGGATTCAAAAGGACATGAAAGCAACTACTTTACTGCCTTGTGTATGATTGTGGGATCCTTCATTTAGTAACACAGTAGTAATTTTTTTTTAATAGGAAAAAAGCCAGGCCTCCGTGAAACTGGCTCAAAAGAAACCTTCCAGAGCAACCTTCTTGTGTTTGAAGCGGAAAGCTCCTGAAAGGGAAAGCTGTGTGGTACCTTTAGATGACAATAGGAAGAACTGTGCAGATGCAAACCTTTACCTCTGAAGCAATAAAATCTAGAGTAAGCCACAGAGGAACTTCCTAGAAACCCTGTACCAGAGTACAGTCATCATTTTATATAAAATGTGACTCCAAACATATCAAATATATGGAAGAAGGGGAAGGTATGAGAAACGCAATACCACCTTTCACAGCCTCATCCACTTCAAAGGATAGTTTTAATCATCTACTCTAATCTTTCATCCATAAGCGGAAATAAATACAGCTGTTCTCAGTACTGTGATTTTTTTTAAAAGCAAGCGAAACCCTTTCTTAGAGTGTTTTGTCTCTTCTTCCTCTATTGGGGCAGTTATGCTACAAGCCTTATTGGGATGCAAAACTGAAAACTTGTCTTTACCTGACCTTTGTAGAATCATGTTGTGAGAGTTGTGCCAAAGGAAACCCCAAAAAGCAAGAGGTGTCACTAACATAGCACAGAGATTTCAGTGGGTTTCTTGCATCTTGGGATAGGGTCAAATATGCGATGAAGTAGTAAGACTCATATCTCGCTTCATGCAAACCCCACTCTCCCTTTACCAGAGCCTGAAATCTTCTGCTTGTAAATTAACAGAGAGGCCCAGAAACTCTCTGGAGAAACTAAACAGAAACACTGTCTACAGAGAAATAGCTGCAGTCTCATTTGCATTTGTGTGTGCCAGGTCTCTTCTGGACCACTGGACTGTCCCGTCACAGTAAATCAGAGGCAGGAGTTGAAACACTGGACGGCTGCAGCAGGCAAATGGAAGCTGGCAGCAGTCATGCCGTTGCTGCAGAAAGCCATAGGCTAGGGTTAATAACGTGCCTTTAAAAAGCCGTAAATGCCTCCTGGAATGGTTCCGCACATACATTATAGTAGAAAAACCCCTTTTAGATTTGCTGCACCAAATTTGGCAGCAACAGTAAACTTTTCAGAGCCGAGCCAGGAGAGAGCAGCGCGTGGACAGTGCAGAGTGTGCAAACGACCCTTTAATGCCTCCAGGTGCGCCGACGGGGCAGGGTGCAGCCCTGGGCCGCCGCTCGCCGGCCCCTCGCCCGGGGCGTCTCAGGGCGCGTCGCCGGGCCCAGCCGGGCCGTCCGCTGGGGGCGCCGCGGCCTCCTGCGCCCGCCGCCGCAGCCTCTCGGCGCCGGTTACCGTCATGGGGTGGAGCGGCAGGAACCCCGCCAGACCTGCGGGAAGAGGCAGTGAGCCGCGGCGGGCCGCCCCGGAGCCCGGTCCCCGCCCCCGCCCCGACCCCCGCCTACCCAGGAGCTTCTCAGCGGGGCGGGAGAGCTGCGCGCCGCAGCCCAGCCAGTGGCGCAGCCGCTCCAGGTTGAGCCCCGCCACCCGCTCGCCGTGGGCGTTGGGCAGCGGGTCGAGGCAGCCCAGCTGCTCCAGGTACTTCCCGTCGCGGGCGCGCCGGCTGTGCGCCGCCACGATGCGGAAGAAGGGCCGGTTGGTGCAGCCTCCCAGGGCGAAGCGGATCACGACGTGCCCGCCGCGGTAACCCCTCAGGAGGCGGCTGCCTGCGAAGAGAGCGCGGGGCGGTCAGGGGCCGGCCGGGCCGCGCCGGGCCCCCCGGGCCGCGTCCGCGCGCACTCACCGAGCTGCACCATGGCGGCGGCCGGGCCCTCGCTGCGTCGCGGCGCGATGACGGCGGGGGCGGGGTGGCGCCGGCGGGGCGGTTCCGCCCGCTGACTCTGCCCGGACCCTGCGAGCGGGGCCCGGCCGGAGCGGCGGCGGCCCGGTGGAGGCGGTGTGTTTTTGGACGCCTGTCTCTGTCTCTCTCGGCCCCGACTCTTTAATTCCTCCCGCTGTGCAGGCCGTCGCAATCTTTTTTTCTTCTCCATCGCTATCTGCCTGTCCCTATTTTTTATATTTTTCCCGTTCTGCCCTCCAGCCTGTCACTGTGTTTTCCGTTCTCCATCTCTCTGTATGGCGTTCGGTCCCTACTTTTTAAAATACCCCCCCGTGTATTGTAGCCCAACGTGTTTTTTACAGTCTCTATCTGGCCTCCAGTCACTATTTTTTAGGGCCTCTATCTCTGCCCTGTAACCCATCGCTATTGTTTTCTTTCACCATCTTGCTCTGTCTGGCTCCCTGCCGCTATTTTTCGTTTCCTCCTTATCATTCTTGTAGACCATTGCTATTCTTTAATTCTCTGTTTCTGTCTGGTTCCCTGTCCCTATTTATTAATTCCTCCCTCTCCGCCCTGTACTTTGTCTGGTTTTTGGCTTTTTCTCCCTGCCCCTATTCTTTCTTCCTCTCTGTTGTACTGCCTATCCCAGGTTTTTTTCTGTATCTCCATCCTGCTCCACGTCCTTCTTTATCAGTCTCTGTCTGCTCCCTCTCTCTCTTCCTGCTGCCTCTTTTCCTCTTGTCCTACTGCTGTTTTGTCCATCACTGTCGGGATCCCTGTCTTTCACTGTCTCATTCCCTTCCTCATCCTTTCTTGTTGCTGCCTCTGTTCTCCCTCCCACCTCTCAGTGTCCTGCACTCTGCGCCTCATTTTTGGCAGCCTCCACCTCTGCCCAGCAGCCCGTGGCTCCAGGAGACAGCTGGCCAACGGTCTGTTCCCTGCTGAACTGACGAGCCCAGCTCTGGGAATGACTGCTGAGGTGTCCCAGGGGCAGGGGGAGCATCGGGGGCCCCGAGACCTGGAGCAGACTCACTCCTAGGACTCACTACGTGTGTGAGTGAATAAACACACTCCTTTGCCCCCCTGGCTGCGTTTGCACTGCCGCTGTACTGGTGAGGTGCTGTGACAGAGCCCAGGGGAGGAGGTGACGTACTATGAGGGTCAGGCAATGGGCTCCAGCTGTGAGCTGGGGCTGGAGGAGCCCCAGGTGTCGGCAGTGAGGCTGGTGGTGATGGCCCCTTGACCCGCTCACCCCACACATTGGCAGAACAGCCCATCAAGTATTGCATGTTGCAGGCAACAAGAGAACTGTGATGCTTGCTGACAGGGGCAGCAAAGCATGCAGAGCTACAGTCCTGGAGAGAGCTAGGACAGAACCTCCAGGGCTCTATGGCCATCTGCTGAGGACATCTACTATACCAAAATGCCTCTTTGCTTTCCTAGCTTCATGTCTAATTACTTTGCACAGTAGAGGGCAGGGCGGTAAGTAACATTGTGCAGTATCTCAGATAAATTATAAGCCCTGCACAAGAAGCCTCTGTGTGTGTGTGCAGGATTAGAACAGATTGCTGATGGCACAGAGGTGAGGAAACGTCCAAACAACCCAACGCAGCCTGAGCATCACCAGTGTAGCACTCATTTGCAGATCGGCCACTTGGATCTAGTCTGCTAAGATGTGCTGTTTCCTGATAAACATCACTGCCTCTCTCACACAAAGCATCTTTCAGCCTCTTCTCTCCTGCCTTCAGAATGTCATCTGTGTTCACATTTTTTTTTCTTGAAATCTTGCCAGCCTGTGAGTCGCTGCTGTCATTCCCACAACCTTGATGCCACATGCAGACTGATACAGCAATCCTTGGGGCTTATTCTGGGGCAAAAACCCTGTTCCACAAGTTCCCAGTGCTGCGTCTCCTCCCTCGGTCCTGGGATGGGGGCGACACGGACAGACGCACCCACCAGACTTTTAACGCACCCAAATGCAAAAGAGTGAAATGCTGGAGCCCCTGGATTTTTTTTTTTTTTTTTTGGGTGCAGAGGCTTGGGCTGCAAGTGGGAACAGGGCAGAGAAAGTTAAGCTCGCTGCTCGCAGTAAGCACTGACGGTCCGTGAATGGTATAAATTGCCTGGAACACCGGCCGTGGCGCAGAGTGCTCAGAGCGGGACAATGAAGCGGGTGCCGCCGCCGGGGGAAGGGGCAGCGGAACCTCAGCCGGGAGCGGCGCACGCGCAGTCACGGCAGCAGCCCCTCGCTGCTGCCCCCTGGCGACCAAAAGTCAACACTGCGGCTCCGGAACGCCGCATGCGCGACGGAGCGTGCTTTCCGCCTCGCTGCTGCCGCCTGGCGATCAAAGGTTGGCACTGCATCCGAGGAGCGTCGCATGCGCAAGTGGGCGTGACTCGCACCGCTCGCTCCTGACGCCCGGCGACCAAAAGTTGGTACTACAGGTCGGGAGCCGCGCATGCGCAGTAGCGGGAGCGTTGCTGTTGTCGCTGCTGCCGCCAGGCGACCAAAATTTGGTACTGCAGCTCAGGGGCTACGCGTGCGCGCTGGCACAACCGTGTTGCATCCCGCCGTCCTCCGGTACCGGCAATGCGATGCCGCGCTGCTTGTGGGGCGGTGCGGCCGCGCTCGTTGCTGCTTCCCGGTGAGGAAACGCCGCTGCCAACCCTCGTGCGCGGTGATGGCGGGCGCTCGGGGCGCAGGGCGCGGAAAGCCAGCGCTGGGGCCGCCCCCCGCCTCCTGTCCTGGTCCCCGGCGGACTCGCTGCTGTCACCCCCACGGTCCTGGGGACACGCGCAGAGCGATGCAGCGCCCCTGGGGCTCGTTCCGGGGCAAAAAAAACCCGGCTCCGAAGGTTTTTGGTGCACAGGGGATGAATATCACTGCCTGGGCTGCGAGCGGGAGCAGGGCATAAACACTGAAACCCTGCATCCCAGTGAATCGTTACAGCCCTTGGATGGAATGAACCGGGCTCAGACCGGTCACTCCTCATCACCCTACAGAGCACCGGAGGGGGATAATTAAGGGGGTGCTGCCGCCCGGTGGCCGAAGACCGTTAAACCAGGTGGGAAGCGGCGCATGCACTATGGCCGCGCCACGCGCACTCCCTCGGCCCGGCCTTCCGCCCCGCCTCGCCCCGCCTCCCGCCCCTCCTCGCCCCGCCTCCCGCCCGCCCCCGGCCCGCCTCCCGCCCGCCCTCGGCCCCGCCTCCCGCCCGCCCTCGGCCCCGCCTCCCGCCCCTCCTCGCCCCGCCTCCCACCCGCCCTCGGCCCCGCCCCGCCGCGCTGTCGCTTGTGCTGCCCTCCTGTGGCCAAAGCGCGGTACTGCAGCGCCGGCCCCCATCCCCGGCGGCGGGGCCGGGCCGGTGCCACCGGGGAGGCGAGCGAGCCCCTTCGGCCTGGGCGGGAGTGTCTCTTGCCCGCTGGCCGCCCGGGGCCGGCGGGGCGGGAAGCTCCAAAGCGACCGCTGCGGCAGGCTGCCGGGGCGCCGGCGGCGAGATGGGTCCGGGCAGCCCCGGGGAGTTAGCCGAGGGCGGACGGAAGGCAAGCGGGGAAGAAGGCGGACACCCCGCGGGCGCAGAGGCCGGGCGCCTCCCCAGCTCGCCACAGCTCCCCCGGAGTCTCCCCGGTCACGCCCCCGGCCGTGCCGCCCGCCACCGCCGTGTGCCCCCAGCAGGCGCTGGCCCACACGCCGCCGCAGCGGCCGCCGCCCCCGAGCTGCGGGAGCCCCGTCCGCCCTCGAAGCTGGGGACCTCAGGAAGCGCTGCGCGGGGGGGCCGGGCAGCGCGCCAGGCTTATTTCGTGCTTTCGCAAACAAATCTCCACAGTTTTTAAGAAGAAAAAGCCGTGTTTTGTTGAATTCCTCCCCTCCCGCCGCAGTGCCCCGTCGCCATGGCAACGGCCCCGGCCCCCGCCGGAGCGTCCTCACCATGGCAACCGCTCTGGAGCGCATGCGCAGGAGAATGGGCCAATCACAGCGCGGGCGCCGCTCTCCCATTGGTCGGGTCGCGTCTCCGCGCTCCGATTGGTCGGATCGCCTCACCGAGGCGGGGCCCGGTGAGGATTGACGGCGGCGAAAGGCCACTGGAGCTGAGCTGCCTGGGAGCGGAGCGGGCGATGGGCAATGGGTGAGCGGCGTGGGCGGGCCGTCGGCGGCGGGTCGCTCCGCGCCGGAAGCGGAGGGGGCCGGGGGAAAACGGCGTCCAGGTGGCAGCGGGCGCGGGGCGGCCCGGGGGGAAAGCGGGGCCCGTCGTCGGCCGGGCCGGGTCCTCGGAACCGCCGCGAGCAGGCGGTGAAGCATCTGGAGCGCGTGAAGGTGAGCGGGGGGCGGCAGGAAACGTGGTGGGGAGCCGGCGGCGTCCCGAGGCGAGGCAGGGGGACCCGAGGCGGGCACGGGGGGCCTGAGGGGTCCCTGAGGGGACCGGGGCGCCGGCAGGGGTCTCAGTGGGGCGTTGTAGTGTCGGAGGGGGCTGGCTGGGCCCGGCTTGCCGCGAGGTCCCTTCGGCCTGGAGGGGTTGGGGTGCGCTGCTGACGATGCTGCAGAAATTAAACCCGGAACGACGCTAATTGAGCGGCGGGCGGGCCGAGCTGGTGCCGCCCCGCAGAAACGCGGGGCCGGGCCCTCCGCAGTTCCCCAGCGCTCCCCAAAAGTGCCCGCGGAGGGCCCTAGGGATGCGGGGCCGCGGGGCGGCTGCCCTCCCGCCGCCCCTCGGCGTCGCCCGGGGGAGCCGCCGAGGGGGCGAGGAAGCAGAGAGGGGGAGCCGGTTTGGGGTCTGACACGGAGAGCGGGTCTTCTGCTCCCGGGGCTGGCAAACAGGCTCCTGTGGCCGGTTTCGGGGCTGAGAAACAGAGGGAGTTGTGTGGCGTTGGGCTCAGGAACGGGGGCCAGGATAAAATCCACAGCAGCTGCCTCTCTCTGCGTGGCAGGTCCGTCCCGGTCCCGCTCCCAAGGGCAGAGGTGGGGTGGGGGTCCCCCGGCTCGTCCCCGTTGGCTGGGTGTGAGAAACAGGCTCATTTCTCGCCTTCTCTTTTCCCAGGGTCACCTCCTGCGTCTCGGGAAGAGAATCCTGCACGGCTGATTCCGCTTGCGGCTCAGGTAATGGCATGTGTGGGGGAGGGGGAGCGGGAAGACCCATTGGGGAGTTTGGGGCCGCTACAGACAGTGCAGGACAAACGTGCAGAAAAGGCAGCTTTGCTGCCAGTGCAGGAAAGCCGATGAGGAGTTGCGGTTCACAGAGAGTGCCTCCTTCCTGACCTGGTGCCTTGGTAGTTAGGAGTGTTTTCCTTTGGGGTAAAAGAGCTGTCTTTCACCTCGGGTAAATTAAGCGTTGCCTGTTACCTTCTTTAGGGTCAGGTGTTTCTCTTCTGTTTGTTCGTACTGATTTTCTGGGCAAAGCGGAAACAGCCTTTTCTTTTTCGATGCATAACTAAATTTGTATTAGTTTGTGGTGTCAGTACAGTTAATTTTTGAGCACCTAGGTGCCGGTAGAAATGTAAGGAGTGAAACGTGATGGAAATGGATGTGTCCCTTGATTTTTATTCCATTTTTCTTTTTATTAGAGTGGCCATGGCATGTTTTTCTGTGGCTCAATGCACGGTCTGTTCTGTGGGGCCTTCAGTCTAGGACTTCTACGTACAAAAAGTTTGTCCCTCTGGAAAAGGACTCGTCCCTCATAGGACTGAGGTGTAGACTTGGGGGGTCTCTTAAGGGCGTGATCAGAATTAAAGCCAAATTTCACGGAGTGTTGCTGCTGTTGGTCTTCGCTTTTGTTAATGTCCCCACAGCTTCCTCGTGGGTGGGAGCTCTGAAATGTAATCTATTTTCTATCTCCGACACGTTTTTTTCCCCAAGGGGAGGCTGCGTTTAAAAGTTAATGAGTTTCCTCTCAGATGTGCCCGTCAATAAAATTGAGTTACAATAAGGAAACCCCGCAAAATGACACAACTCCTAGAGATCTGGACCGTTTCTGGACACGTATTCCTCGCGTGCAAACGTCCCCGGGATAGAGATGGTCTGCACGTCATGCTCTGACAAGACAGTATGCTGAGAGAGGGAAAGAGACAAGGTCCTGGGGTTTTTGTTTGTGTGTTTTGTGGGGGTTCTTTTGGGTGTGTCTTTTGCGCTTTCAAAAACAGAGTGCAATGTTGACTGCCGGTGGCAGCCTGCAGAGCTCTCTTGCTGCCTGAGCTCTCCTTGTCTTTTTCCCTCCTCTTTCAGGGCTGTAACTTTCAGTTGGATAGTTTTAGAAGAGCAATTAAGCGACTTGCCTGTGTGGAAGTGCTGGTAATTCCGGGAAGGTAAATGCTTGAACCCGTAGTGAAAATCTTGGCTACGAGTAGAATATCTGAAGGAAGAGCAGCCATGGCAGGAAGAGAATAGCAAGCTGCGCATCCCCTGAGATGGGTGAGGCTGAGCTTGGGCGTGCAGCCTGCGCCGGCGGGGACGCTCGGGGGCTCCTCGTCAAAGCAGCCGGGCGTGCGCGGGCACCCAGGGTTGCGCTCTGGTCTGAGAGCGTGCCGTACTTTTGCTGTTGGGAGAGGGAATAGAGCGTGTGCCTGGTAAAGCCAAGGGCAGTCAAAAGCTGGGAGGGAGCCTGCGCGGGTTTGGTGGCGCAAGGGCAGTTTGAAAAGATCTTGGCCATTTGGAGAAACGGCCTGGAAAAAACAGCTGCTCTGTTGCAAGGAGGCAGTTTAGAAGGACAGGAGAGTTGCTGTACCCTTTAAGAAAAATACTCAACTCGGGACGCATAGGGTGAGGCAAACCTTGGCTCTGCGTAGGCTCGAGAAAATGTCCGTAGGCGTCTGTGCCTGTCACCTGCGCGTACCTGGGAAAGCGGCTCTGGGGAAACTAAAGCTGCCAGCGAGTCAAAAATTGGCAAGGTCTAGTGGCCCGTATCAAGAACTGTGCCAGAGACGGTGCCAAACAGTTCTTCTTCCGCTCGGCTGTAGTCTTCGCAAACCTCCGCGAAAGAGGGAAGCCTTAGATTCCTAGCCAGCTTTGCGCCCGCTAAAGGGTTTTTCTTCCCCCTCTCTCGGCAGAGTGTCAACTGGCAGCGTTTCTCTGCGGTCGCCCTTTTGCTGTGCGGTGACAGTGCAGGACCGATGGAAAGGATCCGGAGTGCTCAGCGAGTACGAGGTACGTCTGCGATGGGCGTCTGCTTTTTTCCTAAGGTCCTTGCAGTGTGGACGTGGAAGTTAACACGAAGGCTTTGTCAGCTCTCCTTCTACGGTTTTTTGTGTGAAATGCTTCAACAGAACAGTAAAAATAATATAAGGTCTGTTCTGGAGCATGTTACACAGCCAAAAGCATTCTCCCATCTGCCGGTGCTTTTCGGAAGCCTGATGGATTGCAGCCCCGGGGGTTTCATTTCCTCCCCTCCCCACCCCCCCGGAGCCTCAAAAGGAAAAGCGTTTGGGGGGGGATCTTTTATCTCATTGATTTTTCTATTAAAAAAAAAAAAGCTAAAATTGTATGATTTACAAACTGCCTTGCATTGTTTAAACTGCCACTGCCAAATAGCCGCAGCGTACAATTTATGAGACGTATTTAAGCAGTTAGGTGTCTGTTCTAAAGGTTTAACAAGAGAGGCGACTGAATGTTACCAGGTTTTTCCTGGTATTAGGACAGAGCGCTCTGAGGTGCTTCATTTCTGTCTGGCTTTCAGTGGCGCGTTTCCCCGGCAGCCCAGTAGCATCTCTCTTGGGCAGTGCCGCTGGCCAGATGCCCCTCCTCCTTGTGTAACACCCAAAAAACCCCACAGTCAAATTATTAGTGTGTATTTTGAAGATGGGTAGTTTCATGGTATCAGTTCACAGCTGTGCAAGTTTAAATTAGTGCCAAAGGAAAGTCAAGTACTTGTAGAGTATGAGTGTTTTTACTGGATGTATATAAACATAGCGTCACCTTTTCACCATGAAGGGAATGACCGAGCTTTGTTCTTTATTGTTCCTTTTGCTCCAGGGTTTGACGCATCCCTCTCACCTGCATCGACCCAGCGAGCGAGGTGAGTGGCAGCGGCGACGGCAGCAGCAGCGCGAGGGCTGTAGCTGCAGCGGTGGGTCCGTCGGCGTCGATTCTGGTTACGGCCCAGCCTGGTCCTGCCGTCCTGCACGCGGGGTGATGGATCTCCCTGCAGCCGCGCTGGGAGGAAGGGGCCAGGCGTTTCCCAACACCAGAGAGAAGGGGTGTGCATGAATAAAAAGGGATGTGTGTGTCTGTGGGGTGATGACATCATTTGGGGCGCCCCAGCGTCACCGAGGGGGTGATGATGTGGCAGCGGAGCAGGTGAGTGGGGGGTTGTGGGTCATGCAGGGTTCCCCCGCCCCCGCCAAAAGAGGCAGGTCACAGCCCCACAATGTCTGAAAATTCATGGGGGTGGATTAAAAAATGTTAAAACCTCTAAATATGGGCGTGAGGCATTGAAATAAAGTCTCTCATTTTGATATATTTTGATAAATAACATTAATGTTATGTATATAGAAGGAGATAAAAATAAACCCCTGCATCTCTAAGCATTCAGTGGTTCTATGTTATATAAAGGGTTTTAGAATATAAAAAGATTTTAAAAAGATTTATGTATAAGAAGGTATTAAAGTGTCAAAATACATGTCTAAATCCCTGTTCTATATAATAAGCATTAACACAGTAGTCTAAATACGTCTGAGTCTGAACAGGTATTCTATATAAGTGTAAATAGATAATATATATTGCCTAAATTGATCTGTCTACATGCGAATAGATACATTGATGTAAATGTCTACGCTCTATAAGGTTTTTCAAAGGCAAAGAAAGCCTATTTATAGAAAAGATTTAAAAACTCTCCCCTTTATCTCTCTTGAAGACGTAAAAGCGCTTTCCAAAACTGCCCCTTCCCCCTTTTCCCCTCCCAGTTTGTGGCTGATTCCCCTGAACGGGGACTTTCCCCCACGGGACCGCGCACACTGAGCAGGAGCTGCCCCCATGGCACAAAAATACCCCAAAGTCCCTGATCCTGGGTCTGTGCCGGGGGGGGCAAACCAACAACGTGGAAGAAAAAAAAACCCGCCAATTTGGGGCTCCCAAAAACCAGATCCACCTGGATTTGTGCAGCTGGAAAGGAGAAAAAAAAAAAAAAACAACCCCAAAACATTTTCATGAAGAAAATAAAAAAAACACCGATTTTTTTATGTTGTAGATAAGGCGCCAGCCTCCCTCCCGGGTCCCCGGCGCACTCGCTGGTGTCACCGCCCAGCCCTGGTGCCCCGCGCGGAGCGATGCAGCGTCCCTGGGGCTCGTTCCGGGGCAAAAACCCCGTTCCGCAGGTTTTTTGGTGCAGGGAGGCTGGCTGTCGCTGCCTCGGCTGCGAGTGCGGACAGGGCAGAGGGATGGGAGCCCCGCACCCCGGTAAGTGGTTCCGGTCCCCGGCTGGAGTAAAGCGGGCTGAGATCGGTCACTGCTCATCACCTTAATGAGCGCGGGATAATTAAGGGCGTGCTGCCACCCGGCGGCCGGAGGACGGTCCTGCAGGTGGGAGCCGCGCATGCGCCATGGCCCCGCCTCCCGCCTGCCTTTGGCCCCGCCTCCCGCCCGCCCTCGGCCCCGCCTTCTGCCCCTCCTCGCCCCGCCTCCCGCCCGCCCTCGGCCCCGCCTCCCGCCAGCCCTCGGCCCCGCCTCCCGCCCGCCCCCGGCCCGCCTCCCGCCCGCCCCCGGCCCCGCCTCCCGCCCCTCCTCGCCCCGCCTCCCGCCCGCCCCCGTCCCCGCCTCCCGCCCTCCCTCGGCGCCGCCTCCGGCCCGCCCTCGGCCCCGCCTCCGGCCCGCCCTCGCCCCGCCTCCCGCCCGCCCTCGGCCACGCCTCCCGCCCGCCCTCGGCCACGCCTCCCGCCCCTCCTCGCCCCGCCTCCCGCCCGACCTCGCCCCGCCTCCCGCCCGCCCTCGGCCCCGCCTCCCGCCCGTCCTCGCCCCGCCTCCCACCCGCCCTCGGCCCCGCCTACCGCCCTCGGCCCCGCCTCCCGCCCCTCCTCGCCCCGCCTCCCGCCCGCCCTCGGCCCCGCCTCCCGCCCCTCCTCGCCCCGCCTCCCACCCGCCCTCGGCCCCGCCCCGCCGCGCTGTCGCTTGTGCTGCCCTCCTGTGGCCAAAGCGCGGTACTGCAGCGCCGGCCCCCATCCCCGGCGGCGGGGCCGGGCCGGTGCCACCGGGGAGGCGAGCGAGCCCCTTCGGCCTGGGCGGGAGTGTCTCTTGCCCGCTGGCCGCCCGGGGCCGGCGGGGCGGGAAGCTCCAAAGCGACCGCTGCGGCAGGCTGCCGGGGCGCCGGCGGCGAGATGGGTCCGGGCAGCCCCGGGGAGTTAGCCGAGGGCGGACGGAAGGCAAGCGGGGAAGAAGGCGGACACCCCGCGGGCGCAGAGGCCGGGCGCCTCCCCAGCTCGCCACAGCTCCCCCGGAGTCTCCCCGGTCACGCCCCCGGCCGTGCCGCCCGCCACCGCCGTGTGCCCCCAGCAGGCGCTGGCCCACACGCCGCCGCAGCGGCCGCCGCCCCCGAGCTGCGGGAGCCCCGTCCGCCCTCGAAGCTGGGGACCTCAGGAAGCGCTGCGCGGGGGGGCCGGGCAGCGCGCCAGGCTTATTTCGTGCTTTCGCAAACAAATCTCCACAGTTTTTAAGAAGAAAAAGCCGTGTTTTGTTGAATTCCTCCCCTCCCGCCGCAGTGCCCCGTCGCCATGGCAACGGCCCCGGCCCCCGCCGGAGCGTCCTCACCATGGCAACCGCTCTGGAGCGCATGCGCAGGAGAATGGGCCAATCACAGCGCGGGCGCCGCTCTCCCATTGGTCGGGTCGCGTCTCCGCGCTCCGATTGGTCGGATCGCCTCACCGAGGCGGGGCCCGGTGAGGATTGACGGCGGCGAAAGGCCACTGGAGCTGAGCTGCCTGGGAGCGGAGCGGGCGATGGGCAATGGGTGAGCGGCGTGGGCGGGCCGTCGGCGGCGGGTCGCTCCGCGCCGGAAGCGGAGGGGGCCGGGGGAAAACGGCGTCCAGGTGGCAGCGGGCGCGGGGCGGCCCGGGGGGAAAGCGGGGCCCGTCGTCGGCCGGGCCGGGTCCTCGGAACCGCCGCGAGCAGGCGGTGAAGCATCTGGAGCGCGTGAAGGTGAGCGGGGGGCGGCAGGAAACGTGGTGGGGAGCCGGCGGCGTCCCGAGGCGAGGCAGGGGGACCCGAGGCGGGCACGGGGGGCCTGAGGGGTCCCTGAGGGGACCGGGGCGCCGGCAGGGGTCTCAGTGGGGCGTTGTAGTGTCGGAGGGGGCTGGCTGGGCCCGGCTTGCCGCGAGGTCCCTTCGGCCTGGAGGGGTTGGGGTGCGCTGCTGACGATGCTGCAGAAATTAAACCCGGAACGACGCTAATTGAGCGGCGGGCGGGCCGAGCTGGTGCCGCCCCGCAGAAACGCGGGGCCGGGCCCTCCGCAGTTCCCCAGCGCTCCCCAAAAGTGCCCGCGGAGGGCCCTAGGGATGCGGGGCCGCGGGGCGGCTGCCCTCCCGCCGCCCCTCGGCGTCGCCCGGGGGAGCCGCCGAGGGGGCGAGGAAGCAGAGAGGGGGAGCCGGTTTGGGGTCTGACACGGAGAGCGGGTCTTCTGCTCCCGGGGCTGGCAAACAGGCTCCTGTGGCCGGTTTCGGGGCTGAGAAACAGAGGGAGTTGTGTGGCGTTGGGCTCAGGAACGGGGGCCAGGATAAAATCCACAGCAGCTGCCTCTCTCTGCGTGGCAGGTCCGTCCCGGTCCCGCTCCCAAGGGCAGAGGTGGGGTGGGGGTCCCCCGGCTCGTCCCCGTTGGCTGGGTGTGAGAAACAGGCTCATTTCTCGCCTTCTCTTTTCCCAGGGTCACCTCCTGCGTCTCGGGAAGAGAATCCTGCACGGCTGATTCCGCTTGCGGCTCAGGTAATGGCATGTGTGGGGGAGGGGGAGCGGGAAGACCCATTGGGGAGTTTGGGGCCGCTACAGACAGTGCAGGACAAACGTGCAGAAAAGGCAGCTTTGCTGCCAGTGCAGGAAAGCCGATGAGGAGTTGCGGTTCACAGAGAGTGCCTCCTTCCTGACCTGGTGCCTTGGTAGTTAGGAGTGTTTTCCTTTGGGGTAAAAGAGCTGTCTTTCACCTCGGGTAAATTAAGCGTTGCCTGTTACCTTCTTTAGGGTCAGGTGTTTCTCTTCTGTTTGTTCGTACTGATTTTCTGGGCAAAGCGGAAACAGCCTTTTCTTTTTCGATGCATAACTAAATTTGTATTAGTTTGTGGTGTCAGTACAGTTAATTTTTGAGCACCTAGGTGCCGGTAGAAATGTAAGGAGTGAAACGTGATGGAAATGGATGTGTCCCTTGATTTTTATTCCATTTTTCTTTTTATTAGAGTGGCCATGGCATGTTTTTCTGTGGCTCAATGCACGGTCTGTTCTGTGGGGCCTTCAGTCTAGGACTTCTACGTACAAAAAGTTTGTCCCTCTGGAAAAGGACTCGTCCCTCATAGGACTGAGGTGTAGACTTGGGGGGTCTCTTAAGGGCGTGATCAGAATTAAAGCCAAATTTCACGGAGTGTTGCTGCTGTTGGTCTTCGCTTTTGTTAATGTCCCCACAGCTTCCTCGTGGGTGGGAGCTCTGAAATGTAATCTATTTTCTATCTCCGACACGTTTTTTTCCCCAAGGGGAGGCTGCGTTTAAAAGTTAATGAGTTTCCTCTCAGATGTGCCCGTCAATAAAATTGAGTTACAATAAGGAAACCCCGCAAAATGACACAACTCCTAGAGATCTGGACCGTTTCTGGACACGTATTCCTCGCGTGCAAACGTCCCCGGGATAGAGATGGTCTGCACGTCATGCTCTGACAAGACAGTATGCTGAGAGAGGGAAAGAGACAAGGTCCTGGGGTTTTTGTTTGTGTGTTTTGTGGGGGTTCTTTTGGGTGTGTCTTTTGCGCTTTCAAAAACAGAGTGCAATGTTGACTGCCGGTGGCAGCCTGCAGAGCTCTCTTGCTGCCTGAGCTCTCCTTGTCTTTTTCCCTCCTCTTTCAGGGCTGTAACTTTCAGTTGGATAGTTTTAGAAGAGCAATTAAGCGACTTGCCTGTGTGAAAGTGCTGGTAATTCCGGGAAGGTAAATGCTTGAACCCGTAGTGAAAATCTTGGCTACGAGTAGAATATCTGAAGGAAGAGCAGCCATGGCAGGAAGAGAATAGCAAGCTGCGCATCCCCTGAGATGGGTGAGGCTGAGCTTGGGCGTGCAGCCTGCGCCGGCGGGGACGCTCGGGGGCTCCTCGTCAAAGCAGCCGGGCGTGCGCGGGCACCCAGGGTTGCGCTCTGGTCTGAGAGCGTGCCGTACTTTTGCTGTTGGGAGAGGGAATAGAGCGTGTGCCTGGTAAAGCCAAGGGCAGTCAAAAGCTGGGAGGGAGCCTGCGCGGGTTTGGTGGCGCAAGGGCAGTTTGAAAAGATCTTGGCCATTTGGAGAAACGGCCTGGAAAAAACAGCTGCTCTGTTGCAAGGAGGCAGTTTAGAAGGACAGGAGAGTTGCTGTACCCTTTAAGAAAAATACTCAACTCGGGACGCATAGGGTGAGGCAAACCTTGGCTCTGCGTAGGCTCGAGAAAATGTCCGTAGGCGTCTGTGCCTGTCACCTGCGCGTACCTGGGAAAGCGGCTCTGGGGAAACTAAAGCTGCCAGCGAGTCAAAAATTGGCAAGGTCTAGTGGCCCGTATCAAGAACTGTGCCAGAGACGGTGCCAAACAGTTCTTCTTCCGCTCGGCTGTAGTCTTCGCAAACCTCCGCGAAAGAGGGAAGCCTTAGATTCCTAGCCAGCTTTGCGCCCGCTAAAGGGTTTTTCTTCCCCCTCTCTCGGCAGAGTGTCAACTGGCAGCGTTTCTCTGCGGTCGCCCTTTTGCTGTGCGGTGACAGTGCAGGACCGATGGAAAGGATCCGGAGTGCTCAGCGAGTACGAGGTACGTCTGCGATGGGCGTCTGCTTTTTTCCTAAGGTCCTTGCAGTGTGGACGTGGAAGTTAACACGAAGGCTTTGTCAGCTCTCCTTCTACGGTTTTTTGTGTGAAATGCTTCAACAGAACAGTAAAAATAATATAAGGTCTGTTCTGGAGCATGTTACACAGCCAAAAGCATTCTCCCATCTGCCGGTGCTTTTCGGAAGCCTGATGGATTGCAGCCCCGGGGGTTTCGTTTCCCCCCTGACCCTCAAAAGGCAAACCTTTTGGGGAGATCTCTGGTCTCGCTGATCTTTCTGCGTTAAATGAAATGTTAGCAAAAAAGCTAAAATCATATAATTTACAAACTGACTGGCGTTGTATAAACTGCCACTGCCAAATAGCTGTGGCATATATTTTACGAGGTGTACTGAAGCAGTTAGGTATTTGTGCTCCATGATTAAAAAGAGAGGCGACTGAATCTAATGGGTTTTTGTCCCCTGATATTTTGACGTCACGCTCTGAAGATCTGTATTTCTGTGTGGCTTTCGGTGGTGCGTTTCCCCGGGTGCCCAGGGAGTTACCTGAGAGCCGGACGGAAGGGAAAAACTATTCCCCGCGCGGAAAAAATTATTTTTGAGGCTGAAGTCTCCAGGAAAGCGTGGAGCCCCAAAGTCTTTGGGGCGATGAAAGCGCTGCCAAGGGACAGCGAGCACAAGCCACAGCTTTGCCTCCCGGCCCCTTTGTTGTGGGAGCAATTGCTGGACATCTGATGTTTTTGTCCCAGCCCTGGGCGAGTGAAATAAGGTGTTTTTGACGATGAGGTCGCCAGGAAAGCGCGGAGCCCCAGGGTACCTGGGGAAGTGGCTCTGGGGAAACTAAAGCTGCCAGCGAGTCAAAAATTGGCAAGGTCTAGTGGCCCGTATCAAGAACTGTGCCAGAGACGGTGCCAAACAGTTCTTCTTCCGCTCGGCTGTAGTCTTCGCAAACCTCCGCGAAAGAAGGAAGCCTTAGATTCCTAGCCAGCTTTGCGCCCGCTAAAGGGTTTTTTTTCCCCCTCTCTCGGCAGAGTGTCAACTGGCAGCGTTTCTCTGCGGTCGCCCTTTTGCTGTGCGGTGACAGTGCAGGACCGATGGAAAGGATCCGGAGTGCTCAGCGAGTACGAGGTACGTCTGCGATGGGCGTCTGCTTTTTTCCTAAGGTCCTTGCAGTGTGGACGTGGAAGTCAACACGAAGGCTTTGTCAGCTCTCCTTCTACGGTTTTTTGTGTGAAATGCTTCAACAGAACAGTAAAAATAATATAAGGTCTGTTCTGGAGCATGTTACACAGCCAAAAGCATTCTCCCATCTGCCGGTGCTTTTCGGAAGCCTGATGGATTGCAGCCCCGGGGATTTCATTTCCTCCCCTCCCCACCCCCCCGGAGCCTCAAAAGGAAAAGCGTTTGGGGGGGGATCTTTTATCTCATTGATTTTTCTATTAAAAAAAAAAAAAGCTAAAATTGTATGATTTACAAACTGCCTTGCATTGTTTAAACTGCCACTGCCAAATAGCCGCAGCGTACAATTTATGAGACGTATTTAAGCAGTTAGGTGTCTGTTCTAAAGGTTTAACAAGAGAGGCGACTGAATGTTACCAGGTTTTTCCTGGTATTAGGACAGAGCGCTCTGAGGTGCTTCATTTCTGTCTGGCTTTCAGTGGCGCGTTTCCCCGGCAGCCCAGTAGCATCTCTCTTGGGCAGTGCCGCTGGCCAGATGCCCCTCCTCCTTGTGTAACACCCAAAAAACCCCACAGTCAAATTATTAGTGTGTATTTTGAAGATGGGTAGTTTCATGGTATCAGTTCACAGCTGTGCAAGTTTAAATTAGTGCCAAAGGAAAGTCAAGTACTTGTAGAGTATGAGTGTTTTTACTGGATGTATATAAACATAGCGTCACCTTTTCACCATGAAGGGAATGACCGAGCTTTGTTCTTTATTGTTCCTTTTGCTCCAGGGTTTGACCCATCCCTCTCACCTGCATCGACCCAGCGAGCGAGGTGAGCGGCAGCGAGGGCTGTAGCTGCAGCAGTGGGTCTGTCAGTGTCGATTCTGGTTACAGCACAGCCTGGTCCTGCTGCCTTGAGCGCAGGGTGATGGATCTCCCTGAGGCCGTGCTGGGAGGAAGGGGCCAGGCATTTCCCAACGCCAGCCTGAGGGTTCACTGTTACCCTAAGAACGTGTTCAAAATGGCATCGGTTAGCCTTAATACTGACTTCAGATGGCTCTGGCTTTTGAAGGCTGTGCTTTGTTTTGAGCTGAGCTGTTTCCCCAGAATCTTCCTGTAGCTCAGCTATTGTCCCATCCCACAGTCTGATGGAATTCCTCTACTCTCTTCTGTACTATTTTTGATTATGCTGAACTACAATTGGGGTTTTTTGTTGTTCAGCTGCTTTATTGTACGTGTCACGTGCTGCTTGAGAGATGTCCCAGCCCACGTTTGGTGCTAGTAGTGGAGCCCCCTGAGGGTTAGGGGCCAGCCCTGGGTCTGATCGTTTTGTGTCCTCTTTTTGGGGTGAATAAAAAGGGGTGTGTACGTGCGTGTTTGAGGAGGAGCTGATATCATTTGGGGCACCCCAGTGTCACGGGTGGGGCAATAATGTGGCAGAGGACCAGGTGAGTGGGGGATGTGGGGTCATGCGGGGTTCCCTGAGAAGAGGCGGGTCACAGCCCCAAAATGTCTGAAAACTCATTGGGGTGGATTAAAAAATGTTAAAACATCTAAATATGGGTGTGAGGCATTGAAATAGAGAACAATCTCTCATTTAGGTATAGATTAAAAATAATTTATGTATATAAGATAAATTAAAAATAAAAACCCTATATATCTCTAACTGTTCTATGATTCTGTAGTTCTATATTATATAAAAGATTTTAAAATATAAAAAGATTTTAAAAATATTTTCAAGTTGTGTCAAAATAGATGTCTAAGTAGATAGTCTAAATAGATATTCTATATAATAAGTGTTAATGTGTAAATCTAAGTGAATGTAACTTTAAACAGCTATTCTCTATAAGTGTAAATAGATAATATTCCCTAAATATATATACACATGTGTAAATATACATGAGTGTAAATGTCTATGCTATATTTGGATTTGTGCAGCTGGAAAGCAAAAAAAAAATAAAGTGGTATTTCAATCAGAAAGGGAAAAATCACTGATTTTTATTCTGTGCATAAGCCACCACCCCTGCTTCCGTTCCTGGTCCCTGGTGGACTGGCAGCTGTCACCCCCCTGCTTCTGGTGCTGCGTGCAGAGTTATGCAGTGTCCATGGAGCTCATCCTGGGGAAAACTGACTGTATTCCGCAGGTTTTTTGGTGCAGGGAGGCTGTCTGTCGCTGCCTCGGCTGCGAGTGCGGACAGGGCAGAGGGATGGGAGCCCCGCACCCCGGTAAGTGGTTCCGGTCCCCGGCTGGAGTAAAGCGGGCTGAGATCGGTCACTGCTCATCACCTTAATGAGCGCGGGATAATTAAGGGCGTGCTGCCACCCGGCGGCCGGAGGACGGTCCTGCAGGTGGGAGCCGCGCATGCGCCTTGCCCCCCCCGCCGGCGCTTTCATGCGCGCGGCGCTGCTGCCGGGCAACGCACCGTCCGCTCTGCAGTTCGGGCGCACGCG
The DNA here is from genome assembly GCF_028500815.1 of Rissa tridactyla. Taxonomy (NCBI): domain Eukaryota; kingdom Metazoa; phylum Chordata; class Aves; order Charadriiformes; family Laridae; genus Rissa; species Rissa tridactyla. The sequence continues at coordinate 91,717 of NC_071481.1, read as the reverse complement.
CGCCCTCGCGGCAACGGGCCGGCGTCGACAGCCGCGGCCAGAGGGCGAAGCGGCACCGCCGGGGCTGCGGTGGGCTCCCCGCCAGCCGGAGCCGCCTGCCCGCAGCCACGGCCGCCCCGCCCAACTCCGAGAGCTGCCATTAGCGCTCTGATACCAGCTCTTCACCGCGCTCCGGGCTGCCCGGAATTGCCCGTTAGTTTTCCGGAAATCCGTCTCCATGGTACTGCGGTCCTACAGGACGCCGAAGTGCCTGTCATTCCTCCGAACTCGATGTCTATCGTACCGCGGTCCTCTAGCACGCCGAAAATGACAGTTAATCTTCTAGAAACCATATGCTGCTAGCACTCTTCCAAAACTACGGAAAATGGTTAACAATTAACGAAAAAATTATCTGAAAATTACAAAAATAATGCCACCGCTGTGAAAATATCTTCACAACAACAACCCGACGTAACTTCAACACAACAGGTACGAAAACCAGCAGATATGAGCCGGCACTCCTAAACGGAAGAAAACACAACCGGTGTGGCGCTTTGCCTGCTGGGAAGGCCGGTGAGGAAAGGAACCACCCTCCCCCTGGTCACCTCTGTGTGTTCTGGGGGGGTTGTCCCCGCCCCTCTCCCAGGGGACGGGAGGAAGGGCGGAGGAGGGCCCGAGGGCGGGGCCCGGGGTACGTGAGCCCCAGGCTCCGCTCGGGAGCTCGTTCCGCTGCTGGGTCTCTCTGGCGTCGGGGCTGTGCTGAGCCTTCCCTCGGCTGCAGCTTCGGAGCCGGGTCAGCTATTTCAGCGGGTGTGTTTTGGCATTTAGAGAAGCCAAAGTAAGGCGTTTAAGTTAAGACCTTCAGGACCAGTTGAGGTTCAGCAGCTGGTATTTGAGTCAGTAATTTTGTAATGAGTGTTCAGGTGTGGCAAGGTGGTTTAATAGTATGCTCTTTTTTTGCTCTAGGATCACTGCATTTTCTTGGAAATCCTGACTTTATTGTAGATGGAGCTGTGTTGCTTTTTTTTTTTTCCTTCGGTTTTTGTGTGTACTGTGTAAGTTGCTGATAAGACTTAACTTGTTAGGGTTGATGGTGAGATTATCTAACGTGGGTTAGTATCTTGTATGTATCTGTATGTGGAGCCGGGTAGTATCAAGAAGGAGCTTGGGACAGATGATTTTGTGAAAGTGCAATCGTAATTTTGTGTTTGTTGGTATCTCAGGTGCCATAAATGATTGTCACTGCAGTCTCTGATGTTGGGATTGGCATGGCACAAGTGAGCAGAATGTCACAGCGTTTGGGAGGATGAGGGTGTTGTGGAAGAGGTTGGCGTCTCCTCTCGAGATGCTTATTGCTGGTGCTGTGGTTTCTTCTTTTTTTGCAGGTGAAGAGGAATCTGGTAACTGCAGGAACATATCAGTTAGCTGTTTTTTGTGGTTTTTGTCAAGGATGGATGTGGACCCCTGGCTCTCTGAAAGCTGAGTTGAGGCACCTGCAATGGAGATGAACCAAGGCTGACAGCTGTAGAAAGGGGTTTTAAGTTACTGCAGGGGAGAAGGCTGTCCTGAAGTAGTCCTCTTTGGGCAGGTAAAGGAAGCAGTTTAGTCATCAGCATTATGCTGGCATGTGCCGGGCAGGGCAGTTCCAGCCGTTGTCTGTTTTTCTGTAGTTTGTCTATGTCTGTCTTCTGTGTTATAGACCTTTCTCGGGTCTCAATGTCCTCTTTACACTCAAGGAGCATGGCACGGCACCTCAGGCAGCATCCCTACAGTCTCAAATACCGGTACTCATTGTCTTAGCACCAACAAGGCGCCGCTTTTCTTGCGTTACAAAATTCAAGTGTGGATCGATCTTGCGTCTTGAAAGTTTCTTGACAGCCCTTTTTCATGGATTGGAACTTCTTCACTGCGTCCTGAAGTTGTTAGGTCTTGAAGCCAGGCTTCCTGCACATACGTCTTCTCAGTTTTAGAGTCACTTCTTGTCCCAGGCCATGGAGTTCTGCTTACTTTCTGGGGTTTCCCTAGAGCCTCCTCATGTCACCGTCATGGACCCGCAGGTCTTCTTGCCCAGTGGTGGCTTCCGTCCAGGTGTCATCCTTCTCGCTGAGAGTTTTCTCTCATCTGTGAGGTGCGTTGTCTGTAGTGTTCTCTGTAGCATTGGTCTGTGCTTATGTGTGTTTGGTTTGGAGCTGCTCTGCCTGGTCGTGTAGAGTCAGGGGCAGGTGGAATAGCGGTAAGAGTCCATGGTTAATTTGTTGATCTACCTAGACTGTTGAGGCGAAAGTGGTACAGTCATCTCAGATCAAGTAGCCATCAGCAGGTTGTGTGGACAGCCATTTCCATTAATATTTTATGGGGCAGAACAGAAGTATGTGGGAGGGGCTCTTCAGTGGCGGTTGAAGGATGCTGCATCTGAAAGATGTTAAGGCCACTTCGCGTGGGGCGTAACGTTTGTGGGCTTTTGTGGCAGGCTGTAGTTGGACTGTAGATGGTATTTCTAAATAGGGACAAGACCTTTGGTGTTATGAAGCTATCCTTCTGCATTCCTGTGACTTCTTTGATATCTTTTCAGGTGCAGAGGGAGAAGGTGTGCAAGGTGATGTACAACAACTGAGCAGAGCACCCTAAGAAGGTAGGTTGGTGTGTGGTATTGGGGGGGAAGATGTGACTGGTGGCGCTATCGCTAATTATGGTATTTTATTTTTTCAAATTGAAGCTTCAAAGCAACAATCGATGGAGGATATGGGTACTGAGGCTGACTCACTCAGGGTGAGCGGTGATTGGTGGGCTGAAGTAGCAGTTATATTTCAGGTGTCTAACAGCAAAGTGTTATGTGGCAGCTCAGTGAAGCATTTATCTTTGTTTTTACAGGTGTTATGCGGGCTGCCTTTGGAACCGGATGAGTGTTTGAGGTGAGATGGGTAGTAGAGAGGAGGAGCGTGGGGCTGGTGATTTCTTGCATATGCAATGGTAATTTTGTGTGTCATGGTTTCTTAGGCACCACAAACAGTGACTGACTCAGCATCTGACTCTGCAATCCATGCAGAGCAGGCAAGCAGACCATTGTGGTGTATCTGACGTGGGGGATGTTGCGGGGAAGGTCTGTTGACTGATGTGATGATGACTAATGGTACTGCTGTGTGTGTGGTGGGGAGTTTTTGCAGATGATGAAGAGGAACCTGGTGACTGCAGGATTAATCCAGTTGGCTGATTGTGGGGTCTTTTCTTGTCAAGGATGGGTTCGGACCCAGTCCTCTGAAAGCTAAGCTGTGGGGCTGTTGCTGGAGACGGTTCAGGGGAGACAGGGGAGAAGGTTGGCAATTGCAGGGAGGGGTCTTAAAGTTAGTGTAGAGTGAAGGGCTGTTCAGAGGCAGTCATCTCTGGGCAGGTAGATGGAGCAGGTTACTCCTCACCTGAAGCTAGCGTGTGCTGGGCAGGGTCGTTCCAGCCTGTGTCTGTTGTTGTGTAGTTTTGTGGTCTGTTTTCTGTGTCTTAGACTTTTCTTAGGTCTGGATGTCCTCGTTACCCTTTGGAATAAGGGAGAACAGGATGTACTTTGGGCATCACTCCTAGGGTCTCGAACGTCTGTATTCATCAGATAGTGCCCGATGGGGGGTGTTTTTCTTGCATAACGATCTCAGAGCACGAATCAGACTTGCATGTTGGAAGTTTCTGGTCAGCCCTCTTCTGCAGCATCATTCCCGGCTATGTGAGCAGCTCTGGTCTCTAGCCATTGCTTGGACGAACCAGGATTTCTTCCCTGGGTCATCAAGTTCCCAGGTCTTGAAGCCAGCCTTCTTGTGCATACATCATCTCAGTTTTGACAGTAATATCTTGTAATGGGCCCTTACATTTGACTCTTTTATGGCATTGCCATAGAGCCTCCTGACATCAGCGCTGTGGCCCTGTAGGTCTTCTTTCCCAAGGACATCTCTGGTCTGGAAGTCATTCCTACGGAGAGTTTTTTCTCATCTTTGACTTGCATTGTCTGTAGTGCTGTGTGGTGTTGGGCTGTGTGTGTGTGGGTGTCGTGGAGCCACCCTGCCTGGGGGTGTAGAGTCAGGGGTAGGTGGAACTACAATAACAGCCTGTGGTTAATATGTTAATCTGCCTAGACTGTTGAGGCAAAAGCTGTTCAGTCATCTCAGATCAAGTAGCCTTCGACAGGGATAGTCCTCTCCATAGTGTTTAATGGAGATGACTGGAGCATTCTGGGAGGGGCTGTTCAGCAGTAGCAAAGCAGATTGAAGGTGTTAAAGCTTGTATGTACGGAGCTATAGTTGGAGTCTAGACAGTATTCATAAATGGAAACAAGACTTCTGGGTTTGTTCAGCTACCGATCAACATCCGTGTGACTTGTTTACAAACTTCTTTTTTTCAGATGCAGAGGGACAAGATGCGCACCGAAGGGCGACGGAGGAGGCGAGAGGGGCATGGTAAGAAGGTGGTGTCAGAGGGGTGATGTGATTGGTGGCTATGTGACTACATTATGGTTTGATGATGGTTTGGGTTTTTTTTATTACTATTTTATTTTTGAAGGTGTGAAATGATGAGTGAAGCATGATAATTGGTACTGGAGGTGACTTGGGCAAGTTGAGCAATGACTAGTGGGCTGAAATAGCAATTCTTACTCAGGTGTTGTATTGTGGGTGAAGTTTTAAGTGTCCTTTGGGTCTGTTTTACAGGTGGTTCATAAGCGTCAAAGTGGCAGCACAAAATCCTGGAGGGCAGGTGGACGAGAGGCCAGGGTAAAGGAGTAGGAGAGGGGAATAGCTTTGGGCAGGTGAGGTTTTGGGCAGTATCTCAGCATCTGCCTTTTAGTTGTCTTTTTTTTATTTTTGATTCTTTCAGGTGCAGGACACAGGCTCAGAGGGGCTAAGCTGCATGCCAATGAGCAGGCTGAGAAGGTGAGGTGGTTGTGGGCCGGCCGTATTGGTGTCTAATAGTCGAGTATTATATGGCAACTTGGTTAAGTATTTACCTTCTGGTTTTGCAGGTGTTCTGTGAGCCATCTTTGGAAATGGATGAGCATTGGAGGTGAGCCAGAGCAATAGCAAGAAGGAGCGTGGGGCTAGTGACTTCTCACGTGCGCAATAGTAATTTTGTTTCTTGGTCTCTCAAGCGATGATGGCCATAGTGTCTGACTCTGGAATGAGCAGGTGAGCTGGATACCATTGCGCTTCTGAGGAACGGGTAATTGTGGAAGAGGTAGGCACTGACCTCTCTGATAATTCTTGCCGGCACTATTTGATTTTCTTTAATCGCAGATGATGAAGAGGAACCTGGTGACTACAGGAATGTCCCAGATAGTTGATGTGCTGGTTTTTTTTTTTTTTTTTTTTTGTCCACAGGGGATTTAAGACCTCCAGCCCTCTGAAAGCTAAGTTGAATGGCCAGGGCTGGGGAGGGACTGGGAGGGGAGAAGTTTGGGATTTGCAGGGTGGGGGTTTAAAGTTAGAGAAGGGCAGAGGACTGTCCTGCAGCAGTCCCCTGTGGGCAGGTAACGGGAGCGGGTTAGTCTTCAGCACAATGCTAGCATGAGCCGGGCAGGGCGGTTCCAGCTTGTGTCCGTTGTGTTGTCTGTGTGGACTGTCTTCTGTGTGTTAGACCTTCCTTGGGTCTCGATGTCCTCTTTACACTTGAGGAGCACGGTCTGTACTTCAGGCACCATCCCAAGAGTCTTTAATGCCTGTACTCATCGGCATTGCCCCAGTCAGGCCCCGCTTTTCTTGCATTGTAAGCTTAAACAGTGGATCGGTCTTGCATCTCGGAAGTTTCCGGATAGTCCTCATTTGCAGCATTGTTACTGGCTGCATGAGCATCTCTGTTCTCTAGCCATCCATTTTCAGTGACTGGGACTTATTCCCTGCATCCTTAAGTTCTTAGGTCTTGAAGCCAGGCTTCCTGCGCATACATCTTTGCAGTTTTGGAGTCGCTTCTTGTCCCAGGCCATTACATTGTACTCATTTCCTGGGGTTTCCCTAGAGCCTTCTCGTGTCACCATCGTGGTCTCGCAGGTCGTCTTGCCCGACAGTCACTTATGTTGGTGTCATCCTTTTTGCTGAGAGTTTTCTGTCATCTGTGAGGTGCATTGTTTGTTGTGTTCTGTGTAGCGTTGGTCTGTGCTTGTGTGTGTTTGGCTTGGAGCTGCTCTGCCTGGTCACGTAGAGTCAGGGGTAGGTGGAACATCAGTAGGAGTCTATGGTTAGTTTGTTGATCTACCGAGACTGTTGAGGCAAAGGTGGTACAGTCAACTCCCATTGAGTAGCCAGCAGCAGGTGGTGTGGGCTTTAATTAATTGGCCATTAATTTTAATTAATGGGGTTTTTTGGGATGAGCAGAGCTATGTGGGAGGGGCTGTTCAGCAGTAGTGAAGCAGACTGCATCTCAGTGATGTTAAGGCTGCTTTGTATGGGGTGTAATGTTTGTATATTTTGCTTTGGTGTGTGTGTGTGTTTTTTTTTTTTTTTTAATATTAGGCTGTAATTGTACTTCAGATGGTATTTCTAAGGCAAAACAAGACCTTTTTGAGGGGGTGTGTGTGTCACACAGGGTTCCCACCAAAGAGGCAGTTCACAGCCCAAAAATGCCTGAAAATTCATGCGGGGAATGTGTGTTTAAAAAAAAAACAAAACCTGTATATATGGGCATGAGGCATTGAAATAAAGAACAATTTCTCATTTTTATACATTTTGAAAAATATGAGTGTATATATATAAAAAGGAGTTCAAAATAAAACCCTGTATCTACTATATTGTATAAACAATGTTATAATATTAAAAGATCTGTCCCATAGACAATTTTTGCCTTCATGGTTCTCTCTCAGTCTGGTTCCCTGTTGCTTCCTCCTCTCTGGTCTGTAGCCCATAGCTGTTTTCTTTCCCCTGTGGCTCCCTTTCCCTGTTTTTCACCCCCCCCACTCTCAGCCCTGTAGCTGATGGCTGTTGTATTGGGTTTAAGTGACAAGGTTTTGTTGGCTGAGTTGCGGGGGCAGGGGCTGCAGGGGTGGGTTGTGTGAGAAGACACCAGAAGCTCCCCCCATGTTGGGCACAGCCAGCTCAGAGAGGGACCTGCCGCTGGTCAAACAACACTGTGGTCAGCAACGCTGGCCGGGAGCGGAGCAGAGAGTCCCTGCAACTCGTGGAGGCCCCACTGTTGGAGCAGAAAAAGAGTGCGAGGAGGAAGGAGCAGCAGAGACAATGTGAGGTGAACTGACCTCAACCCTGACTCCCTGTCACCCTGTGTCATCTGGGGGTAGGATGCAGAGAAGTCATGAGTGAAGATGATCCCAGAAAAAAAGAGAGGGGTGGTGGGAAGGTGTTTTTTAAATTTGTTCTTCTTCCTTGTTATTTGATTGACAATAAACTAAAAGAATTTCCCCAAGTTGAGTCTGTTGTTCTCATGACTATGAGCGATCTCTAGGTCCTTGTCTCAACCTACAAGCTTTTTCATTTTAACTTCTCCCCTTGTCTCATTGTGGAAGGGCAGCGATAGAGAGGCTGGTTGGGCACGCAGGGGCCAGCCAAGGTCAGTCCACCACAGATTACTTCTACTAGGCTCTGTGTCCTTGTTTTTTCATGCTTGACTATGTTTTACCCAATCACTTTTGAAACTTTTATTTCTCCCTTTCCATCCCTTTCTTTTAAATTCTTGCTTAGATTTCTTGAATCCAGTTATTTTTAAATTTTCTTGCTACTTTTCCCTTTCTCTGTCTCCCCAAATTAATTTTAATTTCTTGCCCCTGTTTCTTGTACCCTGTCACTGTTCATAATTGTCTTCCTCCATCTCTTTCGAAGCAGTTCTGCGTACTTGTCTTTTAAGTCTTGGGTATGATTCTTGTATCCTGTGCCTTTCAAAATTTTGTGTCTACATCTCCTCCTAGCCATCTCCCTGCCTATAATTCCCAATTCTTCCCTCTCTTTTCTGCACGCTGTCGCTTTGTTCATTTTTTTTTCTACATCTGCGTGTTATTTTTTGCTTAAGTTTCTTGTACCCTGTCGCTTTTCAAAATTTTCTTTCGATGTATACTTCTGCCTGGGTCCCTGTTCCTATTTTTTATTTCCTGGTGATGTTTCTTTTCCCCCGCTCCTGTGTGTTGTCTCTTCTTATCCTGCTGATCCCTTTTACATCTCTGTCCTGGTCCCTGTCTCTCTTATTTATTCCTCCATCTCTCTATCTCTTGTTTTTTGGACAGTATTCCCTTTCTTCTCATGGCTGTCCTGCTATTACCCCCTGTCTTGATTGCAGCATCAACTGCCAACTCGCTGCTGGGATTTCTTGGGCACGCAAAGGAATAAACACTTCCTGCCTCCTCTGTGCCCCTGGAGGCACTTGCTGCCCCCGGGGTGCAGAGCTCGTTGCTGGGGACAGGCTCAGGGGAGGGCGTGCTGTGGGGCTTTGGCAGTGGCCCCTCTTCCCGGTGGGCTCCAGCTGGGGCTGAGGCAGCCCAGGTGAGACCCATGAGGGGAGGATGGGCTGGGCCAGGCTCAGGTTCAGCCAGTGAGGCTGAGGTCGCAGCTGGCTCTGCTGTGCCGAGGGGCCTGCCTGGGCACAGCTGCCTGCTGGAGCTGGCTGAAGAGTGACACAAAGGGGGTTCCACAGGCATGTGCCTCCAGCAAGGCACAGACGGTCCCCACGGTGAGGAAGGATCCCTCCCAGCCATCCCCGACAGAGCGCACCACCAGCACAGAGCGCCAGGAGCTCGCTGCCTCTGTCGTCTGCACGTGTGAGCCACCATGCCTCTGGGAAGCATAGTGGGGGAGGAGTTTAATGGTATGCCTTTTTTTTTTTTTTTTTTAATTCCAGGGACACTGCATTTTGAGGAATTCACAACTTTACTGAAGAGGGAGCTGTTTTTTTCAACAGGTTTGCTGTATACTGTGTAAGTTGCTGATACCGTTTTTCTTTATACGGGTGATGGTGAGATTATTTAGCAGGGGGTAGGGAGAGCATCTCGAGTCCTCCCTTTCCCCCTTACTTTCCCACCATCCCACACTTCCTCATTGCGACCCCCCCCCGCTCGCTCTCACCTCTTTCCCCATTTCCCCTTTTCTTCTCCCCTGCCCCCCCTTTCCTCCCCCGTCCTCTGTCCGCCTTTTCGCTCTTTCCCCATTCTGCCCCTTGTTTCACGTCACCCCTTTTCTCTCTTTGCTCCTCCACGTCCCACCTTTCCACTTCCTTTACCTTTTATTCCCCATTCCAAGTCTCCCCTTTCCCCTTTTCCTCTTTCAGCCTTCTTTGTTCCCTCTCCTGCCCTGTTCCTCTCTGTCCCCTCTCCCCCTTCCCTATGTCTCACTCACTGCCTCCCCCTTTCCTATTCTCTGTCTCCCTTTCCCTTCTTTTCCCCATTCTACCCCCAAGTGCCCTGTCAGCCCTTTCCCCTGTCTTTGTTCCTCCTTCTCTCGTGTCCCCCCCTTTCTAATTCCTTTACCCTTTTTTTCCTCTGTTCTATGTCTCCCTTTCCCCGCCTTTTCTCTCGCAGCCTCCCCTGTCCCCCTTTCCCGTTTCTTTTCCCATCACCCCTCTCCCTTCATTTCCCCTTTCTTCCCCCCCAGTTCCCCCATTCCCCATTTTCCTTTTCTTCCCCCTGTTCCCTTTCCCTTTCTCCCCCGCCCCCAACCTGGTCCCCCATTTCCCTTTTCTTTCTCCCCCTGTCCCTCTTTCCACTTTCTTTCCCTTTGGCCTGTCCCCTGTCCCCCTTTTCTCCCTTGCCCTTTTCTTCCCCTCCCATGTCCCCGCTTTGCCCTTTGTTCCCCCCTTGTCCCACCTTTCCCCTTTCTCCCCCAGGTCCCCATTCCATCTTTTCTGCCTCTTTCCCACCCCACATTCTCTCTTGCCGCCTCCCTTGTCCCCGCTTTCCCCGTTGTCCCCCACATTCCCTATCCATCCTTTCTGTTTCTTTCCCCGCGTGTCCCATCCCCCCTTTCCCCTTTTCTCCCCCCATCGTACCCCTTTCCCCCATGCTTCCTGTCCCAGCTTTCTGTCTTTTTTTCCCTGTCCGCTTTCCCATTTCTTACCCCTGCCCCCTCTTTCTTTCTTGCCCCCCTTTCCCCCTGTCTTTCTCCTCTTTTGTCCCCCCTTTTGTCCTCCCTGACTTTTCCCTTCGGACTCCTCCCGTCTCTACCCTTTCCCCCTTATTCTCCCTGCTTTCCCCTCTCTCGCAACCGCCCCCTATCCACCTTTTTCTTTTTCCACCCTGTTCCCTCTCCCACCTTTCTTCCTTTCTTTCCTCCCCATTCCCAATTTTCCCCCTTTCTTCCCCTCTATCCCCTTTTCCCCCCAACCCCCCTTTCCACTTTCTTTCCCTCCCGTCCCCTTTTCCCATTCTATCCCCCCCCGTTCCCTGTCCTTCCTTCCCCCCTTCCTTCACCCCTTGTCCCCCCTTCTTTCTTTGGCCCCTTTCTTTTCCTCCTGTACCCCTTATTCCTTCCCCCTGTCTGCCCTCTCCCCTTTCTTCTTGGCCAGTCCTCTCTTCCTCCTGTCCCTCTTCCCCCATTCTTCCCCTGTTGAGCCCTGTTCCTCCTTTCCTCCTTTCCCCGTTCTTTCCCCCTCGTGCCCTCTTCCTCCTTTCCTTATTTCCCTGTTATTTACCCCTCGTCCCCTCTTCCTTTTTTTTTTATTTCTTTCCCCATTCTTTTCCCCACATCACCTCTTCTTCCTTTCTTTCTTTTCCCGTCCTTCCCCCCTCTACCCTCTTCCCCCTTTCCTCCCTTACCTATTCTTTCCACCCCGTCCCCTGTTCCTCCTTTCCTTCTGTCCGCTTTCTTTCCCCATGTCCCCTTCTTCCCCCCCTTCCCGTTTCCTGCTATTCCGTTCCTTCTTTCCCCATTCTTTGCCCCTTCTCCCTTGTTTTTTTTTCCCCTTCCGTCCCCATCCTTCCCAGCCGCTTCTCTGTCGCATCTTGATATCATTCACCATTCTTTTTTCCTCATTGTGCCTGTTCCTTCTTTCCTTCTTTCCCCATTCTTTTTCCTCTGTCCCCTTTCTGCTTTTCTTTCTTTCATTCCTCATTCTCTTCTCTCTGTCCCCTCTGCCTCCTTTCCCTTCTTTCACCATTCTTCCTCCTGTCGCCTGTTTTTCCTTTACTTCTCTCATCGTCCTTCCCCCTTGGGCCCTGTTTCTCCTTTCCTTCTTAACCCATTTTTCCCTCCAGTCTCCTCTTCCCCATTTCCTTCTTTCTGCTTTCTTCACCCTCTCTCATCTATTTCCCCTTTCCTCCTTTCCAAATTCTTCTCCCTGTCCCCCATTCTTCTTTTCCTGCTTTCCCCTTTCCTCTCCATGGCTCTCTCTTCCTCCTTTCCTTTCTTCCCCATTCTTCCCCTGCCCCGTCCAACATGTCCCCTTTCTTTCTTTCCGTCCCCTTTCTTCCCCCACCATCCCCTCTTCCTCCTTTCCTTCTTTCCCCATTCTTTTCTTTCTGACCCCTCTTCCTCCTTTTCCTTCTTTCACCATTCTTTTCTCCCCATCCCGTGTTCTGTCTTTCCCATTCTTTCTGCCCACCATCACATAGTCCCCTTTTTGGTCTCTACCCATTCTTACATGTCCCATCCCCTGTTGCCCCTTTTTGCCTTTTACTGTTCCTTTCCCCCCTGGCCCCTGTTCTTTCTTTCCCCTCCGTCCCGTGTTGCCCCTTTCCTTCTTCCACCATTCTTTGCCTCCCCTGTTCCCTCTTCCTCCTTTCCCCATTTTTCCACCCTGTCGCTTCTTCTTTCTTTTGCTCCCCATTCTTTCACCCGTCTGCTTTTCCTTCCTCCCCCTGTCCGCTGTGCCTTCTTTCCCCGTATCTCTCCCACTCTTCCTTGTTCCTCCTCTATTCTTTCACCCGTCCACTGCTCGCTCTTTACTTCTTTCCCCATTCTTTCCCCCTGCACCCTCTTCCTCCATTCCATCTTTCCCTTTTTCCCCATCGTCCCCTTTCTTCCACCCTGTCCCCATTCTTTCCCCCCTGTTCTTCCATTTCTTCTTTCCCTATTCTCTCCCCCGGCCCCACTTCTTTTCCCCCTTCATTGCTCATATTTCCCGCCCCGTTCCTCCTTTCCCCATTCTTTCCTCAGTCCCTTGTTCCTCCTTTCCTTCTTTCCCCGTTCTTTTCCTCTGTCCCCTCTTCTTCTTTTCTTTCTTTCCTTCTTTCCCCATTCCTCAAGCCTGTCCTCTCTTCTATTGTTTTCTTTCCCCATTCCCTGTGCCTTATTTAATTTTTTCCTCCCTCCCCAAACATCTCCCATTCCTCTTTTTTTTTCTTCAATTTTCCCCTGTTGCGTGTTCTTTCCCCCCATTCCCTGTTCTTCCTTTCCTTTATTCCCCATTTTTCCACCCTCTCGCCTCTTTCTCTCTCTCTCTTTCTCTCTCTCTCTTTCTCTCTCTCTCTTTCTCTCTCTCTCTTTCTCTCTCTCTCTCTCTCTCTTTCTCTCTCTCTCGCTTTCTCTTTATATCTTTCTCTTTCCCCATTCTTCTAGCCCTGTCCTTTTCTGCTTTTCTTTCCTCCCCTTGTGCCTTCTTTCCCCCTACTTCCCCCACTGTTCCCTGTTCCTCCTTTATTCTTCCCCATCCACTCTTCTTTCTTCCCTTCTTTCCTCATTCTTCCCCTTTCCATATTTTCTTCTTCCCCTTTCCATATTTTCTTCTTCCCCTTTCTTTCCCCTGTGCCTTGTTCCTCCATTCCATCTTTCCCCCTCGTACCCTCTTTTCCACCCCGGTCCCCACTCTTTCCCCCATTCCCTGTGCCTTATTTACTTCTTTCCTTCCCTTTCCCACCACCCGTCTCCTGTTCCTCATTTCTTTTTTTTCTCCATTTCCCCCCATTGCCTGTTTCCCCTTTCCTTCTTTCCTCATTCTTTCCATGTCCCATTTCTTCTACCCCAGTCTCGTTTCTCCTTTCATTCTTTCACCTCTGTCCTGTTCCTTCTTTCCCCATTCTTTCCTGCTCATCCCTTGTTCTTCCTTTCCTTCTTTCCTAATTCTTCCCCCCATTCTGTGTCCCCTTTCCTTCTTTTCCTGTTCTTCCCCCATATCGCCTGTTTTCCCTTTACTTTTCCACATTATTTCCCCCTACTCCATGTTTCTCCTTCCCTTCTTAATCCATTTATCCCTCCTGTCCCTGTTCATCCTTTCCTTCTTTCCCCCGTCCCATGTTCCTCATTTTCTTTTTCCCCATTCCTTCTGCCTGTTTCCTCTTTCTTTTTTCTGCCTTCTTTCCTTTCTGTGCCCTGTTCCATCTTTCCTTCTTCCCCCATTCTTCCCGCCCTATTCCTGTATTTAGCATTTCTTCCTCCTCTGTCCTTTTTTTTATCCCCCATCCCCTCTTCTTCATTTTCTTTCTTTCTCCTCCTCCTCTTTCCTTATTTCCCCATTCTTCTCCTTTGTCCCTTGTTCCTTTTTTCCTTCTTACCTCTTTCTCTTCCCCCTCATTCCCTGTTCCTTTTTTCCTTCTTTCCTCGTTTCCCCTCCTGTTGCCTGTTCCCCTTTTCCATCTTTCTGCGTTATTCTCCCCCCGCCCCCTCTTCCTTCCTTCCTTCCTTCCTTCCTTCCTTCCTTCCTTCCTTCCTTCCTTCCTTCCTTCCTTCCTTTTCCTTCCTTCCTTTTCCTTCCTTCCTTTTCCTTCCTTCCTTTTCCTTCCTTCCCTCCTTCCTTCCTTTTCCTTCCTTCCCTCCTTCCTTCCCTCCCTCCTTCCCTCCTTCCCTCCCTCCTTCCTTCCCTCCCTCCTTCCTTCCCTCCCTCCTTCCTCCCCTCCCTCCTTCCTTTTCCTTCCTTCCTTCCTTCCTTCCTTCCTTCCTTTTCCTTCCTTCCTTCCTTCCTTTTCCTTCCTTCCTTCCTTCCTTCCTTCCTTCCTTCCTTCCTTTTCCTTCCTTCCTTCCTTTTCCTTCCTTCCTTTTCCTTCCTTCCTTCCTTCCTTTTCCTTCCTTCCTTCCTTTTCCTTCCTTCCTTTTCCTTCCTTCCTTTTCCTTCCTTCCTTTTCCTTCCTTCCTTTTCCTTCCTTCCTTTTCCTTTTCCTTCCTTCCTTTTCCTTTTCCTTCCTTCCTTTTCCTTCCTTTCCTTCTCTGTTCTCCCCCTGCGGTCCCACACTTCCCCTTTATTCCTCGCGTGGCCTCTTTCTTCCCACGTGTCCCCTGTTCTTCCTTTTCTTCTTTCCCCATTCTTTTGCCACTGTCCCCTGTTCCTCCTCTCCTCCTTACCCCGTTTATCCCTTCTTTTCCCTGTTTGTTTTTTTTTTTTACCTTCTCCTCCTTTCTTTATTCTTCCCCCCATCGCCTCTTCCTCCTTTCTTTCTTTCCCCATTGTTTCTTCTCATCACCTGTTCCCAATTTACTTCTTTCCCCAGTCTTTCCCCACTGTCACACATTTTCCTATTTGTCCCTCCCTGTTCCCTTTTTTCTCCCTGTCCCTTTTCTTATATCCCCATTCTTCCCATGTCCCCTCTTCCTCCTCCCCATTCTTGCAACCTGTCCCTTTTTCTTTTTTCCCTTCTTCACCATTCTTTCCCCACCTATCCCCTGTTCCTCTTTTCTTTCTTTCCTCATTCTTCCCCATCCCATCCTGTCCCCCCTTTCCTCCTTTCTTTTTATCCCTGTCTCCCTTTTTCTCCTTTTCTTTCCACCCCTGTCCCCCCTTTCCCCTTCTTCTCTCCATTCTCTGTTCCCCCTTTTCCTTCTCCCTGCTTTGTACCTGGTCCCCCATTTCCCTTCTCTTCTTCACCTGTCCTCCTTTTCTTTCTTTCCCTTTGGTTCATCCCTGTCCCTTCTTTCTCCCTTTCCCCTTTCTTCCCCTCCCATGTCCCTGCTTTGCCCCTTATTTTCCCCCCTTGTCCCCCCTTTCTCCTACAGGTCTTCTATCCCTCCTTTCTGCCTCTTCCCCCCCCCATGTCCTCTGTCCCCCCTTCCATCTTTTCATTTCCCCCCCAACATACCCCCTGTTACCCCATTCCCCCTTTTTGTCATTCTCCCCCGTCCCATTTCTTCCCCCTTTCCCCTTTATTCACCCCCTGTGGCCCCTTCCTCCCTTTCTTGACCCCCTGTCACCCTTTCCCTGTCTTTTTTAGCCCCCTGCCTTTTTCTCTCTGCTTTTCTGCCCCCCTTTCTCCCCTGTATCCCTTGTTGCGTTAAGAGGCAAAGTAGTTTTGGCAGAAAATAAACCGCCTTGCATTCTAAGACTCCTCACTGAGGTGGGAGGCTAGGTGCGGCTAGGCTTAATTTCTGAGTGATGCTCAATTCACCACTATCAGTCCAGTCGCGTTTAATATATTAAACTGTTATGATTCTGGATACACTAATAGTGGACTGCACCTTCAGTCTAGTCGTGCTCATGAACTAACACGGCCACTCTCAAGTCTTTGGTTGCATTCGATGAGAAACTGAAAGGACTAGCTACTTAAACAGTGCAGTTTATTTAAGCAACAGATATTTAGGTTCTCATGGGTTGCCGGCGATAAATACACTGTCTGCAAAGCACCTGCAAATAAAAGTATTGTTATTTATACAAAATGCACGACAAAGTTATAAACTGGCTATAAACGTAGGAAACAAACCCTTTAGAGAGATATCTAAGTTTCCCAAGGAAGCACTCGGTATAGTCTAAGTCTTACCCACAGGCATCCCTATGTGGGTGAAGAAAGTCTCAGCTCGTCGACCAGTCCCGGAAGTCAGTCTGTGATGGAGTCCTCCCTGACTTGTTCACGATGGTGTCTTCCCTGATATCCCCCCTTTCTTGGGCTATTTTTATACTATATTTTACCTTCAAGGTGGAGTCTGAGTGACTCTGGTCATAAATACCTTTATTATGATTGGTGTAAAATTATCTCGCCTCACTTTAAATAGGTATAGTTTATGAAAAATTCAGGGCACAGACTCAAGGAGGAGCAGTCGCACCTTGGAGGCGGGTAGCCTTTGGGATGCAGGTGTGATTTGGTATTATAATGACACTATAATGAGCAAAGTTCACATAAAGGACAGCATTTTGTCAAAATTTGACAGACTGTTGTCTCAGGGTAGTAAGTATGCAGTTTATCAGTTCCATAGGACCATCTCGTTCCCATATCTGCTGCATTATCACAGAGCTTGGCTGTAGAATCTCCACCCTACTCCATCCTCCGTGTTGCTTTGCAAGCAATATTGTACAGGGACTCGCAGATGTAGTGGATTTTTTGTATACCAGCTGCGGCTGTATTCTACCCTAGAAACTTTTTGATTTTATACCTTTCCTTAATGTGTGAACAATGCTGTATTTTTGATCATTTTAGTAATTATTCCAGACCCCTTATTCCCCTCCCCTTTCTGCTGATTTCCCTTTGTTCTCCCCCCATCTTCTCTCCACTTCCTTCTTTCATTATTCTTCCCCCCATCCTGTCCTCCCTTTCTGCCTTTTTTTACCCCCGTCTACTGTCCCCCCTTACTGTCTGCTTCCGTTATTCTTCCCCTTTCCCCCATTTCCTTCTTTCTTTCCCACTGTTGTTTCTTGACACCTTTCTGTCCCCCCTTTCTTCCAGTCCTGTCCCCTTTTTCCCCTTTCCATGTTTTTTCCCCTTAGTCCCATGTCCCCCTTTCCCCTTTCTTCCCCTCCCTATCCTGTCCCCCTTTCCCCCTTGTGCCACCTTTCTCACCCTTGTTCCCTATTCATTCTTTCTGCCTTTCTTTCCTCTCACTTTCCCCCTTTCCTTTCCCCCCTTTTTATTCCCCCCCCCTCCATCTACTTTCACCATTCTTTCCCTTGGTTCCCTGTCCCCTCTTTCCCCTATATTTGCTCCTCCTCCTATGTCCCCCCTTTCCTTCAGCCTCCCCTGTCCTCCTTATTCTGGTCCATATCCTGTCCCTCTATTCCCTTATCCCCCAACTCCCCTTTCTTCCTCTTCCCCTTTCCCTGCCTCCTTCCTCTCCCCCCCTTCCTTCCCTTTTCTCCTTCCTATTCCACTATCTCTTTTCTTCCCCTTTTACCATTTCAATGCCCTTTCCCCCTTCCCATTTACCCTGTTTTCTTCTCCTTTCCCCTTCCTATTCCCCTATTGCCTGCCCTTTTTCCCTTTCACCTTTCCAACTTCCTGTTTTCTATTTTCCCTTTCCTTTTTCCCAAGTCCCTTTTTCACCTTCCCTGGTCTCCTTTCCCCATTACCCTTTCTATTCCCTGTCCCATTTCCCCTTCCCTATTCCACCATCACCTCTCCTCTTCCCCTTTCTGTATTCTTATTACCCTATTCCCCTGTCACCCATCCCCTTCTTTCCCTTTTCGCTCTCGGCAAGTCGCTTTGGGTGGCGATATGGATTGCAGCATCATGGATCCCACCCATCCCCCCACTTCCCCCCCAAAACAAAGTTAAACCATCTGGGGGATCTCTTATTTTGAGGATTTTTTTTTTTTGGTAAACAAAACTCTAAAGAAAGTTAAAATTGTACAATTTATAAACCGACTTGCATTGTTTAAATTGCAACTCCCATATATCTGTAGCATACAATGTATTAGGTGTACTTAAGCAGTTAGGTATTTTTTCTATGTCTTTATTAAGAGACCTAACTGACTGCAACGGGCTTTTTTTCCCCCCAATATTTTGACAAAGTGCTCTACAGTACTTTATTTCTGTCTCACTTTCAGTGGCACATTTCCCCGGCAGCATCTCGCTTGGGCAGTGCAGATGGACAGATGTCCCTCCTCATTGTGTAACACACAAAAATCCCTAGTCAAATTATAACCATGTATTTTGGAGATAGATAGTTTAATGATATCAACTCACAGCTGTGCAAGTTAAATTAACACCAAAGGAAAGCCAAATACTTTTATAGCGTAAGTATTTTTATTGCCTGTATGTAAACAGAGGCACATCTTTTCAGCAAAAGGGAAGGGACAAGGCATCAGTTTCTTTTAGTTCTTGTGCATGAGCCCAGTTGCTTTTTAAATTTCTTCCTACCTTTTCCTCTGTCTCCCCAACCTAATTTTAGCTTCTTGACCATGTTTCTTGTACCCTGTTGCTTTTCATCATTGTCTTCCTACATCTGCCTCTCTCCAGTTCCATGTACCTGTTCTAATTCCTGCGTATGATTCTTGTATCCTGTTGCTTTCAAAATTTTCTGTCTCCCACTAGCCATCTATCTATAATTCCCAGTTCTTCCTTCTCTGTCCTGCACCCTGTCACTTTTTACACTTTCTTCTTACATATCCTTGTCCCTATTTGTTAGTTCTCGCCTATGTTTCTTGGACCTTGTCGCTTTTCAAAATTCTTTTTCGACATCTACTTCTGTCCTGCCTCCTGTTTCTATTTTCTATTTCTTGCCTTTGCTTCTTTTTCACGGTCACTGTAGACTTTTTCCCCGCCCCTTGTCTCATCTCTTGTCTTCTCGTCCTGCTGGTCCCTCCCACCTCTCTCTCCTGCTCCCTGTCTCTCTCATATATTCTTCCACCTCCCTGTCCCTGTTTTTTTGCACAGTTTCTCCTCTCGCTACGTCGCAGTCCTGCTCCCCACTCCTCTCTTTTTTGCGGCATCCCATTTCCTGCCTTCCTGTCCCACACCTCTTCTCTATGTCCCTCTGTCCTTTCTCCTGCTTTTTTCTTCCCTTTTGTCCCTCTGTCCAGTGAGGCTGAGGTTGCAGCTGGCTCTGCTGTGCCGAGGGGCCTGCCTGGGCACAGCTGCCTGCTGGAGCTGGCTGAAGAGTGACACAAAGGGGGTTCCACAGGCATGTGCCTCCAGCAAGGCACAGATGGTCCCCACGGCGAGGAAGGATCCCTCCCAGCCATCCCCGACAGAGCGCACCACCAGCACAGAGCGCCAGGAGGTCGCTGCCTCTGTCGGCATGTGTGAGCCACCGTGCCTCTGGGATGCCTCATGGGAGAAGAGCATCGAGGCACCCACCACCCACTCCCAGGCAGGCAAGGGTCAGGCTGCCAGCACCACTGAGGAGGAAGGGGCAGAGAGAGAAGCCTCTGGCTCATGAAGGTCCCCCACCTGCACCAGGAGCTGTGGTGAGTCACATGCCCTCTCACGTGTGTCCAGGCCCTTCCCTGCCATGCTTCTCGTGATCTCTGCCCGTGTCCTTGCCTGTCCCAGGCTCTGGCTCCCCAAAAGTTTTTGCTCTTCTGCCAATGCCACCCTGTACTCCGTCCCCTTCTCCGTTTCCTTTCTGCGCCTCTGCCTTCCCAGCTCCCCATTTGCTATTATTTCACTCTTCCCACAATGCCTTCTTCACTATTGCTTGTGAAAATTGCATTTGTAGGTCTCCCTCTACCCAGCCACCCATCTCTTTTTCCAGTGACTCCCTCTTCTCCACCCCCCATCCCTCTTCCATTGTCCTCTGCCTGTGGCTGTCGGTCCAACTCCATCTCCTGCTATTTAACTTTCTAACTACCTGTATGGCCAGTACCCCGTTGCTTTCCAAATTTTCTTTCTGTGTCTCCACTTACCCAGCCCCCCGTCTGTGTTTTTTAATTCTTCTTACCTGTCCTCTACTTTGTTACTTTTAAAATTTTGTTTCATTGTCTTTATTTATTCAGGTTGCTGACCCTATGTTTTTCTCCCTCTTTTCTTAATCTGATTGGTTTTTAAATTTTCTTACTATGTCAACTTTTATCCAGTTTTCCATCCTCGCCTTTTAATTTTTCCTGTCTTTCTCTTACCACCTCACTTTAAAAATTCTCTGTCTATTTCTTTGAAGCTGCCAACACCAATTTTTGTTTGTTCTGCATCGGTCTTGTACTTCATTGCCTGTAAACATTTTTATTTAGTTTGCTGTCTCTACGTTTTTTTTTTTTTCTTTTCTTTTCATAACCACTCTTGCTTTTAAAAGGTTCTTTCTGTCCGCTTTTATCTCATTCACTGGGTATATTTTTAATTTTTTTTTTCTTATTTCATTAATGCAGAGGTTTTTTAGAATTTTCTTTCTACATCTCCATTGTACTTTGCATTCAATATTTCCTAGTTATTTCATTTTGTTTCCCCAATCCCCATCATTTCTTAAATTCCATACTTTTATCCTGTTTGTTGTCTTTATTGCTTATCTTTTAATTATTTCTTGTCTTTTCTTACTGCTGTCGCATTTAAAAATTTCCTTCTACATGTGTTTTTGTTCGCCATCCCTATTTTATAATATTTCTCTTTATTTACCCTACCAGCTAGCACTTTTTAAATGTTCTTGCTATGCCTACTTTTGTTCCCTTTGCTGTCATTTTAAAATTATTTATTGTCTTTCCTTAGTGCTGCTGCTTTTTCATTTTTCCTTCTACATCTCCGATTTAGTTTGCCATTGTTATTTTGTAATTTGTTTCCTTGCTTCTTTAATCACGGATGCTCTTAAGATTTTCTGTCTACATTTATCTCCTTTGCCATCTTTATTTTTAATTATTTCTCGTCTTTCCTTAGCACCTTAACTTTTTTGATTTTCTTTCCACAGGCTTTGAGTTCACTGTTTCTATTTTTTAATTTTTTCCTTATTTTCTTAATCCCTGTTACTTATAAAATTTTATGTTTGAGCTCTTTCCCTCAGAAACCTGTCCTCGGGTTTGTTTGTGCCTCAGAGCCCTCTTAGCATCCTCTGCGCCATCTAGGATGCTTCCATTTGGTCCCCGGCCTCCTGAGGACATCTCTACTCCGTTACAATCACCCCGGACTTCCTCCTCATGTCCCTGTATCTTCTTTGGTCTCTCTGGCCCATTCAGAACCCCTCTCGTGGTGTCACAACTGCTATAGATGCCTTCAAGGTTGCCCTTAGCGCATCTTCATCTTTGTCACGGACCTTGCACCCCCCTCTCCTTCCCTCAGAAGGCTTCTGGACTCCATAACTGTGACCTGGTGTTGGACACTGAAGTTTTGCTTAGCATAAATACCTAGACTGGCGAAGCCTTACCTGCAAGATGTAACCCAGCAACATAGCAAACTTTGGCTGAACTCCTTCTTAGTCCAAGAAGGATGGATAGATAGTAGTTTTGTTTTACTTTGATACATTGTAACTTAACTAACACAATGAAATTGTATAAGTAACATTAAGGAAGATTATATGCTTAACATTATGAATTACAGTGACTGTTATGACCAAAGGAAAGGGAATTCTAATTCTTAGAAACGAAGAAAGGGACCATTCTATCCCGAGTCAGCAGAAGGAGGATAAGATACAGGTGCAAATGGGACAAAGAGGTCACAAAACCAGGTCAGAAGGTAAAAGCATTTGCACCAAAACTCCAATCATCGAAGAGGACACGTTAACAGCTGAACAATTTTATCAGAGATGAGACACACGCTTGTCATGCGAACAGGGCCACAAATAGCTTATGTCATAGATTGTGAGGCTTTACAAAGCACAGGAAAAGTATTGAGGGGGTCCCTCTTCCGAGGTACCCAGCTCAAGCCGTATTAAACCGACTCTGTGACAGAACCCGGGTCCGAATTGCCCTTTACAGTCGGAGGCTAAGACTGGATCCAGCCACACCCAGACTCCTCTCCGAGAAGGAGTTTAGATAGCAAGGGGGTCCAGTCTGAACCTCGCTGCTTGGCGGGAGGGTCTTCCCAGGCTCTTCTTCCACACCCAGCCCCATTCTTCTGTCCTCTCCTCCTTCTAGCCCTGCCTCTATTAGTTCCCTGGCCTCCAAGGCAACATTTACTCACTTCAGATTCCCCCTGCATTTAATCATCACGCTCCCTATCATTTTTCTGTCTCTCCAGCTCCATCGGGATTTGTCTTGTCTTGGTCACAATGCCTCCCAGGAGTTTCCTGGCGCTCCACATCCATTTCGTAGCATTTTAGGTGGGTCCATCTTTGAGTTGTAGAGCTCTCATTTGTTCCTCTATGCTACCTAGGATTCCTGTGTTCAGTCCCTGGCCACGCGGGAACATCCATACTCCCCTCAGATGATCATCCGAGTTCCTCCTTGTCCTCCCCAGCCTTCTTTTGTCTACCCACCCCCCTCGACGCCTCTCCACCCTCACAAAGCTTCCCAAGACCTTCCTCAAACACCACAGCCTCTCCTCGCATTTTACCTCCCTATGTCTTTTGTTCCATCAGAGCCTCTCGTCTTTCTTTGCTACGTGGCACCCCATCATGTTTCTCTCTGCCATCGAGGGCATCTCCGTTCAGTTCCTCTCTCATTCATTCATGTAGTTTGGCCAGACCCCCTCCCAAGACTCCTAAGCCCTCGCTGCGTCTCTGAGCCTTCTTTTCCTACCCTACCCCCTCATAATGCCCCTGCTTTCTGAAGCTCTGTCCTCCGAGTCCCTTCTCATACCCCACAGCACTGTCAGCACTTCAGCTCCTGTCTTTTCAGTCGGGCTGGACAAACGACAAGACTCTCCTTGAAGAGTTAAGTTAAGCTTTTCCTTTATTACAAACTTGGCTTTCTTATGTATCTAATCTTTTGTTCATGCTCTGTTCACGCATTCTTTCTACGCTTTCAATTGGTTAGGTTACATAGCACATGTGCTCGTAGCTACAATATGATTGGTTATTGAAATCCTGTTCTCATTGCTCAAAATCTGGCTTTCTCACAGCCTAATTCCTCCTTGTTCTCTGAAGCAATCTTCTTTCTCCTTTTTGTTACATTATCCTTATATGACGCAACTCACAGCCTTCTTATCAGTACACTGCAATCTCTATCTTTTCTGTCAAAGGGTCTATGGGCCCGCCGTATCCCCCAACAAGCTCCCTTTTGATTTTGTATTTTTTTGCGCTCTTCAGAGCACCCTTAACTTCCTCTTTGCTGTTTAGCATGCCTTCATTCTGTCCCCGGCCCCCTAACATCATCTGTACTTTGTCAAAATCCCCTTCAGAGTTCTGCCTTGTTATCTCTGAGGCTTACTGGTACTCTCCTGCTCCCATCGCCAAGCTCTCATGAGACATCCCCTATGCCCCAGAGCCCTGTTTTAGTCCCAGAGGGCACTTTGAACCCCTCTTTTCCCCTCAGAACCTTTCCAGACTCCGCAACCATTAACCCCA
Organism: Rissa tridactyla; assembly: GCF_028500815.1. NCBI lineage: Eukaryota > Metazoa > Chordata > Aves > Charadriiformes > Laridae > Rissa > Rissa tridactyla. The sequence continues at coordinate 68,846 of NC_071481.1, read as the reverse complement.
TCAGCCTTTTGGTCCTCTCATCTTGTTGGTGCACTTGCAGTCTGTCCCCTGAGAACAACCATATTTTGCTCAATTCCCTTTTGAGCTCATCATATCCCAAGACATCTTTGGTTTCTCTGGCCCCTTCGGGACCTCTCTAATCTCTCTGACAAGGCCTCTCATTCTGCCAGAGCCTTTTCCAAAATCATCTCTGTGCTCTAGAGCAGTCTGTTTGGTTTCTGCATTATATTATGTTTCTATTTTGTATCTGGTACCCTAACAATGTCTATTGTAGGCTCAGGTCTTTTCTTAGCCTTTATCTACTTTTATCAATATATCTGCCATGATTATTTTTGTTGCCTTTTACAACTTATTTTTATTCTAGCTACTTAGATGTTAATTAATATACTTTATGCAGTTTTGGGTACATTACTTATATTTCCATGCTTTTTTGTTGCTTTCTGTCTTTTGGGACTCAAGTAGCACTGTTGAGTAAATAAGTCAAAAAGAGATCATCAATATGACTCTAAAATGCTGCTAATTTAGAGTAAATAACTTATTTTGCAGAGGAAGGTATTGTTGAGAGTGTCTTCTCATGGAATCTGATTCTGTTTTGTCATTCAGTCCCATCCAGAATGCAGTTCCGGCAGAAGCTCTGTAACACACAAGGTCTTACTAGAAACAAAGAATAAGCCCATAGTAGTATGTTGGGATTTTTTTTTTTTTTAAAGGATACTCCAGTACATAAATTGTGGTATTTTTTTCTATCTATGTTTGACCAAAAAACCAATGGAATTGCCTACCTGGTCATGTTGTTGATGCAATAGATAGAGTTGTAGTAAAACAGCAGGTATCTGTTTTTCTAGTAAAGGTCACTCTCCTTCTTTGCCTCCTCATGCACCATAAGTTTAAGGCAAATAACAAAACACACTGCTCCTCTGGCCACTTTTATGCTTCTGGGGGGTTGGCCCCGCCCTTTACCCAGAGGATTGTGGGAAGGGCAGTGGGCGGGGCCCGGGGTATATGAGCCACAGTCTCCGCTCAGGAGCTCATTGTGCTGCTGGGCTTTTCCAGGGTGAGAGTTCTGTGGTTTGATAAGTAAAGTACAGCTTTGGAGCTTTTTCAGCTGTTTGGGCAGCTCTCTTTTAGTATTAAGACTAGCATAGGTAAGAAATTAGAGGTAAGACTTTTCAGCTAATATAAGGCCTAATGCTATATAGAGTAGAAAATGGACTCATATGTTACTGTTCTTGTGGTTTTTTTTTTTCAGAACAGTGGCTTTGCAATGAGTGTTTAGTGTGGCTAAGTGGTTTAATAGTATGTCTCTTTTTTTTCTTATTCCAGGTGCTGTGTGTCTTACTGCAATTCCTCACTTTATTGAAGATAAAATTCTGTTTTTTTTCTAGTTTTGTACAATACTCTCTTAGTAGTTGTTTTTATTAGCCTTAATTGGGCCAGTTATGAGATTACTGAGTAGGAGTTAGGATGAACGTCTTGTATGTGTATATACATTGGACTCTAGTGCTTTGAGGAAGCAGCAGGGATGTAAGGTATGTTGGCTTTCAGGGTATGGGACAGCTCATTGTCTTCCTCGGTGGTATGCAGAGTATCATGGTGGCCTTAGAGCTGTTGTGGCTGGCAGTAGGCCCCTGGTAGATCATATCAGGGCTTCACTGATTTCATGGGTTTGTAGCAGAGCCTGGAGTCTGTAGTAGCACACAAGATAGGAGGTGACTGCTGAACACAGGTCAGGGCTTGGAAGAGCAGCTCCCAAGGAGTGACTGATGCAGGGGCTCAAGCCAGCCAACGGAGGGCAGGAGCTGTCAGGAAGAAGTGGGGTTCTCTTGTTGGCTCAGGAGAAGAGAAGGGGTTTCTAAAGTCTTGGCGCTGAGGGATGGCTGGGAAAGGGAGGTGGGTTCGCAATTCTGTCTTAAACAGGTTTTGCACTTGGGTTTGGGTGTTGATGGCATCTGGTCTGTTCTAGATTCTTGCATTTGAGGTGAGCCCGATAGTAGCAAGGAGAAGCACAGAACTGGTGATTTCACATAAGCGCATTGGTAACGTTGTGTTTCTTGGTATCTTAGGTGCCATAAATAATTGTCACTGCAGGTTTGGTCTCCAGAATTGGTGTGGAGCAGGCGAGTGGAACGCCATGGCGTTTGGGAGGATGTGGGTGTTATGGAAGAGGTTGGTATCTCCTCTCAAGATGCTTATTGCTGATGCTGTGGTTGCTTTGGGGATTCATGGGGTTTTTTCCTTTTGCAGAGGAAGAGGAGGAACTTGGTGACTGCAGGAAGATATCGGATGGCTGTTTTTTGTGGATTGCGTCAAGGAAGGTTTCTGACCTCTGGCCATCCAAAAGCTAAGCTGAGAGACTGGCGCCCGAGAGGAGCCAAGGGAATGAGGTTGACAGTTGCAAAAAGGGGTCTTTGACGTTAGCGTAGTGGCGAGGGCTGTCCCAGGGCACAGTCTCCTTTGGGCAGGTAAAGGATGTGGCTTACTGTTCAGGACGATGCTAGCGCATCCCAGGCAGGGCAGTTCCAGCCTGTGTCTGTTGTGTCTTTCGTGTGGTCTGTGTTCTGCATCTTAGACCTTTCTCGGGTCATGAGGTCATCTTTAAGCTCCAGGAGCATAGCATAGTGCCTCAGGTGCCATCCCTACAGTCTTGAATGCCTGCACCTGTGGGCGTAGCACCAATCATCTGCTGCTCTTCTTGTGTTACATGCTTAAAGTGTAGATTGGTCTTGCAGGGAAGAAGTCCTGGTTGTGTAAGTGGGTCATTTGGAAACTTCTGAGATGCATCGTTATGTTCTTAGGTCTTGAAGCCAGGCTTCCTGTGCATACATCCTCTGAGTTTTGAAAGTCCCTTCTTGTCTTGGGCCATGTCGTTCTACCCATTTCCTGGGGCTTCTCTAGAGCCTCCTCACGTCACCATCAGGGGCATGCAGGCCTTCTTCCCCCAGGGTGACTTCCCTTTAGGTGCGTTCTTCTTGATGAGACTTTTCTTTCATAGGTGTCACTTTTCTTGCTGAGAATTTTACCCCATTTTGGAGGCACATTGTTTGTAGTGTTGGTTTGTGCATATATGTGTGTTTGGCTCGGGGCTGCCCTGCCTGGGTGTGTAGCGTCAGGAGTAGGAGGTGCAGCAATAAGAGTCTGTGGTTAATATGTTGATCTGCTTAGCCTGAGGTAAAGGTTTTTACAGTCATCTCAAAGTAGTCATCAGCAGGCTGTGTGGACAGGTTTTTCATTAATCTTTTATGGGAAGAGCAGAGCTATGTGGGAGGGGTTGTTCAATAGTGAAGGAGATTGCATCTCAAAGATGTTTTGTGTTGGGGCTTAAAGTTAATGGGGGTTTTAATGTTAGGCTGTAGTTACAGCCAAGGTGGTATTTCTAAATAGGAAGAAGAATTTCTGTGTTAAGAAGGTATTGATCTGCATCCAGCTGACTGGTTTGATATAGTTATATCAGATGCATGAGGGACAAGCTGTGCAGAACAACATAGGAGAGCCGAAGGGAGCATCGTAACAAAGGGGGTTGGTGGGTGGTATTAAAGCAAAGATGGGATGTGTGGATCTATGACTGCAGTAAGGTAATGTATTTTTTCAGTTTGGAGCTTGAAGCGATATTGGATTTGGCTGCCAGGGATGACTAGGGCAAGGTAAGCGATGGGCTGAAGTTGCAGTTATTTTTTCAGGTGTTGTATTGTGGGTCAAGTTTTATGCAACCTGTTTGATGTGGATTTTACGGGTGGCGCACAAGCCTTCAGGCAGCAACCCAAACTGACGGAGGATGGGCTGGCAAGCTGTCAAGGTAAAGGGGCGGGAGAAGGGAATCGGTGCACGCAGGCTACGGATTTGGGCAGTATCTCAGCATGTACCGTCTTGCTTGGGTTTTTGCAGGTGCCCCACCCAGGCTCAGAGGGGTGATGCCACATGCCGATAAGGGACTCAAACAGGTCAGGTGGTTTTAGGTATGGTCGGTGTCCGGCAGCTCAGTGGAGTGCTTGTCTTTGGTTTACAGGTACGTGCGGGCAGCCTATGGAACTGGATGAGTGTTTGAGGTGAGCAGGGTAGTAGAGAGCAGGTGCATGGTGCTGGTGATTACTTTAAGTGCAATGATTATTTTCTCTGTCTTGGTCTCTTAGATGGCACAACCAAAGATAGCCTGCGGGAAGCGGTGAATCAGCGTTGCTTGTGGGCCTTTGCCCAGGTGCTGCTTCTGGCATTCCTTTGCCAATGTAACAAAACCACATTTATTCTTTGCAGTTTTTCTGTTGTTTTGTGGTTGTTAACGTGTCCTGCCTCTGCCAGCTCAGACATAGCTGCAGCATCTGACTTTGGAGTTTGCGCAGTGCAAGCGAGCAGAAGGCCAGAGCCCTCAGAGGAGTGGGTTGTTGGAGGAGGGGTCTGTGTTGGCTGATGCATTGTTGACTGACCGCCCTGTTGCATGTTGACTCTTTTGTAGGTGATGATGAACCTGATGACCGAAGGATTCATCCTGTTGGCCGACTGTCGTTCTCTTTGTTGAGGATGGAGTCAGACTCCCCGCTCCCCAAAAGGTAAGTTGAGGGACCAGCACTGGAGCGGGGTCAGGGGAGGGAGGGGACAAGGACGGCAATTGCAGGGAGGGGTTTTAAAGTCAGCATAGAGCAGAGGCGTTTCCAGGTGTGGTCCCCTCGGGGCAGGTAAAGGGAGCATGTTAGTCTTTGGCATGATGCTACGTTGCACTGGGCAGGGCAGTTCCAGCCTGTGTCTGTTGTTTTGTAGTTGGTGTGGTCTGTCTTCTGTGTTTTTAGACCTTCCTGGATTCTTCATGTCCTTGTTGCCCTTTGTGCTGAAGGACAACAGCATGCACCTGGATCGCAGCCTCTAGGGTCTCAAATGTCAGTACATATTGGCAGAGCATCAATCGGGCAAAGCCTTTTTTGTTGCATCACAAGCTTAAATGATGGATCGCTCTCGAGTCTGGGAAGCTTCCAGTCGGTCCTCTTTTGCAGAGTTGTTCCCGGTTGCATGAGCAGTTCTTCTCTCTAAGCTGTCCATTTTCAGGGACTTCTGGGATTTCTGCTGTGTGTCGTTACGTTCTTAGGTCTCGAAGACAGGCTTCCTGCACACACATCTTCTCATTTTAGAGAGTCTCTTCTTATGATGGACCCTGACATTCTACACTTGGTTTCAGGGAGTTCCGTAGAGCCTCTTCACATTACCATCAGGGACCTGCAGGTCTTCTTGCCTGATGGTGACTTTCGTCTTGGTGTCATTCTTGCGGAGAGCTTTCTCTCATCTCTGCGGCACATTTTTTGTAGTATTCTGTGTAGTGTTGGTCCGTGCTTGTGTGTGTTTGGTTCGGAGCCGGCCTGCCCAGGGATGTAGAGTAAGGGGTAGGCTGAACAGTGGTAAGAGTCTACGGTTAGTATGTGGATCTGCCTAGACTGAGGCCAGGGCGGTACAGTTGCCTCAGCTGGAGTAGACATCAGCACGTTGTATGGACATGACTTAGAGTAATGTTTCATGGGGAAGAGCAGAGATACGTGGGAGGGGCTGTTCAGCGGTACTGAAGGAGACCGCATTTCAAAGATGTCAAGAGTGCTTTATGTGGGCCTTAAATTCAGTGGGGTTTTTAATGGTAGGCTGTAGTTGGAGCTGAGATAGTATTTCTAAATTGGAACAAGACTTTTTGTATTATGAAGGTATCACTCTGCATTCAGGTTATTAGTTTGATATTGTTTATCAGATGCACGAGGGACAAGCTGTATCGGGCAACGTAGGAGAGCCGTGCGGTAAGAAGGTGGGTCGGCACGTGGTCTGAGAGGGGCGATGTGCCCGGTGGTTCTATGACTACACTGTGGTATCCTATTTTTTTGATTTGAAGCAATGGGCAATATTTGATATGGGCACAGGGGCTGAGCGGGGCAAGGTGAGTAGCAGTGGGTAGGGCTGAAGTCACAGTTCTCTTTCAGGTGTTGTATTGTGGGCAAAGTTCTAAAAGTCCTTTGGGTCTGTCTTACAGGGGGTACGCAAGCCTCAAGGCAGCAGCCCCACAGTATGGAGGCCAGGTGGACCAGCGGGCAAGGTAAAGGAGTGGGGTATAAGAATTATTGCACTCAGGCTGAGGTTTTTGGCAGTATCTCAGCTTGTGCCTTCTGTTTGGGTGGTTTGTGGTTTGTTTTTTTTTTTTTGTCAGGTGCAGCACACAGGCTCAGAGGGGCACAGCCGCATGGGGATGAGCGAGCCAAGCAGGTGAGGCAGATATGAGCCATGTCAGCGTCTCATAGCGTAGTATATGGTGACTGGGTTAAGAATTTAACGTTTGGTTTTGTATGGGCTCTGCAAGCCATCTTTTGGAATCGGAGAAGCATTTGAGGTGAACCAGGGCAGTAGCGAGGAGGATCACGGGGCCAGTCATTACTCACAAGTGCAATGCTATTTTTGGTATCTAATGCTAATTTCTTGGTATCTCAGGTGCTAGGAGCTGAGATGGCCACAGCATCAGACTCTGCAATGTGCTGGTGAGCAGAATGCCATTACACTTTTGAGGAAGGGGGAGTTGTGGAAGAGGTCAGTGTTAACCTCTGTGATACTTCTTGCCAGCACTGTTTAGTGTGGTTGCTTTTTTTTTATTTCAGATGATGAATAGGAACCTGGTGACTGCAAGAAAGTCCCAGATAGCTGACGATCATTCTTTCATTGACAGTGGCTTTGGACCCCTGTCCCTCTGTAAGCTAAGTGGAGGGGCCAGGGCTAGGAAAGGACCTGGAGGAAGCGGACGAGGTTGACAATTGCAGGGAGGGGTTTTAAAGTTAGCGTAGGGCAGAGGGACGTCTGGGAGCAGTCTCCTTTGGGCAGATAAAGGGAGCGGGTTAGTCTTCGGCACGATGTTACGTTGTGCCGGGCAGGGCAGTTCCAGCCTGTGTCTGTGTAGTTTGCATTGCGTCTTCTGTGTCTTAAACGGGTTAATATGCAGATCTGTCAAGAACAAGTGGGGCTCCTTCCCTGACGGCTCGGGAGAAGAGAAGGGGTTTCTAAAGTTTTGGCACTGGGGGATGGCTGGGAAAGGGAGGTGGGTTCGCAATTCTGTCTTAAACAGGTTTTGCACTTGGGTTTGGGTGTTGATGGCATCTGGTCTGTTCTAGATTCTTGCATTTGAGGTGAGCCCGATAGTAGCGAGGAGAAGCACAGAACTGGTGATTTCACATAAGCGCATTGGTAACGTTGTGTTTCTTGGTATCTTAGGTGCCATAAATAATTGTCACTGCAGGTTTGGTCTCCAGAATTGGTGTGGAGCAGGCGAGTGGAACGCCACGACGTTTGGGAGGATGTGGGTGTTATGGAAGAGGTTGGTATCTCCTCTCAAGATGCTTATTGCTGATGCTGTCGTTTTTTTGAGATTTGTTTTTTTTTTTTTCCTTTTGCAGAGGAAGAGGAGGAACTTGGTGACTGCAGGAAGATATCGGATGGCTGTTTTTTGTGGATCGCGTCAAGGATGGTTTCCGACCCCTGGCCATCCAAAAGCTAAGTTGAGAGACAGGCGCCCGAGAGGGGCCAAGGGAATGAGGTTGACAGTTGCAAAAAGGGGTCTTTGAAGTTAGCGTAGTGGCGAGGGCTGTCCCAGGGCACAGTCTCCTTTGGGCAGGTAAAGGATGTGGCTTACTGTTCAGCATGATGCTAGCGCATCCCAGGCAGGGCAGTTCCAGCCTGTGTCTGTTGTCGTGTCGTTTGTGGTCTGTGTTCTGTGTCTTAGACCTTTCTCGGGTCTTGAGGTCATCTTTAAGCTCCAGGAGCATGGCATGGTGCCTCAGGCGCCCTCCCTAGGGTCTCGAACGCTTGCATCCCTGGGTGTAGCACCAACCAGCTGCCACTCTTCTTGCGTTAGAAACTTAAAGCACCCATCGGTCTTGCGTCTCGGAAGCTTCTGGATGGCCCACTTCCGTGACTGGGGCTTCTTCCCTACGTCATTACGTTCTTAGGTCTTGAAGCCAGGCTTCCTGCGCATACATCTTAGCAGTCTTGACAGTCCCTCCTTATCGCAGATGATGACATTCTACACTTTGTTTCAGGGGCTTCCATAGAGCCTCTTCACATCACCACCGTGGTCTCCAGGTCTTCTTGCCCGACAGTGACTTCGATCTGGGTGTCATCCTTCTTGCTGAGAGTTTTCCCTCATCCTTGAGGCACTTTGTTTTTAGCGTTCTGTGTAGTCTTGGTCTGTGATTGTGTGTGTCTGTGTCTGGCTCGGAACCCCCCTGCCCAGGTGTGCAGAGTCCAGGGCAGGCAGAATAGTGACAAGAGTCTATAGTTAATATGTGTATCTGTTGAGACTGAGGCAAAGTTTGCATAGTCATCTGGAATTGATTAGCTCTTAGTAGGTTGGGTGCATGGGTGTTTGATTAGTGGGTGTTGGCATAAGCAGAGCCAAGTCAGAGAGGCTGTTCACAGTTAGCGAAGGAGATAATATCTCAAAGATGTTCAGGCTGCTTTGTGTGGGGTGTAATGTTTGTGGGCTGGCTTTTTTTTTTTATTTGTTTGATGGCAGGCTGTAGTGGGCCCTGGTTGAACAGTGTTTCTAAGTAGAAACAAGACCTTGGGAATTAAGCTACTGCTCTGCATCAGGGTAATGTTTGATTTTTTTTTTCTCTTTTTAGATGCAGAGAGACGAGATGTGCAGCGTGACGCAGGGGAACCGAGAGGAGTGCCGTACAAAGGTGGCTCGGCACGAGGTATTAAAGGGAAGATCTGACCGGTGGCTCCATGAATACAATTGTGCACTTTTTTTTTGTGTGAAAGTGAGGTTACGTAGCCATGTGCGAATGTGCTGGACTGAGGTACAGCAGAACCAGTTTTCCTTTCAGTAATTCTACTTTTCAGGTGAGTCTCTTTCAACTAACTGAACTCTCTGAAGATAATGACGTCTTTTTCAGGTGGTATCAGCTTCCAGAGCGCCAAGACCTTATATTTACACTTAATGCCAAGGGATGCTATGCAGAGAGGCTCTTGATTATACTTATTGCTGTAACAATCTGTGTCAGGTAACTGTGTGCGCCATGTTGGAGGGTCGGAAGTGGAAAAGCATAGAGGGGTCGCACCCACAATGAAGAGCGGACAGGACCGGTGACCCCAATCCGACTGACGGAGTATTCTATCCCATCCTCATCATGCTCAGTATAAAAGCTTGAGGGATCGAAGGGGTCCGTACCTTTCCTTCAACATCCAGCATCTGAGGACTCCTCTGTCCATTTGTCAGCCTTCAATCCCGATCTGTGCATTTGTGCAACCAGATCCGGACTCCAGTTCCCATCCGTTGCTGACTCCAGTCTCAGACTTTCCCCATGCCTGCCAGTGAAGCGATGGTCATCCTGGGAGCTTGATACCGTGTTGTGTATATATTATATATATTTCCTTGTTACTGTTGTCTTTTGTTGGTATTATTTTTCTGTTAATATTTAATTACAGTACAGTTTCTTTTTCAATCGATAAATCCCTCTCATTCTTTTCTCCCTTGGGAGAGAAGTTACAAGAGAGCATCTGTCGCTTGTTTTAATGCCCAGCCTAAACTGCGACAGCAATGACAGGTAGGGGACCCGAGCGGACTCGGGCGAGGTGACTGGCAGCCCAAAGCATCAGTTCTTTCTCAGCCGCTGTATTACAGGCAGCGTACAAGTCTCTGCTTGTGCTCTGACTGTCAGTCCTATCCAGAATACAGTTCTGGCAGAAGTTGGGTAATATGCGTGGTCTTGCTAGAAGTGCTGTATGACCCATTGTGGGGTTTCTTTTACAAGGGAGCTAAAGCATGTTGAGTTTTGATAAAAATATTGTTACTGTGCTTAATGATCTACTTTCCTATGTAGGTTAGCATGACATTTATCTCTTTCTATTTACGCCCTGCAAAAGTTTAATTCAGTATACTTCCCTACCCGGTCCCCTTGCTGACACAAGTGATGTAGCTGTAGTAAAAGAGCACGTATTGTCACTTTCTGTAAGGGCTGCTTTCTCCCTTCTGGTGTTTTGCATGCTGTAATCTTCAAGCAGGTGAGAAAAGGTGCAGCTGCTCCTCTGGCAGACTTTATGCCTTCTGGCGGTCGGCCTGGCCCCTTTCCTGGGCGATGGTGGGAAGGGGGATGGGTGGGGGCTGGGGTACATGAACCACAGCTTCTGCTGGGGCAGCTCATTCTGCTGCCAGGCTTCTCCAGGATCAGAGCTCTGCCTGTCCTTCTGTCGATTGCAGCTTTGGAGGTAGCTCAGCTACTGGGACGGAGATGTTCTCCCACTTAGAGAATTGGAGGAGTACGGCATTCAGGAGGGTGATGGTGTTGTGGAGGAGGCATCTCCTCTCAGGAGGCTTATTGCTCGTGTTGTGGCTGCTTTGGGGATTATTTTTTCTTTTCCTTTTGCAGAGGAAGAGGAGGAAGCTGGTGACCACAGGAATGTATCGGGTGGCTGGTTTTTGTGGACTGCATCAAGGATGGATTTGGATGCCACCCGGGCATCCAAAAGTTAAGTAGATAGTCAGGTGCCGGAGAGGGGCTGAGGTGGACAATTGCAAAATGGGGTCTTTGATGTTAGCGTAGTGGCGAGGGCTGTCCCGGGGCACAGTCATATTTGGGAAGGTAAAGGATGTGGCTTACTGTTCAGTGTGATGCTAGCGTGTCCCGGGCAGGGCAGTTCCAGCCTGTGTGTGTTGTCGTGTCGTTTGTGTGGTCTGTGTTCTGCATCTTAGCCCTTTCTCGGGTCTCGAGGTCATCTTTAAGCTCAACGAGCATGGCGTGAGGACTCGGGCATCATCCTTAGGGTCTCGAATGCTTGGATCCATGGGCATAGTGCCATTCAGCTGCCGCTCATCTTGCATTAGAAGCTTTCGGTGTGCATCGGTCTTGTGTCTCGGAATTTTCCGGACGGCCCGCTTCCATGACTGGGACTTCTTCCCTGCATCGTTATGTTCTTAGGTCTTGAAGCTAGGCGTCCTGCGCATACATCTTGTTGGGCTCGACAATCCCTTCTTATCAGGGCCTGTGAAGTTCTACACCTTCTTTCAGGGGCTTCCGTAGAGCCTCTTCACGTCATCAACACCACAGTCCCACAGGCCTTCTTGTCGGATGGTGACTTTGGTCCCAATTGTCATTCTTCTTGCTGAGAGTTTTCTCTTGTCTTTTCAGGTGTGTCTTTCATGGTGTTCTTCATAGTGTTGGTCTACAACTGTGTGTGTCTGGCTCGGGGCTGCCCTGTCCAGGCGCATAGTGTCCAGGGTAGGCAGAATCACGATGAGAGTCTGTAGTGAATATGGGGATCTGCCTAGACCGAGGCAAAGGTTGCGTAGTCGTCTCGAATCGATTAGCTCTTGGGAGGCTGTGTGGACGGGTGTTTCATTAGCGGGCGCTGGCATAAGCGGAGCCAAGTTGGAGAGGGTGTTCATGGCTAGTGAAGGGGACAGTATCTCAAAGACGGTATGCCTGCTTTGTGTGGGGTGTAATGTTTGCAGGCTTCTCTTTTTTTGGATGACAGGCTGTAGTTGGACTTATGTGAACAGGGTTCCTAAGTAGAAAGAAGACCTTTGGAATTAAGCTACTTCTCCGCATTAGGGTAATGTTTGATAATGGTGTGTTGCTTTTTTCCAGATGCAGAGAGATGAGATGGGCAGGGCGACGCAGGGGAGCTGTGAGGAGTGCGGTACGAAGGTGGCTCGGCACAAGGTAATAAAGGGAAGATGTGACCGGCGGCTCCATGAATACAATTGGGTACTTCTTTTATTCATGTAAACGTGAGTTTGCGTAGCCATGTGCTAATGTGCTGGACTGAGGTTCAACAGAATCAGTGTTGTTTTCAGTCATTTTACTTTTCAGGTAAGCCTCTTCCAACTAACTGAACTGTCTGAAGATAATGACATATTTTTCAGGTAGTATCCACTTCCAGAGCACCAAGACTTTATATTTACACTTAATGTGAAGGCGTACCATGCAGAGAGGCTCTTGCCTTATACTTATTGCTATAACAGCGCAGCTCAGCTGACTTTTATGTATGCCCCATTGGAAGCAGAAAAGCGTAGAGGGGTGGCACCCACAGTGAAGAACGGATGGGATCGGTGATCCAAATCTGACCAACACGGTATTGCATCCCATCGTCATCACGCTCAGTATAAAAGCGGAGGGACCGAAGGGGTCAGTACCTTTCCTTCCATGGCCAGCATCCAAGGACTCTTGTCTGTTCGGCATCCTTTGATCCCGATTGTGCATTTATGCAACCAGATCCGGAATCTGGTTCCCATCAGTTGTGAAGTCTGGTCCTGGACTTTCCACATGCCTGCCAGTGAAGCGATGGTCATCCTGGGAGCTCCATACTGGGTTGTATGTATATATTTTCTCTCTGCTACCGTTTTCCTGTTATTGTTGTCTTTCCTGGGTATTACTTTTCTGTTTATATTTCATTAGAGTTCAGTTTCTTTTCCAGTTCCTAAGTCTCCCTCACGTTGTTTTTTCTCTCAGGAGAGAAGTTAAAAGAGCATCTGTCACTTCATTTAAGGCCCAGCCTAAGCCATGACAGATAGGGCACTGGAGCGGACTCGGCTGAGGAAAGCAGCCGTCGGAAGGGTCGGTTCTTTCTCAGCTGCTGTATTACAGGTGGCATACAAGCCTCTGCTTGCGCTCTGTCCATCATTCCTATCCAGAATATAGTTCTGGCAGAAGTCGGGTAATATGCGTTGTCTTGCTAGAAGTGACATGTGACCCCGCCCAGCATTGTGGGTTTTCTTTTACAAGGAAACTAAAGGACATTGAGTTTTGATAAAAACAGGGTTATTGGGCTTAATGATCTACTTGCCTATGGAGATTGAGATGATGTCTTTCTCTTTATGTCTGCACCCTGCAAAAGTTTAATTAAGTTTACTTACCTACCAGGCCCTGTTGCTGATGCAATTGACGTAGTTGTAATAAAAGAGCACGTATTGTCCTTTCCTCTAAGGGCCACTTTTTCTGTTTTGGTGTTTTGCATGCTGTAATTTTCAGGCCTGTGAGGAAAGGAGCAGCTGCTCCTCTGGCAGGCTCTATGCCTTCTGGAGGTTGGCCAGGCCCCTTTCCCAGGTGATGGTGGGAAGGGCGGTGGGAAGGGCGGTGGGAAGGGCGGTGGGAAGGGCGGTGGGAAGGGCGGTGGGAAGGGCGGTGGGAAGGGCGGTGGGAAGGGCGGTGGGAAGGGCGGTGGGAAGGGCCCGGGGTATATAAACCACAGCTTCTGCTGGGGAAGCTTATTCTGCTGCCGGGCTTCGTCAGGGTCAGGGCTCTGCCTGTCCTTCAGTCACTTGCAGGTTTGGAGGTGTCTCAGCTACTGGGGCGGAAATGTTATCCCATTTAGAGAATCGGAGGTATGAAATTGGAGGTGGTAAGACCTTGAGGACCAGGTGAGGTTTGGCAGCATGTATAGTAGAGAGCATAGATGGAGTTCTCGCATTTCTCAGGAAAGGAAGAGGGATGTAAGGTATAATGTCTTTCAGGCTGTGGGACCGCTTGTTGCCTTCCCCCACAGCATGCAGTGTACAGCATTCAGGAGGCTGACAGTGTTGTGGAGGGGGCATCTCTTCTCAGGCTGCTCATGCTGTGGCTACTTTTGGGATTATATTTCTTCTTCTCCTTTTGGAGAGGAGGAGGAGGAAGCTGGTGACTGCAGGAATGTATCGGATGGCTGGTTTTTGTGGGCCTCCTTAAGGATGGATTTGGACGCTGCCCGGGCATCCAAAAGTTAAGCAGATAGGCGCCGGAGAGGGGCTGAGGTGGATGATTGTAAAATGGGGTCTTTGACGATAGCATAGTGTTGAGGGCTGTCTCGGGGCACAGTCATATTTGGGAAGGTAAAGGATGTGGCTTACTGGTCAGTGTGATGCTAGCGTGTCCCGGGCAGGGCAGTTCTAGCCTGTGTGTGTTGTCATGTCGTTCATGTGGTCTGTGTTGTGTATCTTAGCCCTTTCTTGGGTCTCGAGGTCATCTTTGAGCTCCAGGAGCATGATGTGGGGCCCCAGGCATCATCCTTAGGGTCTCAAACGCTTGGGCCCGTGGGCGTAGCACCATTCAGCTGCCGCTCTTCTTGCATTAGCATCTTAAAGCGTGCATCGGTCTTGTGTCTCAGACATTTCCAGATGGCCCACTTCCACGACTGGGATTTCTTCCCTGCGTCGTTATGTTCTTAGGTCTTGAAGGCAGGCTTCCTGCCTGTCCATCTTAGTAGGCTCAACAGTCTATTCTTATTACGTACCATCACGTTCTACAGTTTGTTTCAGGGGGTTCCGTAGAGCGTCTTCATGTTGACATCATCACAATCCCACAGATTTTCTTGCATGACGGTGACATTGGTCCCCGTGTCATCTTTCTTGCTGAGAGTTTTCTCTCATCTTTGAGGCGCGTCGTTTGTAGCGTTCTGTGTAGTGTCTGTCTGTAACTGTGAGTGTTTGGCTCAGGGCCGCCCTGCCCGGGTGTGTAGTGTCCAGGGTGGGCAGAGTTGTGTGGAGAGTCTATATGTAGTACATGAATCTATGTAGATTGGGGCAAAGGTGTTAGAGTTATCTCAGGGTAGCCATCGGGAGGCTGTGTAGATACCTCTTCTGTTTTCTTTGGAAAGAGCAGAGGCATGTTGGAAAGGCAATACAACAGTAGTGAAGAAGAGTTCATGTGGAAGAGGGTATGGCTGGTTTTGGTGTGGATTTTTTTTGTAATTTTCTTTGTGTACGGTTGTATTTGGACCTTAAATGGTATTTGTAAAAAGGTGCAAGACTTTTTGTTGTTGTGATTCTATTGCTCTGCCTCAGGGTGATTTCTCTAATGTCATTCTTGCAGATGCAACAGGACAAGCTCAGCAGGGCAGCGTAGAAGAGGAGAGCAATGTAAGAAGGTGAGTCAGCATGTGGTATTAGAGAGAAGATGTGGCTTTCAGTACTGTATGTATTGGTTCTTTTAAATTTGAAGTTTTGAAGCAATGAATGACATGGGATGTGGGGATGGGGATGAGTCAGTCAAGGTCAGCAGCGGTGGATGGGCTGAAGTATCACATCTTCCTCAGAGGGAGTAACTTTCAAGTTTTAAGCAACTCACGTTGGTTGGGTTTTACAGGCAGTTTGCAAGCCTTCAGGTTGCATGCCTCGGGAGGATGGGCAGGCAAGGTGAGGGACCGGGAGATGGGAATTTGTAGGGTTTTGAGTGGTATCTCAGCATGTGTTTCTTTGGTTGGTGTGACACGCAGGGTCAGAGGGGTGATGCTGCACGCCCACTGAGTAGTCCCAGCAAGTGAGGCAGTTGTGGACATGTATGGTGTCTAATAGCCCAGTACTATATTGCAGCTCAGTGGAGTGTTTGTCTTTGGTTTTGCAGGCACCACAGGCATCCGGAGCCGGATGAGCGTTGGAGGTGAGCTGGGTAGTAGAGAGGTAGCGCATGGGGGTGGTGGTTTCCCGTAAGCTCAACAGTAATATTGTGTGTCTTAAGTTTTTTAGGTGCCAGAACCAGAGAGTGCCACAAAGTCCGAATCCGGAATCCATGAGGAGCAGGTGAGCAGAAGGGTACGGCGCATATGATGTGGGGGATATTGCAGTACAACTTAGTGTTAACGACGCGATGGTGCCTGATGGCACCATTTTGTGCAGATTGGGGTTCCATTGTTTGTTTTTGCAGATGATGAAGAGGAAACCCAGTGACTCCAGGATGAATCGATTTGATATATGGTAACCTTTTTTTTTTTTGTTCAGCAGGGCTCCAGAGTCCCGGCCCTCAGCGAAGTTGAGGTACTGGCAGCGGAGCTTCCAGGACAGGGTTGGAAATAGCAGCAAGGCATTTAAAAGTTAGCGTAGTGCCCCAGGCTTTCCAGGAGCAGTGCCCTTTGGGCACATAAGCGGAGCAGTAATTGTCCTGACCGTATGTGACACTATCTTGCATTGCACTGCCTTGTATTGTGTTTAGCCTGGAATTGTATCGCTCTGTAGTGTTCTTGTCTGCAGTCTCAGACGGTCTAGCATGGTAACGCCTGTATTCCGTTACGTCTTGTGCTGTATTGCTCAGTCATCGTCTTGACAGCCATCTGAGACTGTCATGTTGTACCGTTCGCCATGTTGTTACTTTGATGGATTGTTCTGCATCTGACTGCATTGCGTTGCCGGGTTTTGAGTTGCGTTGCTCTGTAACTGTCTTGACTGCTGTCTGAGACTGTCTTGCATTGTATGCTTATGTATTTTTTTGTTTTGTGTTGTATTGTGTATTTGAAATAGTATTGCGTTGCCTGGCTCTGTATCGGTCTTGCATTGTAGCGCCCCGTAATTGTCTTGACCGGCACGTCAGACTGCGTTACATCGTATAGTTCTGGTTTTTGTGTGGCTTTCCATCAGTCTGTACTTTAAATTGTTTCACTTTGGCTGCCTGTATCTCTGTTTCGTGTCGTATCGCTTAGTCATTGTCTTGACTGCCATCTGAGATTATCAGGCATGGTAGCCTTCCATATTTTGTTTTGAATCGCACGGTTGTGTATTTGAACCTCTATTGCGTCGCCTGGCTGTGTTTTGGCTTTGCAGCATATGGCTTTGTCATCGTCTTGATAGTTGTCTGATATATTCTGTCGTCATTCTGCATGGTACTAAGGATTATTTATTTTATTCGGTTGTTCTTTCTTTGACCACGTATTGCATTGTTCTGCCCTGTATCACGGTACGTCTCAAATCGTTTCGGTCTGTCACTGTTTTGACTGTCACGTGAGACACTCTGGCATTGTATCCTTAAGTATTTTGTTGTGTATTTGAAGGCTGTGTATTTGAAATTGTATTGCATTGTTTGGCGCTATTTCAGTTTTCCATCGCATCACTCTGTATTTTCCTTAACCGCCATCTGAAACCATCTCGCACGGTATTGCTCCGTATGTTGTTTCTTTAACGGATTGTTTTGTACGTGACCATATATTGTGTTGTCGGGCAGGGTGTTGTTTTCGCATCATATTGCTCTGTAATTTCCCCGATGGCCGTCGGGGATGGTTTTGCAGGGTACCGCCCCGTATCGCGTTTCGTCTTGCGTTGCATTGCCCCGTAATCGTCTCGACTGCCGTCTCAGGCCGTCTGCCATTGTAATCGCTGTATTGCAGGTTTTTTGATTCATCGTTCTTAAGTTACCCTATGTATTTATCGTATTGCCCTGTGTTGTGTTACGTCTTGCATGGTATTGCTCTGTATATGTCTTGACTGCCATCTGAGACCGTGGAGTTGTACAGTTTGATATGTTGTTTCTGGAACGGATTGTTTTGTACCTGACCATATATTGCATTGCCGGGCAGCGTGTTGTTTTTGCATTATGTCGTTCAGTAATTTCCTCGACTGCCATTTGAGATGGTCTTGCGTCATACGCTTAAGAATTCGGTTCCATATTATATTGTTGTGTATTTGAAATAGTATTGCTCCGCCTGGCTCAGTATTGGTTTTGCATCGTGTTGCCCTGTCACGCTCTTGACTGCTATGCGATCTATTCTGGCATTGTACCACACCACATTACGTGTTTTTTTTTTAATCGGTTGTTCTTTGACTGTGTAATGCCTTGTACCGCCCTCTATTGTGTTACGTCTTGCATTATATTGCCCCGTCATAGCCTTGACTGCCTTCTGATCTGTTTGGGCCTCGTACCACACTATATTGTGGGTTTTTTAATCGGTTGTCCTTCATTTGGCTTTCTAACGCCTCGTACCGCCCTGTGTTGTGTAACATCTTGCATTATATTGCCCCATTTTAGTCTTGACTGCATTCTGATCTACTCTGGCATCGCACCACACTGTATTGTGTGTTTTTTTTTTTTAATTGGTTCTTCTTTATTTGACTGTGTAATGCATTGTACTGCCCTGTATTGTGTTACTTCTCGCATTATAGTGCTGTCATTATCCTGACTGCCTTCTGATCTTTTCTGGTATTACAGTTTGAACGTATGCTGGGTTTTTTAATCCGTTGTTCTTCATTTGGCTGCATGGTGCCTTTTTACCACCTGGTATGGTGCTGCATCTTGCGTCGTATCGCCCTGTTGTTGTCTCAATGGTCATTTTACACGTTCTGTCCTAGGACCATGCTGTATTGTGAATTCTTTCATGGGTTGTTGTTTTTTTGACTGTATTGCCTGGTAGGGCCCCGTATCGTGTTACGTCTTGCCTCGTATTGCTCTGTCATTGTGGCGGCTGACATCTGATATATTCTACCATTGTATGTACCGTCAATTCTTTCATTGTCTGTTCTGCATTTGATTGTATGTTGCCTTGTACTGCCCTGTGTAAGGTTTGATCTTGCATTGTATTGCCCTGTCATTGTCTTGCCAGTTATTTTAGACTGTCTGGCACTGTATTGTGCAATTTTTAACCGGTTGTTCTGTATTTGACCGCTGTTGCGATGTCATCCCCCTTTTTCGCCCAGGCTGCTGCTTAAGCTAAAAGGACTAGCAGGAGTCGCTACGAGTGGCACTTGAACTTTTGGGAATGGCTGGCAACAGAGTCAAAACACTAAGTCAGTTAGCTTAGTGTATAACTAGCGGACAGACCAAGAGCCCTTTGAGCTTTCTTGCAAGGCAGCGGCCTGTTCGCCATCATTTCCTGGGGACACTCACTTAAGGTTCTGCTCTTCGAGGCTGAGAGATGCCTTGCCGCAACAGATTCTGGGTAAGTGACTAGCATGCCAGACTTCACAATCTTAGCTGAGCGATATAAAGGGTTTGATCACGCAGATATGATCCTTTAAGAGGTAAACTGTTGCCCAAGTCCGGGGCAAAGATTGGATCCAGCCGCACCTAGACTCCTCTCCGAGAAGGAGTTTAGAAAGCAAGGGGGTCCTTTCCGAGCCTCGTGACTCAACGGGGAGGGTCTCCCTGACAGCTCGTCTGACCCTGGCCCCTAGGCAGGAAATAATCTGGGGTGCGTGGCCATAGAATCTGGTAAAATGCTGTCACGTGCACTGCTACCTTTGTTGAATCACTGCTGTTATGTTTGTAAATGTTTCTCTACCTCTCTCTTAGGAGTGAATTCTATCACTGCGCCCGCCACAACTGCATATTGCCTGTGTTACATCTTGCATTGTATTGCCCTGTTGTCTTGACGGTCATGTTAGAGAATCTGTCCTAGGACTGGACTGTATTGTGATGTCTTTCATGGGTTCTTAAGTGGCTGTGTATTGCCTCGTACTGTCCTGTGTGGTGTTACGTCTTCCATTGTATCGCTCTGTTGTTGTCTTGATTGTCATCTGATGTATTCTGCCATTGTACGCCACCATATTGTCACTTCCTTCATCAGCTGTTTTTTATTTGATGGTGTATTGCATTGTACTGCCATGTACGCTGTTACGTCTCGCATTGTATTGTCCTGTCACTGGTGTGTTTGTGATTTTAGATGTTGCGTTAAAAATTTCACAGTCCACTGCAGTCCTACAAGTGGCTGTTTTTTATTTGACTGCGTATTCGTTAAAAAGTTCACAACCCCATGCAGTCCTATAACTGTTTGCTGTTTATTTGACCAGGTATTGGGTTGTACTGACACGTACAATGTTATGTCTTGCATTGTATTGCCCTGTCATTGTTTTGTTTGATTTTAGACGTTGCGTTAAAAAATTAGCAATACAGTGCTGTGCTATAATTTGCTGGTCTCTGACTGCATATTGCCTGGTTTTGCCCACTATACTGTTATGTCTTGCATTCTATTGACATGTTGTAGTCTGGATTGTCATTTTACAGATTGTGTTAAAAGATTCATAATGCGGTGCAGTCCTATAATTTGTTGTTCTTTATATGACCGTGTATTGGATTGTACTGTCCGATGTGATGCTACGTCTCGCATTGTATAGCCCTGTCACTGTATTTATTGTCAGTTTAGAGATTGTGTTAAAGAAATTCTCAGTACCATGCAGTCCTATAACCAGTTGCTTTTATTTCACTGTGTATCAGATTGTACCGCCCGGTATATTGTTAGGTCTTGTATTGTATTGCTCTGGAACCGTCTCGATTGATATCTGAAATATTCTGTCATCGTAATGAACTGTACTGTCAGTTTCATAATTGCTTGTTCTCTATGTGACTGCCTATTGCATTATACTGTCCCCTATAATGTTAAGTCTTGGATTCTATTGCTCAGTTTTATCAACTGCCATCTGCGACCGGGATTGCAGTGCACTTGTCCGTGGGTTTTCAATTGGCGGTTCATTATTTGACTACATCTTGTGTCGTCCTGCCCGGTATCGTGTGTTGCCTTGAATTGTATTGCCCTGTAATTGCCCTGACTATCTGATCTGTTCTGGTATGTACTGCTCCATATTCCGTTTCTTTTAAAAGTTTGTTCTTGATTTGGCTGCGTATTGCCTTGTAGTGCCCTGTATCATGCTGCATCTTGCATTGCGTTGCCCTGTCATTCTCTTCACTGTCATTGTAGACGTTCTTGGACAGTAGCCATCTGTATCGTGGGGGTTTTACCGGGTGTTCTTTAACCATGTATTGCCGTGTTACCGCCTTTGTGTTGGGTCTCTAATCGTGTTGCCGCGTCATTGTTTTGACTGCCATCTGATGCATCTTAGCATTATACTGTCCTCTATTGTCTTACGTTGTGCATTGTATTGCTCTGTCATTATCTTGCCTGCTGTCTCACATCCGTTGGCGTTGTAACACGCAGTATTGTGGGTCCCTTCGTCGGTTGTATATTTGACTGACTATTGCACTGTACTGTGCTGTCTAACGTTATGTCTCGGATTCTGTTGTCCTGTAACTGTCTCGACCGGCACCTGATGCTCCGTGGGATAGTACTGCCTTGTATGTTGGGGTTTTGACAGGTTGTTCTTTCTTTAATTCTGTTTTGCATTGTACTGCCCCGTGTTGTGTTACGTTTGGCATTGTATTGCCATATAATAGTCCTGAGTGATATATTCTGGCATGGTACTGCACTGTACTGTGGGGTTTTTTTAGGGGGTGGTTGTTTACATGCCTGTGTTTTTTCCTTGTACTGCCCCATATCGTGTTTCGTCTTGCATTGTATTGCCCTGTCATTGTTTCAACAGTCATTTTATATGTTCTGTCACAGGACTGCACTGTATTGTGACTTCTTTAATAGGCGGTTGTTTCTTTGACAGTGCAGTGTCTTGTAGTGCCTTATATCGTGTTATGCCTTGCATTGTATTGCTCTGTTGTTGTCTCGACTGACATCTGATAGATAGTCTGCCATTGTATGGCACTGTACCGTGAATTCCTTCATTGTTGGTTCTTTATTTGATTGCGTATGGCGCTGTACTGCCCTGGATAACTCTCTCTTGCGTTGTATTGCCCTGACAATGTTGTCTTGCTTGTTATTTTAGATTGTCTGGGATTGTACTGCACTGTATTGTGAATTATTGAATTGGTTGTTCTTTGTTTGACCGTTGTAGCGGTGTGGTCCCTTTCTCCCCTCCTCACAGGCGACAGAGTCAAGGTGCCGTATGGAGTGGGGACCTAGATATTTTTTTCCCAGACTGATGTGACTAAAAGTCAATTAGCTGCCTCTACAAATAGTCAACAGGGCAAGAGCCCTTGGAGCTCTCTTGCAAGGCAGCGGTCCATTCGCCAGCACCTCCCATTGAGCGGGGATGCTCATGTAAGGTTCTGTTCCTTAAGGCTGAGAGATGCCTTGCCGCAACAGATTCTCGGTAAGTGACTAATAACATGCCAAATTTAGCAATCTTAGCTGAGTGGTATAATGGGTTGATGGTGCAGGTGTAATCCTCTAGAGGTAAACCGTTGACCAAGTCCAAGGCAAGGATCGGATCCAGCTGCACCTAGACTCCTCTCCGAGAAGGAGTTTAGAAAGCAAGGGGGTCCTTTCTGAGCCTTGTGGCTCAACGGGAGGGTCTCCCAGACAGCTTGTCTGACCCTGGCCCCTATGCAGTAAATCATCCGGGGTGCGTGGCCATGGAATCTGGTAAAACACTGTCACGTGCACTGCTACCTTTGGAGAATCACTGTGTGTGTGTTTCTAAATGTTTCTTGACTTCTCTCTCAGGAGTGAAGTTAATGGCTCTGCCCGCAACAACCACATGTTGCCTTGTCTGTCCCCGTATGGTGTTGTGTCTTGCCTTGTATTGCCCTGTCATCGTCTTGATTGCCATCTGATCCATTGTATCATAGTAGTGCACTGCATTGTGAATTTTTTAACTGTCTGTTCTTTATTTGGCTATGTATTGCCTTGCGCCGGACTGTATTGTGTCACATCTTGCGCTGTATTGCCCTGTAATTGTCTTGACTGCCATCTGCGACTTTTTGAGATTGTACGGCAGCGTAGTGTGGGTTTTCTGACTGGCTGTTCTTTATTTGACTGTGTATTGCCTTGGACTGCCCTGCGTGGTGTTCCGTTTTGCGTTGACATTGTCTCGACTGACACGTGGGATTTGCCATTGTACTGCAGTGTGTTTTGGGTATTGTAATTTACTGGTCTTTATTTGACTGTGTATTGCCTTGTACTGACCCGCATAATGTTATGTCTTGCACTGCATTGCCCTGTCATTGTCTTGACCGACATCTGAGACTGTCTGGCATTGCAGTGTACTGTATTGTGGGTCTTGTAATTGGCTGTCGCTTACTTGTCTGCGTATTGGGTTGTACTGCCCTGTATACTGTAGTGTGTGGCATTGTATCGCCCTGTCATTGTCGTAAAGGTCGCTTTGGAGATTGTCATAACACTGCACTCTGTTGTGAATTTTTCATCAGTTGTTCTTTGTTTGGCTGTATATTGCCTTGTACTGCCCAGTATTGTGTTACGCCTTCCGTTGTGTCACTCTGTCGTTGTCTTGAATGACATCTGATGTTTTCTAATGTTTGATGGCAATGTATTTTCAATTTTTCCATTGGCTGTTCTTTATTTGAGTGTGTAGTGCCAGGCACCGCTCTGTATAATGTTATAAATGGCTTCCTTCCACAGCTGCCCCTTTTTTCCCCTCCCTTCCCCCCGCCAGCTGCCCCCTTTTTTTCTCTTCTGCTCTTCTGCCCTTCTACCCCCCCCATTATATTTTCCTCTTCCCTTCCCCCTCAGCCGCCCCCCTTTTTTTTTCTCGCCCTCCCCTTCCCCTCAGCCGCCCCCCTTTTTTTTTCTCGCCCTCCCCTTCCCCTCAGCCGCCCCCCTTTTTTTTTCTCGCCCTCCCCTTCCCCTCAGCCGCCCCCCTTTTTTTTTCTCGCCCTCCCCTTCCCCTCAGCCGCCCCCCTTTTTTTTCTCGCCCTCCCCTTTTTCTCTTCCCCTCAGCTGCCCCCCGTTTTTCCTTCTTTTCTATCAGTCCAGCCCCCTTTTCTTCCTCTGGTGCCCCGCTGCCCCCTTTTCTTCCGCTCCCCCCACAGCCGCCCCCCTTTTGTTTCTTCCGCTCCCCCCACAGCCGCCCCCCTTTTGTTTCTTCCGCTCCCCCCACAGCCGCCCCCCTTTTGTTTCTTCCGCTCCCCCCACAGCCGCCCCCCTTTTGTTTCTTCCGCTCCCCCCACAGCCGCCCCCCTTTTGTTTCTTCCGCTCCCCCCACAGCCGCCCCCCTTTTGTTTCTTCCGCTCCCCCCACAGCCGCCCCCCTTTTGTTTCTTCCGCTCCCCCCACAGCCGCCCCCCTTTTGTTTCTTCCGCTCCCCCCACAGCCGCCCCCCTTTTGTTTCTTCCGCTCCCCCCACAGCCGCCCCCCTTTTGTTTCTTCCGCTCCCCCCACAGCCGCCCGTCATTTTTTTTCTCTTCCACCCTTTGGTCCCCTTTTTGTTTCTTCCTCATTCCCACAGCCGTCACGTTTTTTCTCTCCCCTTCCCACAGCCGTCACGTTTTTTCTCTCCCCTTCCCACAGCCGCCCCCCTGTTTTCTTCTCTCCAAGGCTGCCCCCTTTTTTACCTCTTCTGCCCCTCTGCCACCCTTTTTTTCTTCTCTCCAAGGCTGCCCCCTTTTTTTACCTCTTCTGCCCCTCTGCCACCCTTTTTTTCTTCTCTCCAAGGCTGCCCCCTTTTTTTACCTCTTCTGCCCCTCTGCCACCCTTTTTTTCTTCTCTCCAAGGCTGCCCCCTTTTTTTACCTCTTCTGCCCCTCTGCCACCCTTTTTTTCTTCTCTCCAAGGCTGCCCCCTTTTTTACCTCTTCTGCCCCTCTGCCACCCTTTTTTTCTTCTCTTCCCACAGCCGCCCCCCTTTTTACCTCTTCTGCCCCTCTGCCACCCTTTTTTTCTTCTCTTCCCACAGCCGCCCCCCTTTTTTCTACTCTTCCCACAGCCGCCTGTCATTTTCTTCCCTCTTCCGCTCCTTTCCCCCCCCCTTTTTTCCCTCTTCCGCTCCTTTTCCCCCGCCCTTTTTTCCCTCTTCCGCTCCTTTTCCCCCGCCCTTTTTTCCTCTTCCGCTCCTTTTCCCCCGCCCTTTTTCCCTCTTCCGCTCCTTCCCCCCCCCTTTTTCCCTCTTCCGCTCCTTTTCCCCCGCCCTTTTTTCCCTCTTCCGCCCCTTTCCCCCGCCCTTTTTTCCCTCTTCCGCCCCTTTCCCCCGCCCTTTTTTCCCTCTTCCGCCCCTTTCCCCCGCCCTTTTTTCCCTCTTCCGCCCCTTTCTCCTCCCACCGCCCCCTTCTTTCCTCCTTCTCGCCCCCCTGCTGCCCTTTTTCTTTTCTTCCCTTCCAGCCCCGTTTTTTCTTTTCTTACCCCGCCACCCCTTTTTTCTTCTCTTCCTCACAGCTGCCCCTATGTTTTTCCTCTTCCTTCCCAGCCCCCTTTTTCTTCTCTTCCCACTGCCACCCCCCTTTTTTTCTCTTATGCCCTCTGCCCCATTTTTTCTCTTCCGACCTCCTGTCCCCCTTTTATTTCTTCCTCCTTCCCACAGCCGCCCCCTTTTTTTCTGCTCCTCCAACAGCTGCCCATCGTTTTTTTCCTCCTCTTCCTCCCCAGCCCCCTTTTTCCCCTCTTCCGCCCCTTCGCCCCCCTTTTTTCCCCTCTTCCGCCCCTTTCCCCCTCGTCTTTTTCTTTTCTCCCTAAGGCAACCCCCTTTCTTTCCTCTTCCGCAACCCTGCCTCTCTTTTCTTCCTTTCCAGCCCCCTACCCCCTTTTTCTTCCCGTCCCCACAGCCGCCCCCTTTTTTTTATTCTCTCCCCACAGCCGCCCCCTTTTTTCCTTCTTTATGCCCCCCTGCTCCCCTTTGCTTCTACTCTCCCCACAGCCGCCCCCTTTTTTTTCCTACTCTCCCCACAGCCGCCCCCTTTTTTTTCCTACTCTCCCCACAGCCGCCCCCTTTTTTTTCCTACTCTCCCCACAGCCGCCCCCTTTTTTTTCTACTCTCCCCACAGCCGCCCCCTTTTTTTTCTACTCTCCCCACAGCCGCCCCCTTTTTTTTCTACTCTCCCCACAGCCGCCCCCTTTTTTTTCTACTCTCCCCACAGCCGCCCCCTTTTTTTTCTACTCTCCCCACAGCCGCCCCCTTTTTTTTCCTACTCTCCCCACAGCCGCCCCCTTTTTTTTCTACTCTCCCCACAGCCGCCCCCTTTTTTTTCTACTCTCCCCACAGCCGCCCCCTTTTTTTTCTACTCTCCCCACAGCCGCCCCCTTTTTTTTCTACTCTCCCCACAGCCGCCCCCTTTTTTTTCTACTCTCCCCACAGCCGCTTGTTGTTTTTTTCTTCTCTTCCGCCCCTTTTCTCCCCTTGTTTTTTTCTCTTGCGCCCTTCTGCCCCCTTTTTTTTCTTCTCTCTTCACAGCCACCCCCTTTTTCTATTCTTCCCACAGCCGCTTGTTGTTTTTTTCCTCTTCGTCCACAGCCCCCTTTTTTCTTCTCTTCTGCCCCTTTTCTCCCCTGTTTTCTTCTTTTCTCCCCTGTTTTCTTCTCTTCTGCCCCTTTTCTCCCCTGTTTTCTTCTCTTCTGCCCCTTTTCTCCCCTGTTTTCTTCTCTTCTGCCCCTTTTCTCCCCTGTTTTCTTCTCTTCTGCCCCTTTTCTCCCCTGTTTTCTTCTCTTCTGCCCCTTTTCTCCCCTGTTTTCTTCTCTTCTGCCCCTTTTCTCCCCTGTTTTCTTCTCTTCTGCCCCTTTTGTCCCCTGTTTTCTTCTCTTCTGCCCCTTTTCTCTCTTCTCTCCGCAAGGCCGCCCCCTTTTTTTTCTTCCTCTTCCTCACAGCCGCCCCTATATTTTTCCTCTTATCTCCTCTAACCCCCTTTTTTCCCTCTTCTGACCTCCTGTCCCCCTTTTGTTTCTTCCTCCTTCCCATAGCCCCCCGTTTTTTCTCTTCCCTTCCCACTGCTGACCCCGGTTTTCCTTCCTCCGCCCCTTTTCCCCCCGGTTTTCTCTGCCCTTCCTACAACCGCCTGTTGTTTTTTTCTTCTCTTGCGCCCTTCTGCCCCCTTTTTTCTTCTCTTGCGCCCTTCTGCCCCCTTTTTTCTTCTCTTGCGCCCTTCTGCCCCCTTTTTTCTTCTCTTGCGCCCTTCTGCCCCCTTTTTTCTTCTCTTGCGCCCTTCTGCCCCCTTTTTTCTTCTCTTGCGCCCTTCTGCCCCCTTTTTTTTTCCTTCCCCTACCGCCCCCCTTTTTCCTTCTTTTTGTCTCCCTGCACCCCTTTTTTCTTTTCTTCCCCCACCACCCGTCTTTTTATTCGTCTTTCTCCCCGACCCCCTTTTTTCTCCTCTCCCGCCCGTTTCCCCCCCTTTTTTTTCCTCTTCTGCTCCTCTGCCCCCTTTTTTCTTCTCCCCCCACAGCCGCCCCCTGTTCCCCCCTTATTTTTCCTCTTCTGCCCCCTCTTTTCTTCTCTTCCCACTGCCCCATTTTTTTCCTTCCCCCACCGCCCCCCCTTTTTCCTTCTTTTTGCCTCTGTGCTCCCCTTTTTTCTTTTCTCCCCCCACCGCCCATCTTTCTTTTTCCTCTCCCGCCCCTTCCCCCCCCTTTTTTCTTCTCTCCCGCCCCTTCCCCCCCCTTTTTTCTTCTCTCCCGCCCCTTCCCCCCCTTTTTTCTGCTCTCACCGCAGCTGCCCGCTTTTCCCCCCTTTTTTTCCTATTCTGCCCTTCTGCCCCCTTTTTTTCTCTCTTCCCACCACCCTCATGTTTTTTCCCTTCCCCCGCCGCCCCCCTTTCTTCCTATTTTTGCTTGCTGCTCCCCTTTTTTCTTTTCTTCCCCCGCTGCCCCGTTTTCTTCTTTTTCTCACAGCCGCCCCCTCTTTTCTTCTCTTCCAAACGGCCGCCCCTATTTTTTTCCTCTTCCTTCCCAGCCCCCTTTTTTTCTCTTACCGACTGCCACCCCTTTTCTCCCCCCTATTTTCCCCCTCCCGCCACCCCTTTTCTCCCCCCTATTTTCCCCCTCCCGCCACCCCTTTTCTCCCCCCTATTTTCCCCCTCCCGCCCCCCTTTTCTCCCCCCTTTTTTCCCCTCCTCCAATCACCCCTTTTCTCCCCCCTTTTTTCCTCTCCTCCAACCGCCCCTATTTTTTTCTCTTCCCTTGCTGCCCCCTCTTTTCCTTCTTTTTGCCCCCGTGCTTCCCTTTTTTCTTTTCCTCCTCACAGCCGCCTGTCATTTTTTCTTTTCCTCCTCACAGCCGCCTGTCATTTTTTCTTTTCCTCCTCACAGCCGCCTGTCATTTTTTTCTTTTCCTCCTCACAGCCGCCTGTCATTTTTTTTTTTTTCCTCCTCACAGCCGCCTTTGCTTTCCTCTTCCGGCCCTTTTCGCCCCCTTTTTGCTTTCCTCTTCCGGCCCTTTTCGCCCCCTTTTTGCTTTCCTCTTCCGGCCCTTTTCGCCCCCTTTTTGCTTTCCTCTTCCGGCCCTTTTCGCCCCCTTTTTTCTTCTCTCTCCAAAGCCCGCCCCTTTTTTCTCTGCCCTTCCCACAGCTGCCTGTTGTTTTTTTCCTCCTCTTCCGCCCCTTCCTCCCCAACTTTTTTCCTCTTCCGCCCCTCTGCCCCCTTTTTGTTTTCTCTTCCTTCCCACAGCCCGCCCCTTTTTTCTCTGCCCTTCCCACAGCTGCCTGTTGTTTTTTTCTCTCCTCTTCCGCCCCCTTTCCCCCTTTTTTCTTCTCTTCCCACCGCCCCCTTTTTTTTCCCTCTCCCGCCCCTTTCCCCCCTTTTTTTTCCCTCTCCCGCCCCTTTCCCCCTTTTTTCCCCTCTCCTGCCCCTTTCCCCCCTTTTTTTTCCCCTCTCCTGCCCCTTTCCCCCCTTTTTTTTCCCCTCTCCCGCCCCTTTCCCCCCTTTTTTTTCCCCTCTCCCGCCCCTTTCCCCCCTTTTTTTTCCCCTCTCCCGCCCCTTTCCCCCGTTTTTTTTCCCCTCTCCCGCCCCTTTCCCCCGTTTTTTTTCCCCTCTCCCGCCCCTTTCCCCCGTTTTTCTTCCCCTCTCCCGCCCCTTTCCCCCGTTTTTCTTCACTTCCCACAGCCCGC
Organism: Rissa tridactyla; assembly: GCF_028500815.1. Classification (NCBI taxonomy): domain Eukaryota; kingdom Metazoa; phylum Chordata; class Aves; order Charadriiformes; family Laridae; genus Rissa; species Rissa tridactyla. Next base: position 40,570 of record NC_071481.1, on the reverse strand, counting down.
CCCTCTTTCTACTCTTCCTACAACCCCCTGTTGTTTTTTCCTCCTCTTCCTCCCCAGCCGCCTTTTTTCTTCTCTTCCGCCCCTTCTGCCCCCTTTTTTTTTCCCTCCCCACAGCCGCCCCCTGTTCCCCCCTTATTTGTCCTCTTACGCCCTTCTGCCCCCCTTTTTCTTCTCTTCCCACCGCCCCCATTTTTTTCCATCCCCCACTGCCCCCATTTTTTTCCTTCCCCCACCGCCCCCCTTTTTCCTTCTTTTTGCCTCCCTGCACCCCTTTTTTCTTTTCTTCCCCCACCACCCGTCTTTTTATTCATCTTCCTCCCCAACCCCCTTTTTCCTTCTCTCCCGCCCCTTTCCCCCCCTTTTTCCTTCTCTCCCGCCCCTTTCCCCCCCTTTTTCCTTCTCTCCCGCCCCTTTCCCCCCCTTTTTCCTTCTCTCCCGCCCCTTTCCCCCCCTTTTTCCTTCTCTCCCGCCCCTTTCCCCCCCTTTTTCCTTCTCTCCCGCCCCTTTCCCCCCCTTTTTCCTTCTCTCCCGCCCCTTTCCCCCCCTTTTTTTCTTCTCTCCCGCCCCTTTCCCCCCCTTTTTTTCTTCTCTCCCCACAGCCGCACCCTGTTCCCCCCTTATTTGTCCTCTTATGCCCTTCTGCCCCCTTTTTTCTTCTCTTCCCACCGCCCCCATTTTTTTCCTTCCCCCACCGCCCCCCTTTTTCCTTCTTTTTGCCTCCGTGCTCCCCTTTTTTCTTCTCTACCCCCACCACCGATCTTTTTTATTCCTCTTCCTCCCCAACCCCCTTTTTTCTTCTCTTCCGTCCCTTTTCACCCCATTTTTTCCTCTTCCGGCCTTCTGCCCCCTCTTTTCTTCTCTCTCTAAAGCCATCCCCTTTTTTCGACTCTTCCCACAGCCCCCTGTTGTTTTTTCCCTCCTCTTCCTCCCCAGCCCCTGTTGTTTTTTTTCCTCCTCTTCCTCCCCAGCCCCCTTTTTTTTCCTCTGCCACCCTTCTGCTCCCTTTTTTCGTCTCTTCCCACCACCCCACTTTTTTCCCTTCCCCGGCCGCCCCCCTTTTTTCCTTCTTTATGCCCCCCTGCTCCCCTTTGCTTCTACTCTTCCCACAGCTGCCCCCTTTGCTTCTACTCTTCCCACAGCCGCCCCCTTTTTTCCTCTTCTGCCCCTTTTCCCCCTTTTGTTTCCTCTTCCTTCCTACAGCCTGCCCCTTTTTTCTACTCTTCCCACAGCTGCCTGTTGTTTTTTTCCTTCTCTTACGCCCATTTCCCCCACCTTTTTTCCTATCTTCCGCCCCTTCACCCCCACCTTTTCCCCTCTTCTGCCCCTCTGCCCCCCTTTTTCTCTTCTCTCCCCACAGCCGCCCGTCGTTTTTCTTCTCTCCCGGCCCCTTTCTCCCCCCCGTTTTTCTTCTCTCCCGGCCCCTTTCTCCCCCCCGTTTTTCTTCTCTCCCGGCCCCTTTCTCCCCCCCGTTTTTCTTCTCTCCCGGCCCCTTTCTCCCCCCCGTTTTTCTTCTCTCCCGGCCCCTTTCTCCCCCCCGTTTTTCTTCTCTCCCGGCCCCTTTCTCCCCCCCGTTTTTCTTCTCTCCCTTCAACCAGCCCCTTTCTTCTACTCTTCCGCCCCTTCCTCCCCACCTTTTTCCTCTTCCGCCCCTCTGTCCCCCTTTTTTTTTCTTCTCTCCTCACAGCCGCCCCCGTTCCCCCCCTTATTTTTCCTCTTCCGCCCTTCTGCCCCCTTTTTTCTTCTCTTCCCACCGGCCCCTTTTTTCCTTCTTTTTGACCCCCTGGTCCCCTTTTTTCTTTTCTTCCCCCGCCGCCCCCTTTTTTCTCGTCTTCCAAACGGCCGCCCCTATTTTTTCCTCTTCCTTCCCAGCCCCCTTTTCCTTCTCTTCTCATTGCTGCCCCCCCTCTTTTCTCTTAATTTCTCTACCCCCCTTTTTCTCTTACTTCCTCTACCCCTCTTTTTTCCTCTTTTGCCCCTCTGTCCCCTTTTTTTCTACTCTTCCCACAGCCGCCCCTCGTTTTTTTCTTCCTCTTCCTCCCCAGCCCCCTCTTTTCCCTCTCCCACCCATTCCCAGCCCCCTCTTTTCCCTCTCCGCCTCTTACCCCCCTTTTTCTTCTCTCCAAATGCCATGTGCTGTTTTTCCTCTTCCACCCCCCTGCACCCTTTTTCTTCCCTTCCCCACAGCCGCCCTTATTTTTCACTTCCCCACAGCCGCCCCCTTTTTTCCTTCTCTGCTTCTTTCCCCCTTTTTTTCCTCTCAGCCCCTCTGCTCCCCCCTGTCCCCCCTTTTTTCTCTTCCCCACCACCCCCTGCTCTTTTGCCTTTTCTACCTGTCCAGCCCCCTTTTTTCTTCTATTCTGAACGGCCGCCCCCCTTTTTTTTCCTCTTCCCACGGCCGCCCCCCTTTTTTTTCCTCTTCCCACGGCCGCCCCCCTTTTTTTTCCTCTTCCCTTCTCCACAGCCACCCCCCTGCTCCCCTTTATTCTTTTTCTTTTCTTCCAGTCCAGCCCCTTTTTTTTCATCTCTTCTGAAAGGCTGCCCCTATTTTTTTCTCTTCCTTCCCAGCCCCCTTTTTCTTCTCTTACCCCCTCTACCCACCTTTTTTCCCCTTCTGGCCCTCTGCCCCCTTTTTTTTCTACTCTTTCCACAGCCGCCCCCTTTTTTTTTCTACTCTTTCCACAGCCGCCCCCTTTTTTTTTCTACTCTTTCCACAGCCGCCCCCTTTTTTTTCTACTCTTTCCACAGCCGCCCCCTTTTTTTTCTACTCTTTCCACAGCCGCCCCCTTTTTTTTCTACTCTTTCCACAGCCGCCCCCTTTTTTTTCTACTCTTTCCACAGCCGCCCCCTTTTTTTTCTACTCTTTCCACAGCCGCCCCCTTTTTTTTCTACTCTTTCCACAGCCGCCCCCTTTTTTTTCTACTCTTTCCACAGCCGCTCCCTTTTTTTTCTACTCTTTCCACAGCCGCTTGTTGTTTTTTTCTTCTCTTCCGCCCCTTTTCTCCCCTTCTTTTTTTCTCTTGCGCCCTTCTGCCCCCTTTTTTTTCTTCTCTTTTCACAGCCACCCCCTTTTTTTATTCTTCCCACAGCCGCTTGTTGTTTTTTCCCTCTTCGTCCACAGCCCCCTTTTTTCTTCTCTTCTGCCCCTTTTGTCCCCTGTTTTCTTCTCTTCTGCCCCTTTTCTCCCCTTGTTTTCTTCTCTTCTGCCCCTTTTCTCCCCTTGTTTTCTTCTCTTCTGCCCCTTTTCTCCCCTTGTTTTCTTCTCTTCTGCCCCTTTTCTCCCCTTGTTTTCTTCTCTTCTGCCCCTTTTCTCCCCTTGTTTTCTTCTCTTCTGCCCCTTTTCTCCCCTTGTTTTCTTTTCTCTCTTTGGCAGCCGCTCGCGTGGCCCAACAGCCGGTGGGGCTGCGGGCTTTCCGTCAGCCGTCACCCTCGGCACCACCGGCGCCCACGTGGCGCCGCCACGCCAGCCTGCGAAGCATTTTCCGGTAGGGCAGCGGCTCTGGCCACAGCTCCCACGCCCGAAGAGCCAGGAGGGACAGCCGTGCCTGGTTGGAAAGCTCTTTGGCAGCCGCTCGCGTGGCCCCACAGCCCGTGGGGCTGCGGGCTTTCCGGCGGACGTCAGCCTCGGCGACACCGGCGCCCACGTGGCGCCGCCGCGCCAGCCTGCAAAGCATTTTCCGGTAGGGCCGCGGCTCTGGCGACAGCTCCCACGCCCGAAGAGCCAGGAGGGAAAGCCGTGCCTCGTTGGAAAGCTCTTTGGCAGCCGCTCGCGTGGCCCCACAGCCCGTGGGGCTGCGGGCTTTCCGGCAGCCGTCAGCCTCGGCGACACCGGTGCCCACGTGGCGCCGCCGCGCCAACCTGCGAAGCATTTTCCGGTAGGGCCGCGGCTCTGGCGACAGCTCCCACGCCCGAAGAGCCAGGAGGGAAAGCCGTGCCTCGTTGGAAAGCTCTTTGGCAGCTGCTCGCGTGGCCCCACAGCCCGTGGGGCTGCGGGCTTTCCGGCGGCCGTCAGCCTTGGCGCCACCGGCGCCCACGTGGCACAGCCGCGCCAGCCTGCGAAGCATTTTCCGGTAGGTCCGCGGCTCTGGCGACAGCTCCCACGCCCGAAGAGCCAGGAGGGAAAGCCGTGCCTCGTTGGAAAGCTCTTTGGCAGCCGCTCGCGTGGCCCCACAGCCCGTGGGGCTGCGGGCTTTCCGGCGGCCGTCAGCCTCAGCGACACCGGCGCCCACGTGGCGCCGCTGCGCCAGCCTGCGAAGCATTTTCCGGTAGGGCCGCGGCTCTGGCGACAGCTCCCACGCCCGAAGAGCCAGGAGGGAAAGCCGTGCCTCGTTGGAAAGCTCTTTGGCAGCCGCTCGCATGGCCCCAGAGCCCGTGGGGCTGCGGGCTTTCCAGCGGCCGTGAGCCTCGGCGACACCGGCGCCCAAGTGGCGCCGCCGCTCGAGCCTGCGAAGCATTTTCCGGTAGGGCCGCGGCTCTGGCGACAGCTCCCACGCCCGAAGAGCCAGGAGGGAAAGCCGTGCCTCGTTGGAAAGCTCTTTGGCAGCCGCTCGCGTGGCCCCACAGCCCGTGGGGCTGCGGGCTTTCCGGCGGCCGTCAGCCTCGGCGACACCGGCGCCCACGTGGCGCCGCCGTGCCAGCCTGCGAAGCATTTTCCGGTAGGGCCGCGGCTCTGGCGACAGCTCCCACGCCCGAAGAGCCAGGAGGGAAAGCCGTGCCTCGTTGGAAAGCTCTTTGGCAGCCGCTCGCGTGGCCCCACAGCCCGTGGGGCTGCGGTCTTTCCGGCAGCCGTCAGCCTCGGCGACACCGGCGCCCACGTGGCGCCGCCACGCCAGCCTGCGAAGCATTTTCCGGTAGGGCCGCGGCTCTGGCGACAGCTCCCACGCCCGAAGAGCCAGGAGGGAAAGCCGTGCCTCCTTGGAAAGCTCTTTGGCAGCCGCTGGCGTGGCCCCACAGCCCGTGGGGCTGCGGGCTTTCCGGCGGCCGTCAGCCTCGGCGACACCGGCGCCAACGTGGCGCCGCCGCGCCAGCCTGCGAAGCATTTTCCGGTAGGGCCGCGGCTCTGGCGACAGCTCCCACGCCCGAAGAGCCAGGAGGGAAAGCCGTGCCTCGTTGGAAAGCTCTTTGGCAGCCGCTCGCGTGGCCCCACAGCCCGTGGGGCTGCGGGCTTTCCGGCGGCCATCAGCCTCGGCGACACCGTCGCCCACGTGGCGCCGCCGTGCCAGCCTGCGAAGCATTTTCCGGTAGGGCCGCGGCTCTGGCGGCAGCTCCCACGCCCGAAGAGCCAGGAGGGAAAGCCGTGCCTGGTTGGAAAGCTCTTTGGCAGCCGCTCGCGTGGCCCCACAGCCCGTGGGGCTGCGGGCTTTCCGGCGGCCATCAGCCTCGGCGACACCGGCGCCCACGTGACGCCGCCGCACCAGCCTTCAAAGCATTTTCCGGTAGGGCCGCGGCTCTGGCGACAGCTCCCACGCCCGAAGAGCCAGGAGGGAAAGCCGTGCCTCGTTGGAAAGCTCTTTGGCAGCCGCTCGCGTGGCCCCACATCCCGTGGGGCTGCGGGCTTTCCGGCAGCCGTCAGCCTCGGCGACACCGGCGCCCACGTGGCGCCGCCGCGCCAGCCTGCGAAGCATTTTCCGGTAGGGCCGCGGCTCTGGCGGCAGCTCCCACGCCCGAAGAGCCAGGAGGGAAAGCCGTGCCTCGTTGGAAAGCTCTTTGGCAGCCGCTCGCGTGGCCCCACAGCCCGTGGGGCTGCGGGCTTTCCGGCGGCCGTCAGCCTTGGCGACACCGGCGCCCACGTGGCGCCGCCGCGCCAGCCTGCGAAGCATTTTCCGGTAGGGCCGCGGCTCTGGCGGCAGCTCCCACGCCCGAAGAGCCAGGAGGGAAAGCCGTGCCTGGTTGGAAAGCTCTTTGGCAGCCGCTCGCATGGCCCCACAGCCCGTGGGGCTGCGGGCTTTCCGGCAGCCGTCAGCCTCGACAACACCTGCGACCACGTGGCGCCGCCGCGCCAGCCTGCGAAGCATTTTCCGGTAGGGCCGCAGCTCTGGCGACAGCTCCCACGCCCGAAGAGCCAGGAGGGAAAGCCGTGCCTCGTTGGAAAGCTCTTTGGCAGCCGCTCGCGTGGCCCCACAGCCCGTGGGGCTGCGGGCTTTCCGGCAGCCGTCAGCCTCGGCGACACCGGCGCCCACGTGGCGCCGCCGCGCCAGCCTGCGAAGCATTTTCCGGTAGGGCCGCAGCTCTGGCGACAGCTCCCACGCCCGAAGAGCCAGGAGGGAAAGCCGTGCCTCCTTGGAAAGCTCTTTGGCAGCCGCTCGCGTGGCCCCACAGCCCGTGGGGCTGCGGGCTTTCCGGCGGCCGTCAGCCTCGGCGACACCGGCGCCCACGTGGCGCCGCCGCACCAGCCTTCAAAGGATTTTCCGGTAGGGCCGCGGCTCTGGCGACAGCTCCCACGCCCGAAGAGCCAGGAGGGAAAGCCGTGCCTCGTTGGAAAGCTCTTTGGCAGCCGCTCGCGTGGCCCCACAGCCCGTGGGGCTGCGGGCTTTCCGGCGGCCGTCAGCCTCGGCGACACCGGTGCCCACGTGACGCCGCCGCGCCAGCCTGCGAAGAATTTTCCGGTAGGGCCGCGGGACTGGCGGCAGCTCCCACGCCCGAAGAGCCAGGAGGGAAAGCCGTGCCTGGTTGGAAAGCTCTTTGGCAGCCGCTCACGTGGCCCCACAGCTCGTGGGGCTGCGGGCTTTCCGGCGGCCGTGAGCCTCGGCGCCACCGGCGACCACGTGGCGCCGCCGCGCCAGCCTGCGAAGCATTTTCTGGTAGGGCCGCGGCTCTGGCGACAGCTCCCACGCCCGAAGAGCCAGGAGGGAAAGCCGTGCCTCGTTGGAAAGCTCTTTGGCAGCCGCTCGCGTGGCCCCACAGCCCGTGGGGCTGCGGGCTTTCCAGCGGCCGTGAGCCTCGGCGCCACCGGCGACCACGTGGCGCCGCCGCGCCAGCCTGCGAAGCATTTTCCGGTAGGGCCGCGGCTCTGGCGACAGCTCCCACGCCCGAAGAGCCAGGAGGGAAAGCCGTGCCTCGTTGGAAAGCTCTTTGGCAGCCGCTCGCGTGGCCCCACAGCCCGTGGGGCTGCGGGCTTTCCGGCAGCCGTCAGCCTCGGCGACACCTGCGACCACGTGGCACAGCCGCGCCAGCCTGCGAAGCATTTTCCGGTAGGGCCGCAGCTCTGGCGACAGCTCCCACGCCCGAAGAGCCAGGAGGGAAAGCCGTGCCTCGTTGGAAAGCTCTTTGGCAGCCGCTCGCGTGGCCCCACAGCCCGTGGGGCTGCGGGCTTTCCGGCGGCCGTCAGCCTCGGCGACACCGGCGCCCACGTGACGCCGCCGCACCAGCCTTAAAAGGATTTTCCGGTAGGGCCGCGGCTCTGGCGACAGCTCCCACGCCCGAAGAGCCAGGAGGGAAAGCCGTGCCTCGTTGGAAAGCTCTTTGGCAGCCGCTCGCGTGGCCCCACAGCCCGTGTGGCTGCGGGCTTTCCGGCGGCCGTCAGCCTCGGCGACACCGGCGCCCACGTGGCGCCGCCGCGCCAGCCTGCGAAGCATTTTCCGGTAGGGCCGCGGCTCTGGCGGCAGCTCCCACGCCCGAAGAGCCAGGAGGGAAAGCCGTGCCTCGTTGGAAAGCTCTTTGGCAGCCGCTCGCGTGGCCCCACAGCCCGTGGGGCTGCGGGCTCTCCGGCGGCCGTCAGCCTTGGCGCCACCGGCGCCCACGTGGCGCCGCTGCGCCAGCCTGCGAAGCATTTTCTGGTAGGGCCGCGGCTCTGGCGGCAGCTCCCACGCCCGAAGAGCCAGGAGGGAAAGCCGTGCCTCGTTGGAAAGCTCTTTGGCAGCCGCTCGCGTGGCCCCACAGCCCGTGGGGCTGCGGGCTTTCCGGCGGCCGTCAGCCTCGGCGACACCGGCGCCCACGTGGCGCCGCCGCGCCAGCCTGCGAAGCATTTTCCGGTAGGGCCGCGGCTCTGGCGGCAGCTCCCACGCCCGAAGAGCCAGGAGGGAAAGCCGTGCCTCGTTGGAAAGCTCTTTGGCAGCCGCTCGCGTGGCCCCACAGCCCGTGGGGCTGCGGGCTTTCCGGCGGCCGTCAGCCTCGGCGACACCGGCGCCCACGTGGCGCCGCCGCGCCAGCCTGCGAAGCATTTTCTGGTAGGGCCGCGGCTCTGGCGACAGCTCCCACGCCCGAAGAGCCAGGAGGGAAAGCCGTGCCTCGTTGGAAAGCTCTTTGGCAGCCGCTCGCGTGGCCCCACAGCCCGTGGGGCTGCGGGCTTTCCGGCAGCCGTCAGCCTCGACAACACCTGCGACCACGTGGCGCCGCCGCGCCAGCCTGCGAAGCATTTTCCGGTAGGGCCGCAGCTCTGGCGACAGCTCCCACGCCCGAAGAGCCAGGAGGGAAAGCCGTGCCTCGTTGGAAAGCTCTTTGGCAGCCGCTCGCGTGGCCCCACAGCCCGTGGGGCTGCGGGCTTTCCGGCAGCCGTCAGCCTCGGCGACACCGGCGCCCACGTGGCGCCGCCGCGCCAGCCTGCGAAGCATTTTCCGGTAGGGCCGCGGCTCTGGCGGCAGCTCCCACGCCCGAAGAGCCAGGAGGGAAAGCCGTGCCTGGTTGGAAAGCTCTTTGGCAGCCGCTGGCGTGGCCCCACAGCCCGTGGGGCTGCGGGCTTTCCGGCGGCCGTCAGCCTCGGCGACACTGGCGCCCACGTGGCGCCGTCACGCCAGCCTGCGAAGCATTTTCCGGTAGGGCCGCGGCTCTGGCGACAGCTCCCACGCCCGAAGAGCCAGGAGGGAAAGCCGTGCCTCGTTGGAAAGCTCTTTGGCAGCCGCTCGCGTGGCCCCACAGCCTGTGGGGCTGCGGGCTTTCCGGCGGCCGTCAGCCTCGGCGACACCGGCGCCCACGTGGCGCCGCCACGCCAGCCTGCGAAGCATTTTCCGGTAGGGCCGCGGCTCTGGCGGCAGCTCCCACGCCCGAAGAGCCAGGAGGGAAAGCCGTGCCTCGTTGGAAAGCTCTTTGGCAGCCGCTGGCGTGGCCCCACAGCCCGTGGGGCTGCGGGCTTTCCGGCGGCCGTCAGCCTCGGCGACACCGGCGCCCACGTGTCGCCGCCGCGCCAGCCTGCGAAGCATTTTCCGGTAGGGCCGCGGCTCTGGCGACAGCTCCCACGCCCGAAGAGCCAGGAGGGAAAGCCGTGCCTCGTTGGAAAACTCTTTGGCAGCCGCTCGCGTGGCCCCACAGCCCGTGGGGCTGCGGGCTTTCCGGCGGCCGTCAGCCTCGGCGACACCGGCGCCCACGTGTCGCCGCCGCGCCAGCCTGCGAAGCATTTTCCGGTAGGGCCGCGGCTCTGGCGGCAGCTCCCACGCCCGAAGAGCCAGGAGGGAAAGCCGTGCCTCGTTGGAAAGCTCTTTGGCAGCCGCTCGCGTGGCCCCACAGCCCGTGGGGCTGCGGGCTTTCCGGCAGCCGTCAGCCTCGGCGACACCGGCGCCCACGTGGCGCCGCCGCGCCAGCCTGCGAAGCATTTTCCGGTAGGGCCGCGGCTCTGGCGGCAGCTCCCACGCCCGAAGAGCCAGGAGGGAAAGCCGTGCCTCGTTGGAAAGCTCTTTGGCAGCCGCTCGCGTGGCCCCACAGCCCGTGGGGCTGCGGGCTTTCCGGCAGCCGTCAGCCTCGACAACACCTGCGACCACGTGGCGCAGCCGCGCCAGCCTGCGAAGCATTTTCCGGTAGGGCCGCAGCTCTGGCGACAGCTCCCAAGCCCGAAGAGCCAGGAGGGAAAGCCGTGCCTCCTTGGAAAGCTCTTTGGCAGCCGCTCGCGTGGCCCCACAGCCCGTGGGGCTGCGGGCTTTCCGGCGGCCGTCAGCCTCGGCGACACCGGCGCCCACGTGACGCCGCCGCACCAGCCTTCAAAGGATTTTCCGGTAGGGCCGCGGCTCTGGCGACAGCTCCCACGCCCGAAGAGCCAGGAGGGAAAGCCGTGCCTCGTTGGAAAGCTCTTTGGCAGCCGCTCGCGTGGCCCCACAGCCCGTGGGGCTGCGGGCTTTCCGGCGGCCGTCAGCCTCGGCGACACCGGTGGCCACGTGACGCCGCCGCGCCAGCCTGCGAAGAATTTTCCGGTAGGGCCGCGGCTCTGGCGACAGCTCCCACGCCCGAAGAGCCAGGAGGGAAAGCCGTGCCTCGTTGGAAAGCTCTTTGGCAGCCGCTCGCGTGGCCCCACAGCCCGTGGGGCTGCGGGCTTTCCAGCGGCCGTGAGCCTCGGCGCCACCGGCGACAACGTGGCGCCGCCGCGCCAGCCTGCGAAGAATTTTCCCGTAGGGCCGCGGCTCTGGCGACAGCTCCCACGCCCGAAGAGCCAGGAGGAAAAGCCGTGCCTCGTTGGAAAGCTCTTTGGCAGCCGCTCGCGTGGCCCCACAGCCCGTGGGGCTGCGGGCTTTCCGGCAGCCGTCAGCCTCGGCGACACCTGCGACCACGTGGCACAGCCGCGCCAGCCTGCGAAGCATTTTCCGGTAGGGCCGCAGCTCTGGCGACAGCTCCCACGCCCGAAGAGCCAGGAGGGTAAGCCGTGCCTCGTTGGAAAGCTCTTTGGCAGCCGCTCGCGTGGCCCCACAGCCCGTGGGGCTGCGGGCTTTCCGGCGGCCGTCAGCCTCGGCGACACCGGCGCCAACGTGGCGCTGCCGTGCCAGCCTGCGAAGCATTTTCTGGTAGGGCCGCGGCTCTGGCGACAGCTCCCACGCCCGAAGAGCCAGGAGGGAAAGCCGTGCCTCGTTGGAAAGCTCTTTGGCAGCCGCTCGCGTGGCCCCACAGCCCGTGGGGCTGCGGGCTTTCCGGCGGCCGTCAGCCTCGGCGACACCGGCGCCCACGTGACGCCGCCGCGCCAGCCTGCGAAGCATTTTCCGGTAGGGCCGCGGCTCTGGCGACAGCTCCCACGCCCGAAGAGCCAGGAGGGAAAGCCGTGCCTCGTTGGAAAGCTCTTTGGCAGCCGCTCGCGTGGCCCCACAGCCCGTGGGGCTGCGGGCTTTCCGGCGGCCGTCAGCCTCGGCGACACCGGCGCCCACGTGGCGCCGCCGCGCCAGCCTGCGAAGCATTTTCCGGTAGGGCCGCGGCTCTGGCGGCAGCTCCCACGCCCGAAGAGCCAGGAGGGAAAGCCGTGCCTCGTTGGAAAGCTCTTTGGCAGCCGCTCGCGTGGCCCCACAGCCCGTGGGGCTGCGGGCTTTCCGGCGGCCGTCAGCCTCGGCGACACCGGCGCCCACGTGGCGCCGCCGCGCCAGCCTGCGAAGCATTTTCCGGTAGGGCCGCGGCTCTGGCGAAAGCTCCCACGCCCGAAGAGCCAGGAGGGAAAGCCGTGCCTCGTTGGAAAACTCTTTGGCAGCCGCTCGCGTGGCCCCACAGCCCGTGGGGCTGCGGGCTTTCCGGCGGCCGTCAGCCTCGGCGACACCGGCGCCCACGTGACGCCGCCGCACTAGCCTGCGAAGCATTTTCCGGTAGGGCCGCGGCTCTGGCGACAGCTCCCACGCCTGAAGAGCCAGGAGGGAAAGCCGTGCCTCGTTGGAAAGCTCTTTGGCAGCCGCTCGCGTGGCCCCACAGCCCGTGGGGCTGCGGGCTTTCCGGCGGCCGTCAGCCTCGGCGACACCGGCGCCCACGTGGCGCCGCCACGCCAGCCTGCGAAGCATTTTCCGGTAGGGCCGCGGCTCTGGCGAAAGCTCCCACGCCCGAAGAGCCAGGAGGGAAAGCCGTGCCTCGTTGGAAAGCTCTTTGGCAGCCGCTCGCGTGGCCCCACAGCCCGTGGGGCTGCGGGCTTTCCGGCGGCCGTCAGCCTCGGCGACACCGGCGCATACGTGGCGCCGCTGCGCCAGCCTGCGAAGCATTTTTCGGTAGGGCCGCGGCTCTGGCGACAGCTCCCACGCCCGAAGAGCCAGGAGGGAAAGCCGTGCCTCGTTGGAAAGCTCTTTGGCAGCCGCTCGCGTGGCCCCACAGCCCGTGGGGCTGCGGGCTTTCCGGCGGCCGTCAGCCTCGGCGACACCGGCGCCCACGTGGCGCCGCCACGCCAGCCTGCGAAGCATTTTCCGGTAGGGCCGCGGCTCTGGCGTCAGCTCCCACGCCCGAAGAGCCAGGAGGGAAAGCCGTGCCTCGTTGGAAAGCTCTTTGGCAGCCGCTCGCGTGGCCCCACAGCCCGTGGGGCTGCGGGCTTTCCGGCGGCCGTCAGCCTCGGCGACACCAGCGCCCACGTGGCGCCGCCGCGCCAGCCTGCGAAGAATTTTCCGGTAGGGCCGCGGGTCTGGCGGCAGCTCCCACGCCCGAAGAGCCAGGAGGGAAAGCCGTGCCTCGTTGGAAAGCTCTTTGGCAGCCGCTCGCGTGGCCCCACAGCCCGTGGGGCTGCGGGCTTTCCGGCGGCCGTCAGCCTCAGCGACACCGGCGCCCACGTGGCGCCGCTGCGCCAGCCTGCGAAGCATTTTCCAGTAGGGCCGCGGCTCTGGCGACAGCTCCCACGCCCGAAGAGCCAGGAGGGAAAGCCGTGCCTCCTTGGAAAGCTCTTTGGCAGCCGCTCACGTGGCCCCACAGCCCGTGGGGCTGCGGGCTTTCCAGCGGCCGTGAGCCTCGGCGACACCGGCGCCCATGTGGCGCCGCCGCGCCAGCCTGCGAGGCATTTTCCGGTAGGGCCGCGGCTCTGGCGACAGCTCCCACGCACGAAGAGCCAGGAGGGAAAGCCGTGCCTCGTTGGAAAGCTCTTTGGCAGCCGCTCGCGTGGCCCCACAGCCCGTGGGGCTGCGGGCTTTCTGGCAGCCGTCAGCTTCGGCGACACCTGCGACCACGTGGCACAGCCGCGCCAGCCTGCGAAGCATTTTCCGGTAGGGCCGCGGCTCTGGCGACAGCTCCCACGCCCGAAGAGCCAGGAGGGAAAGCCGTGCCTCGTTGGAAAGCTCTTTGGCAGCCGCTTGCGTGGCCCCACAGCCCGTGGGGCTGCGGGCTTTCCGGCGGCCGTCAGCCTCAGCGACACCGGCGCCCACGTGGCGCCGCTGCGCCAGCCTGCGAAGCATTTTCCGGTAGGGCCGCAGCTCTGGCGACAGCTCCCACGCCCGAAGAGCCAGGAGGGAGAGCCGTGCCTCCTTGGAAAGCTCTTTGGCAGCCGCTCGCGTGGCCCCACAGCCCGTGGGGCTGCGGGCTTTCCAGCGGCCGTGAGCCTCGGCGACACCGGCGCCCACGTGGCGCCGCCGCGCCAGCCTGCGAAGCATTTTCCGGTAGGGCCGCGGCTCTGGCGACAGCTCCCACGCACGAAGAGCCAGGAGGGAAAGCCGTGCCTCGTTGGAAAGCTCTTTGGCAGCCGCTCGCGTGGCCCCACAGCCCGTGGGGCTGCGGGCTTTCCGGCAGCCGTCAGCCTCGGCGACACCTGCGACCACGTGGCGCCGCCGCGCCAGCCTGCGAAGCATTTTCCGGTAGGGCCGCGGCTCTGGCGGCAGCTCCCACGCCCGAAGAGCCAGGAGGGAAAGCCGTGCCTCCTTGGAAAGCTCTTTTGCAGCCGCTCACGTGGCCCCACAGCCCGTGGGGCTTTGGGCTTTCCAGCGGCCGTGAGCCTCGGCGACACCGGCGCCCACGTGGCGCCGCCGCGCCAGCCTGCGAAGCATTTTCCGGTAGGGCCGCGGCTCTGGCGACAGCTCCCACGCACGAAGAGCCAGGAGGGAAAGCCGTGCCTCGTTGGAAAGCTCTTTGGCAGCCGCTCGCGTGGCCCCACAGCCCGTGGGGCTGCGGGCTTTCCGGCAGCCGTCAGCTTCGGCGACACCTGCGACCACGTGGCACAGCCGCGCCAGCCTGCGAAGCATTTTCCGGTAGGGCCGCGGCTCTGGCGACAGCTCCCACGCCCGAAGAGCCAGGAGGGAAAGCCGTGCCTCGTTGGAAAGCTCTTTGGCAGCCGCTCGCGTGGCCCCACAGCCCGTGGGGCTGCGGGCTTTCCGGCGGCCGTCAGCCTCAGCGACACCGGCGCCCACGTGGCGCCGCTGCGCCAGCCTGCGAAGCATTTTCCGGTAGGGCCGCGGCTCTGGCGACAGCTCCCACGCACGAAGAGCCAGGAGGGAAAGCCGTGCCTCGTTGGAAAGCTCTTTGGCAGCCGCTCGCGTGGCCCCACAGCCCGTGGGGCTGCGGGCTTTCCGGCAGCCGTCAGCCTCGGCGACACCTGCGACCACGTGGCGCCGCCGCGCCAGCCTGCGAAGCATTTTCCGGTAGGGCCGCGGCTCTGGCGACAGCTCCCACGCCCGAAGAGCCAGGAGGGAAAGCCGTGCCTCCTTGGAAAGCTCTTTGGCAGCCGCTCGCGTGGCCCCACAGCCCGTGGGGCTGCGGGCTTTCCGGCGGCCGTCAGCCTCGGCGACACCGGCGCCCACGTGGCGCCGCCGCGCCAGCCTGCGAAGCATTTTCTGGTAGGGCCGCGGCTCTGGCGACAGCTCCCACGCCCGAAGAGCCAGGAGGGGAAAGCCGTGCCTCGTTGGAAAGCTCTTTGGCAGCCGCTCGTGTGGCCCCACAGCCCGTGGGGCTGCGGGCTTTCCGGCGACCGTCAGCCTCGGCAACACCGGTGCCCACGTGACGCCGCCGCACCAGCCCACGAAGCATTTTCCGGTAGGGCCGCGGCTCTGGCGACAGCTCCCACGCCCGAAGAGCCAGGAGGGAAAGCCGTGCCTCGTTGGAAAGCTCTTTGGCAGCCGCTCGCGTGGCCCCACAGCCCGTGGGGCTGCGGGCTTTCCGGCGGCCGTGAGCCTCGGCGACACCGGCGCCCACGTGGCGCCGCCGCGCCAGCCTGCGAAGTATTTTCCGGTAGGGCCGCGGCTCTGGCGACAGCTCCCACGCCCGAAGAGCCAGGAGGGAAAGCCGTGCCTGGTTGGAAAGCTCTTTGGCAGCCGCTCGCGTGGCCCCACAGCCCGTGGGGCTGCGGGCTTTCCGGCAGCCGTCAGCCTCGGCGACACCTGCGAACATGTGGCACAGCCGCGCCAGCCTGCGAAGCATTTTCCGGTAGGGCCGCGGCTCTGGCGACAGCTCCCACGCCCGAAGAGCCAGGAGGGAAAGCCGTGCCTCGTTGGAAAGCTCTTTGGCAGCCGCTCGCGTGGCCCCACAGCCCGTGGGGCTGCGGGCTTTCCGGCGGCCGTCAGCCTCAGCGACACCGGCGCCCACGTGGCGCCGCTGCGCCAGCCTGCGAAGCATTTTCCGGTAGGGCCGCGGGTCTGGCGACAGCTCCCACGCCCGAAGAGCCAGGAGGGAAAGCCGTGCCTCGTTGGAAAGCTCTTTGGCAGCCGCTCGCATGGCCCCAGAGCCCGTGGGGCTGCGGGCTTTCCAGCGGCCGTGAGCCTCGGCGACACCGGCGCCCACGTGGCGCCGCCGCGCCAGCCTGCGAAGCATTTTCCGGTAGGGCCGCGGCTCTGGCGACAGCTCCCACGCCCGAAGAGCCAGGAGGGAAAGCCGTGCCTCGTTGGAAAGCTCTTTGGCAGCCGCTGGCGTGGCCCCACAGCCCGTGGGGCTGCGGGCTTTCCGACAGCCGTCAGCCTCGGCGACACCTGCGACCACGTGGCACAGTCGCGCCAGTCTGCGAAGCATTTTCCGGTAGGGCCGCGGCTCTGGCGACAGCTCCCACGCCCGAAGAGCCAGGAGGGAAAGCCGTGCCTCGTTGGAAAGCTCTTTGGCAGCCACTCGCGTGGCCCCACAGCCCGTGGGGCTGCGGGCTTTCCGGCGGCCGTCAGCCTCGGCGACACCGGTGCCCACGTGGCGCCGCCACGCCAGCCTGCGAAGCATTTTCCGGTAGGGCCGCGGCTCTGGCGGCAGCTCCCACGCCCGAAGAGCCAGGAGGGAAAGCCGTGCCTTGTTGGAAAGCTCTTTGGCAGCCGCTCGCGTGGCCCCACAGCCCGTGGGGCTGCGGGCTTTCCGGCAGCCGTCAGCCTCGGCGACACCGGCGCCCACGTGGCGCCGCCGCGCCAGCCTGCGAAGCATTTTCTGGTAGGGCCGCGGCTCTGGCAACAGCTCCCACGCCCGAAGAGCCAGGAGGGAAAGCCGTGCCTGGTTGGAAAGCTCTTTGGCAGCCACTCGCGTGGCCCCACAGCCCGTGGGGCTGCGGGCTTTCCGGCGGCCGTCAGCCTCGGCGACACCGGCGCCCACGTGGCGCCGCCGCGCCAGCCTGCGAAGCATTTTCTGGTAGGGCCGCGGCTCTGGCGACAGCTCCCACGCCCGAAGAGCCAGGAGGGAAAGCCGTGCCTCGTTGGAAAGCTCTTTGGCAGCCGCTCGCGTGGCCCCACAGCCCGTGGGGCTGCGGGCTTTCCGGCGACCGTCAGCCTCGGCAACACCGGTGCCCACGTGACGCCGCCGCACCAGCCCGCAAAGCATTTTCCGGTAGGGCCGCGGCTCTGGCGACAGCTCCCACGCCCGAAGAGCCAGGAGGGAAAGCCGTGCCTCGTTGGAAAGCTCTTTGGCAGCCGCTCGCGTGGCCCCACAGCCTGTGGGGCTGCGGGCTTTCCGGCGGCCGTGAGCCTCGGCGACACCGGCGCCCACGTGGCGCCGCCGCGCCAGCCTGCGAAGCATTTTCCGGTAGGGCCGCGGCTCTGGCGACAGCTCCCACGCCCGAAGAGCCAGGAGGGAAAGCCGTGCCTGGTTGGAAAGCTCTTTGGCAGCCGCTCGCGTGGCCCCACAGCCCGTGGGGCTGCGGGCTTTCCGGCAGCCGTCAGCCTCGGCGACACCTGCGAACACGTGGCACAGCCGCGCCAGCCTGCGAAGCATTTTCCGGTAGGGCCGCGGCTCTGGCGACAGCTCCCACGCCCGAAGAGCCAGGAGGGAAAGCCGTGCCTCGTTGGAAAGCTCTTTGGCAGCCGCTCGCGTGGCCCCACAGCCCGTGGGGCTGCGGGCTTTCCGGCGGCCGTCAGCCTCAGCGACACCGGCGCCCACGTGGCGCCGCTGCGCCAGCCTGCGAAGCATTTTCCGGTAGGGCCGCGGCTCTGGCGACAGCTCCCACGCCCGAAGAGCCAGGAGGGAAAGCCGTGCCTCGTTGGAAAGCTCTTTGGCAGCCGCTCGCATGGCCCCAGAGCCCGTGGGGCTGCGGGCTTTCCAGCGGCCGTGAGCCTCGGCGACACCGGCGCCCACGTGGCGCCGCCGCGCCAGCCTGTGAAGCATTTTCCGGTAGGGCCGCGGCTCTGGCGACAGCTCCCACGCACAAAGAGCCAGGAGGGAAAGCCGTGCCTCGTTGGAAAGCTCTTTGGCAGCCGCTCGCGTGGCCCCACAGCCCGTGGGGCTGCGGGCTTTCCGACAGCCGTCAGCCTCGGCGACACCGGCGCCCACGTGGCGCCGCCGCGCCAGCCTGCGAAGCATTTTCCGGTAGGGCCGCGGCTCTGGCGACAGCTCCCACGCCCGAAGAGCCAGGAGGGAAAGCCGTGCCTCGTTGGAAAGCTCTTTGGCAGCCGCTCGCGTGGCCCCACAGCCCGTGGGGCTGCGGGCTTTCCGACGGCCGTCAGCCTCGGCGACACCGGCGCCCACGTGGCGCCGCCGCGCCAGCCTGCGAAGCATTTTCTGGTAGGGCCGCGGCTCTGGCGACAGCTCCCACGCCCGAAGAGCCAGGAGGGAAAGCCGTGCCTCGTTGGAAAGCTCTTTGGCAGCCGCTCGCGTGGCCCCACAGCCCGTGGGGCTGCGGGCTTTCCGGCGGCCGTCAGCCTCGGCAACACCGGTGCCCATGTGACGCCGCCGCACCAGCCCGCGAAGCATTTTCCGGTAGGGCCGCGGGTCTGGCGACAGCTCCCACGCCCGAAGAGCCAGGAGGGAAAGCCGTGCCTCGTTGGAAAGCTCTTTGGCAGCCGCTCGCGTGGCCCCACAGCCCGTGGGGCTGCGGGCTTTCCGGCGGCCGTCAGCCTCGGCGACACCGGCGCCCACGTGGCGCCGCCGCGCCAGCCTGCAAAGCATTTTCCGGTAGGGCCGCGGCTCTGGCGACAGCTCCCACGCCCGAAGAGCCAGGAGGGAAAGCCGTGCCTCCTTGGAAAGCTCTTTGGCAGCCGCTCGCATAGCCCCACAGCCCGTGGGGCTGCGGGCTTTCCGGCGGCCGTCAGCCTCGGAGACACCGGCGCCCACGTGGCGCCGCCGCGCCAGCCTGCGAAGCATTTTCCGGTAGGGCCGCGGCTCTGGCGACAGCTCCCACGCCCGAAGAGCCAGGAGGGAAAGCCGTGCCTCGTTGGAAAGCTCTTTGGCAGCCGCTCGCGTGGCCCCACAGCCCGTGGGGCTGCGGGCTTTCCGGCGGCCGTCAGCCTCGGAGACACCGGCGCCCACGTGGCGCCGCCGCGCCAGCCTGCGAAGCATTTTCCGGTAGGGCCGCGGCTCTGGCGACAGCTCCCACGCCCGAAGAGCCAGGAGGGAAAGCCGTGCCTCCTTGGAAAGCTCTTTGGCAGCCGCTCGCGTGGCCCCACAGCCCGTGGGGCTGCGGGCTTTCCGGCAGCCGTCAGCCTCGGCGACACCGGCGCCCACGTGGCACAGCCGCGCCAGCCTGCGAAGCATTTTCCGGTAGGGCCGCGGCTCTGGCGACAGCTCCCACGCCCGAAGAGCCAGGAGGGAAAGCCGTGCCTGGTTGGAAAGCTCTTTGGCAGCCGCTCGCGTGGCCCCACAGCCCGTGGGGCTGCGGGCTTTCCGGCGGCCGTCAGCCTCGGCGACACCGGCGCCCATGTGACGCCGCCGCGCCAGCCTGCGAAGCATTTTCCGGTAGGGCCGCGGCTCTGGCGACAGCTCCCACGCCCGAAGAGCCAGGAGGGAAAGCCGTGCCTCGTTGGAAAGCTCTTTGGCAGCCGCTCGCGTGGCCCCACAGCCCGTGGGGCTGCGGGCTTTCCGGCAGCCGTCAGCCCCGACGACACCTTCGACCACGTGGCGCAGCCGCGCCAGCCTGCGAAGCATTTTCCGGTAGGGCCGCGGCTCTGGCGACAGCTCCCACGCCCGAAGAGCCAGGAGGGAAAGCCGTGCCTCGTTGGAAAGCTCTTTGGCAGCCGCTCGCGTGGCCCCACAGCCCGTGGGGCTGCGGGCTTTCCGGCGGCCGTCAGACTCGGCGACACCGGCGCCCACGTGACGCCGCCGCACCAGCCTTCAAAGGATTTTCCGGTAGGGCCGCGGCTCTGGCGACAGCTCCCACGCCCGAAGAGCCAGGAGGGAAAGCCGTGCCTCGTTGGAAAGCTCTTTGGCAGCCGCTCGCGTGGCCCCACAGCCCGTGGGGCTGCGGGCTTTCCGGCGGCCGTCAGCCTCGGCAACACCAGCGCCCACGTGGCGCCGCCGCGCCAGCCTGCGAAGAATTTTCCGGTAGGGCCGCAGCTCTGGCGACAGCTCCCACGCCCGAAGAGCCAGGAGGGAAAGCCGTGCCTCGTTGGAAAGCTCTTTGGCAGCCGCTCGCGTGGCCCCACAGCCCGTGGGGCTGCGGGCTTTCTGGCGGCCGTGAGCCTCGGCGACACCGGCGCCCATGTGGCCCTGCCACGCCAGCCTGCGAAGCATTTTCCGGTAGGGCCGCGGCTCTGGCGACAGCTCCCACGCCCGAAGAGCCAGGAGGGAAAGCCGTGCCTCCTTGGAAAGCTCTTTGGCAGCCGCTCACGTGGCCCCACAGCCCGTGGGGCTGCGGGCTTTCCAGCGGCCGTGAGCCTCGGCGACACCGGCGCCCACGTGGCGCCGCCGCGCCAGCCTGCGAAGCATTTTCCGGTAGGGCCGCGGCTCTGGCGACAGCTCCCACGCCCGAAGAGCCAGGAGGGTAAGCCGTGCCTCGTTGGAAAGCTCTTTGGCAGCCGCTCGCGTGGCCCCACAGCCCGTGGGGCTGCGGGCTTTCCGGCGGCCGTCAGCCTCGGCGACACCGGCGCCCACGTGGCGCCGCCACGCCAGCCTGCGAAGCATTTTCCGGTAGGGCCGCGGCTCTGGCGACAGCTCCCACGCCCGAAGAGCCAGGAGGGAAAGCCGTGCCTTGTTGGAAAGCTCTTTGGCAGCCGCTCGCGTGGCCCCACAGCCCGTGGGGCTGCGGGCTTTCCGGCAGCCGTCAGCCTCGGCGACACCGACGCCCACGTGGCGCCGCCGCGCCAGCCTGCGAAGCATTTTCCGGTAGGGCCGCGGCTCTGGCGACAGCTCCCACGCCCGAAGAGCCAGGAGGGAAAGCCGTGCCTGGTTGGAAAGCTCTTTGGCAGCCGCTCGCGTGGCCCCACAGCCCGTGGGGCTGCGGGCTTTCCGGCAGCCGTCAGCCTCGACAACACCTGCGACCACGTGGCGCAGCCGCGCCAGCCTGCGAAGCATTTTCCGGTAGGGCCGCGGCTCTGGCGACAGCTCCCACGCCCGAAGAGCCAGGAGGGAAAGCCGTGCCTGGTTGGAAAGCTCTTTGGCAGCCGCTCGCGTGGCCCCACAGCCCGTGGGGCTGCGGGCTTTCCGGCGGCCGTCAGCCTCGGCGCCACCGGCGCCCACGTGGCGCGGCCACGCCAGCCTGCGAAGCATTGTCCGGTAGGGCCACGGCTCTGGCGGCAGCTCCCACGCCCGAAGAGCCAGGAGGGAAAGACGTGCCTCGTTGGAAAGCTCTTTGGCAGCCGCTCGCGTGGCCCCACAGCCCGTGGGACTGCGGGCTTTCCGGCGGCCGTCAGCCTCGGCGACACCGGCGCCCACGTGGCGCCGCCGCGCCAGCCTGCGAAGCATTTTCTGGTAGGGTCGCGGCTCTGGCGACAGCTCCCACGCCCGAAGAGCCAGGAGGGAAAGCCGTGCCTCGTTGGAAAGCTCTTTGGCAGCCGCTCGCGTGGCCCCACAGCCCGTGGGGCTGCAGGCTTTCCGGCAGCCGTCAGCCTCGACAACACCTGCGACCACGTGGCGCAGCCGCGCCAGCCTGCGAAGCATTTTCCGGTAGGGCCGCAGCTCTGGCGACAGCTCCCACGCCCGAAGAGCCAGGAGGGAAAGCCGTGCCTCGTTGGAAAGCTCTTTGGCAGCCGCTCGCGTGGCCCCACAGCCCGTGGGGCTGCGGGCTTTCCGGCGGCCGTCAGCCTCGGCGACACCGGCGCCCACGTGACGCCGCCGCACCAGCCTTCAAAGGATTTTCCGGTAGGGCCGCGGCTCTGGCGACAGCTCCCACGCCCGAAGAGCCAGGAGGGAAAGCCGTGCCTCCTTGGAAAGCTCTTTGGCAGCCGCTCACGTGGCCCCACAGCCCGTGGGGCTGCGGGGTTTCCAGCGGCCGTGAGCCTCGGCGACACCGGCGCCCACGTGGCGCCGCCGCGCCAGCCTGCGAAGCATTTTCCGGTAGGGCCGCGGCTCTGTCGACAGCTCCCATGCCCGAAGAGCCAGGAGGGAAAGCCGTGCCTCGTTGGAAAGCTCTTTGGCAGCCACTCGCGTGGCCCCACAGCCCGTGGGGCTGCGGGCTTTCCGGCAGCCGTCAGCCTCGGCGACACCGGCGCCCACGTCACGCCGCCGCGCCAGCCTGCGAAGCATTTTCCGGTAGGGCCGCGGCTCTGGCGACAGCTCCCACGCCCGAAGAGCCAGGAGGGAAAGCCGTGCCTGGTTGGAAAGCTCTTTGGCAGCCGCTCGCGTGGCCCCACAGCCCGTGGGGCTGCGGGCTTTCCGGCGGCCGTCAGCCTCGGCAACACCGGTGCCCACGTGACGCCGCCGCACCAGCCTGCGAAGCATTTTCCGGTAGGGCCGCGGCTCTGGCGACAGCTCCCACGCCCGAAGAGCGAGGAGGGAAAGCCGTGCCTGGTTGGAAAGCTCTTTGGCAGCCGCTCGCATGGCCCCACAGCCCGTGGGGCTGCGGGCTTTCCGGCGGCCGTCAGCCTCGGCGAGACCGGCGCCCACGAGGCGCCGCCGCACCAGCCTTCAAAGCATTTTCCGGTAGGGCCGCGGCTCTGGCGACAGCTCCCACGCCCGAAGAGCCAGGGGGGAAAGCTGTGCCTCGTTGGGAAGCTCTTTGGCAGCCGGTCGCATGGCCCCACAGCCCGTGGGGCTGCGGGCTTTCTGGCGGCCGTCAGCCTCGGCGTCACCGGCGCCCACGTGGCGCCGCCGCGCCAGCCTGCGAAGCATTTTCCGGTAGGGCCGCGGCTCTGGCGGCAGCTCCCACGCCCGAAGAGCCAGGAGGGAAAGCCGTGCCTCGTTGGAAAGCTCTTTGGCAGCCGCTCGCGTGGCCCCACAGCCCATGGGGCTGCGGGCTTTCCGGCGGCCGTCAGCCTCGGCGACACCGGCGCCAACGTGGCACCGCCGCACCAGCCTGCGAAGCATTTTCCGGTAGGGCCGCGGCTCTGGCGACAGCTCCCACGCCCGAAGAGCCAGGAGGGAAAGCCTTGCCTCGTTGGAAAGCTCTTTGGCAGCCGCTCGCGTGGCCCCACAGCCCGTGGGGCTGCGGGCTTTCCGGCAGCCGTCAGCCTCAGCGACACCGGCGCCCACGTGACGCCGCCGCACCAGCCTGCGAAGCATTTTCCGGTAGGGCCGCGGCTCTGGCGACAGCTCCCATGCCCGAAGAGCCAGGAGGGAAAGCCGTGCCTCGTTGGAAAGCTCTTTGGCAGCTGCTCGCGTGGCCCCACAGCCCGTGGGGCTGCGGGCTTTCCGGCGGCCGTCAGCCTCGGCGCCATCGGCGCCCACGTGGCGCCGCCACACCAGCCTGCGAAGCATTGTCCGGTAGGGCCACGGCTCTGGCGGCAGCTCCCACGCCCGAAGAGCCAGGAGGGAAAGCCGTGCCTCGTTGGAAAGCTCTTTGGCAGCCGCTCGCGTGGCCCCACAGCCCGTGGGGCTGCGGGCTTTCCGGCGGCCGTCAGCCTCGGCGACACCGGCGCCCACGTGACGCCGCCGCACCAGCCTTGAAAGGATTTTCCGGTAGGGCCGCGGCTCTGGCGACAGCTCCCACGCCCGAAGAGCCAGGAGGGAAAGCCGTGCCTCCTTGGAAAGCTCTTTGGCAGCCGCTCGCGTGGCCCCACAGCCCGTGGGGCTGCGGGCTTTCCGGCAGCCGTCAGCCTCGGCGACACCGGCGCCCACGTGGCACAGCCGCGCCAGCCTGCGAAGCATTTTCCGGTAGGGCCGCGGCTCTGGCGACAGCTCCCACGCCCGAAGAGCCAGGAGGGAAAGCCATGCCTCGTTGGAAAGCTCTTTGGCAGCCGCTCGCGTGGCCCCACAGCCCGTGGGGCTGCGGGCTTTCCGGCGGCCGTCAGCCTCGGCGACACCGGCGCCCACGTGACGCCGCCGCGCCAGCCTGCGAAGCATTTTCCGGTAGGGCCGCGGCTCTGGCGACAGCTCCCACGCCCGAAGAGCCAGGAGGGAAAGCCGTGCCTCGTTGGAAAGCTCTTTGGCAGCCGCTCGCGTGGCCCCACAGCCCGTGGGGCTGCGGGCTTTCCGGCGGCCGTCAGCCTCGGCGACACCGGCGCCCACGTGACGCCGCCGCACCAGCCTTCAAAGGATTTTCCGGTAGGGCCGCGGCTCTGGCGACAGCTCCCACGCCCGAAGAGCCAGGAGGGAAAGCCGTGCCTGGTTGGAAAGCTCTTTGGCAGCCGCTCGTGTGGCCCCACAGCCCGTGGGGCTGTGGGCTTTCCGGCGGCCATCAGCCTCGGCAACACCGTTGCCCACGTGACGCCGCCGCACCAGCCTGCGAAGCATTTTCCAGTAGGGCCGCGGCTCTGGCGACAGCTCCCACGCCCGAAGAGCCAGGAGGGAAAGCCGTGCCTCCTTGGAAAGCTCTTTGGCAGCCGCTCGCGTGGCCCCACAGCCCGTGGGGCTGCGGGCTTTCCGGCGGCTGTCAGCCTCGGCGACACCGGCGCCCACGTGACGCCGCCGCACCAGCCTTCAAAGGATTTTCCGGTAGGGCCGCGGCTCTGGCGACAGCTCCCACGCCCGAAGAGCCAGGAGGGAAAGCCGTGCCTCGTTGGAAAGCTCTTTGGCAGCCGCTCGCGTGGCCCCACAGCCCGTGGGGCTGCGGGCTTTCCGGCGGCCGTCAGCCTCGGCGACACCAGCGCCCACGTGGCGCCGCCGCGCCAGCCTGCGAAGAATTTTCCGGTAGGGCCGCGGGTCTGGCGGCAGCTCCCACGCCCGAAGAGCCAGGAGGGAAAGCCGTGCCTCGTTGGAAAGCTCTTTGGCAGCCGCTCGCGTGGCCCCACAGCCCGTGGGGCTGCGGGCTTTCCGGCGGCCGTCAGCCTCGGCGACACCGGCGCCAACGTGGCGCTGCCGCGCAAGCCTGCGAAGCATTTTCTGGTAGGGCCGCGGCTCTGGCGACAGCTCCCACGCCCGAAGAGCCAGGAGGGAAAGCCGTGCCTCCTTGGAAAGCTCTTTGGCAGCCGCTCGCGTGGCCCCACAGCCCGTGGGGCTGCGGGCTTTCCGGCGGCCGTCAGCCTCGGCGACACCGGCGCCCACGTGGAGTCGCCACACCAGCCTGCGAAGCATTTTCCGGTAGGGCCACGGCTCTGGCGGCAGCTCCCACGCCCGAAGAGCCAGGAGGGAAAGACGTGCCTCGTTGGAAAGCTCTTTGGCAGCCGCTCGCGTGGCCCCACAGCCCGTGGGGCTGCGGGCTTTCCGGCGGCCGTCAGCCTCGGCGACACCGGCGCCCACGTGGTGCCGCCGCGCCAGCCTGCGAAGCATTTTCCGGTAGGGCCGCGGCTCTGGCGACAGCTCCCACGCCCGAAGAGCCAGGAGGGAAAGCCGTGCCTGGTTGGAAAGCTCTTTGGCAGCCGCTCGCGTGGCCCCACAGCCCGTGGGGCTGCGGGCTTTCCGGCAGCCGTCAGCCTCGACAACACCTGCGACCACGTGGCGCAGCCGCGCCAGCCTGCGAAGCATTTTCCGGTAGGGCCGCGGCTCTGGCGACAGCTCCCACGCCCGAAGAGCCAGGAGGGAAAGCCGTGCCTCGTTGGAAAGCTCTTTGGCAGCCGCTCGCGTGGCCCCACAGCCCGTGGGGCTGCGGGCTTTCCGGCGGCCGTCAGCCTCGGCGACACCGGCGCCCACGTGACGCCGCCGCACCAGCCTTCAAAGGATTTTCCGGTAGGGCCGCGGCTCTGGCGACAGCTCCCACGCCCGAAGAGCCAGGAGGGAAAGCCGTGCCTCGTTGGAAAGCTCTTTGGCAGCCGCTCGCGTGGCCCCACAGCCCGTGGGGCTGCGGGCTTTCCGGCGGCCGTCAGCCTCGGCGACACCGGCGCCCACGTGACGCCGCCGCACCAGCCTTCAAAGGATTTTCCGGTAGGGCCGCGGCTCTGGCGACAGCTCCCACGCCCGAAGAGCCAGGAGGGAAAGCCGTGCCTCGTTGGAAAGCTCTTTGGCAGCCGCTCGCGTGGCCCCACAGCCCGTGGGGCTGCGGGCTTTCCTGCGGCCGTCAGCCTCGGCGACACCAGCGCCCACGTGGCGCCGCCGCGCCAGCCTGCGAAGAATTTTCCGGTAGGGCCGCGGGTCTGGCGGCAGCTCCCACGCCCGAAGAGCCAGGAGGGAAAGCCGTGCCTCGTTGGAAAGTTCTTTGGCAGCCGCTCGCGTGGCCCCACAGCCCGTGGGGCTGCGGGCTTTCCGGCGGCCGTCAGCCTCGGCGACACCGGCGCCAACGTGGCGCTGCCGCGCCAGCCTGCGAAGCATTTTCCGGTAGGGCCGCGGCTCTGGCGACAGCTCCCACGCCCGAAGAGCCAGGAGGGAAAGCCGTGCCTCGTTGGAAAGCTCTTTGGCAGCCGCTCGCGTGGCCCCACAGCCCGTGGGGCTGCGGGCTTTCCGGCGGCCGTCAGCCTCGGCGACACCGGCGCCCACGTGGCGCCGCCACACCAGCCTGCGAAGCATTTTCCGGTAGGGCCACGGCTCTGGCGGCAGCTCCCACGCCCGAAGAGCCAGGAGGGAAAGACGTGCCTCGTTGGAAAGCTCTTTGGCAGCCGCTCGCGTGGCCCCACAGCCCGTGGGGCTGCGGGCTTTCCGGCAGCCGTCAGCCTCGGCGACACCGGCGCCCACGTGGTGCCGCCGCGCCAGCCTGCGAAGCATTTTCTGGTAGGGCCGCGGCTCTGGCGACAGCTCCCACGCCCGAAGAGCCAGGAGGGAAAGCCGTGCCTGGTTGGAAAGCTCTTTGGCAGCCGCTCGCGTGGCCCCACAGCCCGTGGGGCTGCGGGCTTTCCGGCAGCCGTCAGCCTCGACAACACCTGCGACCACGTGGCGCAGCCGCGCCAGCCTGCGAAGCATTTTCCGGTAGGGCCGCAGCTCTGGCGACAGCTCCCACGGCCGAAGAGCCAGGAGGGAAAGCCGTGCCTCGTTGGAAAGCTCTTTGGCAGCCGCTCGCGTGGCCCCACAGCCCGTGGGGCTGCGGGCTTTCCAGCGGCCGTCAGCCTCGGCGACACCGGCGCCCACGTGACGCCACCGCACCAGCCTTCAAAGGATTTTCCGGTAGGGCCGCGGCTCTGGCGACAGCTCCCACGCCCGAAGAGCCAGGAGGGAAAGCCGTGCCTCGTTGGAAAGCTCTTTGGCAGCCGCTCGCGTGGCCCCACAGCCCGTGGGGCTGCGGGCTTTCCGGCAGCCGTCAGCCTCGGCGACACCCGCGCCCACGTGGCGCCGCCGCGCCAGCCTGCGAAGCATTTTCCGGTAGGGCCGCGGCTCTGGCGGCAGCTCCCACGCCCGAAGAGCCAGGAGGGAAAGCCGTGCCTCGTTGGAAAGCTCTTTGGCAGCCGCTCGCGTGGCCCCACAGCCCGTGGGGCTGCGGGCTTTCCGGCGGCCGTCAGCCTCGGCGACACCGGCGCCCACGTGGCGCCGCCGCGCCAGCCTGCGAAGCATTTTCCGGTAGGGCCGCGGCTCTGGCTACAGCTCCCATGCCCGAAGAGCCAGGAGGGAAAGCCGTGCCTCGTTGGAAAGCTCTTTGGCAGCCGCTCGCGTGGCCCCACAGCCCGTGGGGCTGCGGGCTTTCCGGCAGCCGTCAGCGCCGACGACACCTGCGACCACGTGGCGCAGCCGCGCCAGCCTGCGAAGCATTTTCCGGTAGGGCCGCGGCTCTGGCGACAGCTCCCACGCCCGAAGAGCCAGGAGGGAAAGCCGTGCCTCGTTGGAAAGCTCTTTGGCAGCCGCTCGCGTGGCCCCACAGCCCGTGGGGCTGCGGGCTTTCCGGCAGCCGTCAGCCTCGGCGACACCGGCGCCCACGTGGCGCCGCCGCACCAGCCTTCAAAGGATTTTCCGGTAGGGCCGCGGCTCTGGCGACACCTCCCACACCCGAAGAGCCAGGAGGGAAAGCCGTGCCTCGTTGGAAAGCTCTTTGGCAGCCGCTCGTGTGGCCCCACAGCCCGTGGGGCTGTGGGCTTTCCGGCGGCCGTCAGCCTCGGCAACACCGGTGCCCACGTGACGCCGCCGCACCAGCCTGCGAAGCATTTTCCAGTAGGGCCGCGGCTCTGGCGACAGCTCCCACGCCCGAAGAGCCAGGAGGGAAAGCCGTGCCTCGTTGGAAAGCTCTCTGGCAGCCGCTCGCGTGGCCCCACAGCCCGTGGGGCTGCGGGCTTTCCGGCGGCCGTCAGCCTCGGTGACACCTGCGACCACGTGGCGCCGCCGCGCCAGCCTGCGAAGCATTTTCTGGTAGGGCCGCGGCTCTGGCGACAGCTCCCACGCCCGAAGAGCCAGGAGGGAAAGCCGTGCCTCCTTGGAAAGCTCTTTGGCAGCCGCTCTCGTGGCACCACAGCCCGTGGGGCTGCGGGCTTTCCAGCGGCCGTGAGCCTCGGCGACACCGGCGCCCACGTGGCGCCGCTGTGCCAGCCTGCGAAGCATTTTCCGGTAGGGCCGCGGCTCTGGCGACAGCTCCCACGCCCGAAGAGCCAGGAGGGAAAGCCGTGCCTCGTTGGAAAGCTCTTTGGCAGCCGCTCGCGTGGCCCCACAGCCCGTGGGGCTGCGGGCTTTCCGGCGGCCGTCAGCCTCGGCAACACCGGTGCCCACGTGACGCCGCCGCACCAGCCTGCGAAGCATTTTCCGGTAGGGCCGCGGCTCTGGCGACAGCTCCCACGCCCGAAGAGCCAGGAGGGAAAGCCGTGCCTCGTTGGAAAGCTCTTTGGCAGCCGCTCGCGTGGCCCCACAGCCCGTGGGGCTGCGGGCTTTCCGGCGGCCGTCAGCCTCGGCGACACCGGCGCCCACGTGACGCCGCCGCACCAGCCTTCAAAGGATTTTCCGGTAGGGCCGCGGCTCTGGCGACAGCTCCCACGCCCGAAGAGCCAGGAGGGAAAGCCGTGCCTGGTTGGAAAGCTCTTTGGCAGCCGCTCGCGTGGCCCCACAGCCCGTGGGGCTGCGGGCTTTCCGGCAGCCGTCAGCCTCGGCGACACCCGCGCCCACGTGGCGCCGCCGCGCCAGCCTGCGAAGCATTTTCCGGTAGGGCCGCGGCTCTGGCGGCAGCTCCCACGCCCGAAGAGCCAGGAGGGAAAGCCGTGCCTCGTTGGAAAGCTCTTTGGCAGCCGCTCGCGTGGCCCCACAGCCCGTGGGGCTGCGGGCTTTCCGGCGGCCGTCAGCCTCGGCGACACCGGCGCCCACGTGGCGCCGCCGCGCCAGCCTGCGAAGCATTTTCCGGTAGGGCCGCGGCTCTGGCTACAGCTCCCATGCCCGAAGAGCCAGGAGGGAAAGCCGTGCCTCGTTGGAAAGCTCTTTGGCAGCCGCTCGCGTGGCCCCACAGCCCGTGGGGCTGCGGGCTTTCCGGCAGCCGTCAGCCCCGACGACACCTGCGACCACGTGGCGCAGCCGCGCCAGCCTGCGAAGCATTTTCCGGTAGGGCCGCGGCTCTGGCGACAGCTCCCACGCCCGAAGAGCCAGGAGGGAAAGCCGTGCCTCCTTGGAAAGCTCTTTGGCAGCCGCTCGCGTGGCCCCACAGCCCGTGGGGCTGCGGGCTTTCCGGCAGCCGTCAGCCTCGGCGACACCGGCGCCCACGTGGCGCCGCCGCACCTGCCTTCAAAGGATTTTCCGGTAGGGCCGCGGCTCTGGCGACACCTCCCACACCCGAAGAGCCAGGAGGGAAAGCCGTGCCTGGTTGGAAAGCTCTTTGGCAGCCGCTCGCGTGGCCCCACAGCCCGTGGGGCTGCGGGCTTTCCGGCAGCCGTCAGCCTCGGCGACACCGGCGCCCACGTGGCGCCGCCGCACCTGCCTTCAAAGGATTTTCCGGTAGGGCCGCGGCTCTGGCGACACCTCCCACACCCGAAGAGCCAGGAGGGAAAGCCGTGCCTCGTTGGAAAGCTCTTTGGCAGCCGCTCGTGTGGCCCCACAGCCCGTGGGGCTGTGGGCTTTCCGGCGGCCGTCAGCCTCGGCAACACCGGTGCCCACGTGACGCCGCCGCACCAGCCTGCGAAGCATTTTCCAGTAGGGCCGCGGCTCTGGCGACAGCTCCCACGCCCGAAGAGCCAGGAGGGAAAGCCGTGCCTCGTTGGAAAGCTCTCTGGCAGCCGCTCGCGTGGCCCCACAGCCCGTGGGGCTGCGGGCTTTCCGGCGGCCGTCAGCCTCGGTGACACCTGCGACCACGTGGCGCCGCCGCGCCAGCCTGCGAAGCATTTTCTGGTAGGGCCGCGGCTCTGGCGACAGCTCCCACGCCCGAAGAGCCAGGAGGGAAAGCCGTGCCTCCTTGGAAAGCTCTTTGGCAGCCGCTCGCGTGGCCCCACAGCCCGTGGGGCTGCGGGCTTTCCGGCAGCCGTCAGCCTCGGCGACACCGGCGCCCACGTGGCGCCGCCGCACCTGCCTTCAAAGGATTTTCCGGTAGGGCCGCGGCTCTGGCGACACCTCCCACACCCGAAGAGCCAGGAGGGAAAGCCGTGCCTCGTTGGAAAGCTCTTTGGCAGCCGCTCGTGTGGCCCCACAGCCCGTGGGGCTGTGGGCTTTCCGGCGGCCGTCAGCCTCGGCAACACCGGTGCCCACGTGACGCCGCCGCACCAGCCTGCGAAGCATTTTCCAGTAGGGCCGCGGCTCTGGCGACAGCTCCCACGCCCGAAGAGCCAGGAGGGAAAGCCGTGCCTCGTTGGAAAGCTCTCTGGCAGCCGCTCGCGTGGCCCCACAGCCCGTGGGGCTGCGGGCTTTCCGGCGGCCGTCAGCCTCGGTGACACCTGCGACCACGTGGCGCCGCCGCGCCAGCCTGCGAAGCATTTTCTGGTAGGGCCGCGGCTCTGGCGACAGCTCCCACGCCCGAAGAGCCAGGAGGGAAAGCCGTGCCTCCTTGGAAAGCTCTTTGGCAGCCGCTCTCGTGGCACCACAGCCCGTGGGGCTGCGGGCTTTCCAGCGGCCGTGAGCCTCGGCGACACCGGCGCCCACGTGGCGCCGCTGCGCCAGCCTGCGAAGCATTTTCCGGTAGGGCCGCGGCTCTGGCGACAGCTCCCACGCCCGAAGAGCCAGGAGGGAAAGCCGTGCCTCGTTGGAAAGCTCTTTGGCAGCCGCTCGCGTGGCCCCACAGCCCGTGGGGCTGCGGGCTTTCCGGCGGCCGTCAGCCTCGGCAACACCGGTGCCCACGTGACGCCGCCGCACCAGCCTGCGAAGCATTTTCCGGTAGGGCCGCGGCTCTGGCGACAGCTCCCACGCCCGAAGAGCCAGGAGGGAAAGCCGTGCCTCGTTGGAAAGCTCTTTGGCAGCCGCTCGCGTGGCCCCACAGCCCGTGGGGCTGCGGGCTTTCCGGCGGCCGTCAGCCTCGGCGACACCGGCGCCCACGTGACGCCGCCGCACCAGCCTTCAAAGCATTTTCCGGTAGTGCCGCGGCTCTGGCGACAGCTCCCACGCCCGAAGAGCCAGGAGGGAAAGCCGTGCCTCGTTGGAAAGCTCTTTGGCAGCCGGTCGCATGGCCCCACAGCCCGTGGGGCTGCGGGCTTTCCGGCGGCCGTCAGCCTCGGTGACACCGGCGCCCACGTGGCGCCGCCGCGCCAGCCTGCGAAGCATTTTCCGGTAGGGCCGCGGCTCTGGCGGCAGCTCCCACGCCCGAAGAGCCAGGAGGGAAAGCCGTGCCTCGTTGGAAAGCTCTTTGGCAGCCGCTCGCGTGGCCCCACAGCCCATGGGGCTGCGGGCTTTCCGGCGGCCGTCAGCCTCGGCGACACCGGCGCCCACGTGGCGCCGCCGCGCCAGCCTGCGAAGCATTTTCCGGTAGGGCCGCGGCTCTGGCGGCAGCTCCCACGCCCGAAGAGCCAGGAGGGAAAGCCGTGCCTGGTTGGAAAGCTCTTTGGCAGCCGCTCGCGTGGCCCCACAGCCCGTGGGGCTGCGGGCTTTCCGGCGGCCGTCAGCCTCGGCGACACCGGCGCCCACGTGACGCCAACGCACCAGCCTTCAAAGCATTTTCCGGTAGGGCCGCGGCTCTGGCGACAGCTCCCACGCCCGAAGAGCCAGGAGGGAAAGCCGTGCCTCGTTGGAAAGCTCTTTGGCAGCCGGTCGCATGGCCCCACAGCCCGTGGGGCTGCGGGCTTTCCGGCGGCCGTCAGCCTCGGCAACACCGGTGCCCACGTGACGCCGCCGCACCAGCCTGCGAAGCATTTTCCGGTAGGGCCGCGGCTCTGGCGGCAGCTCCCACGCCCGAAGAGCCAGGAGGGAAAGCCGTGCCTGGTTGGAAAGCTCTTTGGCAGCCGCTCGCGTGGCCCCACAGCCCATGGGGCTGCGGGCTTTCCGGCGGCCGTCAGCCTCGGCGACACCGGCGCCAACGTGGCGCCGCCGCGCCAGCCTGCGAAGCATTTTCCGGTAGGGCCGCGGCTCTGGCGACAGCTCCCACGCCCGAAGAGCCAGGAGGGAAAGCCGTGCCTCCTTGGAAAGCTCTTTGGCAGCCGCTGGCGTGGCCCCACAGCCCGTGGGGCTGCGGGCTTTCCGGCGGCCGTCAGCCTCGGTGACACCTGCGACCACGTGGCGCCGCTGCGCCAGCCTGCGAAGCATTTTCTGGTAGGGCCGCGGCTCTGGCGACAGCTCCCACGCCCGAAGAGCCAGGAGGGAAAGCCGTGCCTCCTTGGAAAGCTCTTTGGCAGCCGCTCACGTGGCCCCACAGCCCGTGGGGCTGCGGGCTTTCCAGCGGCCGTGAGCCTCGGCGACACCGGCGCCCACGTGGCACCGCCGCGGCAGCCTGCGAAGCATTTTCTGGTAGGGCCGCGGCTCTGGCGACAGCTCCCACGCCCGAAGAGCCAGGAGGGAAAGCCGTGCCTCCTTGGAAAGCTCTTTGGCAGCCGCTCGCGTGGCCCCACAGCCCGTGGGGCTGCGGGCTTTCCGGCGGCCGTCAGCCTCGGCGACACCGGCGCCCACGTGACGCCGTCGCACCAGCCTGCGAAGCATTTTCCGGTAGGGCCGCGGCTCTGGCGACAGCTCCCACGCCCGAAGAGCCAGGAGGGAAAGCCGTGCCTCGTTGGAAAGCTCTTTGGCAGCCGCTGGCGTGGCCCCCAGCCCGTGGGGCTGCGGGCTTTCCGGCGGCCGTCAGCCTCGGCGACACCGGCGCCCACGTGACGCCGCCGCACCAGCCTTCAAAGCATTTTCCGGTAGGGCCGCGGCTCTGGCGACAGCTCCCACGCCCGAAGAGCCAGGAGGGAAAGCCGTGCCTCGTTGGAAAGCTCTTTGGCAGCCGCTCGCGTGGCCCCACAGCCCGTGGGGCTGCGGGCTTTCCGGCGGCCGTCAGCCTCGGCGACACCAGCGCCCACGTGGCGCCGCCGCGCCAGCCTGCGAAGAATTTTCCGGTAGGGCCGCGGGTCTGGCGGCAGCTCCCACGCCCGAAGAGCCAGGAGGGAAAGCCGTGCCTCGTTGGAAAGCTCTTTGGCAGCCGCTCGCGTGGCCCCACAGCCCGTGGGGCTGCGGGCTTTCCGGTGGCCGTCAGCCTCGGCGACACCGGCGCCAACGTGGCGCTGCCGCGCCAGCCTGCGAAGCATTTTCTGGTAGGGCCGCGGCTCTGGCGACAGCTCCCACGCCCGAAGAGCCAGGAGGGAAAGCCGTGCCTGGTTGGAAAGCTCTTTGGCAGCCGCTCGCGTGGCCCCACAGCCCGTGGGGCTGCGGGCTTTCCGGCGGCCGTCAGCCTCGGCGACACCGGCGCCCACGTGGCGCCGCCACACCAGCCTGCGAAGCATTTTCCGGTAGGGCCACGGCTCTGGCGGCAGCTCCCACGCCCGAAGAGCCAGGAGGGAAAGACGTGCCTCGTTGGAAAGCTCTTTGGCAGCCGCTCGCGTGGCCCCACAGCCCGTGGGGCTGCGGGCTTTCCGGCAGCCGTCAGCCTCGGCGACACCGGCGCCCACGTGGCGCCGCCGCGCCAGCCTGCGAAGCATTTTCTGGTAGGGCCGCGGCTCTGGCGACAGCTCCCACGCCCGAAGAGCCAGGAGGGAAAGCCGTGCCTGGTTGGAAAGCTCTTTGGCAGCCGCTCGCGTGGCCCCACAGCCCGTGGGGCTGCGGGCTTTCCGGCAGCCGTCAGCCTCGACAACACCTGCGACCACGTGGCGCAGCCGCGCCAGCCTGCGAAGCATTTTCCGGTAGGGCCGCAGCTCTGGCGACAGCTCCCACGGCCGAAGAGCCAGGAGGGAA
This sequence comes from Rissa tridactyla, assembly GCF_028500815.1. Classification (NCBI taxonomy): domain Eukaryota; kingdom Metazoa; phylum Chordata; class Aves; order Charadriiformes; family Laridae; genus Rissa; species Rissa tridactyla. The sequence continues at coordinate 7,201 of NC_071481.1, read as the reverse complement.
AGCCGTGCCTCGTTGGAAAGCTCTTTGGCAGCCGCTCGCGTGGCCCCACAGCCCGTGGGGCTGCGGGCTTTCCGGCGGCCGTCAGCCTCGGCGACACCGGCGCCCACGTGACGCCACCGCACCAGCCTTCAAAGGATTTTCCGGTAGGGCCGCGGCTCTGGCGACAGCTCCCACGCCCGAAGAGCCAGGAGGGAAAGCCGTGCCTCGTTGGAAAGCTCTTTGGCAGCCGCTCGCGTGGCCCCACAGCCCGTGGGGCTGCGGGCTTTCCGGCAGCCGTCAGCCTCGGCGACACCCGCGCCCACGTGGCGCCGCCGCGCCAGCCTGCGAAGCATTTTCCGGTAGGGCCGCGGCTCTGGCGGCAGCTCCCACGCCCGAAGAGCCAGGAGGGAAAGCCGTGCCTCGTTGGAAAGCTCTTTGGCAGCCGCTCGCGTGGCCCCACAGCCCGTGGGGCTGCGGGCTTTCCGGCGGCCGTCAGCCTCGGCGACACCGGCGCCCACGTGGCGCTGCCGCGCCAGCCTGCGAAGCATTTTCCGGTAGGGCCGCGGCTCTGGCTACAGCTCCCATGCCCGAAGAGCCAGGAGGGAAAGCCGTGCCTCGTTGGAAAGCTCTTTGGCAGCCGCTCGCGTGGCCCCACAGCCCGTGGGGCTGCGGGCTTTCCGGCAGCCGTCAGCCCCGACGACACCTGCGACCACGTGGCGCAGCCGCGCCAGCCTGCGAAGCATTTTCCGGTAGGGCCGTGGCTCTGGCGACAGCTCCCACGCCCGAAGAGCCAGGAGGGAAAGCCGTGCCTGGTTGGAAAGCTCTTTGGCAGCCGCTCGCGTGGCCCCACAGCCCGTGGGGCTGCGGGCTTTCCGGCGGCCGTCAGCCTCGGCGACACCGGCGCCCACGTGGCGCCGCCGCACCAGCCTTCAAAGGATTTTCCGGTAGGGCCGCGGCTCTGGCGACAGCTCCCACACCCGAAGAGCCAGGAGGGAAAGCCGTGCCTCGTTGGAAAGCTCTCTGGCAGCCGCTCGCGTGGCCCCACAGCCCGTGGGGCTGCGGGCTTTCCGGCGGCCGTCAGCCTCGGCAACACCGGTGCCCACGTGACGCCGCCGCACCAGCCTGCGAAGCATTTTCCAGTAGGGCCGCGGCTCTGGCGACAGCTCCCACGCCCGAAGAGCCAGGAGGGAAAGCCGTGCCTGGTTGGAAAGCTCTCTGGCAGCCGCTCGCGTGGCCCCACAGCCCGTGGGGCTGCGGGCTTTCCGGCGGCCGTCAGCCTCGGTGACACCTGCGACCACGTGGCGCCGCCGCGCCAGCCTGCGAAGCATTTTCTGGTAGGGCCGCGGCTCTGGCGACAGCTCCCACGCCCGAAGAGCCAGGAGGGAAAGCCGTGCCTCCTTGGAAAGCTCTTTGGCAGCCGCTCTCGTGGCACCACAGCCCGTGGGGCTGCGGGCTTTCCAGCGGCCGTGAGCCTCGGCGACACCGGCGCCCACGTGGCGCCGCTGCGCCAGCCTGCGAAGCATTTTCCGGTAGGGCCGCGGCTCTGGCGACAGCTCCCACGCCCGAAGAGCCAGGAGGGAAAGCCGTGCCTCGTTGGAAAGCTCTTTGGCAGCCGCTCGCGTGGCCCCACAGCCCGTGGGGCTGCGGGCTTTCCGGCGGCCGTCAGCCTCGGCAACACCGGTGCCCACGTGACGCCGCCGCACCAGCCTGCGAAGCATTTTCCGGTAGGGCCGCGGCTCTGGCGACAGCTCCCACGCCCGAAGAGCCAGGAGGGAAAGCCGTGCCTCGTTGGAAAGCTCTTTGGCAGCCGCTCGCGTGGCCCCACAGCCCGTGGGGCTGCGGGCTTTCCGGCGGCCGTCAGCCTCGGCGACACCGGCGCCCACGTGACGCCGCCGCACCAGCCTTCAAAGCATTTTCCGGTAGTGCCGCGGCTCTGGCGACAGCTCCCACGCCCGAAGAGCCAGGAGGGAAAGCCGTGCCTCGTTGGAAAGCTCTTTGGCAGCCGGTCGCATGGCCCCACAGCCCGTGGGGCTGCGGGCTTTCCGGCGGCTGTCAGCCTCGGCGACACCGGCGCCCACGTGGCGCCGCCGCGCCAGCCTGCGAAGCATTTTCCGGTACGGCCGCGGCTCTGGCGGCAGCTCCCACGCCCGAAGAGCCAGGAGGGAAAGCCGTGCCTCGTTGGAAAGCTCTTTGGCAGCCGCTCGCGTGGCCCCACAGCCCATGGGGCTGCGGGCTTTCCGGCGGCCGTCAGCCTCGGCGACACCGGCGCCCACGTGGCGCCGCCGCGCCAGCCTGCGAAGCATTTTCCGGTAGGGCCGCAGCTCTGGCGACAGCTCCCACGGCCGAAGAGCCAGGAGGGAAAGCCGTGCCTCGTTGGAAAGCTCTTTGGCAGCCGCTCGCGTGGCCCCACAGCCCGTGGGGCTGCGGGCTTTCCGGCGGCCGTCAGCCTCGGCGACACCGGCGCCCACGTGACGCCACCGCACCAGCCTTCAAAGGATTTTCCGGTAGGGCCGCGGCTCTGGCGACAGCTCCCACGCCCGAAGAGCCAGGAGGGAAAGCCGTGCCTCGTTGGAAAGCTCTTTGGCAGCCGCTCGCGTGGCCCCACAGCCCGTGGGGCTGCGGGCTTTCCGGCGGCCGTCAGCCTCGGCGACACCGGCGCCCACGTGGCGCCGCCGCGCCAGCCTGCGAAGCATTTTCCGGTAGGGCCGCGGCTCTGGCTACAGCTCCCATGCCCGAAGAGCCAGGAGGGAAAGCCGTGCCTGGTTGGAAAGCTCTTTGGCAGCCGCTCGCGTGGCCCCACAGCCCGTGGGGCTGCGGGCTTTCCGGCAGCCGTCAGCCCCGACGACACCTGCGACCACGTGGCGCAGCCGCGCCAGCCTGCGAAGCATTTTCCGGTAGGGCCGCGGCTCTGGCGACAGCTCCCACGCCCGAAGATCCAGGAGGGAAAGCCGTGCCTGGTTGGAAAGCTCTTTGGCAGCCGCTCGCGTGGCCCCACAGCCCGTGGGGCTGCGGGCTTTCCGGCGGCCGTCAGCCTCGGCGACACCGGCGCCCACGTGGCGCCGCCGCACCAGCCTTCAAAGGATTTTCCGGTAGGGCCGCGGCTGTGGCGACAGCTCCCACACCCGAAGAGCCAGGAGGGAAAGCCGTGCCTCGTTGGAAAGCTCTCTGGCAGCCGCTCGCGTGGCCCCACAGCCCGTGGGGCTGCGGGCTTTCCGGCGGCCGTCAGCCTCGGCAACACCGGTGCCCACGTGACGCCGCCGCACCAGCCTGCGAAGCATTTTCCAGTAGGGCCGCGGCTCTGGCGACAGCTCCCACGCCCGAAGAGCCAGGAGGGAAAGCCGTGCCTGGTTGGAAAGCTCTCTGGCAGCCGCTCGCGTGGCCCCACAGCCCGTGGGGCTGCGGGCTTTCCGGCGGCCGTCAGCCTCGGTGACACCTGCGACCACGTGGCGCCGCCGCGCCAGCCTGCGAAGCATTTTCTGGTAGGGCCGCGGCTCTGGCGACAGCTCCCACGCCCGAAGAGCCAGGAGGGAAAGCCGTGCCTCCTTGGAAAGCTCTTTGGCAGCCGCTCTCGTGGCACCACAGCCCGTGGGGCTGCGGGCTTTCCAGCGGCCGTGAGCCTCGGCGACACCGGCGCCCACGTGGCGCCGCTGCGCCAGCCTGCGAAGCATTTTCCGGTAGGGCCGCGGCTCTGGCGACAGCTCCCACGCCCGAAGAGCCAGGAGGGAAAGCCGTGCCTCGTTGGAAAGCTCTTTGGCAGCCGCTCGCGTGGCCCCACAGCCCGTGGGGCTGCGGGCTTTCCGGCGGCCGTCAGCCTCGGCAACACCGGTGCCCACGTGACGCCGCCGCACCAGCCTGCGAAGCATTTTCCGGTAGGGCCGCGGCTCTGGCGACAGCTCCCACGCCCGAAGAGCCAGGAGGGAAAGCCGTGCCTCGTTGGAAAGCTCTTTGGCAGCCGCTCGCGTGGCCCCACAGCCCGTGGGGCTGCGGGCTTTCCGGCGGCCGTCAGCCTCGGCGACACCGGCGCCCACGTGACGCCGCCGCACCAGCCTTCAAAGCATTTTCCGGTAGGGCCGCGGCTCTGGCGACAGCTCCCACGCCCGAAGAGCCAGGAGGGAAAGCCGTGCCTCGTTGGAAAGCTCTTTGGCAGCCGGTCGCATGGCCCCACAGCCCGTGGGGCTGCGGGCTTTCCGGCGGCTGTCAGCCTCGGCGACACCGGCGCCCACGTGGCGCCGCCGCACCAGCCTGCGAAGCATTTTCCGGTAGGGCCGCGGCTCTGGCGACAGCTCCCACGCCCGAAGAGCCAGGAGGGAAAGCCGTGCCTCGTTGGAAAGCTCTTTGGCAGCCACTCGCGTGGCCCCACAGCCCGTGGGGCTGCGGGCTTTCCGGCGGCCGTCAGCCTCGGCGCCACCGGCGCCCACGTGGCGCCGCTGCGCCAGCCTGCGAAGCATTTTCTGGTAGGGCCGCGGCTCTGGCGACAGCTCCCACGCCCGAAGAGCCAGGAGGGAAAGCCGTGCCTCCTTGGAAAGCTCTTTGGCAGCCGCTCACGTGGCCCCACAGCCCGTGGGGCTGCGGGCTTTCCAGCGGCCGTGAGCCTCGGCGCCACCGGCGCCAAGGTGGCGCCGCCGCGCCAGACTGCGAAGCATTTTCCGGTAGGGCCGCGGCTCTGGCGACAGCTCCCACGCCCGAAGAGCCAGGAGGGAAAGCCGTGCCTCGTTGGAAAGCTCTTTGGCAGCCGCTCGCGTGGCCCCACAGCCCGTGGGGCTGCGGGCTTTCCGGCGGCCGTCAGCCTCGGCAACACCGGTGCCCACGTGACGCCGCCGCGCCAGCCTGCGAAGCATTTTCCGGTAGGGCCGCGGCTCTGGCGACAGCTCCCACGCCCGAAGAGCCAGGAGGGAAAGCTGTGCCTGGTTGGAAAGCTCTTTGGCAGCCGCTCGCGTGGCCCCACAGCCCGTGGGGCTGCGGGCTTTCCGGCGGCCGTCAGCCTCGCCGACACCGGCGCCCACGTGACGCCGCCGCACCAGCCTTCAAAGCATTTTCCGGTAGGGCCGCGGCTCTGGCGACAGCTCCCACGCCCGAAGAGCCAGGAGGGAAAGCCGTGCCTCGTTGGAAAGCTCTTTGGCAGCCGGTCGCATGGCCCCACAGCCCGTGGGGCTGCGGGCTTTCCGGCGGCCGTCAGCCTCGGCAACACCGGTGCCCACGTGACGCCGCCGCACCAGCCTGCGAAGCATTTTCCGGTAGGGCCGCGGCTCTGGCGGCAGCTCCCACGCCCGAAGAGCCAGGAGGGAAAGCCGTGCCTGGTTGGAAAGCTCTTTGGCAGCCGCTCGCGTGGCCCCACAGCCCATGGGGCTGCGGGCTTTCCGGCGGCCGTCAGCCTCGGCGACACCGGCGCCAACGTGGCGCCGCCGCGCCAGCCTGCGAAGCATTTTCCGGTAGGGCCGCGGCTCTGGCGACAGCTCCCACGCCCGAAGAGCCAGGAGGGAAAGCCGTGCCTCCTTGGAAAGCTCTTTGGCAGCCGCTCGCGTGGCCCCACAGCCCGTGGGGCTGCGGGCTTTCCGGCGGCCGTCAGCCTCGGTGACACCTGCGACCACGTGGCGCCGCTGCGCCAGCCTGCGAAGCATTTTCTGGTAGGGCCGCGGCTCTGGCGACAGCTCCCACGCCCGAAGAGCCAGGAGGGAAAGCCGTGCCTCCTTGGAAAGCTCTTTGGCAGCCGCTCACGTGGCCCCACAGCCCGTGGGGCTGCGGGCTTTCCAGCGGCCGTGAGCCTCGGCGACACCGGCGCCCACGTGGCACCGCCGCGCCAGCCTGCGAAGCATTTTCTGGTAGGGCCGCGGCTCTGGCGACAGCTCCCACGCCCGAAGAGCCAGGAGGGAAAGCCGTGCCTCCTTGGAAAGCTCTTTGGCAGCCGCTCGCGTGGCCCCACAGCCCCGTGGGGCTGCGGGCTTTCCGGCGGCCGTCAGCCTCGGCGACACCGGCGCCCACGTGACGCCGTCGCACCAGCCTGCGAAGGATTTTCCGGTAGGGCCGCGGCTCTGGCGACAGCTCCCACGCCCGAAGAGCCAGGAGGGAAAGCCGTGCCTCGTTGGAAAGCTCTTTGGCAGCCGCTGGCGTGGCCCCCAGCCCGTGGGGCTGCGGGCTTTCCGGCGGCCGTCAGCCTCGGCGACACCGGCGCCCACGTGACGCCGCCGCACCAGCCTTCAAAGCATTTTCTGGTAGGGCCGCAGCTCTGGCGACAGCTCCCAACGCCCGAAGAGCCAGGAGGGAAAGCCGTGCCTCGTTGGAAAGCTCTTTGGCAGCCGGTCGCATGGCCCCACAGCCCGTGGGGCTGCGGGCTTTCCGGCGGCCGTCAGCCTCGGCGACACCGGCGCCCACGTGGCGCCGCTGCGCCAGCCTGCGAAGCATTTTCCGGTAGGGCCGCGGCTCTGGCGACAGCTCCCACGCCCGAAGAGCCAGGAGGGAAAGCCGTGCCTCGTTGGAAAGCTCTTTGGCAGCCGCTCGCGTGGCCCCACAGCCCGTGGGGCTGCGGGCTTTCCGGCGGCCGTCAGCCTCGGCGACACCGGCGCCCACGTGACGCCGCCGCACCAGCCTTCAAAGGATTTTCCGGTAGGGCCGCGGCTCTGGCGACAGCTCCCACGCCCGAAGAGCCAGGAGGGAAAGCCGTGCCTCGTTGGAAAGCTCTTTGGCAGCCGCTCGCGTGGCCCCACAGCCCGTGGGGCTGCGGGCTTTCCGGCGGCCGTCAGCCTCGGCGACACCGGCGCCCACGTGGCGCCGCCGCGCCAGCCTGCGAAGCATTTTCCGGTAGGGCCGCGGCTCTGGCGACAGCTCCCACGCCCGAAGAGCCAGGAGGGAAAGCCGTTGCCTCGTTGGAAAGCTCTTTGGCAGCCGCTCGCGTGGCCCCACAGCCCGTGGGGCTGCGGGCTTTCCGGCGGCCGTCAGCCTCGGCAACACCGGTGCCCACGTGACGCCGCCGCACCAGCCTGCGAAGCATTTTCCGGTAGGGCCGCGGCTCTGGCGACAGCTCCCACGCCCGAAGAGCCAGGAGGGAAAGCCGTGCCTCGTTGGAAAGCTCTTTGGCAGCAGCTCGCGTGGCCCCCACAGCCCGTGGGGCTGCGGGCTTTCCGGCGGCCATCAGCCTCGGCGACACCGGCGCCCACGTGACGCCGCCGCACCAGCCTTCAAAGCATTTTCCGGTAGGGCCGCGGCTCTGGCGACAGCTCCCATGCCC